>NC_083095.1:65483260-66126189 GCF_949774975.1 Lagenorhynchus albirostris | reverse complement strand
CGAAATTGTATGGTTCTCATAAAAGCGTTTTTCTTTCTTTTTTAAAAAAATGTATTTTATTGAAGAATAGTTGATTTACACTGTTGTGTTAATTTCTGCTGTCCAGCAAAGTGATTCAGTTATACTGTACCTATATATATACATTCTAAAAGGATTTTTCTTACATGCACAGTGTACTTCACATATTTATATAGCGTAATAGCAAAGGTTTTCTTCCCCTTTTAATTTGAAACTGACATTAAAAGTAGTTAACAATGTGAAGGGTAATAACATTCCACATATTTAAACTGATATTAGATGCACATCTCTTAAAGGTGGCCAGAACCTCAGAGGTATCCTCAGGAGAATTCACCTGACTTACTCACCTCTCTTGATCATCATGTATGATGATATTTTTAGATGATGATGATGATGATTAAGCTAATAAATGTTCCTTGAGTGAGAAAGAACAGACTGTTTAGAATTTTGTAAAATAAAGTAAACCTCAATTCATCTCTCATAGACAGATAATATTAATAGTTTTTGTTTTTAATTTTTAAATTTGGGGGGAGGGATACATTTAACTTTAGATGGTGTTTTTTAGAAAGTTTTTTTACGTTTAGGTCTTGTAAAGAACAAAATAATTTTAGTTGAGAAGAATCAAACTACACTATGCTTCCTAAATGGTTAATTAATTCAAACACAGATTACAAGAGTATCTATATTCACCCATACATAATTTCAAAATATTTAAGAAGGTGATTTGAAGCTCTGGGTATGTGGGAGGGGCATGTCAACTGTGAGTCTCAATTAAGGCAGTGATTCTCCACCAGGAGTGATTTTGCTCCTAGGAAACATTTGGCACTATCTAAAGACATTTTGATTGTCATCACCGGAGAGGTGGGAGTGCTATTGGCATCTGGTGGTGAACATCCTACAATGCACAGTTCAGCTCTTTTTTTTTTTTTTTTTTGGCTGCATTGAGTCTTCGTTGCTGTGTGTGGGCTTTTCTATAGTTGCGGCACGCGGGCCCTAGAGCGTGTGGGCTTCAGTAGCAGCGCATGGGCTCAGGATTTGTGGCACACAGACTCTAGGGTGCACAGGCTTCAGTAGTTGTGGCGCGTGGGCTCAGTAGTTGTGGCGCGTGGGCTCAGTAGTTGTGGCACACGGGCTTAGTTGCTCCACGGCATGTGGGATCTTCCTGGACCAGGCATTGAACCCGTGTCCCCTGCATTGGCGGCAGATTTTTAACCACTGCCACCAGGGAAGTCCCAGGTCAGCTCTTTATAATAAAGAATTATCTGTCCCCAAATGTCAATAGTATCAAGGTTGAAAAATCATGCTACAGGGTGATATGAGCTGTTTACTGATGGAATATCCTCCCTTAACAATATCTTTCAGTCTTTCCTTTGGATCTGATCAGATTCCAACCTCCTGACTAGAGGGTTAAGGCCATGCTGATAGCATTCTGGGATCTGAGTGGAAGAATAGATGAGATCTAAACATTAAATAAGTATATGTTGACCTAATTCTTCAGCGTAGGGTATGGTACCTCTGCCTTCAATTGTGTTTGTATCCTGTAGTCCAGAGACTCTTCATTTTACTCTCTCTAGAGAGAGACAGACTCCCAACAGAGGGAATCTGGGGTTCTAGCAGCGTCTTAAATGGCAAGTGTAGGATTGATTGCCTTGTTTACAATGAAAGCCTCCAGAGTCAAGATTAAGACAAACAAAAGTGCATTGTCTACACCTACTCTCAGCCCATCCTATCATCTTTTCTCTTTAATCAAAGGCATTTGTATTCGTTAAGAAATACAGGACCAGACTAAGTAAGGCAGGTTGCCATTTTATATACAGTGTCTCCTGGATTTCTACTGTGGAGGCTATCTAGAGGGCCTTAGGATTGGATATACTGCTTTAAATTGCCTGTCTTTCTTTTTAACAGCTTCTTGTCCTGATCACCCAAAGGTACCATGTAAGGATAGCATTAAGCAAGTAAGGGGTAGTCATAGGGACAAAATAAAAGTTTCAGGGAAAACCATTCTTAAATCTTGTAATTATACAGCCATAGGATGGGGAAATTTCATAGTTATTGAACCACAAATTTCTCTCTTGCTTTCTGCTCCAACTCATCCCCAAACATAACTCAAAGTGAAGTGCCCTGCCAGTGTGCTTTCTGCTGAATTTGCCACAGCTCTTGATGAAAGAAGAAGCTCTTCAAGTGTATCCTCATTGACTGATGGGTGAATCCAAGCTGCATGAAACATTGTTGGATTTCTGTGTCTTTATGGAGCACATTCTCATTGTCACAGTTTGGGGTTTGCCTTTATTGAATCTGTCACAGGCAGAAGGATGAGTCCAAAGTAGAAACCTAAATTGACAGGTATCTGCAGAGGATCAAAGGGAAAGCTAGACACTGAGCATAAAAAAACGCCAGAAGTTAGTCATAGATTTGGCTAACCAGAATCTAGAATGTCAGATTAAGGGTCCCAGTCTGAAACTAAGAAAATATCAAAAGAGACATACACCTATCAAATGCAGAATGGGAGATTCAGAGTTGAAATTAAAAGGTAAATAAAATAGAAAACTAAGCAGGACTTGTAGTCTTTTCTTCGTTTAATACTGGTAGATTGCAGTTGGGTCAGGCTGGGCAGACAGAGGAAGGGACTGCTGAAGTCAAAAGACAAAAGGCTTCTTGCTTTTGACTACACGAGGTCTGGAATCCACACTCTTTGTATACAAAGAATACTTGAAGTTTTCCAGAGTAGTGTCCCCCAAAGTGTGTCCCAAGGAGCACAAGTTCTGTTAATGCAGAAAAATGTTTGGAAAATACTGGATTAAACAAAATTAAGTTTCTTTCCGAAGACTCCCAGGAGCTAACGTGTGCTGTGTATCTCCCCTAGGGGAAATGTGTAAACAGTGTTTCCCAGATGTATTCAACCTCTGAACCCTTTCTTACAAGGACTTTACAGGACCAGTATTATGTAGACCATGTTTTGGGAAATCATGCTCTGGTCACTATCTATGTTCATATAGAATCTCTATGTCTTCTGTTCAGAACATTTGTTCTGCTGGCTGTCAGAGCTTACCTTGTCAAATTTTGCAGCTGAATGAATATATTGATATATTTTATCCTTATTCTCTAGGCATTGTTTATGAAGATGACACAAAGCATTGAGGAAAAATTTGAAGGCCTTTTACTTTATAGCCAAGTTACAAATGAGAGTGACAATATGAACTTCTGGTAGTTTAGGTCTCTAATTAATCTTACTCTAGGGAGCAGATGACCTTGAATAACTTACCAGACTAATCCACTCACTACTTTAAACTTGCCTCTGTTCAGATAATTAAATTTGGATTATGTTGAGTTTGAAGAAGAAGTAATTATTTTATGTATTTTTAACCCCTCTCCCCAGTTGAATTTTGAATGGAGGTAATTGATCCAATTGCACCCTAAGAATGAGATTTTAAGATATTTTTCTCTGTAAATATTTCATGGACACAGAAATATCTGGTGTTACTGGAAAAAGAAATAACGACAAGAAGACAAAGGGGTCCAATCTGCATGATGTTGAATTCTTTGGGAGGTGTAATGCAATATATGGGTGTAGAAGACTCTCTATTAGCCATCGATGTCATCGTACAGTGTTATTGTATGCAATACACATGCATTTCCTAAGGTTTTTAGGGTGATTTTTTTGCACATGTGCTTACCGCAGTGCCTTAACTGAGCAGATGCTCAAGTGTTTAAGAATTACCATTGTTATTTTAAGACTTTTGATTACTTTTAGAATAATAAAAAACAGTGTTATTTAATTCAAATGACTGCTGCATAGTGTGGTCCCAAGATGCTATTTTAAAATGTTCTGCCCTCATAAAGATAATTATTTTAAATTTCATGGTAAAAGTATGCATGATCACAGAGATCATGTTATAATATAAACCTTGTTATATTTAAATATATATATATAAATCTTGTTATATTAAAAGGTGGTTAAATATATAAGTGTAAATGTAAAAGGTTATAAGAACCCTGGTAATGATAGTCAGATAGCTTTTTTTTTTTTTTTTGTACTATAGACTCAGAAACTTAGTTTAAAAGTATAGTGGGGGCTTCCCTGGTGACGCAGTGGTTGAGAGTCCGCCTGCCAATGCAGGGGACACGGGTTCGTGCCCCAGTCCGGGAAGATCCCACATGCCGCGGAGCGGCTGGGCCCGTGAGCCATGGCCACTGAGCCTGCACGTCCGGAGCCTGTGCTCCGCAACAGGAGAGGCCACAGCAGTGAGAGGCCCGCATACCGCAAAAAAAAAAAAAAAAAAGTATAGGGGAGAGATGCAAGAGGGAGGGGATATGGGGATATACGTATGCATATAGCTGATTCACTTTGTTATACAGCAGAAACTAACACAACACTGTAAAGCAAATTATATTCCAATAAAGATGTTAAAAAAAAAAAAGTACAGAGACGTGACCAGGTAGAAGATGCTCTCATCTGTGCCCTGAAGATCCTGAAAGGGCCTTAGACTAGGCATTAGTCCCTTGCCAGCCACAATCCATGAGCAGGCCTGTTGGCATAGGGACCAGGCAGGAGAAACTCTCATCTGCATCCCAGGAGAACCTGAAAGGGCCTTATATGTGGCTTTAGCTTCCTCACAGCCACAGTCTGTCAGTCTGCCAACAGTCCTGAGGCTGTAGGGTCCCAGCAGGAGACACTCCCATCTGTGCCCTCAGAGATCCTGAAAGGCCCTTTACTCCAGTCCCTTCACAGCCTCAGTCGGCTAGCAGTTTTGTTGGCACAGAGACCAGGCAGCAGACACTTCTGTCTGAACTCTTGGAGATCCTGAAAGGGCCCTATGCTTGGTTCCAGGCCCTCCCAGCCACAGTCCATGAGCAGTTAAGCTGGCACAGGGACCAGGTGGGAGACATGCTGTGCTTCAGGAGATCCTAAAAGGCCCTACACTTGGCTTTAGCCCCTCTAGTCAGTCAGGGACCAGTCCAGCCTGCTCAGGGACCTGGTGGGAGACACACTGATCCATGCCTCCAGAGGCAGGTCTGCAGACTTCAGTCTTGGCTGTGGAAACTGAAACAGCCCTGGGGCTTGCTTTCAGCCTCTCTCAGCCATGGTCCAGGGTCAGTCTTGCCCACACAGGGACCCATCCAGTGACCAGGCAGCAATCGTCCTGGACACTACACCTGCCACACATCTGGTAATAGATCCACTGTCTGAAGACCCCACTGTGGACCCTGAAGTGGACACTTATCCCAGCACCACCTTACTGAATAAGGTACTAGAGGCAGTTCTAGCCACCTGGGCCCCAGGCATGATCTATATCCACCTGAGACCCTGATAACAAGCCTGCCAACCATAGATCTCACCACATACCCAGCAACAACCTCATAACCAGCTCCAACCCAGCATAACTGTGATTCTATAGGTAATCCCATCAACCCAAGGAACAGACAGGGGAAGGTATTTTCTTGCTGAAACCAGTCTGTAAAGCCTGGAAGAGGTGTTCACTCCTTTAAATGCACAAAAAAACAATACAAAGCTACATGGATCATGAAGAGTCAGGCAATATGACACCACCAAAGGAAACCAGAAAAGCTCCAACCACAGAGAAATGAAGATCTATAATTTGCCTGACAAATAATTGAAAATAATCATCTTAAAAAACAATGAAATGCAGGAGAACACAAACAGACAACTAAACAATCTCAGGAAAACAATGCATGAACAAAATGAGCTTAATAAAGAAATAGAAACCATAGAAAAGAATGAAACAGGAATCCTAGAGCTGAACAATGCAATGACAGAACTGAAAAATTCAGTGAGAGCTTCAGCAGCAGACTTGATCGTGCAGAAGAAAGAATCAGTGAACTAGAAGACAGGTCATTTAAAATTAGCCAGTTAGAAAACTTTTGTTTCACTTATATATGTATACATATTAGATAAGTGTGTGTTTGTTGGATTGTGATATAAAATGTATTTTTTATATCAAAAAAGTTTTCAGGCCATTGTAGTTAAGTTATACTAGCAAATAAAAGCACAAATTAACCTCAAAAAAATTAGCCAGTTAGAGGAACAAAAAGGAGAAAAGATGAAAAAGACTGAAGAAAATCTACCTGAATTATGGACATCATCAAATGAATGAACATTCTCATCATGGGAGTCCCAGAAGAAAAAGAGAGAAAGGTCAGAAAGATTAAAGAAAGACATAATAGCTGAAAATTTTCCAAATCTTAGGAAAGATATGAACACTCAGTTACGGGAAGCTCCAAGGATCCCAGATGAGATCCACCCAAAGATTACTTTGAGACACATTACAATTGAATGTTAAACGTCAAAGAAAGGAGAGGATTTTGAAAACAGCAAGAGAAAAATGACTTGTCACATACAAGGGAAACCCCATAAGGTTATCAGTGGATTTCTCTGCAGTACTGTGCATTTCAGGAGGGAGTGAGATGATATATTCAAAGTGCTAAAAGAAAAAAATCCTGCCAACCAAGAATACTATATCCCTTTTGCCTTGTAGGCAAAAACTGTCCTTCAGAAATGAAGGAGAAATAAAGATATTCCTCAACAATCAAAAGCTAAGGGAGTTCATCACCACTAGACCTGCTTACAAGAGATGCTAAAGGGAGTTCTTCAAGCTGAAATGAAAGGGCACTAAATAGCAACATGAAAATGTATAAAACTCACTGATGAAGTTAAATACATAGTCAAATTCAGAATACCCTATTAATGTGATGGTGGTGTGTGAAACACTTTTATGTCTCTAGTATAAAAGTTAAAAAACAATAACATTAAAGATAACTATAGCTACAATAATTTGGTAATGGATGTACAACATAAAAAGATGTAAATTGTGACATCAGTAGCATGTCTGGCTAAAGGTTTATCAATTTTGTTTATCCTTTCATAGAATCAGATCTTAGTTTCATTGGTCTTTTCTATTGTTTTTTTAGTTTCTATTTTATTCATTTCCACTATCTTTATTATTTCTTTCCATCTACTAACTCTGGGTTTTCTTTATTCTTTTTCTAATTCCTTTAGGTGTAAGGTTAGATTTTTTATTTGAGATTTTTCTTGTTTCCTGATGTAGGCTTGTGTTGTTATAAACTTCCCTCTTAGCTTTTGCTGAGTCCCAAGATTTTGGGTTGTTGTGTTTACATTTTCTCCAGGTATTTTCTCCAGGTATTTTTTGATTTTCTTCTTTGATTTCCATTGGTTGTTTAGTAGCATGTTCTTTAGCCTCCACTTGTTTCTGGTTTTGCAGTCTTTTCTTCCAGTTCATTTCTAGTCTCATATTATCGTGGTTGGAAAAAATGCTTGATATGATTTCAATCTTCTTAAACTTACTGAGACTTGTTTTGTGGCCTAGCATGTTATTTGAAAAGAATGTGTATTCTGCTGTTTTGGATAAAGTGTTCTGTATATACTTATTAATTACATCCGGTCTAATGTGTCATTTAAGGCTAGTGTTTCCTTATTGATTTTCTATCTGGATGATTCGTCCATCAATTTAAGTGGGGTGTTAAAGTTCCCTACTATCATCGTATTACTGTCAATTTCTCCCTTTATGTTGTGAATATTTTCTTTATGTATTTAGGTACTATGTTGGGTGCATATATATTTATAATCGCTATATCTTCCTGTTGTTTGATTCCTTTATTATTATGTAATGTCTTTCTTTGTCTCTTTTTACAAAGTCTTAGACTTTGTTTTAAAGTCTATTTTGTCTTATATATGTATTGTTACCCCAGCTTTCTATTCCTTTCCATTTGCATGGATTACCTTTTCCATCCCCTCACTTTCAGTCTGTGTGTTTCTTTAGATCTGAAGTGAGTCTTTTATAGGCAACATATATATGGGTTTTGTTTTTTTATCCATTCAGCCACTCTGTCATTTACATTTAAAGTAATTATTGATGATTATGTGCTTCCTGTTATTTTATTAATTGATTTCTGGTTGTTTTTGTAGTTCTTTTTGTTCCTTTCTTCTTCTTTTGGTGTCTTCCCTTGTGATTTGATGTCTTAATGGTATGCTTGGATTCCTTTCTCTTTTGTGTTGTGTATGTGTGTGTGTGTGTGTGTGTGTATTATAGGTTTTTGGTTTTTGGTTACCATGAGGTTCATATATATGATTATTTAAAATTGATGATCTTTTAAGTTTGAACACATTCTAACCACCCTACAGTTTTACTACCATCTCCATGTTTAATGTTTTTGACATCATATTTTATGTCTTTTTGTTGTGTGTATGCCTTAGCTATTTACTGTGGATATAGTGATTTTACTATTTTTGTGTTTTAACCTTTCTACTAGCTTTATAACTGGTTGTTCTAGTACTTTTACTGTATGTTTGCCTTTACCAGTGAGATTTTTCCTTTCACAATATTCTTTTCTTTTCCATTTAGAGAAGTCCCTTTAACATTTCTTGTAAAGCCAGGTTAGTGGTGCTAAACTCTTTTAGCTTTTACTTTTCTGTAAAACTCTTTATATTTTCTTCAAATCTGAATGATAAGCTTGCCAGGTAGGTTTTAGGTTTTTTCCTTTCATTTTGAATATATTGTACCACTCCCTTCTGGCCTGCAAAGTTTCTGCTGAAAAGCCAGCTGATAATATTATGGAAGTTTCATTGTGTATAGCTAGTTGCATTTCTCTTGCTGCTTTCAAGATTCTTTCTTTATCTTTAATTTTTGCCATTTTAATTAGAATGTGTCTTGGTGTGGACCTCTTTGGGTTGATCTTGTTTGGGACTCTGTATGCTTCCTGGACCTGGATGTCTGTTTTCCTTCCCAGGTTAGGGAAGTTTTCAGCTATTTCTTCAAAGAAGTTCTCTGCCCCTTTCTTTCTCTTTTCTCCTTCTGGGACCCCTATGATATGAATGTTAGTATGTTTGATGCTGTCCCAGAGGTCTCTTAAACTATCCTCATTTTTTGAAATTCCTTTCGCATTTTTCTGTTCAGCTTGGGTGGTTTCCACTATCCTGTCTTCCAGATTGCTGATCTGTTCCTCTTTATCATCTAATCTATTGTTGATTTCTTTTAGTGTATATTTTTATTTCAGTTATTGTATTCTTCAGCACTGTTCTTTATATTTTCTAACTCTGTTGAAATTCTCACTTGTTCATCTATTCTTCTCCCAAGTTTGGAAAGCATCTTTATATGATCATTACCTTGTACACTTTATTGGATAGATTGCTTATCTCCACTTTGTTTAGTTCTTTTTCTGAGGTTATGTCTCATTTCTTTGTTTGGAACATAGTCCTCTGTCTCCTCATTTTGCTCAATTCTCTGTGTTTATTTCAATGTGTTAGGTAAGTTGGTTACATTTCTCAATCTTGGAGAAGTGGCCTCAAGTAGGAGATGTCCTATGGGGCCCAGAAGCACTCCCCTCTGTTCACCAGAGCTATACACTATAGTGTTGCCCTCAATGTGGGATGAGTTTGCCTTTCTATTGTGTTGGGGCTGATTACTGTGGGTGCACTGGTAGGCCAAGCTCTCCCCTGGCCTGATTGGCTGCAAGGTCATGCCTCATGTGGTGGCTTCAGGGTAGGCTTCCTGTGCAGTGGGCTGTGTGGCTTGGGGGTGGATGGGGCTGGGTCCCTCTGTGGCTGTCTGTGCAGCCCAGAGGGACTAGGGCCTGGTGTTGGCCTGCTGGAGGGTGGGGCTAGGTCCTGCTGCAGCTATATGCATGGCCTTGGGGGCTAGGGGCTGGTGCTTGCTCACTGGAGGTCAGACTTGAGTCCCCATGTGGCTGTCTGCACAGCCTTGGAGGGGGGCCAAGACTGGGGCTGGTGCTAGTCCACTGGTGAGTTGAGTTATGTCCCTGGTGCTATAGGCTAGAGAGAGGATTCCAAAATGGCACTTGCCAGTGCTGGTGTTATTGTGGTAGAACAGACTCCCCAGAATGGCTGCTCTAAGTGTCTCTGTCTTAAGTGGGGAGTCCCAGTTGCCTCCTGCCTCTCCAGAGGGCTCTCCAAGATCAGCAAGTGGATTGACCCAGACTCTTTTCAAACTATTGCCTCTGTGATGGAACTCAGAGCATGTGAGGTATTGTGTGTGCCCTTTAAGAGTAGAGTCTTTGTTTCCTGTAGCCCTCTTGCTTTCCCAAACAAATCCCACTGGTTTTCAAAGCTAGATGTCCTGGCTTTGTCTTCCCAGTGCAGGAGCCCTGGCTTGGGGAGCCTGATGTGAGGTTTGGGCCTCTGCATGAGGACTCAGTGGGGGTCTCTACAATTATGATATTCCTCCCATTTGTGGGTAGCTGAGGTATCTGAGTCCTGGCTATACTGTGTCTGCTACCCACCTTATGGTTCCTTCTTTATGTCTTTGGTTGTAGAAGATCTTTTCTGCTAGTCTTCAGGTTGTTCTCATAGTTGCGTTATAAGTAGCTGTGATTTTTGTGTGTCTGTGGAAGGAGGTGAGTTCAGGGTCTTCCTACTCTACCATCTTGGCCACCTCTCTAATATTATTAAAATGTCCATATTACTCAAAGCCATATATAGATTTAATGTGATCTCTATTAAAATTCCAATGGTATTTTTCACAAAAATAGAAAAAAAACTATCCTAAAATTTGTGTGGAACCACAAAAGGCTCTGAATAGTCAAAGCAATCTTGAGAAAGAACAAAAAAGCTGGAGGCATCACAGGTCCTCATTTCAAACTATACTACAAAGATATAGTCATCAAAACAGCATGGTACTGGCATAAAAACAGACACATAGACCAATGGAATAGAGCATGGAGCTTACAAATAAAACCATGCATGTATGGTCAACTCATATTTGACAAAGGAGCCAGGAATACTCAATTGGGAAGAGAGAGTTTTTGCAGTGTATGGAATGGGAGAAAATATTTGCAAACCATATATTAGCTAAGGAGTTAACATCCAAAATATGTAAGAAACTTATACAACTTGATAACAACCCACCCCCTGCAAATAGTCCAATTTAAAAAATGGGCAGAGGACCTGAATAGAAATTTTTCCAAAGAGATATACAAATGGCCAATGGGTACAAGAAAAGTTGCTCAATGTTACTAATCATCAGGGAAATACAAATCAGAACCACAGTGAGGTATCACTTCACACTTATTAGAATAACTATTCTCAAAGAGACAAGTGGCAACAGGTGCTGGTAAGGATGTGGAGAAAAGGGAACTCTTGTGCACTGTTGATGGGAATATAAATTGATGTAGCTACTATGGAAAACAGTATGAAGGTTCCTCAAAAAATTAAAAATAGAACTACCATATGATCCAGCAATCCTGCTTCTGGGTATATATCTAAAGAAAATGAAATCACAATCTGGAAGAGATATCTGTACCCCCATGTTTATTGAAACAGTGTTCACAATAGCCAGGATATGAGAAAAATCTGTGTTTATCAACAGACAAATGGGTAAATAAAAGGTGAGATATATATATATATATATATATATATATATTCCATGAAAAAGGAAATACTGCCATTTGTGACATGGATGGACCTGAGGGCTAAGTGATAAAAGTCAGACAGGGAAAGGCAAATACTGTATAATTTTACTTGTATGTGGAATCTAAAATAAAGCCAAGCTCATAGAAATGGAAAGTAGAATGGTGGTTGTTAGAGAGAAAATCTTCCAGTTATAAGACGATTAGGTCCTGGGAATCTCTTGGACAGCCTTGTGACTATAGTTAATAATACTATATCTTAAGTGATCTCACCACAGACACACAAAATCATAATTATGTGAGTTGATGGATGTAACTAACCTTATGTGGTAATCATTTTGCAATATTTGTGTGTATCAAATCATCACATGCACTTAATTGTACACAATTTTATATATCAATTATATCTCAATAAAGCTGGTAAAAAAAGGAAAAAATGGAAAAAAAAGTACAGACTTATTCTTTATGTTCAAGATCAGTTTTTCTCCAACCTATTTCTCTTTATAGTTCAGTTGAGAAGTAAGTACACACAGAAGCTGCTAGTTCTTCCTTTTTTTTTTTTTTTTTTTTTTGCGGTACGCAGGCCTCTCACTGTTGTGGCCTCTCCCGTTGCGGAGCACAGGCTCCGGACACACAGGCTCAGCGGCCATGGCTCACGGGCCCAGCCGCTCCACGGCACGTGGGATCTTCCCGGACCGGGGCACGAACCCGTGTCCCCTGCATCGGCAGGAAGACTCTCAACCACTGCGCCACCAGGGAAGCCCTGCTAGTTCTTCCTTTCCTAGACCTGAAGTTCCTGGAAGGTGGATGGTAAACAAGTGTTGACTCACTTGTTTTCCATAGCACCAGGAAAGTGTCAAAGTGAGATGCTCATTAAATTCCTTTTTTCTTTAAACTGTGGTATACATAAAACTGTCAGGCCATTATATTCCTCTGCTTCCTTATAAAGCCATCTAAATCTGTTTTCTTCATGTTATTTTGAGCATTATGGTGGAAGCAAAGAAAAACCATATTCTCTCAGCTGCTTGTGTTACATTATTTAAAAAATGAAACAAAACTCTCACCTTGTAGACTCCAGTTTAATTAAAGGGTCGTTCCAAATACTCTTATTTTAAAAATTGTCGGCTACATATTGAAGAAATATTCTCGATTGTTCATTTTCAAGCGTATGAAGTAACATTTCTTGTTGAAGAAATTCATTCAAAAGACGTTTAATATCCAGATCAAGGAATCATATGGAACTATTAACAATGAGAGGATCAGGGCAAAGGGCACAATGAATAGAAGCTATGACAGGCAGAAGTTGTCTGAGGTTCTTTTGTATTTGGCTGCAAATGACTAAGTAAGACCCAAAATAGCTGTGTCATGTGATGTATGATATGATTGTGAAGCATTAACTGAAAAATTATAAACAGATGCTTTTCTGAGACTATTGGAGAAGGAACTACTGTTTCTGAGTGTCATATCAATTTTAACTATTGGTAAGGAAGATATGAAAAATTAAAATGAAAATCTTAGTTTTAATGCATCTGAATCACTCTTGGATGACTGCCAGGTGCTCATGTGCTTGATGATAAAGTCTTATCCAAGACTTACCTAAGGAGAGCAAGAAGTGAAAGCCTCAGAAATGATGACCTCTCTGGGAAACTGCTGCTCCCTTCCCACACCACAGCTAGACTTGGTTGGTGGTAAGTGATAAAATCTAACGGCTGGAGGGTTTTTGATTTCAACTTAAGCTTTAGCTGTCTTACAGAGGGGAGAGAGTATGGGTTGATCTGTTTTAGTATTCATCATTTTGTCCCTTTTACCCCTATGATTTAGAGGAGCCACCTAAATTTAAAAAATAAAATATTTTTTTCCATATGCTGAAAGGAAGATCTGTCAAAGCATCTGGTAATATTCAATCTAACAATTTTTAGGGTTGGTGAAGGATCTGCTAGGTTCTTTTTAGGCTTTTAGAGGCTTTTAAGTCATTAGCTCTTACTCAGCACTTTCTATTATTGCTATTTATTTTCTTAGGCAAGAGAATAAATAATTTATTAAGAAAAAGACAAAAATTAAATGAATGTGAATTTATGCTAAGCTAGTTCATGCCCCATGCTTTTATTGTCTACCAGCATATACAGAACACTAAATAAATATGGGCTTGTCCTATGTATCTGCTTTTCATTAGAAAATATATATTTTATTTTTCCTTGAAGATCCATGATGTAGAATTTTTATTTATTATAGGAATTATTTTTTAAAACACCAATTCATGTTGGAGCAAGTCATACTTTATCAGACACCCACCTTCAAGTTAGATGAGTAGATGGGCAGAAACGCTTGACAGTATCTAATGAACTTGATACAAAAATTTTAAAGCAAAATGATTGTAAAATATTTGAAATAAATAGATTCTACCTTGCTGAAATTGTTTATTTGAAAAGTAAATATAGTACCAGACCTTTAATTATTCTTTCTGTAGTAAAGAGCATTCAGAGGGAGGATCTCTGATCACATCAGACCTTTGGATATTAAGAGCCTTTGCTGTCTCCATTAGTATTTTTAAATCTGACATCAGAATCTTCTAAAGAAAATCTTTTTTTGCATGTCTGGGAGGTTAGGGTGAGTAGGAAATAACAGTGGATAGGAAATAATGCTTTTGAAAATCCTGGTCTTTATGAGGGTTCATCACCCGTAAAATGCTTTCTGTTTATGAAAGAACAGCAGTGTGGGTAGTTATTTGAAGTGTTCTCAAGTTGCAGCATGAGTAGCACAAACAAATGTAATATTAGTTGAAAGATTTGGCTTAAGTTCATTATTTTGTATTTCAGTCTGATTCAGTTGTCTTCAGAAATACAAGTTATTCACTCCAGAACAAATCTACTCATGGGACAAATAATGAAATAACCTGTAAACTTGGTCACTTAATCACCTGTGGCTTTCATCATGATATCAGATTTAGTTCATAGGAAGACTTACTTCTTAAAGGAATTATTGGACTGACACAAATACAACCTTATTATTGAACTGAATCACAGTAAGCATTTTGTATTTAAAAATATAGTGTTTAAACAAGTGGGTAGGTACAAGTTTAAATTTAGCATTTTAACTGAGTGCCCCATCCAGTCTGGTGACATTCTCTACCCAAAACAAAACAAAACAAAAATAATCATTTTCATAGTCAAATAAGTTTGGGAACTAAGGCACCAAATATTCCTACCCCTTATTTGGAGATTCTCAATATATCAGAGAGTATTAAAGCCCTGTCCCACAATTAAGAAACACTTTCATTTTTTAATCTAGATATTTTGAAGTTATGTGTTTATACACAAATAGTTGAGAGTCAAGTAGTTTTGGGATTTTAGACAAACAGCAGCCCTTAGACCTTCTTTTCCATTTCCTATTCTCCAGAGGCAACCATTTTTCATCTGTTAGCTGATTCTTTGGTAACTACCTTCATCTTAAAACAACAGAATGGTATGGCTACCTCCTGAGTATTTTTTCTATTTTTTTAATCTATTGACTTCTCACTATGAAAGATGGGAGTTTATTTAGCTTGTTCCCTGATCCCATCCCTCTCTCTCTCTTACTTTTCTCTCACAGGGGCACACGTGCACATGTGTGCACACACACAATTCTTACCCCCCCCCCCAATTCTTCCTGTAAAATTATGTTGTGATTTGGATTATACCAACATTTAGTGTTTATCTTAAGAATATGTAAATGCAATTTTTAGGTAAACCACATAGAATAATATAATTCCTATTCTATTTTTGTATACCTTTTAACTTTTTTCTAGAGTTTATTGTTATTTGCTTAGTTTTCTGTGTTTAATTCAACCCCAATTCTCCACTAGATCAATAAATCTGTTCTTGGTATGTTCATTTGCATCAGGTTTTCTTTCAGTGTCATCTGTGTCAAGAAGTCTTTCTGAGAGCCTTGTGACCTGTTCCAATCTGTACTGGATGCCTTCCTTGCCCAGGTATATGGCTGGCATCCTTAGAGTTCTCGTCCTCACCACCCTGGGGTGCTAGATCTCCTGTTTGCTGTGTCTCCTGACTTCCTCTTTCTTGGTTTACTCTTTTATTTTGGTAGAGTATCTACCAAAGAGACTGGTATCTCTTGAGAAAATGTCTGGAAAATAGTCTCTTATTCTATCCTAACATTTGATTTTTTTATCAAACTATATTATTCTCAGTATACAATTATATGCTAGAGTTCTTTTTCCTTCCTTTTTAAATATTAAAAAAAATTTTTTTGGCCATACCTTGCGGCATGCAGGGATCTTACTTCCTTCATCAGGGATCGAACCGATGCCCTCTGCAGTGGGAAGACTGCCAGGGAAGTCCCCTCTTTTTCCTTCTTGAGGAAGACAATTGTCTTTTAGCTTCCAATGTTGCTCTTATGGAAGGTCACACTCCTGTGTGTCTCTTCCGCTCTCAGTACTCTTCTTCACTTTTGGCATTTCTGATCACCAAATTTGTGGTGGTTTTTCCCACACCAAGCGACTCAGTGATACCAGCTTGGTGTCCTATAATTTAACTGTCTGCCTGAAAATAGTGTCAGATCCCACCTGTTAAGGGCTCAGTCCCACAGGACTTCCCCCCTCTCCCTACCCACTTCAGGTACCAATTGCAAATCCAGATAGTTTCCTGTGGATATGACTGACTGGCTGTAAATCACCCCCCTCCTCAGGTTCCCATGACCCCTCCTCAGGTTCGATTAATTTATTAGAGCTACTCACAGAACTGAGGAGAACAGGTTACTTACTAGATTACCAGTTTGTTACGAAGGATATTAAAGGATACGAATGAATAATCAGATAAAGAGGTATATAGGGCAGTGTCCAGAAGGGTCCTGAGCATAGAAGCTTCTGTCTGTGGAGTTTGGGGCATACCACCTACCCAGCATGCGGATGCATTCTCGTTCACCAATCTTGTGGCTCTCCACAGCCTGTCCTTTTGGGTTTTTATGGGGGCTTTATTGCACAGGCATGATTAATTAAATCATTGGCATTGATGACTGATTCAACCTCCAGCCTCACTCTTCTCCCCATAGGTTGGGGGGTGGGACCAAAAGTTCCAACCTCCTAATCAGGGTTGGTTTCCCTGGCAATCAGCCCCCGTCCCTTCTGAAAGTCACCTCATTAACATAAACTCAGGTGTGGTTGAAAGGGACTTATAAGAATAACAAGACTCCTTTCACCATTATGTCTCTGGAGCTATTTCAGGAACTGAGGACAAAAGAACAAATACTATAACAAAAGATGCTCTCATTGCTTTTGTGCTTTGGACTTTCCAAGAGCTTTAGGCGCTGTGTGCCAGAAATGGGGACAAAGACCAAATATATATTTTTATTATAAATCACAGTATCACAGTTGCTGTTGAGAAATCCAAAGCAATCTAATTTATAATTCTTTGTATATACCTCTACCTCTAACCCAAATCTTATTTTCCTAATATTCTGGGATTTCAATAAAATGCCTTAGTGTGAGTCTATTTTCATACACTAGATGGGTCTTTTTAATGTAGAGACTCACGTCCTTCACTTCTCAAAAGATTTTATTAATGATATTTTCCTTTCTCTTCCCTTTTGCCTTCAGGGACTCCTGTTCTTCAGGTGTTAGACCTCCTGGATTGGTCACTAATTATCTTTCTCTCCTAATTTTTGTCTATTTATCTTTTTCTTTACTTTCTGTGAGATTTCCTCAACTTTATTTTCAGCCATTGTAATGAGATTTCCCTTTTTGCAATCATGTTTTTATTTTGCCAAATTTTTTTTTGTTCTATAAATATTTCTTTAAAAAAATAAAATTCTGTTCTTGTTTCATGGATACAATAGCTTATCTCTGATAATTTTTCTTTTTCACCAAAATCATCTTCTCCTTGCATAATCTTTCCTCTAGGTTGAGGTTTTTTGTTTGCTTCCTTTGGGCCTGTTATCCAAATTAGAGTTTTCCCTTAATCTCTGCTAATCCTTGACTGCCTGATCATATTTAAGAGTAGGAGACTAGAAAGCTGATTGAATGCTCTGAGTGTGTGGGTAGGCCTGTTGACTGAATGTCATTGTAGGGTGATCTGGATGTGCCAATTTTCAGTATCATGTCTTCTTGGACTGATCAGATCTTCTTTGGGGGGTGGTGGTCTCTAGTCTGCTAACTGGAGGATAAAGGCTTAGGAGAGTCAAGTTGTGGAAGGGGACTGGGGGTGGTCTCAGCACTCAGAATGCCTATGTTAACTTAATTCACCTATTTTCAAGGTAACTCTATACTCAACTGCCCAGAGTCCCTAAGTCCAGAGACCCTTTGATTGATTCTTTCTGGAGAATAAAGCTCTAGAATTGGAGTGGGTACACCTACCCAGCAACACAGAGTAAGGAAAGACCTAGAATTCTAACTGCTTCTAAACATTTTTAAATCAGAATTAATCTTCTCAATGTGTCATTGCCCCTTTACCCAGAGTTAGGCCAAACTTGAGGTTAAGGGTACAGTTCTCCAAGACTGTCTAGTTTGCCCAAGACTTCTGACACCAGCTGCAAGTTCAGGGGTCTCCAGGGCTGTCCTCACATGAGACTAGCTAATGATAAATTTGGAGGTTCTCACAGATTCCTTCAGATTTGATAATTTGATAAATCAACTCACAGAGCTCAGGAAAGTGCTATACTTATAATTGTAGTTTTATTATACCAAAAGGGTACAAATCAGAACCAGCCAAAGGAAGAAACACATAGGGTGGAATCTGGGACTGAGAAGTTTCCCAACACAAAGCTTCCATGTCCTTAGGGATGCACTACCTCTTGCCCTTGGTGTGTGACAATACTCATGGGGTATTGCCAACTTTGGAAGTTTGCTTGAGCTTCAGTGTCCTAGTTCTTATTGGGGCTTCATTACTTAGACATGAATGATTGAATCTTTGCCCATGTGGTTGCTCAAAGCCCCAACCCTCTAATAACATGAATGGTCTTTCTGTCTGGCTAGCCCCCATCATGCATCACCTTGTTAGTATAGACTATTAGGTGTCATCTGAGGGGCCCACCATGAACAACAAAAATAATCCTATCACTCAGGAAATTCTGAAAGTTTAGAGGTTACCTCTTAGGAGTTGGAACAAAGGCCAGACTTTTTTTTGGGTAAAGTTAATTTTTCACTACATACTTTTCCATCTCCAGTTCCAGAGGTATCTTGTTCCAGCAATTTCAAAATACTTAAAGAATTCTGAAGTAAAATCAGGTTGGTTCTTTGCTCTCTGTGCCATTAGTTTAGGATTTTGTTTTCTTGGGTTGGCTAAGGCATTTATCACTCATTCATCTGATTTTCAGCTTCCAAAAATATTACTATTTTTCCTCCCATTCTTGAGTGTTTATACTTAAAAAAAAAAAAACAAATTTCAAACTAAAACCACTTTGCAGTAGTGTTAGTGAGGTTTCTGGAGGGAGCCAAATTAGACACATATATTCAGTTGGCTGTCTCTTCCCAGAAGTTGCCTAGCACTCTCAATTTATTTGTCAGGGGCAACTTTTTGTAGAATACCTATTAATACCTGGTAAATAAACACTGCATTAGCAAACACTTCTATATTGCTTCATTAGTAGAGATAACCAACGAATTTAGGCTTCAGAATCTTTAAAGACAACTTTTCTTTTAGGGCTCATTTCCTTTCTACTTTACATATTGAGGGCACAAAAGCTAAACAGCCCCTTATCACTTATTGACTGGGGATGAGAATGTTGGGATAGAGGAGGATCTTTTAACTTCAGTGTTGTCTATTTTTACAATGTTTGAATTAATATATATTACTTTTTAATTAATTAAAACTTTTTAGAATAAGAAAAAACATTGCATAAAATGATCCTAAAATTTTTTCCACTTCAAATCTATGATGCTAGGGTTAATGGAGAGCTAAAAATGGAGAACTCTTTTTATATTTAATGGAGTAGGTAGAACAGAGCACAGAACTCCTTTAATCACTCTGATCTAAAAGTCAGGCTTCTAGATCTGAATCAGTCTCTCTTTCTGTTTTTTTATGGGCTATAAAGAAGTTTTTAACCTTACATTTTATACTGATGAAGTCTGCCTGGAAAAGAAGATGTTGATTCTCTCATAATGCTGATTTCTCATTTCATTTTCTTGGTAAATAAGAGTTTGTATATTGATTTTTCTGTCTCATTCTAGCAAACAACTGTAATTTTATTTCTCTTCTTTTGCAATCTTTTTAGAGTTCCTGATCCCTGTGAGACTCATTCCAACCTCCATAGTTTGGTGTTCAAAGCCCTCTTATAACATGGCTGCAATTTACCTTATAGCCTTATCTGTTTCCGGTTCCCAGTTCCCATCAAGCTCCCAATTCCTCTCAACACTGAATTATTTGCTGATTCTCCCAACTTCTTGGTATCTTTGTCCATGTATTTCTCCCAGCCTGGAATCCTTTCCCCATCTCCCTTCTCTTTCTGCCCATCTAAATCGTAGCCATTTTTTTGTTTTGTTTTGTTTTTGGCAGTACGCGGGCCTCTCACTATTGTGGCCTCTCCTGTTGCGGAGCACAGGCTCCGGACGCGCAGGCTCAGCGGCCATGGCTCACGGGCCCAGCCGCTCCGCGGCACGTGGGATCTTCCTGGACCAGGGCACGAACCCATGTCCCCTGCATCGGCAGGCGGACTCTCAACCACTGCGCCACCAGGGAAGCCCAATTATAGCCATTTTTACAAGCTCATCTCAAATATTTCCTTCTTCAGTAAAGGTTCTTCCTTATCTTTCCTCCATCCCGGATTAATGCCATTCCACTGGGGCCTCACAGGGCTTTGCCCACATCCTGCCTATGTAATAGGTATCAGTAGATTGTGTGTGTGTGTGTGTGTGTGTGTGTGTGTGTGTGTGTTAGGGGAGAGTGGATGGAGGGAAATTGTCCCCATTAAATTATAATTTCCTTGAAAGTAAATCTGATGAGTCATAGATATACATAATGCCTTATATATAGTTGATTCTCAGTAATGTCAGTTGATTTGAAATGAATCTTGTTTCATTTTCTTTGTATCAATAGCATTGACAAAAGTAACAACTGTATAAATTATGTATTATTTTTACAAATCTACCCCAAGTGGGGTGATGCAGCCAAATGAATCTCTGAGTGACAGCAGCTGACCACTGTAGTGGTGGAAGGAAGACATGGGAGGTGTGATGACTAACTGAGTCAATCTGGGTGTCCACGCCACAGGAGAAGGATCTGAATAATGCAGGGTGGGGGCGCGTAGTAGGAGGACGGAAGGCTTGAGCAAGGAAGATGATTGATGAAGTGTGTTATGGGTGACAGAAGACCCTATGCTCTGGGCAAGGGAGTTAGCAGTGATTGAGGAGAGACCCAGGAGAGGGTGCATGGTCTCTGTGTGATTAACCAGATGTAATCAGCCATTTGCCTGAGGGGACAGCCATACAAAAGGATATAGTAAAGGGGAAAAGTGTTGGGGGGAACATCAGTGATAACACCAGGGTCTTTTAAATTGTAGAAATCTGTCTGGGCCCCTGTATTTACGTGCTGTGTTCACTCCCTTTCCTGCTCCCCAAGCCCGTGCACTTAAAGCTTGAGATTTTTCTTCTCACTGACATCCACTTGCAGGCTGCTCTGTTATGGCAGGAGGATTAGAAAGTGAGCCTAATCTGGGGTTACCACAGTGATTTCACTTATCAGTGTTACTCCAGATGAGTGCTGGAGGGTGTGGGGCTGGGAGGAGAAGAGGGCCAAGGAGAAGGAGGAATCGGTGATTATGGAAACTTCCTTAGAGCATCTTACAAAAGCCACTCACTCTTTTTTCCCTTAAGTACAGATTTAACTTAATATTTTGTAGGAATTCTTCGGCTCTCCTCTTAAAAAACTTAAAGCCATTTAAAGTTTCCCAACCCTTGACCTCACAAGAGGCCAGAGAGTGAGACAGACAGCAAGATTTAAAACTAGGTGATGAATTAGAGCCTCATTCATCTGGGTAGACTGCGACATTTAATTAAGCAATTTATTAAGCTTGTTTTTGTGGGGTTTTTTTTGTAGAGCCCGATTCTAGAGTCCTGGAATCGGATATAGGGTTCACCTCTTGAGTTCATTTATTTTTCCTTAATGCAGTCAAAGCATGAGAGCTAGCCAGAGACAAAATTCAAAACATTCCAGTGGAACTTTTCTTTCCCTTTCAAAATTCAGTCTCTTTGAATAGGTTCTGTGAAGAATGATTATGAGAATATGAAAGAAAAAAAAGAAGCAAGAGAAAAAAGCACACTTAGTGATGCCTAACTTAATTTTCTCTTCCCCAGTTTGGTAACATGTCCTTTGTAGCAAGCAGATTCGTTAATTTGGCCTGAATTATGCTTTAGTCTCTCATTTTGGGGGCAGTAAGCAGAGCACAGAAAGATTGAGAGTAAGTATTTAGGTTTGGGGGTGATTTACATGATGATAAGACTACCTCTCAAACTATACACGTGAAGATGCTCTTGTTTGGAAAGAACAGTTTCTTCCTAAGAAAAGAGAGAGGGCTTGAATGCATTTAGCTCAGATTGACTTTGTCAGCTGGTTATGTTACTATAGTACTATTAATTTATTTATACACTTTAAAATTTATCCTGCTTTAGGATTTGCTCAGTCTTGGGGTATACAGTCTTGGTTCTTCTGAACCGTGCCTGGCTGTGCTCTGTCTACCCAAATACTCTTTTCCATAGTGATCCTTGTTTTGGCAACTGTCTCCTTTTTCTCAACTCACTTATCACCGCTGCAAAAGCCCAGCCTATAACCTCACAAGCCTGGAGCTTATAGATTAGCTTCCAAATAGGGACAGTGTAGTAGCCCTCTCTTTGCAAGAGATTTAGGCCACTAAGGGCATTTGAAGCTGGTGCCTTACAGACTCACCAGTGTCCTGCTGGCATGAAGCAGCCCTGATACCGGCCTTTATCTTGTTTGGCTACAAGAAGAGAACCCGAGGGGGCTGAGAGGAGGAGGAGCCAGGCACTTAATCCTGAAGGACCTTTAGGGACAAAAGCATTTACAGTGAGTACAGTCAGCTGATTTCCAGCTTTTCTGTCCTTTTATTTAAGAGAGACAATCACAAGAGAAGGGAGAAAGAGGTGGGCAGTTTTGATGGGTGTGTAGCTGCATTTTTTGCTTCCTAGTTTGGTCGAAGAGCATGCTCCTGATTTAAATGTCTTATTCAAATTGAATATATTCTGCTAACGTCAGGTTTCGACTGAAAATTTGTGGACTGTCAGAGAGGTAGCAGCACCAGTCCTTGGTTAGTAAGCAAGCCATGGTATGTTTCTTCTGTTTCTGTAGGATGATAGACAGAGTGTGGTGAGAAAAGCCTTAGCACAAATTTTTTTAAAAAAACCTTTAAAATCTTTACTGCTTTTGGCTTTTGCACCTTAAATGTTGAATCTTCTTTGGGTTTGTGGAAAGGAAAGGATTTGATCTGTGTTATTTTTAACAGCAGCTGGGTTCAAGGTGGTATTATCTCTAATGCTGGAAACGTGGCCACAGATAAGCATTTGATGGGGGCAGAGGGGTGGGTGGAGAACAGGAGGTCATTGGGTTCCAGAAAGCTGGTTGTTCCCTCCTCTCATGCAGCTTTGCAGCCAGAGATATAACTGCATGTGTATCTATATGTACTTGAGTCAGTGCTTCATTTGCATTGTCAGAAGTTGTCTACTGGCTTTTTTTTTCCTTCAAATTTCTCTGTGACTAGAAAGGAATCTTATTGCATGGATCCTTGCATAAAAAAAAAAAAATAGAAAACTTAGAATTTAGAAGATATATAGAGTTGTGTTGAATTTCCTACTATTTGTTTGCATAGTCAAATGGAGTAATTAATTTGATGGGAAAGCAAGCTTGAATAGTCATGATAAGGGCAGGAAAAATACACACAAAGATTGTTATTGTAGATCTCTACAATATGAGGCAGTTTTCCTTTAAAGTATAAATTTATCTTGGAAATCAGACGTGCTTTTGTGAAAATCAGAAATACAGGTTGGTTATCCATGGGTGGTACATCTAAATGTGAACTACTGGAATTGAAAATTAAATGTTTATAGTAATTAGTTTCCATGAAAATAAGTAATTAATCAATTTTATGCCACTTCCTGGGCTTGCTATGCTGTTATGACACATACGGTATTCCTTCCCCAGGGACAAAGCTGTATGTGAAGGAAAGTAAATAGAAGTTGAAATAAAACTTGAGTAAAGCGTTGCTTTGCTTCACTGTTTTGTGTTATGGAAATTCTCTTGTTTAGTCTGATCAGCTAAATATGGAAACATCACATGCAGGTTGAAATTTTGTAGATGCAGGTAACTTTTGCCTTGGCAGCTTGAATATAAGGTTTCCTTGCCCTTTACTCATGTGTGATGCACACCAGCTACATTTTTTTTTTTTTTTTTTTGCGGTACGTGGGCCTCTCACTGCTAAGGCCTCTCCCATTGCGGATCCCAGGCTCCGGACGCGCAGACCCAGCCACCATGGCTCACGGGCCCAGCCGCTCCGCGGCATGCGGGATCCTCCCGGACCGGGGCACGAACCCGTGTCCCCTGCATCGGCAGGCGGACTCTCTACCATTGTGCCACCAGGGAAGCCCACACCAACTACATTTTTGTTTAATGTTTTTATTTTATTCTATTTGTCCTTTGCGTATATAACCACATCTGTGTTAAGTCTTAAGTGCAAACTCCCAGAGGGAAGAATCTCCCATATTTATTCCTCTGGAAAGAATTAGCAACTTATAATGTGTAAATAATGATTTACAAAATGTGTTTGCATGGTAATAATTTATTTCTTTCCATTAAGTAGGACAAATATTGATGCCGTTTGCCTGCTTTGGTGAAATGGAGGTCCGTCATTTAGTATCTACATAGCTCTCAGTATAGGTAGGATGCTTCTAATAGCTTAGAAATCTCTGGATAAATAACCCTAGAGCTTAGAAATCTCTGGATAAATAACCCTAGGTAATTACAGATTCTCATGGTCAGATGGAATCTTATTGATCATTTAGTCCAATTTTGTCATTTTACAGATGAGGAAACTGAGACCCGCAAATGTGGAGCATCTTGCTCCAAACCACACAAAACTGCACTGTGCCTGCCTGGTGCACAGCCTGATAGTATATATAGAAATGTATGTTGGGATATAAATTACATTGAGCCAATTCTTTGGTATGTTCTTTAGTTTACAGTAAGATATGTATTTCAGAGGAGGCCTTGCCTCGATTTAGGGGTTTCAGAGAAAACACAATGACCAAGCATTGTTTTACAGTTGTACAGGGCTCTTAGGTAGGGGCTTGGAGCTGAGGGAGTGTGTGGGTGAAGGTGAAATGGTTCATTTCACACTGGCCTGGCACTTAGTTTTCTGGTTTGCTTGAGTCTGGTTTCTTAGAAGAGGGAACCACTGTGACACCAGTGACTTCTTCATTACTAGTTCTTTGACCTTGCACTAAAAACCTTTATTAACCTTTGTGTATCAGATTCCTTCTCTGGGACAGTGATTCTAAATAGTGATTCACCACCCCAGAAGGCAGTGAATTGATTAAAATTTTTAAAGTGCTTCTGGAAATCAGAATCAGAGACTGAGACTAGGGTGTGGTTTATTAAGAAGTAGTGTGGTAGCTCACTCTTCCTGGAGCTTCATCCCTCCCAGTGAAATTTTGATATCTTCTAATTGGTTCCAAAAAATAGTCAAGTCTAGTATTATTGTTATTTTAAAGACTGTATGCAAGGGTGGTTAAAAATGTGAGGCGTGGATTTCTCCCTCTTGCAATCAGGTGTAGAAAGCTGTTGAAGCCTAAAACCATTCTCTAAGGCAGGTAACAAAGTGATAAACTTACCTTATGACATAATATTTTGCTCTTTGCAAATAACTTTTTCAAAAATTCATCTGTAAACCCCCTTATCATTTAATTTAAAAATAAAATGCTCAAGAAATTGGGGGAGAGGCAGTATGCTACAGCATTATAAGGCTTCTGAAATAATATATCATGAGAATAACTTATTCTTAAGGCTTTTGTCAATTCAACAAGTCTTTTTATTCCCTGTGCTCATTCCTGTGTGGAAGGTTACATATTCCTAGTCAAACTGGGAGCATTCTTGACTTTTCCCTTCCACGTTTGTAGGTAAAATAATTTTGTTTTTGTTATTAAGTTAATCTTAAGAATATAAAGAAATATAGCTACTTTCTGACAATCACATTTAATTTCATTTAATATTTTGATCAGCCGCCTTTCATCTTTGGAGGAATGGGGTTATAAACTAACTTGAATGTATAGAACTAGAAAAAGACTTAGAAAAGGAAAAGAAACCCATTGCCTTGAAGAACTTTCTCTTGAAACTAAAAATAATGTCTATTTAAAGTGTTCAAAGTACAAGATCCTAAAAGTTGTTATTTTATATCAGACTGGTTACAGAAGAAAGATAAATTACATAGCTAGATCATTAGTAAACTAATCAACTTTATCTTAAAAAGAAACCATACACTTCATTGGTCAGAACTTAGCCACATGACCACAGTGAGCTCCGATGGAGATAGGGAATGTAGTTTTAAATTCTTGGCAGGAACATGCACAACTGAAAATCAGGAATTTGTTATTAAGGAATGAGGTGAGAATGGATGTTGGGATAGGCAGTACCACACCGTTTTGTGTTCCTATTGAACCAGTATAGGAAGGATGCTTCCAATAGCTTAGAAATCGCTGGATAAATGCTGGGTCTTGGGTCTAGTTGGTAGAAACTCAAAACACCTCTTTCTGTTTTTGTTATGAGCTATGGTTTCTTAATTTAGAAACTTGGCTTAATTTAGAAATCTTGCTTCTTCTGTGAAGTACCATTCCTTTATTTGGGAATCTTGTCTGACTTTTGCTCTCTTTTTTCCTTTTGCCTTTCAGCTGTTTTGGAAAGAAGTAAGGCTTAGACTTCTCCATGTTAACCATGAGCGTGACACTTTCCCCTCTGAGGTCACAGGACCTGGATCCCATGGCTACTGATGCTTCACCCATGGCCATCAACTTGACACCCACTGTGGAGCAGGGTGAGGGAGAAGAGGCGATGAAAGACATGGATTCTGACCAGCAGTACGAAAAGCCACCCCCACTGCATACAGGGGCCGACTGGAAGATTGTCCTCCACTTACCTGAAATTGAGACCTGGCTCCGGATGACCTCAGAGAGGGTCCGAGACCTAACCTATTCAGTCCAGCAGGACTCGGACAGCAAGCATGTGGATGTGCATCTAGTTCAACTAAAGGTAAGGAAGGTCTCTGGACTCAGGTCCATTCCAGACAGAAGTCTGAAGGTGGCTGTAGTGCCTAGAGCCTGAGTTCTGTAATTCTCAAGGAGGAAGCATCCAAGAAGAAAAACAGAATAACAGGTTTGAAACCATTATTTTTGTAGATAAACATGGGTGGAATTCTTTCCTCGTTTTACTTTGTGGGCTAAACATCTAGAATAAAACTGACCTCAGGGGATAATGCGGAGAAGCGAGGAAAAATGGGGGGGGGTGGCATTTTTGCTCAATGTCATAGAAATCAGTAGTAAAGAATAAAAATATTACAAAAGGTTTAACAAAGACTCTCATAGGTAAAAAATCAAACTGAGCAGTGATTGTATATGTATGTGATTACTAACTTCTGTTGAAGTTGATGCTGCCTTTGTGGCAAACAGTGGGTTCTCGCATGATGGAGAAGGGCGGTGTTCTCCTTTTAGAATGAGTACATTCTAAAAGGTACAATACATCATGCAGAACAAAGGTGCTTTTATAACAGCTCATCTAAAGTTTAGACATTAAAAAAATGTGTGTGACTTTTAGAGAGCCATTAAAAAGCCTGACCGTTGATAATAATGAGACGGAGATGCTAGTAAAGAGTGCTATTAATAGAGATTGTGGCCTAGGAACCCCAAAATACCGTGAATCTTGCCCTGCCATAGCCACTCCTCTCTTCCGGGTCCCCGAGGGAAATACATGCTCAGGTCAATGGTGGGCAAAGCAGGGCAGATTTATAACCAATTAGGACATTGGCCCCAAACCCCAATGTTAATTTCTAGTCAGTTAGATGAGATACTAAGGAGAATTCCTCTACCTCAGCTGGTTCATTTTAAATGATCTGAAACCAAAGAGCAAACAGATTCTTGCATCTTAATACTTAAATGACATAAGATGCAGCCATCAGCGTGAGAGGAAAGGACAATTAAGAGAGCGTTATGTGCCCCAAAGCCTAGAGCAGAGCTGGCTTAGCCTTCCCAGGCTGGTTCAGCAGATCCTGGGCCCAGCCGCCCCATGAGAGAGAGTGTCCAAGAAAGGGAAGGAGGGGGTTGAAGAGAGAGAGAAAAAACAAAAGGGCCAGAATGCCAAGGTGGCTGGGCTTCTCCCAGGTTGAGCAGGCCTGGGTGGCCTTCTTTCTTCGGGTTCTTGGGAAGGAGCAAGCATGAAAGGTATCAGAGGTGGCTAGGAGCCCGCTTTAACGGACGGAGCTTTAACAGAATGCCAGCCCGACTGGTTTCCCCACCGTGGCAGCAGGGAGTGGTGTCTCTCAGTTCCTGCAGCACAGTCCCTTTAATCAGAGGAGCAGCTCCCCAGCTCCTCCGGGTTGCAGTGAGATGGGAGTCAGGGGGCTCCGCAGCACCCCACCCCCTCCTCCATTCCCTCTAATGTTGCACTTACTTATGTGGCTCCCTAAAAGAAATGCAGGATTGGGTTTGCAAGGAAAGATGACTGTTGCTCTCTCAAATCTTTCAGATCTACACAGAAAAGGTGGTAAACGATAAAGGAGAATGGGGGGAATGGAAATATCTTTAGAAGATTCCACTAAAAATGCTAAGGGCACCTGAAAACAGTGTGTCAACTACCTTCATTTAATTACATCAATATAGTACTTAAGTGAAAACTTAAATTTTAATTCCAAATAGGAATGTAAAAGTTTTTGTGCAGTCAACCGGGATTATGTTTAGTGTTGAGAAATCCCCTGTGGGGCAATTTGCTTCTTTTTCTCATTGGAACTGCCTGTCACCTTCTCACCTCACTCAAAAGGCATCTCACTGCCTCCGTTCAGCTCTGTCCCACAGTGTGGTCTGTCTCCCCTGCTGAGAAAGGAGCCCCAGGAGGGCAGGAAGTCAGCACAGTAGTCACATAGTAGTTCATCAATAGCAGCTAAAGGGATGAAGTGAAACTGTCTTATGTTAATTTAATTCTAGGATTTCTATCATTCCTTTTTTGATGCTTATTTCATCAAGTGACTTAACCAACGTTCTCTGAATGTTCTAGAATATTCTATAATAATAGAGCCCTTCCACATTGAGGCCAAAGTCGACAAGCTCTGGTCAATGAGCTATGGCCTTGTTAACACAAGGGTTTAATTTTGGTCTCCTAATCTGCTTATTTAAGTTTTCCCTTTATTTGCTTAACATTTTTTAATTTAACCAAATAAGCACTTTGATACATTAAAAAAAAAGATTTTAAATACATGTCAGTTCTTCAGATTTCCACACTGATCCACAAGAATAAAGGGGAACTGGGTCACAGAATTTTATGTGTGGAATCAAAACAACAACAAAACAACCTTGTAGAAGCAGCTCTTAAGTTAGGTGTATGGCAAAGCAGAGGGGCAGGCCCAGCTGGGGAAAGGCCAGCTATCTCCTATGGGGCATCCCCGCTTGGCCGCATGCCTTGGTGAATTATTCAGTTTATTAATTTACTATGAAAAATAACCATCGCAGGGATGGGAATGCCATGGCTTTAAGGACCATCTAGGCGCACATAATTTCTAAATTTATATATCCATCCCAGTGTTCTCCCAGGAGCCCCAGCTGCCTAAGAGACATCTTGTATCTCTAGTGAGCATCTCAAACTGATATGCCCATTGAAAAGCCCTGAATGCCTCCCCGACCCCATCTTCCCAACTTCAGTAGAAGGCACCACTTTTTTGCCAAGCCGAAGTGTGATTCCATGCCCCACATATATGTCTATTAACAAGTCCTGGGGATCCAGCTCCAAAATATGCCCTAAATCCATTCACTTCTCCCCTGTGCTACTGCTGCCACCCTAGTCGAGCCACATCACTGCTTGCCTGGGCCACTTTTAGAGCCTCTTCTACTACCCTGCAGTTTATTCTCTACACAGCAGCCAGTGGGATCTTTTAAAAATGTAAATCCAGTCGTGTAACTCCCTTGCTTCCTGTTGGCTTACAATAAAACCCAAACCTCTTCCTGTGCTTCTGCCCCTGCCTGCTTCTCTTGCCGCGTCTCCTGTTACTTTCCCCTTGTTTATAAAGCTCCAAGCGGATTGAAAGTTCAAAAGAAATGTTAGTCTGGTTCTTGCCTCACAGCTTTTCCTGTTGCCTCTGCCTAGCTCTAGCTTTGCCTCGCAGATTCTGGATCCTCATCAAGCAGTCGGCCAGCGGCGCAGCCAAGTTCTAATATCTGGAGGCACAAACCTGGGAGAAGGCTGAGCAGGGGTTGGGAGCGAGGAGGGGCCTGTGCTCTGCTCCGTGAGAGGCAAGCACATAAAAGGAGCTACCCTTACCTAACTCGTCTACGCACCTCAGACTCCCTTTCACATTGCTTGTTCTAAATCTTGTCATCACAGTTTTCTCTGCCATCCTGTTGATGTATAACTTAAAAAAAAATTAGTTGAGAGATTCTTTTGGAAAATGCTCAGGGTGGGCTCCCCCCTCTGGTTTTATATTTAATGTCACTTTCTCAAAGAAGCTATTCCTAACCCCTGTTCTTAAAACACCCATCTCCTCCCCCAGCCATCATCTAGTCCATTATTCAGCTCAGTTAATGGCAAAAATTCTTCAATGCTATTACCATGTTTGAAAAAAGGTCTGTCAGTTACTCAAAAGTTAAACATATATATTCCATAAGCTCAGAAATTCCATTCCTAGGTATTTACCCAAGAAAAAGGAAGCATATGTTCATAGAGACTTGTTTAAGAATTTTCATATCAGCTTTATAAATAATAGCAAAAAACTGTCAGAAGCTCAGGTATCCTTCAAGAGGAAAATAAATAAGAAAATTGTGTTATATTTGTACAAATGGATTGCTATTTAGTAATAAAACAGCACGAACTGCAGATATCTGCAACAACATGGTTGAAACTCAAAACAAAAAGTATGCAAAAGAGTACATACATCCTGTATCATTCCATTTATATCAGGTTCTAGAACAGGGAAAACTAATCTGAGGTTAAAAAGAACCAGAACAGTGTGATGAGAGCAAGGAAAAGCAACATAAAAGAATTTGGGGGAGGCGACGGAAATATTTTATGCCTTGATAGATTTTTTTTAATTTTTATTTATTTTTTATACAGCAGGTTCTTATTTATTATCTATTTTATACATATTAGTGTATATATGTCAACCCCAATCTCCCAGTTCTCCCCCCCATCCCCTGTGTTCACCCCTTGGTGTCCATACGTTTGTTCTCTACATCTGTGTCTTTGTTTCTGCCTTGCAAACTCGTTCATCTGTACCATTTTTCTGGATTCCACATACATTCGTTAATATATGATATTTGTTTTTCTCTTTCTGACTTACTTCACTCTGTATGACAGTCTCTAGGTCCATGTCTCTACAAATGACCCAGTTTCGTTCCTTTCTGTGGCTGAGTAATATTCCATTGTATATATGTACCACAACTTCTTTATCCATTCGTCTGTCGGTGGGCATTTAAGTTGCTTCCATGACCTGGCTATTGTAAATAGTGCTTCAGTGAACATTGGGGTGCATGTGTCTTTTTGAATTATGGTTTTCTCTGGGTATATGCCCAGTAGTGGGATTGCTGGGTCATATGCTAATTCTATTTTTAGTTCTTTAAGGAACCTCCATACTGTTCTCCATAGTGGCTGTATCAATTTGCAATCCCACCAACAGTGCAAGAGGGTTCCCTTTTCTCCACACCCTCTCCAGCATTTGTTGTTTGTAGATTTTCTGATGATGCCCATTCTAACTGGTGTGAGGTGATACCTCATTGTAGTTTTGATTTGCATTTCTCTAATAATTAGTGATGTTGAGCAGCTTTTCATGTGCCTCTTGGCCATCTGTATGTCTTCTTTGGAGAAATGTCTATTTAGGTCTTCTGCCCATTTTTGAATTGGGTTGTTTTTTTTTTTAATATTCAGCTGCATGAGCTGTTTATATATTTTTGAGATTAATCCTTTGTCAGTTGCTTCATTTGCAAATATTTTCTCCCATTCTGAGGGTCGTCTTTTTGTCTTGTTTAGAGTTTCCTTTACTGTAATAGTTCTTATCACTAGCTTTAATTTCCTTATTTATTTATTTGTATTAGCTCCAAGGACCTCAAATGTCTGATTCTCCACTGTATCCCTGTTGCCTAGGGCAAGGGCTGGGCATTTGGTGGAAACCAGTTCATATATGTGGTTGGATAGATGAGTCGAAATCTGTATGGTCAGTGCCTTCTCTCCCCATAGGCAGGCTTGCACTGGAATTCACAGGAGGAAGCCTTTGTGGTGAGGATTGAATTAGGACAATGGTGTCGGATGAATCAGGCCCAAGTGCATTTGGGATATTACTCTCCCGTCAGGGAGAGTCTGCGTGTGATTCAGAATCTTGGACGTCTTGTCTGGGGAGTCTGCCTGGGGGAGTCTATTCTGCCTAGGTAGCTGTGCTGGTCTTCCTCCCACCCCACTTTCTGTTTGACTCCTTCTTTGGCAAGGATTTTGGTCCATGACCTAGAGGGCCTGGAACTGCTCTTTTTCTTTAACGGTTACTTTGCTTAATTTCTGGTCATTGTGTTGATCTTAAAGTTTGTTTATCAGAGACTATTCTTACCAACCTTATTTCCAAGTTCTTAGGGGAAGTTTTATTGTAACCCCCAGGGTGAACTACAAACCACTATTATAAAGTTCCCAAAATTGGGGTGGGGGTTGGTGATTGTTCTAGAAAGTGAATAAATAAAAACATCTCAGTTTAAGATTAAAATATGGAAATAATGCGATATATTACACTATGTAGTTTTTTCCATTATTTTTTAAATAGAAAATGTAATCCACATATTTTGCTTCTTAGCTTCCAGATATTCTTTAGGAGTAAGTATGAGAAGCCAGCTGAACCATTTTTAGAAACTTTCCTTCTCCTCCCCCTTGTCCTTTGGATTCAGAGGCTGTGCTATGCAGGAAAACCAGACCAAGAACCTAAAAGGGTTTGACTTTAACTGCAACTTCTGGTCTGGATGAATGTATTTGGGTGCTAAATAGGCAAATTAGATACCCATGCTTCCTGATTAACAGTCTTCTTAGAGAGAATATTATTTGTATTCCTGGAAACATGATAGCAGGAAAGAGGCAAGGCTTAGACTAAAAGATGTGGCTGGATGCCAAATAGAAGTCTTGAAGTGACTTTGCTGGAATCAGCTCCCCAAATAACCCCCTTGAGATAAATTCCACTCTCCAGGTGAAATTTGTGTCTGTACCTTCGATTTGCGCCTGATTCTCAAAGATAGAACGTTGAACGGAGACTCTGTTTACAAGACGTTCTGACTGGGCTGTACCCAGACTGAGATGTGCCTAACATCTGGAGTTAAATCCAGATGCCCAGTGACTCCCATGGGGTCTGAAGGGCTTCCTGGGGAAAAGGCTTGAATCCTCTCCACAGTTGGGGTTGTCACATCCGATGTGCCTGAAGGACTGAGGACTATGGAAGTCCTGGGATGATGGAGCTCTTGAAAGAGGGTTCACCTTCATCCTGGGGCAAGGAGACTGCCTCAGAGCAGAGGGGAGGGGAGTAACGGTGTGTGGTAAAGTGTGTTCCCGGTTCTGGAACCCATCCTGAGCAGCCACCTGGGCAGTGTGGGTACCCAGTGAAGGCAAAGGGCTGTGGGTGTAACGCGGGGGACCTGTCTCAGCTGACTCTCCGCCTGGACTTCTCCCTTGTTCCATAGGTGTAGGAGGGAAAGAATTCTCTGTCTCCCACTGCTGGAGCATAACAAGCTCTGCCTGCAGTGGCAGAGGAGGTACCAAAGTGGCAACTGTAGAGTCCAGGGTCTGGCTGGCTGTGACAGTGAGCGAGAGCTGGGGTTAATCCTTGGGTACATCCAAAACTCACCCTAGGAGTTTCAGAAGTTCTTGATAATGGGAACCCTGAGTGGAACTAAACTTCTGACATCAACAGTTTGGGGCTTGGAGGATCTGATCTTAATGTTAATAAACTGTGTGTTAAAGCCTGAAACGTTCAATTTATAACGTCTTTGAGTAGTTTTCAATTTGTAACGTATCTTAGGTTAAATAAGTACCAGTTGAAGATCAAATAGCATTGTTTCTGGGAAAGAGTAAATATTTTCCTCTTTGATCTTTAGATGGCTGTTTTTCAAGAAGTAGCTCTCAGTGGTTAGTGGTTAGTTGTTGTGAAATCAATTTGATGAACTAAAGAGCTAAAACAGTGAAATAGAATTACATGAAGTAAGGATAAATACTATCTTGTGAAACTTGGTTTTAGTTATATACATATATATATATATATATATATATATATATATATATGATTCGTCATGATGTAAAATTTGTCTTTCTCTTCTGAGTCAAGCCAGAACATTTTGATAGTTACTGCTTTAGACCGCTCTCAACTTTCCTCAATATCTTTGATATGTATTTTAATTTTGGAACGTACTATGCAAGTAAGTGTAACTTGGTCCAGTTTTTGCAATGTGATTATTTTGTATTTATATGGGATCACATGACAACCCCCCACAGTATATTCCAAATTCCAGAAAACTGGAAAATGAAGCTGATTTCTCTGTTGCTGGGTATGAGGATGTTAAATTTTTTTATTTTCCCAAAGCCCAGATTTGTGGCTGGAAACTCTTTTTTGGCTGATGTGTCTTCCTCAGGGTGTATCTTCTCAGGGAATCTGAATACTAGTTGTTAAGTGTCCTGGGAGTATGGGTCAGTACGGTGATTAACAGTGGAAAAGTTTTTCCTATTATTAATGTCTAGGCTGTGTAAGAATATTTGGTATCATGGACCAATAAAAATGGATGAAATAAAAAGAATGTTTAATGTTTGGAAGGCTAATTTTAGATATGTAAGAGACACAATTATGTGAAAAAAATCGATATTAATTATTGAGTAATAATCTCTCCACCCCTCCCCCTCCCCACACACACACTCCAAGTGCTAAATAAATACTTTTTGATTGTTGAATGATTAATATATTTTCATTATGATTTTGGGAGATGATCTAAAAATCTCAGATCAGGCACATGTTTAAAAATATTTACGTGTGAATACTCTTGGTTAAGACTTGGGAAGGGTGACATGGAAAAAATAACTTTGGTAGTTTATGACACATATTATGGAAGATCTTTGGGTACGCTTGAACCTTAGCCACATGTGCTAATGTATTTAGAGCTCAGTATGGGAGCATTAATTTTCAAGGTGGCCCAACTAGTCTACTAGATTGTCCAGCTGTAGTTTTTAAATAGCAATAATAGCATGGAAAATGAGGATTATCATAGACATCACAATTTGAAGGAAACCATGAACACAGGGTATAGAGAAAAGTAATAATATTATTAAAGAATTTGAAAATGAGTTCAATGAGAAAAGTCTGAAGAAAACAGCATTTTGATTAGAGAATTAGATGCTTTTAGACACAGCATCCAATTTGAGTTATTACGACTTTAGTTGTTATGAGGAATCCTGTTTTATTCTATTCCATAACTATGTATCTCTGATGATACATTTGTGTGACTTTGAAATCAGGACAGAAGAAAATAATCAGCATAAAATACATTTCCTCTGATTATTTTGTTGATAGAATACAACCCGATAAACTTAGACTTGTGAATAATTAGCAGATCTTCCTCAGGGAAAGTTAGTTCACACTTATGCTGGAAATCTGAGGGCATGCATATTTCTATGTCTGCCACAAGACCATAAATAAGAATAAATATTTCATAACTGTTTCATGCGGTTACCCTAAAATTCAATACATCTTTTTTTTTAACATCTTTATTGGAGTATAATTGCTTTACATTGTTGTGTTAGTTTCTGCTGCATAACAAAGTGAGTCAGCTATATGTATACATATATCCCCCTCCCTCTTACGTCTCCCTCCCACACTCCCTATCCCACCCCTCTTGGTGGTCACAAAGTACCGAGCTGATCTCCCTGTGCTATGTGGCTGCTTCCCACTAGCTATCTATTTTACATTGGTAGGGTATATATGTCCATGCCACTCTTTCACTTCGTCCAAGCTTACCTTTCCCCCTCCCTCTGTCCTCAAGTCCCTTCTCTACGTCTGCGTCTTTATTCCTGTCCTGCCCCTAGGTTCTTCAGACCATTTGTTTTTTTTTTTAGATTCCATATATATGTGTTAGCGTACGGTATTTGTTTTTCTCTTTCTGACTTGCTTCACTCTGTATGACAGATTCTAGGTCCATCCACCTCACTACAAATAACTCAATTTCTTTTCTTTTTATGACAGAGTAATATTCTATTGTATATATGTGCCACATCTTCTTCATCCATTCATCTGTCGATGGACACTTAGATTGCTTCCATATCCTGGCTACTGTAAATAGGGCTGCAGTGAACATTGTGGTACATAACTCTTTTTGAATTATGGTTTTCTCAGGGTATATGCCCAGTAGTGGGGTTGCTGTGTCATATGCTAATTCTATTTGTAGTTTTTTAAGGAACCTCCATACTGTTCTCCATAGTGGCTGTATCAATTTACATTCCCACCAACAGTGCAAGAGGGTTCCCTTTTCTCCACACCCTCTCCAGCATTTGTTGTTTGTAGATATTTTGATGATGGCCATTCTGACTGGTGTGAGGTGATACCTCATTGTAGTGTTGATTTGCATTTCTCTAATTAGTGATGTTGAGCATCCTTTCATGTGTTTGATGGCAATCTGTATATCTTCTTTGGAAAAATGTCTATTTAGGTCTTCTGCCCATTTTTGGATTGGGTTGTATGTTTTTTTGATATTGAGCTGCATTAGCTGCTTGTATACTTTGGAGATTAATCCTTTGTCAGTTGCTTCGTTTGCAAATATTTTCTCCCATTCTGAGGATTGTCTTTTCGTCTTGTTTATGGTTTCCTTTGCTGTGCAAAAGCTTTTAAATTTCATTAGGTCCCATTTGTTTATTTTTGTCTTTATTTCTATTTCTCTAGGAGGTGGGTCAAAGAGGATCTTGCTGTGATTTGTGTCAAAGAGTCTTCTACCTATGTTTTCCTCTAAGAGTTTTATACTGTCTGGCCTTATATTTAGGTCTTTAATCCATTTTGAGTTTATTTTTGTGCATGGTGTTAGGGAGTGTTCTAAATTCATTCCTTTACATGTAGCTGTCCAGTTTTCCCACACCACTTATTGAAGAGGCTGTCTTTTTTCCATTGTATATTCTTGCCTCCTTTATCAAAGACAAGGTGACCATATGTGCATGGGTTTATCTCTGGGCTTTCTATCCTGTTCCATTGATTTATATTTCTGTTTTTGTGCCAATACCATACTGTCTTGATTACCGTGGATTTGTAGTATAGTCTGAAGTCAGGGAGCCTGATTCTTCCAGCTCCATCTTTCTTTCTCAAGATTGCTTTGGCTGTTTGGGGTCTTTTGTATTTCTATACAAATTGTGAAATTTTTTGTTCTAGTTCTGTGAAAAATGCCATCGGCAGTTTGGTAGGGATTGCATTGAATCTATAGATTGCTTTGGGTAGTATAGTCATTTTCACAATGTTGATTCTTCCAATCCAAGAACATGGTATATCTCTCCATCTGTTTGTATCGTCTTTTATTTCTTTTATCAGTGTCTTATAGTTTTCTACATACAGGTCTTTTGTCTCCTTAGGTGGATTTATTCCTAGGTATTTTATTCTTTTTGTTGCAATGGTAAATGGCAGTGTTTCCTTAATTTCTCTTTCAAATTTTTCATCATTAGTGTATAGGAATGCAAGAGATTTCTGTGCATTAATGTTGTATCCTGCTACTTTACTAAATTCATTAATTACCTCTAGTAGTTTTCTGGTAGCATCTTTAGGATTCTCTATGTATAGTATCAAGTTATCTGTAAATAGTGACAGTTTTACTTCTTCTTTTCTGATTTGGATTCCTTTTATTTCTTTTCCTTCTCTGATTGCTGTGGCTAAAAATTCCAAAACTATGTTGAATAATATTGGTGACAGTGGGCAACTTTGTCTTTTTCCTGATCTTAGTGGAAATACTTCCAGTTTTTCACCATTGAGAATGATGTTGGCTGTGGGTTTGTCATATATGGCCTTTATTATTTTGAGAAAAGTTCCCTCTATGCGTACCTTCTGCAGGGTTTTTTATCATAAATGGGTGTTGAATTTTGTCAAAAGCTTTCTCTGCATCTATTGAGATGATCATATGGTATTTCTCCTTCAGTTTGTTAATATGGTGTATCACATTGTTTGATTTGTGTATATTGAAGAATCCTTGCATTCCTGGGATAAACCCCACTTGATTATGGTGTATGATCCTTTTAATGTGCTGTTGGGTTCTTTTTGCTAGTATTTTGTGGAGGATTTTTGCATCTATGTTCATCAGTGATATTGGCCTGTAGTTTACTTTCTTTGTGACATCTTTGTCTGGTTTTGGTATCAGGGTGATGGTGGCCTCGTAGAATGAGTTTGGGAGTGTTCCTCCCTCTGCTATATTTTGGAAGAGTTTGAGAAGGATAGGTGTTAGCTCTTCTCTAAATGTTTGATAGAATTGGCCTGTGAAGCCATCTGGTCCTGGGCTTTTGTTTGTTGAAAGATTTTTAATCACAGTTTCAATTTCAGTGCTTGTTATTGGTCTGTTCATATTTTCTATTTCTTCCTGGTGCAGTCTCAGAAGGTTGTGCTTTTCTGAGAATTTGTCCATTCCAAGTTGTCCATTTTATTGGCATATAGTTGCTTGTAGTAATCTCTCATGATCCTTGTATTTCTGCAGTGTCAATTGCTACTTCTCCTTTTTCATTTCTAATTCTGTTGATTCGAGTCTTCTCCCTTTTTTTCTTGATGAGTCTGGCTAATGGTTTATCTATTTTGTTTATCTTCTTAAAGAACCAGCTTTTAGTTTTATTGGTCTTTGCTATCGTTTCCTTCATTTCTTTTTCATTTATTTCTGATCTGATCTTTATGATTTCTTTCCTTCTGCTAACTTTGGGTTTTTTTGTTTTTCTTTCTGTAATTGCTTTAGGTGTAAGGTTAAGTTGTTTATTTGAGATTTTTCTTGTTTCTTGAGTAGGACTGTATTGTTATAAACTTCCCTCTTAGAACTTCTTTTGCTGCATCCCATAGGTTTCGGGCCGTTATGTTTTCATTGTCATTTGTTTCTAGGTATTTTTCGAATTCCTTTTTGATTTCTTCAGTGATCTCTTGGTTATTAAGTAGCGTATTGTTTAGCCTCCATGTGTTTGTATTTTTTTTACAGTGTTTTTCCTGTAATTGAAATCTAGTCTATAGCATTGTGGTCGAAAAGATACTCGATACGATTTCAATTTTCTTAAATTTACCAAGGCTTGATTTGTGACCCAGGATATGATGTATCCTGGAGGATTTTCCATGAGCACTTGAGAAGAAAGTGTATTCTGTTGTTTTTGGATGGAATGGCCTGTAAATTCAATTAAGTCCATCTTGTTTAATGTATCATTTAAAACTTGTGTTTCCTTATTTATTTTCATTTTGGTTGATCTGTCCATTGGTGAAAGTGGGTGTTAAAGTCCCCTACTATTCTTGTGTTACTGTTGACTTCTCTGTGTATGTTAGCATGTGCCTTATATATTGAGGTGCTCCTATGTTGGGTGCATAAATATTTACAATTGTTATATCTTCTTCTTGAATTGATCCCTTGATCATTATGTAGTGTCTTTCTTTGTCTCTTGTAATAGTCTTTATTTTAAAGTCTATTTTGTGTGATATGAGAATTGCTACTCCAGCTTTCTTTTGATTTCCTTTTACATGGAATATCTTTTTCCATCCTCTCACTTTCAGTCTGCATGTGTCCCTAGGTCTGAAGTGGGTCTCTTTTAGAGAGCACATATATGGGTCTTCTTTTTGTATCCAGTCAGCCAGTCTATGTCTTTGTTTGGAGCATTTAATCCATTTACATTTAAGGTAATTATCAATATGTGTGTTCCCGTTACCATTTCCTTAATTGTTTTGGGTTTGTTATTGTAGGTCTTTTCCTTCTCTTGTGCTTCCTGCCTAGAGAAGTTCCTTTAGCATTTGTTGTAAAGCTGGTTTGGTGGTGCTGAATTCTCTTAGCTTTTGCTTGTCTGTAAAGGTTTTAATTTCTCCATCAAATCTGAATGAGATCCTTGCTGGGTAGAGTAATCTTGGTTGTAGTTTCTTCCATTTCATCACTTTAAATATGTCCTGCCACTCCCTTCTGGTTTTCAGAGTTTCTGCTGAAATATCAGCTGTTAACCTCATGGGGATTCCCTTGTATGTTATTTTTCCCTTGCTGCTTTTAATATTTTTTCTTTGTATTTAATTTTTGATACTTTTATTGATATGTGTCTTGGTGTGTTTCTCCTTGGATTTATCCTGTATGGTACTCTCTGTGCTTCCTGGGCTTGATTGAATATTTCCTTTGCCATATTAGGGAAGTTTTCAACTATAATGTCTTCAAATATTTTCCAAGTCCCTTTCTTTTTCTCTTCTTCTTCTGGGACCCCTATAATTTGAATGTTGGTGCATTTAATGTTGTCCCAGAGGTCTCTGTGATTGTCCTCAATTCTCTTCCTTCTTTTTTCTTTATTCTGCTCTGTGATAGTTATTTCCCCTGTTTTATCTTCCAGGTCACTTCTCCATTCTTCTGCCTCAGTTAATCTGCTATTGATTTCTTCTAGAGAATTTTTAATTTCATTTATTGTGTTGTTCATCCTTGTTTGTTTGCTGTTTAGTTCTTCTAGGTTCTTGTTAAATGTTTTTTGTATTTTTTCTATTCTATTTCCAAGATTTTGGATCATCTTTACTATCATTACTCTGAATTATTTTTCAGGTAGACTGCCTATTTTCTCTTCATTTGTTTGGTCTGGTGGGTTTTTACCTTACTCCTTCATTTGCTGTGTATTTCTGTGTCTTCTCATTTTGCTTAACTTACTGTGTTTGGGGTCTCCTTTTTGCTGGCTGTAGGTTCATAGTTCCTGTTGTTTTTGGTGTCTGTCCCCAGTGGGTAAGGTTGGTTCATTGGGTTGTTTAGGCTTCCTGGTGGAGGGGACTGGTGCCTGTGTTTTGGTTGATGAGGCTGGATCTTGTGTTTCTGGTGGGCAGGACTGCATCCGGTGGTGTGTTTTGTGGTGTCTGTGAACCTTTTATGATTTTAGGCAGCCTCTCTTCTAATGGGTGGTGTTGTGTTCCTGTCTTGCTAGTTGTTTGGTATGGGGTGTCTATCCCTGGAGTGCTGGTCGTTGAGTGGAGGTGGGTCTTAGCGTTGAGGTGGAGGTCTCTGGGAGTACTCTTGCTGATTGATATTACGTGGGGCTGGGAGGTCTCTGGTGGTCCAGTGTCCTGAACTTGGCTCTCCCACCTCAGAGGCTCAGGCCTGACACCCGGCCGGAGCACCAAGCCTCTGTCAGACACACGGCTGTGACAAGTTTCATGAGCCATTAGAAGGGATTTTCCATCCTCTGCAATATCTTGCTAGTACTCCCCTTGGTGCTCTGTGGCATAATCAGGAGAAAACTCTGAGTTCCTGGCTTCTCCCTGGGGAGGAAAAGAAAAGACTGAAGTATTCATGCAACTTTCAGACTTTTGGCGGAGGTACGCAAAGGGCTGAATACATGTTTTAAAATGCAATTCCATAAATGTGTTGCAGGTTTCCAGAAGAAATGTACTGAAGCTTAAAGCACAAGGCTTAATAAAGAGTATGTATTTATTTAATAGAATTTTATGGTCTCTGCTTTAATTTTATAAATCAAATGTGGTGATTTTTATTTATCATCAAACTTAGGTTCTGTTGTTTGTTTTATTTTGATTTTTATAGATTTATTAGTCAAAGATAGTAAAAAAAAAAATCTTATTCCAAACTGAATCTATTTAAGAAGATGAGTATGTTTTCCTTATATCACAACACCAGCTAGACATTACAGCACAAATTCTAGACTCATAACTATTCTCATTCACAATTAATTTAAAACCAGTGACCCAAAGCCTAGCACACATCTCCTCTCTCAGCTGTAAAGCCTTCCTGGATGCTCTCAGCCCTCCCTGCTCTCTTGATCCATGATTTAGCACCAGTGTTTGCTATCTTGCGTTATTTGCTTTTTCATATGTTGTTTTCTAATATTCTCAAACAAGTTTAAAAGCTTTTGCCCCCCTTTTTATTTTATTAAAACATTTTTTTTACAGTAGGTCCTTATTGGTTATCTCTTTTAAATATAGCAGTGTATACATGTCAATCCCAAACTCCCAATCTACCCCCCCACAAAAAAAAAGCTTTTTAAGGGAAAGTTCTCCCACTTTTTTGTATAAAAATGCAAACATTTTTGGTCAGCTGATTGACTGAATCCTCATATTATCATTTTAAACTTTCCCTACTGCTCTGAGTGGCATTAGCATGCCAGGGAAAACATAACTTCCCGAGGATATTTCAGTGAAATAGTAAAATGTATTTATAAGCATTTCAAAATTAGTATAATTGTTCACAGTAGTTTTGGGGTTAGGTCTTGGCCAAAAAACAAGCATAATTTTGTTGGAATTAACTCAGAGCAAACTTTGACATTTTCCTTAATAAGAATGAGGTGATGAGTAACCTTAATTAAATCCCCTTGAAAGACAAGATATTCTGGTTAATAAAACCCAAAGTTTGGGCCAAATTAAATTTGTTAAGTCCTACTCAAGTCCTTTACCAGTTCATTTCTTCTAAATCTCCAGTGTAACACGTATTCATGTTTGAAAGGAAGTGGAATTATGAACCAATTTCATCTTTGAGTACTTGGCTGTTTAATGTTCCTTTACACCCATTCTGTGTCCAAGTGAAAGCTGGTATAGAAATGTGCTCGCTCGTGATATTCTCTCTAACAGTTCCTAGTGGGAATCTTGGTTTCAAAGGTTAAAACAGGTACAATGACATATTTAAATCCATCAGAAATCTACCCATGCACACTGCTTTTTCTGTAGCAAGGAGAGCAGAGGGGGAAGAACTAGAATTGAAATACACTGACATCTTGATTAATGATGCCCAGGACCAAAGGTCCTCTTGCAAGGGAGGAAAAACATCTGTAAATCAGGTGAAGCTGAGTGGTTTTGTTTGTAGTTGGATAACAACAGTATCTCAGTAGCAGCTTCTGTTTGTTCTTGGCTGCCTGGAGTAGGGCCAAAATCCAGTGTCCAAGTTCTGTCTCTAATCTTATGATATGGCAACACCTCTCTTTTCTGGGTCTCATCTTCTTCAGTTATAAAATGAGGGAACTATAGGGCTCCTTCCAGCCATAACATTTTGCAAGGATAACTAGGTATACCCTAAGCAAACTGTAAATTCTGCCAAATTTGTGGCTTTGATCCTCAGTCTCCTCCTTCTGCATCTGGATAAGAAAACTTCCTTCCTCTTAAATTTCCTCTAATCCTTTTCTCTGCTAGTAATAATACTAACCAGCTACCTAGCATTTATGCTTTGCTTTCCTCAAAGTGATTTGTATGTATTTTCTCAGTTAATCCTTACAATAATACTTGGACTTCTGGTGAGGGATGTGAGGTACAGAGAGGTTAATTGACTTGCCTAAGGTCACACAGCTAGAAAGTGGTAGAGCTAGGAATAAAAACTAGGTCTTTCCAATTCTGAAGTCTGTGTTAACCTTTTTTAGATTAGTAATTTCTTTGAGAATGTGCTGAAAACTATAAATCATCTTCACAAGGCATTGCACACACATGCCCATAATATTTTGCATACTATTTCAAGACACCTTTGAAACCCATTCATGGGGACTCCAAGTTAATTCCTGTAGTATACTATATAATGCTGCTTTTTCAGTTCACTTTTTCCTAATTTCAAAGTGGGAAGATTCTGAAAGAGAAAGAGATATATTGAAAATGCATGCTTGATTCCATAGTCTTATGTTTAGTGGAAAAGAGTCACCTGGATTCTCCTTTGCATTAGGTTTTTGTTTTTTTTTTTAAACATACATGAACATCAGGAGCTTTGAGGGAGCTGCCCAGTCCCAGGTATATGGTAAGATTGCAGGAGAGATCTTCACCTTGAAAAATCAACTTCCCAGTATATTCTTTAATGCCTGAATTCCCTCTGTCCTCCACGAAGGCTTCCTTTCCATAATTGGAGATAAAGCATTAAAAATAAATGTCATTGGGATAAGTAATGTTTGGGCTTACATTCACATCAAGAATACCTACCAGAGGCTTTCTTAGAAATGTTTTTGATGGAGGAGAGGGCTCTGGGCCCGTGAACGGTAGATGGAAGGAAAAGGCTTCCGAAAGAGGCCCTGTTGAAAACTGCCAGTTTTTACCTCGTCATATGAATTCAAGCAGAAGAAACTAGATTCTAAACATATTGGTCGTAACTACTAAAATGGCTGAAGGTATTCTTAGAGCTGGGTTGAAGCTGTCTTCTAGAGCATATAGGGCATATTGGAATGTCTCAGTCCTTTTTTTTTGGTGGTGGCTCCTTTAGTTTAAGCAGCCTCCAAGATTTCAGAAGCACATAGAGAGTAATGAACGCTTGATGCCCCACTGGTATAAACCAGCTTATAATGTTGGAATGGGAGTTCTTCAAATGAGTGACAGTCAGTTGTCATCCCTGCCCTCATGCCTGCCCACTTTCTGCTGGCTCAGGGCTGGCGGGAAGTGAGGCTGAGTGGAAAGCCCCCGGGATCTGGAGATGGCAAACCTGGCTCTTAGCCTGTCCCTGCTACTCACTGGAAGTTAGACACCAAGCGGTTCAGTAATGCCTCTGAACCTTATTTTCTTGGATGTAAGTATTTATCTCTAAAGGCTAAAGATCAAGTAAGATCACTCTTTAGAAGAACGTGGACATCTCTCAGGTGCTATATAAATGTCCCTAGTCCTAGTAAGATCACTCTTTAGAAGAACGTGGATGTCTCTCAGGTGCTATATAAATGTCCCTAGTCCTAGTAAGCTCATTCTTTAGAAGAACGTGGACGTCTCTCAGGTGCTATATAAATGTCCCTAGTCCTGATTATAATTTTGCAGTTCAAACTCTGCTGCTTTTGTGGCTACGGCAGGGTGAGCTGGCAAGTGTGCATATGTGTATGTGTGTGAGATTTGTGGCAACTGTGTATACTGCCAATTACAATACACTTTTCTATTATTTGCTTTTTGTCATTAAGGCACAATAAAATATAGCTTTTTTTAAAGATAAAACATAGTTTTATTCTTTTACCTGTTGAGGAAGAACATGATCTCTGAGCCTTGTTTTCAAATTATACTATTATTTTACACACAAATATATTGAAAAAATATAAAAAAAACAAAAATTAAGGGCTTCCCTGTTGGCGCAGTGGTTGAGCGTCCACCTGCCGATGCAGGGGACACGGGTTCGTGCCCTGGTCTGGGAAGATCCCACATGCTACAGAGTGGCTGGGCCTGTGAGCCATGGCTGCTGAGCCTGCGCGTCCGGAGCCTGTGCTCCGCAACGGGAGAGGCCACAACAGTGAGAGGCCCACGTACCGCAAAAAAAAAAAAAAAAAAAAAAAATTAAGTAAACATACCTTTTAAAAAATAAAATATAGCTTTAAGTAACAAGGGCTGCAAGGGGCAGGACATATTTCATTTGACATTGCTAGTTAGCAGAATGAAATAAAGAACAAATACTAAAAAAAATTTTTACTGTATATTAGTACACTGTCTCCCCAAATTTCAAGTGTATAGTACTGAACATACATAAATCTTTCTCAGAATTAAGGATACTGAAGCTTTTGAGGTAATCATTGGAACATCATTTTCACCAAATAGAGTAATGTAGATTTAGACGTAGTAAGAGATGTATGCTGAACATTTCCTTTTTCCTTCAATATCCTTTTTGGGATTATTTTTTTTCTCCTAAAAAGTAGAATAAAGGGAAGATCCAATTAATTGAGGACCTTAATTAGTTATAGTTTTATTGTTAAGAATGCTACAATTTGGGCCAATTTGTTTTTTAAGAAGGCTTTTTAAAACCCCAAATGTAAGAAAAAAAAAAAAACCTTCTACATGAATATGTTTATTATAGCTTATTTATAATAGCAGAATATTAAGAAAAACACAAATCGGGAAAGTGGTTTCATTATTATATTTCATCTACCTAATAACCTGGTAGTGGAAAAAATTAATTGACTTGAGGGAAAATGTTGCTTTAGTTTGCAAATAGACTGGAATTTGGAAATACCTGTGAACGAACAAACATCCTTCCTGCTTCATGCAGGTCTTAAAAGTCAAGTTAGCCTTTAGCTAGTTTGCATGATTCCCTAAGACTAAGCTTTTTACTAGCTGGCATTTGAGAAAATAAGGTATTTTGTTGCTTCATTACATTTCGATATAATCAAAACTTGTAAGTAGAAGGCATGAGCGTCCTAATCACTACAGATCTATTCAGTGAGTTGAATAATTCATCATCCTTTCAAAAATCTGGCCCTGCTTTCAATGCTCCAGCTTTTATTTTCTGCAGTCTTCCATTTATCACTCTTTCTTTCTGGTCTATTCACCAGAGCTAGCACAAAGGATATAGCTTTCTTGGCATAAAGCTATTTATTTGCTGGTATGTGAAGTATCTAGGAAACTTGCCAAATTAGCACAATCATGCCCAGGTTTGGAAACCATGCATATAAACCATGGATTGGGATCTCACTCTGCAGGAAGAGCAACTCCTTTGATAAACCTGCTGTGAACTAATTTATTCCTGTATCTTCTGGTTGTCTCTTAAGTACAGGTTGGTTGATTTGTTGTTGCTATTGATGTTTAAACACTTAATATTTTTTCTGATTATAAAGCAACACACAGTCATAAAATACATATCAATGTCTGCTGTGCTGTCTGAATCAATAGCCACTAGCCAAATATGGATATTTAAACTTAAATTAATTGAAATTAAATAAAACTTTTAAAAATTCAGTTCCTTAGCCACACTTTAAGTGTAGTTGGTGGCAGCTATATTTGACAGCACAGACGAACATTTCCATAATTGCAGAAGTTCTATTGGACAGTGCTGATTGATGTTTTAACCTCTACTTCCTCCACTCCTTGTCTTTAATTCATGGGTAAGTTGTGGCCTTATTTCCATTTAATTAACTATATAGCTCTTTGCAATCTTGTTTAATGTTGTGTAGTAATCCACTGCCTGGATGTGCCTTAACTTATTTGCCTAGTCTGCTATTGATGTATGTATAGGTTGCTTCAATTTTTTCACTGTTATAAAAAGTGTTGTGACTATTATCTTTGAGCATATATCTTTTTGTACTCATGTAAAAAAATATTTAAGATTGGTCCATATTGCAGAGCTGCCCTCCAGAGACTGCATTAATAAGTATTCCCTTGGTTGATTATGAGAGAGGCATTCATATCTACTGGGGCAAGTCACTGAACCTCTCTTAAGTCTCATTAAATTTTTCTATTCAAGATATGAATAATAATACTCACCACTTAACTCACTAGATAGTTTTTAGAAATGAAATAATATTTATGAATACTTTAAACAAATAAAAGGAAAGTGCTACTGTCATGTATGATATTCGTATTATTAAAACATCTATTGGTTGTAAGGATGGAAGTCAAGAGACCCTTAATCCTCTACAATCTAGTTTAACACCTAAAGTAAGGACTAATGATGGTGGTAGTGGTGGAGAGAACATGACTTGGAAGACTTCATCATGGGAAAGGGACCCCTGGCTTCAGAAACATTTTTTTTTTTTGTAGGCATAAATACAAAGGTCAGATTTTCTATACAAGGACATTTAGAGAAGTGGGGTAATTTTTGTTTTAACCTTACAATGTGATGAAACCTGAGACATCATGCAATCCCACTCCTCATTCTACAAATGAGAAAGCGGAGGTCCAGGGAAGTTAAGTGAGTTCTCAGATTCACACAGCTAACAAGGGGCAGAATCTAGGTGAGACCCTGCTCTTCTGATCCTCTACCCGGCATCCTTTCCTCTACATCCTTAAGCTCTAAATGACAAGTCAGGTGGTGGCAGGATTTATACTGTCTCTCAGATGAAGTTTAAGCCAGTGTTACAATCCGGTTTGATAACTAGTATTTATCTAGGAGTTTATTTTGAAGTAAATGCTTGTATAGGCTGACAAGCCATTTAAAAGTCAGGCTGCCAAATGCTAATTATTAACTATTTCAAATTCCTGTAGTGATAATAGAATTTTTCAAACTGACTCTTTAAGCCAAATTACAAATCAAATCTTTTTCTCGTGAATGGCGTCCAAGTTAGGCAACATTCTTAGAAGTGAAGGTTCTTTGAGTTTGGTGAAGCTGTCAATCTCTGTCTTCAGCTCATCTCTGAAACTTGAACTTAATACTTTAATTTACTTTATGACTTTACATAAGAAACTGTAAGGACGGACAGCTTCAAGTTATGCATAAGGTTTTCATCAGCCTGCAAAACTAACCAGGTGGCCACGGCCTTCCCGCAGTTTGAATATGCCTTCAAAGTCATTTTCTTGAGTGTTTATGTGTGATTGCCTTCCTCGGGATCTCTCTTTTCACTGGCATTTTTTGAACATCCAGTGGCTGCTAGCAAAAAATAACTTGGAGAAATTAAGTTTGCTGGACTTCCTTCTATTTCGTCTGGGTCTTCTAAGACACGTAAGAGATCTTAAATTTAGAAAGGGCATACGCCTTCCAGTGAGTCATGTGCTAGATATCAACTCTTTGAGAATGCTTCTCCTTCTGTAGGAACCAAAGACTCACAAGGTTTCTGGTCAGAGCACAGCTTCTTACGTGGCCAGCTCTGATACCTATACCACAGGGATTTCCACTCATGGCAATACTTGGTCTTGTACTTGCTGATGTAAAGCAGTTGAAAATGAGGTGACACAATATAAGGACCAATGGTTTGCTGGGGCAGACCAAAGGAAGATAAATTATAGTGAAAACTTGATCTTTTTATGAGATGAAAAGATGCAGATAATACACATTTTTAGATGTTTAAGGAGTTGTTTTTTATTTCACATTTCTTTTTTACAATATAGTTAAAAAGGCATATAATTATAGATTTGGAATGATAGAGTTATTTTCCCCAACATAAATCCTTTCTTGTATTAAATTGTTTTCTTTCTTTTATTCATTTAAAAATTTGGTCATGTGTTTTTCTTGAATATACAGCAATTGGATGGTGTGTTTTTCTTGAACATGTAGCAGCTGAATGATATTAATATGAGAATTATCCATTGGAAGAGGGTCTCAGTGTGTTTGCCAAGTTGTCATCGGACATGGTTTACTCCAAGTCCCAAGAAGTACTTCCTTGACAATAAATTTCCTTCTCCTCCCCTTTTTATTGAAGCAAAATTTGTTCGCTCCAAAATCTTCTTTTGTGATATTGACGCTGGGAAAAAACAATGGTGAGCCTTATAATCCCTGTCGCTTTTATCTCCTTTAGAGTGACTCTGGTCTGTTTTTATCAGTGCTGTCCTATTTTTAAATTACATGACATTTGTAACTTGCCCCAAACCTACTTTGGAAGTACATGAAGTATAAATCCCAGAGATTGTTACTGTCCATCTGCCTATATAAAATGGGTCGGTGGGGGAAGGTGACTGATCAAAGCAGGACAGTCTGGAGCAGCCACGTTGATGAGAGGAAGGGATTTTGTTGTTGCCTTTGCCTCATCATTTATTAAGGCCTGAAGTTTTGTGGGGTTTTGGTTTGTTTTTTTAAGTGGTGGAACAGCATATGTAGAAAAGGGCAGAAATACATGCATTTCAAAAATTTACAAGGGGGTAAGGATTAACTTTTTTTTTTTTGCGATACGCGGGCTTCTTACTGTTGTGGCCTCTCCCGTTGTGGAGCACAGACTCCAGACGCGCAGGCCCAGCGGCCATGGCTCACGGGCCCAGCCGCTCCGGGGCATGTGGGATCTTCCCGAACCGGGGCACGAACCCGTGTCCCCTGCATCGGCAGGCGGACTCTCAACCAGTGCACCACCAGGGAAGCCCGGATTAACATTGTTTTAAGATGTGATAAATGCATGAGACTATTTGATTATAAAGCAGGTACAATAATAGTGCTAAGGACAATAGGATCCATGGAAATTGGTCTAGATATTATCACAATGCCTTATATGAAAAGCAGCATTCAGTGGTTTCATTTTAATGCTGAGCAGTCTTTGAATGGCATAGTATTTAATTTAGCAAATCTTTCAAAATGAAGAAAAAAGCAGAAATATTGTCTTCACAGAAATGTAGTTCAGTTTTGACTTTAGAAAGAACAGAAAGCAGAGATCAAAATTCTTTTTACAAAAACCAAAACCCAAAATACAGAGTAAAAAATTATCATACTGTGTAAGCAAATCACCAAATACAACTTTCAAGATTTTTTTGTTTCATTATCGAACAACAAAAATAAGTAGCTGGTAGCAATACTTATAAAATAATGTTCTCAAATTGAAACAAATAATTTTGATAGATGTGAAATCTAAATCAACCAAGATTATATTATAGTTAAAAATGGCTTGTCATATGGCTGAGTCAAGATATCTATTTCAAGGGACTTCCCTGATCCCTATGCTCCCAATGCTGGGGGCCCGGGTTCAATCCCTGGTTGGGAACTAGATCCCAAAAGCATGCCGCAACTGAGAGTCCGCATGCCACAACTGAAGATCCCGCAGGCCACAACGAAGATCCTGCGTGCCGCAACTAAGAGTCGGTGCAGCCTAAATAAATTTAAAAAATAAAAAAGATATCTATTTCAAAATAGGTACCTTAAATTGTCATCTATTTGCCGGTGGCAGACAGGGCTGGTCATGACCAGAGTTAGAGAACTGGATCATGCCCATGGACCTCAAATATAACTCTTAATGGACTTGCTACTTCTTTAGTGCTAATAATTATATGCATTTTAAGCAAAGAAAGATATTGTCTTACCCAAGAGGAGGGAGTAATACATATTAGGAGAAATAATTTTAATATGAAATAAATCAATGATCTTTAACCTATGATATTGAAAAAAAATAATAGTCTTCAAACTACTTTGGAAACTTCAAAAAGCCTAATAGATATTATACATTTATCCATGATATGGTTTCAGAGACTGACATTTTTTTTACTGCTTTCTGTCTGAAGTTCTATCAAGCCCATGAGGTAACTAACATCTCTTATCTCATATTGGTCAGGGAGCTCTGAGAAGCAGTTGTATTTGTCATTGAATAAATGGAAAAATAATTTCTAAATAAATTTAATTTTTCCAAAAGGCACAGTCTTTCAGAACATGGGGTTTATGGTGGGAAAGGATTGGCTATAGTGAGATAGCTAACAGAAGAGGTTTCTTGGTGAAGACAGGGTTGAGGAACCATTGAATTAATCTACAGAATAGGGCCTATCATCTACTGAGTAGGACCTGAGGAAATGTAATATAGAATATGCAGGTTTTGATCAAGTGAGGGAGGGGATGGGCCTGAAACTTCCCTGCCAATGAGCATTTTTAGCAATATCAGATGAAGTCATGAAGATTCCAAACTTCATCTGCTTCACATTTTGGCCCTCAAATGGCCTTGGTGTAGAGTGGAGGCAGCTCGAAATTCGAAACTTGTCTATACTGCAAATATGGTAAAATACCCCTTCCCCTCATTCTCTCGGCCAGGGCAGGCAAAACTCCAAAATCCCAAACTACTTTTTAATCTAGGATCAACTTCAGGACTTCAGCACAGTACTAGATGAGAGTGAAACCAAACAGAAAGATACTTGTGTGATGACCACACTGGAAATTCTTTCCTGTGTGCTGCAGGGGCTGACATTCTGATAAAGTTCAGATGCCTGGTGAAGCTGCAAAGACAGGGCCCAGTCTCTGGACCACATGCTTCTTGTCTACATCATAAACATGCATTTCTGAATTGTTCCTGTTGGCATTTTCATCTCTGTTCGGAGACCATAAACCTTAATTATATAATGGGACCCAAATTATGACAAAATAGAAAATTTAAATGTTTCCCTTATGTTCAGTTGCCTGAAACCTTCCTTTCCCAACTTTTCAAGGCTGACCTGGTCATTATTTTAGCAAATCACAATAATTTACTTTGCGAGGTAAGGATTCCATCCATTTTGCTACAGATATTCACCAGTGATCAAAGTCACATCTTGTTCAATCTGTCTCCTTGATAGCAAGTTAGTGTGAATGAAAACCCTTGGCAAATATATGTTAGTGTATAAAAGAAAGTTAACTTGTTCAAGACAATTCTTTTACTAACCTAAAGCTGTATTAACAGTTAAAAGTGTATCAAATTTGTTTTCGTTTTCTAAAAGGAATCCAAAGCAGAGAAAAGTCTACTTAGAAAAGACAGTTCTTCAGATTAGGATAATGAATCTTCATTTCAGTTATGTACATCTTTGTATATAGGTTGATAATTAGGAGCTTAGAGTTGTAATATTGCCCTACTGTTAACTTGAAGCTTATAAATTTCAGGTGTATCACTTTCTTCTTCAGTAAAATAAGGATAAACATTGACTTCATAAAATTCATAGACAATAGTAATGTTAACTACTCTCCACAGTTGATGGAAGCTGTATAATTATCTGCGTTGCTGACGACATACCTAGTTTTGTATACTCTTGGATTAGGAAGTTTTCCTATATTATATGTAATTGCAAATGCCCTTAAAAGCATTATTAGTAGCCACAATAGTAATAAAGAAAATGAGCAACAGAAAAGGTTGATTACCATACAAAATTATTATTAAAAAAAGAGAGATGAAGGAGCAGAAAACAAAACAAAGAAACAAATATAACAAAACAGATACAGAGAACAAGCTAGTTGTTGCCAGAGGAGAGAGTGGGGGTGGGGATGGGCAAAATTGGTGAAGGGGATTAGGAGGTACAAACTACCAGTTATAAAATAAATAAGTCACAGGAGTATAATGTATAGCACAGGGAATATAGTCAACAAAATAATAATAACATTGTATGGTGAGCAATCTATAGAAATATTGAATCACTATGTTGTACATCGGAAACAAATATAATATTGTAAGTCAACTATACTTCAATTAAAAAAAAAAAGATAGGAGAATAAGGAGCAGAATAACATCTTTGCTGACAGTGAAAGCATGCCAGAAAGATATGCCCACAAAACATGAAAATGATACCTAATATTTCCAACTGAGCCAAAAGCAATTAAGAAAATAATAGAAGCTATGAAGTAAAAACATGAATCAGAATTACAAAACTCAGAAGTATGACTGTTGAAGAGAAGGAAGATTTTAACAGAGGTAAAAAACTCAGGAAAGAATTAGAAATAAAGGAAAAATAATTTCAGGAATAAAGACTTTAAAGAAGGAACACAAGGGCAAATAAACACAACAGCTAATACCTTAAGAAATATGGAATATGGAAAGGAGGAAAGACATTCCTAGTAGCCCCCAAACGGAAATAGCCCAAATACCCATTAACTGGTGGATAGATAAAGAAATTTTCATTTATCCAGAAAGAAATAGTACTTAATAAAAAAAATGAACTAATTGTACATGTATCAACATGAGTAAATCTCAAAAGTATTATGCTACATGAAATAAGTCAGACACAAAAAAGACTACATGCTGTGCAATTCCATTTAAATGACATTCTAGAAAAGCCAAAATATAGGGAGTGAAAACAGATCAGTGGTTTGGGAGTTTATGTATGTGGGGAAGGGGGAAGTGATTGACTGCAAAGAGGCATGAGAAAACTTTTGGGGAGATGCGAATGTACTGTATGTTGGAAACGCTCCTAGTTACATTTGCCAAAACTTGCCAAACTGTATATATAGCTGGCCTTGAACAACATGGGTTTGCACTGAGCAGGTCCACTTATATGCAGATATTTTTCACTAGTAAATAAATGCTCCAGTACTACACCATCCATGGTTGGTTGAATCCGAGGATGCAGAGGAACTGCGGTTATGGAGGGCTGACTGTAAGTTTAAGCCCCTTGTAGTTAAAGGGTCAGCTGTCCTTAAAAAAGATTAATGCAATTGTATGTAAATTACACCTCAGTAAAAACAAAGAAATAAAGAGTTAAAAAAGATTTGAGAAAGAGTAATAGATACAGGTAGATTGCCAAGCAGATTAAACATGCACAGTAAGAATCTCCAAGGAAGAAAATTAAAACATTAGAATAGAATATTAACATCTCTATTTCATGAAAACTTTCTTGAAATAAATTTTAAAATGATTTAAAATTATGTATTGGAAAGGAACTACACATATGAGGGGAAAGAACTCTACCCAGAAAATGAAAAACCTTTGGACTATAAGGAGGAAAAAAATCCTATGGTCATCCAGGCTAAACAACCAAGTCATTAATAAGGGAAAGAATGTGATTGTCACTAGATTTTTGTCAGCTGATTTAAAAAAATTTTTTTGCCAGAAGACAGTGGAGTAACATGTCTAGGATACTTGGGGAAAGAAGGATTCAGCCAAACAGAACTTCAAGTATAAAGACCACAGATAAATTTGCAAGAAATCAGGGTATGTTTTTTCCTGAGTAGTTACTAAGGAATCTACTGGAGAATATGTGTTAGGTAATCATAATGACTGGACAAAGGTCCATATAAGAACTGCTGGCAGTAATTTTCACTGGCTGATAAAAATCACAAAACGAAAGACAACCATATGTAACTCTTTACAAAACTGTACAATACCATCCATAAATTAGTCTTGCCAAAAGAAGATAAAAGAAAAAGAAAGAAAAAGAAACCTGAATATGATCAAGACTTTAGATCTGACTGTCAATTTCCAGGAAACATGGGGGAGAGGGGGATGTGTTAAATAATACCATGGGGTTGCAATCAGCAAAACCCAGACTATGTGAAATGTAAAGCTCCACAGGACAGACAATGCTACTTCTTCAACAGAATTTCCAAGACAGGGAGAGAGATGGAGAGAGAAAACCTATAGATAAATAGAGGTGTTAGAGCCATATTAACCAATCAGTGTTGGAACTTGCTTGGATCCTGATTCAAAATTCAAGGTATACAAACAAGATATGTACAGGACAATTGAGGAAATATGGACACTGATTGGATACTTTATAATATTAAGGAATTAATTTTTAGGGGTAAAATAATGGTGTGGTAGTTAGGTTTAAAAAGAGGGGTCCTTGTCTTTTAGCAATAAAAGGCAGTCCTCATGAGGTAGGAACCCAAACAATAGCATTTAGAATCTAGGAAGACATGATTTTTCTATTCAGCCACTAATATGAGAGGAACCCTGGTGCCTTGAACAAAGTAGGCACCCCATTAATATTTACAGATGATGTCAATGAAGAGGAAATGAAATGACATACTCAGAAGAGTTAGTTTCATGACAAAAATATTTCCTACTCTGTGCCTTTTGAGGGGTTGGACTCAGTTTTCATCCCTGTCTGCCAGTGCTTTCCATATCTAGGAAACGAATACGTCAGAGACTTGTCAGACAATGCCTTGCCCTTTTGTGGACTGAAGGTCAGCCTACCCCATCAATGTAGCACAGAAACACTAGATGGGGCATTCCTCGAGGGCAGGGACTTGTTGATTAAAGTTTACATCTCTGTGCTGAGGCACCCTGTAATTATGGGGTGTTGCAGGATGTCATCTCTCTTGTTCGGATCAAGGTCTCTGCTAGGTCACACACCTGTGCTACCGTGACTTAAGGCAAAACTGCAGAACAGGACTTTTGTTTATGGTATGTTTTGTTGTGCTACCATCTCCCATCTTTGTTGCTCCATTCTGTCTTCATGGTACTCCACACCCTCATGTTGTTTTCCCCCGATCAAAGCCCTCGTATAATCACAACAACCTCTAGAGACTTGCCAATCCCCAAGTGCCCTGCATTCTGATTGGACTTGCCATCTGCTCTGAGAATCCTAAAGCACCTTCATCAACATCATTATTTCTAGGATACTGATCTGAGATTTGTTTAAAGTGACTTGTAATAAGATGTGAATAATAGGCAGGTTTAGTACAAATTAATCTGTTTAGTGGAATGTGTAAAACAGATTGTCCTAAACTCTATAGTACTGCTGCTGGAAGAGGTATTAGTTAAGCCTTCTACTAGAAAATTTGCTGATCCCTCCAAAGTACTGCTTTGTCCCTCCTTCCTGACTCACGGGGTTTACCATGAGAACTGATGCAGCTTTGGGGAAGTACTTTCCTGTTCTGCCATGAGACGTAGTGCCTGGAAATCATTTTTAGCCATTGTCTGGTAAAAGTTCATCAACCTTCTTTGAAGCAGGCCTATGAAACGAATCCAGGAAATCAGTAGAGGGTTTTGTGTTGCCCTTAAACATCTCTAAGGGAAGAGATTTTCACAACTTCCTTTGTATGCCAATGTATCACAAACTTTGTGACCACTAAGATTCTCTCATGTAATTTAAGAACAATTAAAAAACATATGCATACAAATGTTCATAAATAACTATTAGGTTATGTGACATATTAAACTATCAGTAGATTGCTATAGTGTTTCCTAGAAGTAGAAAACTTTTGAAACATGTCCATTAATCTCTATAATAAGCTCAAGATCAATTTTGAACTCGATCTGTAAGAAAGTAAGCAAGATTTAATGATAAATCATTAAGAATTGAATCCTGGCAGGGGAAGGTATTCGCTGTACATTTACAGTTTACTTGTATTATAGCACCACCTAGCGTCAACAGAGAAACCAGTTCTCTGCAGTTTTCGAGCTTTCCTTGCCTTGCTATTTAGCAGAAACAGATGCCTAAAGCATACTCTTGGTCTGTCAGCCAAAGAAATGCTGCTCAAAGATGTCTCTGAGTTATGAAATACAGATTGCATTGTATGTTTCTGAAATGAAAGATTATGCCTTCAGTTACCTAATGATCAGAATGGACATATTTACTGACATGCATATATGACATTTTAACTCTTTTAAGCCTAATGTCTATCTTTTTATTTCCTAAGAAAATAGCCTGTAGATGTTGGGAAATTATTGAGTTGCTTTAACTTCAGTTGCTCTTTCAACAAACAAATCTTTAAATAGTGCAACATCAATTCCTGCAAATATATTAATACCATATTAGGTCCAGGTTTAGTACTTTGCGCCGCCACTCCCTTCCTGCTACTCCTGACAGAATCTTCACCACTAAAAAGGCTACAGAACATCAGCTGGAGTACTGACGTTTAGAGCTTCGCTACCCAAAGTGTGGTCTGTGGACTGGAAGCTTAGTCAGTGCCTGGGAACCTGCTAGACGTGCAGAATCTCTCCTCCTGCCCCAGACCTACTGAATCAGAGCCTGCAGCTTGGCAAGATCCCCAAGTGACCCATATGCCCTTTAAAAACTGAGAAGCACTGTTTTAGAGACTTAACTCCCGCCTGCCCCCACCCCCCACCCCATGAGAGATTGTGAATCAAACCAAGACTAAGAACTTTCATTATAGTTTTGGATTTACAATATTTTGTTTTTGGAGAAAGTTACATGATTTTCTTATCTGACTCATGATTTATTCAATAGAAAGTGTATCATTGCTGTTGTTGGGACTCACATCAGCAACTGAACAAAGAAGGCATAGTTCTTTCCTACCAAATTCATCAGCTTCATCTCTTGGGAAACATAATTAGGGAGCCATTTAAAGAAGCTGAGAGGAAAATTGCCATCTGAAATTGGAGGGCATGTAAACGCTAACAAAATATTTAAGTTTGCTGTGATAGAGAGATTCATAGTTTGAACAGACAGTAGGAGGTGAGGCTTAAATAATTGCTGACAATTGAGGTAGAAAGGAACACTTAGAAATTGCATTACTAAAGTTGAAAATTTTAAAGCTTGATGTTTCTTAAGCGTTTAAATAGTGCAACATCAATTCCTGTATCAATTCCAACTATCAAGTAATTTGATACTGGGAACTTATCTAGTAAGTTGAGTATAAAAATAAGATAACTTTTTGGTTAATGTTCAATTAGCTCTTAAGTTTAACAAATTATATCATTCACAAATTCCGTTAAATTTCCTAAAACATTTTACCCTATCAATCTGACACCTTAAATGAATGCTAGCATAGACTTAGAAGCTAACTAAGCCAATCTTTCTATGCACTTAGGCAAATTAGAAAATATAATATACCAAACTTATAACCATAATAAGCTAGATCCTTTTATATTAAAAATTAATCAAATTTTAAATTTTATTAAAATCACAGCAGGTATGAAACATTTCAAATTAAAACCTTAAGGCAATATTATATTTCAGATTCTTTAAAAGATTTCAAAAACTTTAAATAATGAACAGATATTATCTTGATAGTTACAAAACTTAGTACTAAATCTAGCACAAAGTACCATGACTTATGTTATCATCTCTATACTCATTTCTACATTTTCCTAGTGTTTTGTAGTCACACACATAAAGGAAGCAGAAGTTACTTGATCCATGACCAGTTCTTCAATCCAGTTATGGACATGTACAGTATAGTAACACACTGGCCCAGAATGCAAACCCTGGGGGCTACTTTGGAAACCATAGATTAGCATGCTGAACCTTCTCATACATAGTTTAAATCTTCCCTGCCAGTGGGGCAATCCAAGTCCATGGCCGTCAGCTGGGATTTAGTTTCACAAGCCAGTGCATCACCTGTCCCTGAGGTATATTTCTATCTTTATTCAATTTTTCTTGTAAACTCTTTCAACATCTTCCCACCCAGTTGGGGTAGATAGAATTGTGTACCCCCTACCAGGGCTGCAGCTAACATCCTCATTGCACAATTAACGTTAAGGGAAACCTGCACCCCCATCCAGGGTACAAACTGTCTTTATAGCTTCTTATCTGTTTCATCTGCCTCCGTTTTACCGTGGTTCTGTTGACGTTGCTGACTGGAGTTTGGCCAAGAATGAAACACTGGACATTGCCTTGCTGGACTCCACTGAGCAAGCACGTGTGTCATGCATTCTGGGAGATTTTAAAGTGACTTGTAATAAGATGTGAATAATAGGCAGGTTTAGTACAAATTAATCTGTTTAGTGGAATGTGTAAAACAGATTGTCCTAAACTCTATAGTACTGCTGTTGGCACAATTATTGTGAATAAACCAAGAAGAATAGTCCTAATGAGATTTCTTTCAGACTTCAATATGTGGAGGCTAAGCGGGTTGTTCCTTAAAAGAAACCAGAGGTTTGAGAATGTACTTGTCCTAGTAGGTTGGGTTCCTAGGAAGCAGATTCTGAGGCTCTGAGATTTGCATGTTGGAGGCTTATTGGAATGAACCATTGGGAAAACACCTGAGAGAGGTGAGAGAGGTCAAATCAAGCAGAGGGAGGAGGTGAACCTCAGTGCAGCTGCAATAGAGGCCCTAGTCATTCCTGTGGGGAACTCCATAGAACTGTACCCACTCCTTCCCTGCAATGCTTTATACCTCCCCCCACGGAGCAGACATTGGATGTGGAAAGCTCCCAGGGAAGGGTGTGACCTTGCGTGAGGCAGCTGAGGGCAATTCCCAGAGAGGGTCTCAGCTGAAAGCAATAAGCAGCCAACACTGCCTACAGCTGGGGGCATAAGTGTCTTAATCAGAAGTGGTGGGGGAGTATAACTGCTTCCCACAGCTTTTCTCTGTTGTTGTTGTTGTTATTATTAAAGGGCTTGGCCCAGAAAAGATCATGGTCTTTAGCCATGGAACTTAATTCTGGGAGAGGCAATGTAACAGCAAACTGATCTCCGCAATGCAAATGCAAATGCCCCCCTTTGCCGAGAGGCATTGTGGAGAACTCATGAAAACATGGCAGTGATGTTGGCAGGGAGACGGCAACGAAGTTCTCTGAACCAACTGTCTCCTGCAGCTGTGAAAAGACACACAGCCTGGCTGCCAACTGTTGGGCTCATTGTGCTTTGGCTGAATTTAGTTCCTTCTTCTGTCAACTTGCAACTCTGTGTTGAAGAAAATCGGTCTGGTCTGCCACCATCTTCATCTCTTAGCAACTGAGAGAGCTTGAAACAACAGCTGGGTAATTTGATACTGGAAACTTAAGGGTTGTGAAATGGAATATAATGGCTGTTGTATTAAAGGGAAAAAAAGAGAGAAAATGATGTAACTCTAATGCATAGAAATGTTGAGAATGCCACATGGGCTACAAAGAGTGAAAATCTAGTTTAAACTGGTTGGACAATTCCTCTCTCAGAATGATTAGAATCCAGAAGCACTCCCAAACACCTGTATTTGCCTAAATATAAATTCCTGTGAAATGTTGGAACTGCAATATGAAAAACAGTTTCTATGTCCTGCATTTATTTTCTCTAAGATTGACCTATTGCTTTTTTTACCACAAGTTTTGAAACAATATTTCCAATATAACAGGTGACAGTTTAGAATTATGTTTTATTTTGCTTTTGGTGGGCAGTGGGTTGAGGACCAGGTGGAGATGGCAGATAATGAGGGGTAGTGCTCAGAGGCAGTGACGTGCTGGAAGCCTGCTTTATAGACTGTTCACACTGTCTCCAGGGCGCACACATAACAGGTAATAATGGAATTATGAGTTTGAAAACTAGAAAATGAAAAGCCAAGCGCAATTGTTGATAACACGTTGTTTTCCCTCTTCCCTGGGGCCAGTAAAGAGACCATCTGATTTTCAAATTAGTAAAGCCAGAATATACAGTATTTGCTCTCAGAATAAGTCCAATGTCATACTTAATGAAAATTCCGAAGCAGAAAGAGAGAAAGCAAGGGAATGGGGGAAGAAGAGATTGAAATGCCTCATTAATGGGGCAATCTGCTTTCTGCTTATGTTCCTATAGGTTCATAATTCAAGCATTTTGCCATTGTTTAGTAAACCTGCCTGGACAAGGTTCATTGAAGGGGTGTGTATTATAGGTGAGGGGACTGAAAATCCAGCGCTCTACATGGTAGGTAACTGCCTGGTCTTGTTTCTCAGAATAACTTGTTCATCCACAGCATGTGCAGCTTTCATCCCAGCGCAGGAGGCAGAAAGTCATTGTTTTCTTTGCTTGGTTAGTGGTTTACTTCTTTGTTACCTTCTCGTACAGTTGGGTCATGGGTCTACTGCTGCTGGCAACATGAGCAGCCCTGTCTTTTTTCATCACCACTAAAAGAATTTAATTCCTTCCACGTGAAGTGGTTCCAGTTCCTCAATAAGTGTTTGGTTTTGTGATACAACAACTTGGAAAAGGTGAAGTAAAAATTTGTTGAGAAATACATCCCTTCTTATCCATCCACTTCCTTACCTCCCAGCTCCCCCAAAAGCGCATCCATCCAGTTCACAACAAATGAAGCGGAACCATATGAAATTGCTTTTTTGTAGGGCAAAGGCAGTTAAATATAGGTAATTTCACATGTTTCAACTTCTTTCAACTTGCATATACAAACAAGTTCTCTGGTTAAAAATATACTGACTGTGAATATCGTCCTTAGAATTCTCTGAGGAGAGAAAAACAGCTTCAAGGTAAACAAACTGACAAACTTATTTGTAAAGAACTAAATTCCAGATGGGACTGGCTTCTAGTTCACAAACAGAAAAGAAATAGGGATTGCATCTTGCAGGAAACGTGCTTCTCCCTGAGGGAGATGAGGATCGAAGTTCTCTATGAGGGATATGTTTCCAGTTTACTTGGTCTTGCATTTAGCTTAAAAATTCTGCTTGGTATTTGCATGTTACTCATTTTCCAAAATTTGTTCTGATTCCAGATCTCTGTTACTTTTCTATAAATTTGTTTATATGTTCTTTGATTTGGAAGATAGGAAGTATATTGGTTCTTTTAGATGAAAATTAACTTTCCATTCATTTGGGAAAGAATTGTGCATTTGTTCACTTCCACAGCTCTGGAACATGCATTCTCAACTTTATATTTTTATTCGAGACATAGGAAGTATATTTGTTTAAATTTTCTCTCGGAAAATGAAGCCAGAGCTACAGCCTGTTGAACATTATACAAAGGAATAGAGATCTCAGTGTAGTATTCTTTTATACTTTACTTTTAATGGTCCATGAATGTATAATTCATCATAGTGAACTTTTATTCAGCACTTACTATATGTCAGATACTATGCATGTACTATCACATTTAATCCTCATCCTATGACATGAGTCCTGGTCCTAACTTAACAAATGAGGGAATTGAGGCATCAAGGTTAAGTTTCTCTCCCAAGGAATCGAAATTGTTAATAGCAATGCTAAGACTGACTTTCAGGCTATCTCTAGACCTACTCTGTTAATTTACTATACCATTCTGCCCTCACACTGACTGCGCTGATTCAGACGTCCCCCCAATTCATCATTTTTAGTGAATATTTTTGATGTTGGTTTGTATTTTGAAGGTGACATTTGGGCAAGGTGTCTTGAAGGACTGATGGCAGGTGCATATTGACTATTCTTTGAGGAGCAAAGCTTCAAAAGAAGCATCTTGATGAATTTCCTCAGTGGGAGATTCAAGGAAAACCAGCTTCTGTTTGCAGCACTAGCTTACAACCACTTGCTCACCTGAATCCTTACATCATAGTCTGTGAGCCGAGTCTGCAGCCAGTAATCATTTTTAGCTCTTTCAACTAGCCATAAAAATGTTTTAAGCCCACTTTTAACTGCACGGTATTGTAATTATTATCTACTTTGTGCCTTTAGATTGTACTATTTCTATGCTGGAACAAAAGTTCAATATATTGTTCTTAAACATATTTATATGCTATATTTCCTGGTATCTTATATGATATTTATCAATTCAATAAATACTGCGAGCCTACCACATGTCAGACATTTTTCTTGGCATAACAATGAACAAAACTTGACAAAAATTCTGACCTCGAACACTTAACATTCTTGCAGTGATCGTTTTTAAAAGGGTTATCAACAGAAGGCGAGGGAAGGAGGGTAGAGCTGTAGAATCAACAACTCCTTAGATAGGGGTGAGAGGTCTGGGGAAAAATGCATGGCGCCTTCTTATTCAGGAGCCCCTAAAACCAGCTCAGATTCTACTCAGACAAGAGCAAACAGCAAAATGGGGGCTGGAAGAGGTTTCAGTTGAGCTTCCCTTGTGTAAATTACCTCAAAGATGCATTGTATTAAGATACTTGCATAGCAGTCTAAGTCTCCTACTGGATTTTAGCCTTATTTCCCATACATAGAATTTAATCTAGCCATACCTTAATTGTGCAGGTAAAGATTAAAACCCTTAGATGTTGGACCCCAAGTTGAGGATCATTCTGAATCACAGAGTTAAAAATAATAAAGAGAGAGAAAAAATATTCCATAAGTAGAAGCAGCTGAAAAAGGAAGTTGAGGGTGGGGTTCACAGTTCTCCCGAGGAGTGGCTGAGGCTGGCTGGTTGGAGCTCAGCTCCAAGGCAACTTGGCTTCCATATGTGTGTGAGTGTCTGTCCTGACAAACTAATTTAGTGCCACAATTCAAGACAAGTGTGTATCACAGACTTGCAAGAATGCCTTGTGGCATATTTACTACTTTGGTTCCCAAACTCAGAATTTAGCCAGATCTTTTCAGTAATGGAGCATTTTTATTTATAGAGCTCTTGCTACATATGAAAGGCCATTTAGAGTGGTGGTTAAGGGAGTTGATTCTTGGAGCCCAACTGTCTGGGTTCAAATTCCAGCCCCACCTCTTACACAGCTACACAAGGCAGTTCACTGTGCCTCATTTTTCTTTTCTGATGGTCATAATAATAGCATCTACCTCATAAGACTGTAATGAACATAAATTAAATAGTATCTGTGAAATGCTTAGAATGATGCCTGGCCATTATAAGCACCATGTAAATGTAGCTTAGATTTTTCAGTCAATGGGCATGCCTGGCTGGGGTTTAGCATCCACAGTGAATCTTTCACATAGCTGGGCATGACAGATCTAGTGGGCACCAGCCCTAAAAGCCAGAAGCAAACACTGAGACTCAGAGCAAAGACATTTACTGAGCATTGCCATGTATGGAGTTTTGAGTTTTCATATTTAATGATTAAGAGCCAACATCAGTGAATGTTGTTGCCAAGAAGCATCTCTCTCTCTCTCTCTCTCTCACACACACACACACACACACACACACACACACGCACACACACACCCATGTGCCTACAAGCCAAGTTCCTATGTGATTGCTATCAAATGTGCCAAGAAGACATCACACTCAGATCTCTGAAATCAAGGGATAGATGTCAGGAAGATGAAGGTCCTTCTGCTAAACAGATGGCTGAACGGTTAAGTAAGTGAATTGTGAGGAGGAAAATTCCAGCCCCCACATGGAGTCAAGACATGAAGCAGCAGCAGCTAAGCTAATAGACCATGGCGACAAGGATTGAAGATGAACTGAATGTCCTCAGAGGGAAAGCCAAGTGAGATAGAAGACACATCAGAGGAGACCTCTGCCATCAGGAAACACACAAATGTAATTTGATGCCAGAAAGAGATAATTAGCATGTGGAAAACCAGATTTAGCCTGAAGTATATGTCTGCTCAAGGTGCAGGTCAGGGAAAGAAAATGAACATCTCAGGGTAGGTTTTATGGGGAGCTCCCAGGACACACAAACTCCATTGTGATGACTGTGTATGAAGAAAGATGATTATGGCTCTTTTAGAGAGAGAATAATTGGATTAAGATAGAGAATGAGATAGCAGCGTGAACAAGTCTCCTTGGTACTAATGGAATTCATCATTCACCATAAGAATTCCTGATTTCTACTATGTTGTCTTTGGTTCAGAATAAAATTAGTATACAGGAAGAAGGAACTAGTTTCAAGTTAGAGACGTTGAGGAAAATATATGAGGAGGAGAGGATGGGGCTGCCCACTCCTATTTCCATGAGAATTTGACATGTTAAAGGATGCCCCAAGGACATGGGGAAAATGCCTTCTGAGAAAGAATTCCATTGGGTTTAGATTTAGGAACATGTAGCTTATATCAGGCAAACATCCACTTCCCACTTTGATTTATTTTTAGTATCACATACAATTGCTTTTAAAAATCACTTCTATTGGGGCTTCCCTGGTGGTGCAGTGGTTGAGAGTCCGCCTGCCGTTGCAGGGGATGCGGGTTCGTGCCCCGCTCTGGGAAGATCCCATATGCCGCGGAGCAGCTGGGCCCATGAGCCATGGCCGCTGAGCCTGTGCTCTGCAACGGGAGAGGCCACAACAGTGAGAGGCCCACGTACCGCAAAAAAAAAAAAAAAATCACTTCTATTATTTCCCCCTGATTATATGAATAATACATATTCTTATAAAAATGAGAAGAAAATAAAAATCATTGTTTCTTTAACTTAATATTATATCCTGAACATTTTCTGTATCATATAGATGGGCCCATATGTTTATCTTTTCTCACAACTCTTGTGCTCAGGGGTTTCTAGAGTTCTTTACCTTCCTCATGCTGGCACTGTGGCCATTTAAGCCTTGTGAGGCTAATTTGGGATTTGCAGGGTGTCTTGAGCTGTGAGAGGAAAAACCAATCTTTCTGCAAATGTAAGACAATTGGACCTTGGTGTTGGGGTTTGTGTCTCTTAACAGTCTTCCTTTGAGGAGCATATTCTGACTAAATGTATATTCACATTTCAACAAATTCAGACAGGTGATGGGCAGCTGTTGGTTGAGAGAAATATTGGTCACTATATCAGATGTTTAAAAGAAAGAAGCAGTTGATCATAGCCCTAACTAAGAGAACATTGGAGTCATCTTTTAAGAGGACAAAATTCACAACTGACCTGATAGTAAATTCTCCTGTGTGGGCTCTTGCATTAATGAAAGATCTGTATTAAGCCCTGAAGTCTTGTGATTGAAATAATAGCACAATATGCAGAATCCAAAGGGCTCTCTTCTTAAACATTTGTGTCCTGTTCATAGTCAAGGTGCCCATTCATAGTTGGTCACGCTTTCTGACATTGGATTTCTTTCCATGATTTGTAGATATTTGTGTGAAGTGACTCACATATCTATTATGAAGGAAGGAAGAAATGGTTTCATGATTTAGTATAAACCAGTGTGGAGCCCAAATATTTTTAAAAAATCTATTTTCAGTTATCATTTGTTTGAATTTAGGTGTCACTGTGGTAGGCATGGTTTGGTATGTAAAGCAATGCAAGACATGCTCTCAGGAGCCAGAGTTCAGTACACTTTTACTCAATCAGCCCAGGTCTAATTCTCCTTATTCCCCCTCAGCCCCTACCCCATCTGCTCATGCCTGAAGACCCCAGTGACCCAGGAAAGTATCTAGTTGGTCTTCTTGTTGCTTCAGTACACAGAGGATTAATTCATATTTATAGATTCATATATGGTAAAGATAGTTTTAAAATATGAAAAATATATGTTTCCTGATATACAAGATTGTTGTAAAAAAATAAAACAACAGATAAGTGAGAATTCTCCTTTCATATTTATTTGAGATAACCTCTGGTGACAACTTGGTATATATTTTTCTGTAGACTTTTAGTCCATATTTATATTCGTACTTATATAATTTTAAAAAACATACTGGTTACTATTATTTAACCAACTCTCTTACCTCACAGACTATTTTAGGATCTCTTTCTGTGTCAATATTATAAATATCTACTTTATTGTTCCACTTTGTTTATTGATTGATTTGTGATTAGGTAATGCATGCAAAGGTACAAAATGGTAAACACTGATGCCTCCTTCCCACCCTTATTATCTGGCCTTAAGGTTCTCCTCTTCAGGGACAATCATTGCTATCAATTTAATATGGATTCTTCCAAAACAAACATAAGCTGCATTAGTCCCTTCAGTACACAAACAAGCAGTAACGTAGCACAGCCTGAAACAGGAAGAACTCTTCCTTGACTTGTACATTCCCTTTCAGCTACTACCTCATTTCTTTGCTCGCCTTACAGCAGTAATCCTTGAAAAGTTGTCTTCAATTACTGTCTCCAATTCCTCTTCTCCTGTCCTTTGATAAACTCACTGAAATCTCCATTTTCATGCTACATTTAAGCTATGTGGGGCTATAACTGCCTGGGCCCCCCCGCCATTTCCCTACTTGGGACAATTTGAAGAGCATTCTCAGTTTCAGAGTTACATTTGGGGTGGACTGATGCATAAGTTGAGACTGCTTTACAGCCCAGCTTGCCCAACCCCTGCCTCCTTCCTTCCCCTTCCTCAAGCGTTCATCCCAAGAGCACTCCCTAAAAAACTTCCTGGATACTAATCTTCGTTGTGGAGTCTGCTTCCCAGCACACCATCCTGTAACACTCTCCAGTGGTTTTCCATCTCAGAATAAAAGCCCTAAGTCCTCGCAATGGCAACATGTGTCCTTCCCTCCACACCACCAACCTTTCTGGCTACATCTCCTACACTCTCCCCCTTGTTCAGGTCTAATTAGTTTTTCCCTAGATACACTAAGCATACTTAGCACTCCTAAACCTTTGCACTTGCTCTTCTGACTTCTTGGGATGCACTTCCCCCAGATGCCCTCCTGTCTCAACCCTCATTTCCTTGATGTCTCTGTTCAAATATCACTTTATCAGAAAGTCTTTCCTGACCACTCTATATAAAGCAGTGTCCCCACTACCACCTAAGTGCTCTCTATTCCCCCTATTTTGTTTTTCCCTTCCTTCAAAGCACTTACTACTAACACACATACACTATATAGTTTTTCTTATTGTCTGTCTTTTTCTGGTTTGTCCTCTCATATTTTCCAAGGGCCTAGAAAAGTGCTTGGCACAGAAAATATGTTCAAGTAATATTTATGGATGAATGAATTATTCATTTTCTTTTTCATGCAAATGTTGCAACGGTTACAAAAGTGTTTTGCACGTATGAGAACAATACATATCTTGGAGAACATTCCAAATCAGAATAACGCCTGCATAGTTTTGCACTATATGTATAAACAATTTATTTAATCAGTCCTCTATTAATGGACATTTATGTTATTTGCAGTACTGAAATGAATATCTTCATAATGTCATCTTCTATTATGTGAGTATATCTGCTGGAAAAGAATCTCTAGAATTATAATTTGCTGGTCAAAGGGTATAAAATTTATATTGGTAATTTTGATAGATAGTGCCAAATCATTTTCTATAAATCTTATACAAATTTATATTCTCACCAGCAAGATATGAGCATGCCTCTCTCAACACATACTAACTCTTTGATATTGCTAATCTGATAAATGAAAATGGTATTTCACTGTAGCTTTAATTTTCAATTCCCTTATAATGAGTGAGGTTGAATATCTTTTTACATATTTAAAAGACAATTGTATTTCTTTTCATATAATCTTCCTACTAATACCTTTTCTATAAACTTTGTTGGGTTGTTGACCTTTCATTTGTTGATTTATAGATAATGTGAATATTTGTGAATACTCTTCTTGGTTTTCCATTTATCTTTTTTAAAATTATTTATTTATTTATTTGGCTGTGTCAGGTCTTAGTTGTGGCACATGGGATCTTCGTTGAGGCATACGGGATCTTTCATTGCAGTGTGTGAGTTTCTCTCTAGTTGGGGCATGCGGGTTTTCTCTCTTTAGTTGTGGTGCATGGACTCCAGAGCCCATGGGCTCTGTAGTTTGCAGCATGTGGGCTCTCTCCTTGAGGTGCGTGATCTCAGTAGTTGTGGCACACGGGCTTAATTGCTCCGCATCATGTGGGATTTTAGTTCCCTGAGCAGGGATCAAACCTGCGTCCCCTGCATTGGAATTTACCACTGGACCACCAGGGATGTCCCTTCCGTTTATCTTTTAACTTTGTTTATAGTGTTTTATTTTCATATAGAAGTATAATTTCTTTTTATAGTGGAATATATCAAATTTTTTCTCTTATAGGTTTTGTGTCATATTTAAGTCTTCCTCACTTTGAGACTGTAAATAATTTTTCCATGTATTTTCCTCCAATACTTTTAAATTTTGATTTTTTTAAATTTTAAATCTTTATTCTTTGAGAATTTTTATTGACGTACATCTTAAAAACAGGGGCATAAAAGTTTTTTTAACCAAAGATCAAAGATTACCTTGAGGCACTAAGGTAACCTTTGATTATTTATTGAATAAATGATCTTTTCCCCACTTACACCATCTTCATCACATTTCTGGTTCTAGCTTTATATTTCCATTCATCTCTTTATTCATGTATAAGTACTACATTGCTTTATATAGTATAGTTTTATGTTTCATTAGTTATCTGGTTGTTTTTGTCTCTACCTCCAACTAAAAGAAAAGTTCTGAAAAGAATGATATTTTCAAAAATTTGCTGCCTTTCTAGCTTATTTTTCCACTTAAAATTTATAATCAGCTTGTCTGGTACCAAATAAATTTCTGGTTTTTTAAATTAGGCTTATGTTACATTAGAGGTGAATTTAGGAAGAATTGACATCTTCATAATCTTGAGTCTTCTTATCCAATAACATAGTATCTTCTCATAGTTTCTTTATCCATTCAAGTCTTCCTATATTCCTATCAGTATATATTTCCTTTTTAAAATTGCTGTAGTTATATATATATATATATATATGTGTGTGTGTGTGTGTGTGTATATATGTTTTTGATTTGAAAAACTTTAAAGCAAACATTTGACTTATTACTACCTAGCTTAAACAACAAAAGTAGAACTTTGCCAGGAACATAGAAACATCCCACATACTCCCTCTGATCTCAGCCCCTTCATCCCTTCAGAAGTAACCAACATTCTGACTTTATGATAGTCATTTCATTGCTTTATAGTTTTGCTGCCATGTAAGCATCTCTAAGTAATATAGTTTAGTTTTGCCTGCTTTTGAGCTTAAAATAAATATAATCATGCTAGATATATTCTTTTGTATCTAACTTCCTTTGCTCAAAATATGTCTATGAGATTTATCCAGGAATGTTGCATTTTTAGTGAATTTTTTTTTCCTGAATTGAGATCTTTATGTGATTTTTTAAAATTTCTTTTTCAAACATTAAAGCAACATTGCTTTCCTGGAATGAATCAAACTTGGTCATGATATATTATTCTTTTTTATGTATTGCTGGATTCATTGGTGAGGACTGGCCTATTCCTGATTTACTGTACTCCTCTAGAGTGGTCCTTTAGAGGTTCCCCCTGAAAGCCTGATTTTTGTGTTTGTTTTGGTGGTGTTGTTTTTTTTTTAACCAGGGATCCTTCTCCTTGCTGCGTTCCGAGCTCCAGTTTTTGTCCCTCCAGCACTGAAAACTGCTAGAAGTTCAGCCTACCTTCTCAACCTGTTAGCTCTGCTCACAACTCTGCAAAGGGCTTTAAGGGGAGAATGGTGCCAGATATCTTCTCTCTCTGAATTTCCATTCTCTGTGGGATCTTAGTTTCTCAAATCCCTGTTGCCTTGGTAATTCTCTTATGCCTTCAAACTGATACTTTTTTGTTCAGTTTATCTAGTTATTCTCAGTGAGATGGTTGGTCTACATAAGCTAGTCTGCCATAACTAGAAGTAGAAATCAAGAAATGATAAAAATGGAAGTTTAAGACACAAAGTATAATGGTATTATCAGGGAATGGTAATTATGATTTATGTCCATGCCTCTGGGAGCCACAAAGGTAGTATGAACTAGCTCAAATACCAAGAATATCATTTAGTGTCCCATGGGATGTGAAGGTGATCTGGCTGTGACATCTGTCACTCCACTGATCTCAGGCTCATTCTGCTCATCTCAAGGCTAGGTGACATCTCCTTTCTGAATAAATACTTCATGTGCATCCCATTAGATACCTCCTCCTGATTTACTCAGTTACCAATGCCAGGAAACAAGGAGTTACCCATGCTCAATATCTCTGCTTCTTTACCCACAATGTCTAACTGGTTACCAAATAATGTCGATTATATCTCTCTATTGTTTCTATAATATGTTCACTCTTTTTCATCCCCACTGCCTTTGCTTAGGTCCAACTATCATAATTCTTTGTCTGAGTTATTGAAAAGACCTCTATTCTCACTCCCCTTTCGAAATAAGGAGTGATCCTTCTAAAATACAAATCTCACCCAAGCTTTTGCTGCTATGTTTAAAATCCAACAATAGCTCTCTGTAACCCATAAGATAAAATTATATGTATTATACTTATCCTCCCCCCCCTCCCCACTACAGCAAATACTGAAGGCAGGGACTGTGTGCTGTAGGATACTCATAGATCTCCGTCATTATACAGGGGCTGCCCCTTTCTAGCGTATGACTGGAACAAGTGACAACCTCTCTGGACCATGGTTTCCTCCTCTACAATAAGAGGAAATTGAACCAGAAGATTTCCAACCCGAATGATTTGGTGATTCTGAATCATTGCTTTAAAATGTACTATGTGTGCTTTTAAAAATGAAGCTTATGTTTATAGCTACATCCATATTTAGGTTGTAAATACTACATAAAGAGTAAGATCAAACATCACTCATGCAATTTTTATGTAACAACAATTGATTTTATCTACATGGATTCATGACTCAAATGGGAAACTAAATCATGACTTAATTGAATTGTTTTAATTGAAGTCCTCTACCACAAAAGGCCCGCAGAAGCCCCTCAGGATTAAGGTGCACTGCAAGCCATTATCCTAGACATCCCTTCCTCTGGGCTGGCCTGCAGTGTGACAAATTATCTTATCCTCTGGCTCCATCTCTTGGCTCTCTGCTCACTCCCACCCTCACATGCTGGGCTCTTCTCATACTGACATGTTTTCAGCTCCCTCAACAAAAGTACCTCATACTCTGCTGCTTCCAGGTCTTCTCATAGGATGCTTTCTTTCCTTGAATGCTTCCCCACAAAATCCATGTCTGACTCTCTCTTACTTGTTCTTTGGGAAAAAGCTTTACCTCACCTCTTTTTTTTTTTTTTAAGATTTATTTTTTATTTATTTTTGGCTGGGTCGGGTCTTAGTTGCGGCATGTGGTATCCTTCATTGCAGCGCGCGAGCTCTTTATTGTGGTGCGCAGGCTTCTCTCTAGCTGTGGCATGCAGGTTTTCTCTCTCTAGTTGTGGTGTGCGGGTTCCAGAGTGTGTGGGCTCTGTAGTTTGTGGCACACTGGCTCTAGCTGAGGCACGTGAGCTCGGTAGTTTTGGTGTGTGGGCTTAGCTGCCCCACGGCATGTTGGATCTTAGTTCCCTGACCAGGGATCGAACCCGCGTCCCCTGAATTGGAAAGTGGATTCTTTACCACTGGACCACAAGGGAAGTCCCCTCACCTCTTTTTCTTTTTTGGAAGGTACAATATTTTATTTTATTCATTTATTTAAAAATTTTTTTCCATTAAAAAATATTTTATATTAGAGTATAGCTGATTAACAATGTTGTGTTAGTTTCAGGTGTACAGCAGAGTGATTCAGTTATACATATACATGTATCTATTCTTTTTCAAATTCTTTTCCCATTTAGGTTATTACAGGGTATTGAGCAGAGTTCCCTGTGCTATACAGTAGGTCCTTATTGGTTATCTATTTTAAATATAGAGGTATGTAGATGTCAGTCCCAAACTTCCAATCAATCCCTTCCCTGCCCCCCCATAACCATAAGTTTGTTCTCTAAGTCTGTGAGTCTGTTTCTGTTTTGTAAATAAGTTCATTTGTATCATTTTTTTTTTAGATTCTGCACATAAGTGATCTCATATGATATTTGTCTTTCTCTGTCTGACTTACTTCACTTAGTATGATAATCTCCAGGTCCATCCATTTTGCTGCAAATGCATTATTTTATTATTCTTTATGGCTGAATAGTATGCTATTGTATATATATATACCACATCTTCTCTATCCATTCATCCGTCAATGGACATTTAGGTTGCTTCCATGTCTTGGCTATTGTAAACACTGCTTCAGTGAACATTGGGGTGCATGTATCTTTCTGAATTATGGTTTTCTCCAGATATATGCCCAGGAGTGGGATTGGTGGATCATATGGTAGCTCTATTTATTGTTTTTCAAGGAACCCCCATACTGTTTTCCATAGTGACTGTACCAATTTACATTCCCACCAACAGTACAGAAGGGTTCCCTTTTCTCCACACTTTCTTCAGCATTTATTGTTTGTAGACCTTTTGATGATGGCCATTCTGACTGCTGTGTGGTGATATCTCATTGTAGTTTTGATTTGCATTATTTGTATTTCTCTAACAATTAGCAATGTTGAGCATCTTTTCATGTGCCTCTTGGCCATCTGTATGTCTTCTTTGGAGAAGTGTCTATTTAGGTCTTCTGCCCATTTTTGGATTGGGTTGTTTGTGTTTTTGATATTGAGCTGCATGACGTGTTTGTAAATTTTGGAAATTAATCCCTTGTCAGTCGCATCGTTTGCAAATATTTTCTCCCATTCTGTGGGTTGTCTTTTCATTTTGTTTACGGTTTCCTTTGCTGTGCAAAACTTTTGAGTTTAATTAGGTCCCATTTGTTTATTTTGGTTTTTGTTTCCATTACTTTAGGAGACGGATCCAAAAAATATTGCTGCAATTTATGTCAAAGATCATCCTGCCTATATTTTCCTCTATGGGTTTTATAGTATCTAATCTTACACTTAGGTCTTTAATCCATTTTGAGTTTATCTTTGTGTATGGTGTTAAAGAATGTTCTAATTTCATTTTTTTACACGTAGCTGTCCAATTTTCCCAGCAACATTTGTTGAAGAGACTATCTTTTCTCCATTGTATATTATTGCCTCCTTTGTCATAGATTAATTGACCATAGGTGTGTGGGTTTATTTCTGGGTTTTCTATCCTGTTCCATTGATCTTTATTTCTGTTTTTGTGCCAGTGCCATACTGTTTTGATTACTGTAGCTTTGTAGTAGTCTACAAAGGAAATCGTAGTATAGTCTACAAAGGAGGAAGTCAGGGAGCCTGATTCCTCCAGCCCTGCTTTTCTTTCTCAAGATTGCTTTAGCTATTTGGGGTCTTTTGTGTCTCCATACAAATTTTAAGATTTTTTTGTTCTAATTCTGTGAAAAATGCCCTTGGTAATTTGATAGGGGTTGCATTGAATCTGTAGATTGCCTTGGGTAGTATAGTCATTCTGACAATATTGATTTTTCTGATCCAAGAACATGGTATCCCTTTCCATCTGTTTGTGTCATCTTCGATTTCTTTCACCAGTGTCTTATACTTTTTTGAGTACAGGCCTTTTCCCCTCTTAGGGAAGTTTATTCCTAGGTATTTTATTCTTTTTGATGTGATGATAAATGGAACTGTTACTTTAATTTCTCTTTCTGAACTTTTGTTGTTAGTGTATAGAAATGCAACAGATTTCTTTGTATTTATTTTGTATCCTGCAACTTTAAAGGTACAATATTTTAAATTAACTTCATGAGATATATTTTTAAAATACTCTGTCTTTATTTTGGTTTTCTAATCAGTAACTAAAAGGTAGTCTGTTAAAGTCTTCACTACTATACTGTTTCTGCTCATCTTTTCTTCATATATTTCCAATTGTCACTTTTTATAATTTGAAGCAGTATTTCATTTGCTTAAATGCTTTTTCTGTTTTGGTTTGTTAATTAATGTATTTATTTTAATTTTTGAATTTTATTTTATTTATTTTTTTATACAGCAGTTTCTTATTAGTCATCAATTTTATACACATCAGTGTATACATGTCAATCCTAATCACCCAATTCATCACACCACTACCCCAAAACCCCCGCCGCTTTCCCCCCTTGGTGTCCATATGTTTGTTCTCTACATCTGTGTCTCAAGTTCTGCCCTGCACACTGGTTCATCTGTACCATTTTTCCAGGTCCCACATATACACGTTAATATACGATATTTGTTTTTCTCTTTCTGACTTACTTCACTCTGTATGACACTCTCTAGATCCACACACGTCTCCACATCTTCTTTATCCATTCATCTGTCGATGGGCATTTAAGTTGCTTCCATGACCTGGCTATTGTAAATAGTGCTGCAGTGAACACTGGGATGCATGTGTCTTTTTGAATTATGGTTTTCTCTGGGTGTATGCCCAGTAGTGGGACTGCTGGATCATATGGTAATTCTATTTTTAGTTTTTTAAGGAACCTCTGTACTGTTCTCCATAGTGGCTGTATAAATTTACATTCCCACCAACAGTGCAAGAGGATTGCTTTTTCTCCACAACCTCTCCAGCATTCGTTGTTTGTAGATTTTCTGATGATGCCCATTCTAACTGGTGTGTGGTGATACCTCATTGTAGTTTTGATTTGCATTTCTCTAATAATTAACGATGTTGAGCAGCTTTTCATGTGCTTCTTGGCCATCTGTATGTCTTCTTTGAAGAAATGTCTATTTAGGTCTTCTGCCCATTTTTGGATTGGGTTGTTTGTTTTCTTAATATTCAGCTGCATGAGCTGATTATTTTTTTTGAGATTAATCCTTTGTCTGTTGCATCATTTGCAAATATTTTCTCCCATTCTGAGGGTTGTCTTTTTGTCTTGTTTATAGTTTCCCTTGCTGTGCAAAAGTTTTGAAGTTCCATTAGGTCCCATTTGTTTACCTTTGTTTTTATTTCCATTACTCTAGGAGGTGGATCAAAAAAGATCTTGCTGTGATTTATGCCAAAGAGTGTTCTTCCTATATTTTCCTCTAAGAGTTTTATAGTGTCTGATCTTACATTTAGGTCTCAATCCATTTTGAGTTTATTTTTGTGTATGGTGTTAGGGAGTGTTCTAATTTCATTCTTTTACATGTAGCTGTCCAGTTTTCCCAGCACCACTTATTGAAGAGACTGTCTTTTCTCCATTGTATATCCTTGCCTCCTTTGTCATAGATTAGGTGACCATAGGTGCGTGGGTTTATATCTGGACTTTCTATCCTCTTCCATTGATCTATATTTCTGTTTTTGTACCAGTACCGTATTGTCTTGATTACTGTAGCTTTGTAGTATAGTCTGAAGTCAGGGAGTCTGATTCCTCCAACTCCGTTTTTTTCCCTTAAGACTGCTTTGGCTATTCGGGGTCTTTTGTGTCTCCATACAAATTTTAAGATTTTTTGTTCTAGCTCCGTAAAAAATACCATTGCTGGTTGATAGGGATTGCATTGAATCTGTAGATTGCTTTGGGTAGTATAGTCATTTTCACAATATTGATTCTTCCAAACCAAGAACATGGTATATCTCTCCATCTATTTGTATCACCTTTTATTTATTTCACCAGTGTCTTATAGTTTTCTGCATACAGGTCTTATGTCTCCTTAGGTAGGTTTATTCTTAGGTATTTTATTCTTTTTGTTGGAACAGTAAATGGCAGTGTTTCCTTAATTTCTCTTTCAGATTTTTCATCATTAGTGTATAGGAATGCAAGAGATTTCTGTGCATTAATTTTGTATCCTGCTAGTTCACCGAATTCATTGATTAACTCTAGTAGTTTTCTGGTGGAATCTTTAGGATTCTCTATGTATAGTATTATGTCATCTTCAAACAGTGACAGTTTTACTTCTTCTTTTCCAATTTTCATTCCTTTTATCTCTTTTTCTTCTCTGATTGCCGTGGCTAAGACTTCCAAAACAATGTTGAATAATCGTGGTGAGAGTGGACATCCTTGTCTTGTTCCTGATCCTAGAGGAAATGCTTTCAGTATTTCACCAGTGAGAATGATGGTTGCTGTGGGTTTGTCATATATGGCCTTTATTATGTTGAGGTAGGTTCCCTCTATGCCCACTTTCTGGAGAGTTTTAATCATAAATGGGTGTTGAATTTTGTCAAAAGCCTTTTCTGCATCTATTGAGATGATCATATGGTTTTTTTCTTCTTCAATTTGTTAATATGGTGTATCACATTGATTGATTTGCATATATTGAAGAATCTTTGCATCCCTGGGATAAATCCCACTTGATCATGGTGTATGATCCTTTTAATGTGTTGTTGGATTCTGTTTGCTACTATTTTGTTGACGATTTTTACATCTATATTCGTCAGTGATATTGGTCTTTAATTTTCTTTTTTTGTAGTATCTTTGTCTGGTTTTGGTATCAGGGTGATGGTGGCCTCATAGAATAAGTTTGGGAGTGTTCCTTCCTCTGCAATTTTTTGGAAGAGTTGAGAAGAATGGGTGTTAGCTCTTCTCTAAATGTTTGATAGAATTCACCTGTGAAGCCATCTGGTCCTGGACTTTTGTTTGTTGGAACATTTTAAATCACAGTTTCCATTTCATTACTTGTGATTGGTCTGTTCATATTTTCTATTTTTTCCTGGTTCAGTCTTGGAAGGTTCCCCCTTTCTAACAATTTGTCCATTTCTTCCAGGTTTTCCATTTTATTGGCATAGAGTTGCTTGTAGTACTCTCTTAGGATGCTTTGTATTTCTGCGGTGTCTGTTGTAACATCTCCTTTTTCATTCCTAATTTTATTGATTTGAGTCCTCTCCCTCTTTTTCTTGATGACTCTGGCTAATGGTTTATCAATTTTGTTTATCTTCTCAAAGACCCAGCCTTTAGTTTTACTGATCTTTGCTATTGTGTTCTTTGTTTCTATTTCATTTATTTCTGCTTTGTTCTTTATGATTTCTTTTCTTCTGCTAACTTTGGGTTTTGTTTGTTCTTCTTTCTCTAGTTCCTTTAGGTGTAAGGTTAGATTGTTTACTTGAGATTTTTCTTTTCTCTTGAGGTAAGCTTGTATAGCTATAAAGTTCCCTGTTAGAACTGCTTTTGCTGCATCCCATAGGTTTTGGATCGTCATGTTTTCATGGTCATTTTTCTCTAGACATTGTTTTATTTCCTCTTCAGTGATCTCTTGGTTATTTAGTAACGTATTGTTTAGCCTCCATGTGTTTGGGTTTTTTACATTTTTTCCCCCTGTAATTCATTTCTAGTCTCTTAGCCTTGTGGTGAGAAAAGATGCTTGATATGATTTCAATTTTCTTAAATTTACTGAGGCTTGATTTGTGCCCCAAGATGTGATCTATCCTGGCAAATAATCCGTGTGCACTTGAGAAGAAAGTGTAATCTGCTGTTTTTGCATGGAATGTCCTATAAATATCAATTAAATCTATCTTGTCTGTTGTGTCATTTAAAGCTTCTGTTTCCTTATTTGTTTTCATTTTGGATGATCTGTCCATTGGTGTAAGTGAGGTGTTAAAGTCCCCCACTATTATTGTGTTACTGTCGATTTCCTGTTTTATAGCTGTTAGCAGTTGCCTTATGTATTGAAGTGCTCGTATGTTGGGTGCATATATATTTATAATTGTTATATCTTCTTGGATTGATCCCTTGATCATTATGTAGTGTCCTTCATTGTCTCTTTTAACATTCTTTATTTTAAAGTCTATTTTATCTGATATGAATATTGCTACTCCAGCTTTCTTTTGATTTCCATTTGCATGGAATATCTTTTTCCATCCCCTCACTTTCAGTCTGTATGTGTCCCTAGGTCTGAAGTGGATCTCTTGTAGACAGCATATATATGGGTCTTGTTTTTGTATCCATTCAGCATGCCTGTGTCTTTTGGTGGGAGCATTTAATCCATTCACTTTTAAGGTAATTATCGATATGTATGTTCCTTTGACCATTTTCTTAATTCTTTTGGGTTTGTCTTTGTAGGTCCTTGTCTTCCCTTCTGTTTCCCACTTAGAGAAGTTCCTTTAGCATTTGTTGTAGAGCTGGTTTGGTGGTGCTGAGTACTCTTAGCTTTTGCTTGTCTGTAAAGCATTTGATTTCTCTTTTGTATCTGAATGAGATCCTTGCTGGGTAGAGTAATCTTGGTTTTAGGTTCTTCCCTTTCATCACTTTAAGTATATCATGCCACTCCCTTTGGCTTGCAGAGTTTCTGCTGAGAAATCAGCTGTTAACCTTATGGGAGTTCCCTTATATGTAATTTGTCGTTTTTCCCTTGCTGCTTTCAATAATTTTTCTTTGTCTTTAATTTTTGCCAATTTGATTACTATGTATCTTGGTGTGTTTCTCCTTGGATTTATCCTGTATGGGGCTCTCTGCACTTCTTGGACTTGGGTGGCTATCTCCTTTCCCATGTTAGGGAAGTTTTCGATTATTATCTCTTCAAATATTTTCTGTGGTCCTTTCTCTCTCTCTTCTCCTTCTGGGACCCCCTATAATGCAAATGTTGTTGTGTTTAATGCTGTCCCAGAGGTCTCTTAGGCTGTCTTCATTTCTTTTCATTCTTTTTTCTTTATTCTGTTCCACAGCAGTGAATTCCACCATTCTGTCTTCCAGGTCACTTATCCGTTCTTCTGCCTCAGTTATTCTGCTATTGGTTCCTTCTAGTGTAGTTTTCATTTCAGTTATTATATTGTTCATCTCTGTTTGTTTGTTCTTTAATTATTCTAGGTCTTTGTTAAACATTTCTTGCATCTTCTCGATCTTTGCCTCCATTCTTTTTCCGTGGTCCTGGATCATCTTCACTATCATTATTCTGAATTCTTTTTCTGGAAGGTTGCCTATCTCCACTTCATTTAGTTGTTTTTCTGGTGTTTTATCTTGTTCCTTCATCTGGTACATAACCCTCTGCCTTTTCATCTTGTCTATCTTTCTGTGAATGTGGTTTTTGTTCCACAGGCTGCAGGATTGTAGTTCTTCTTGCTTCTGCTGTCTGCCCTCTGGTGGATGAGGCTATTTAAGAGGCTTGTGTAAGTTTCCTGATGGGAGGAACTGGTGGTGGGTAGAGCTGACTGTTGCTCTGGTGGGCAGAGGTCAGTAAAACCTTAATCCGTTTGACTGCTGATGGGTGGGGCTGGGTTCTCTCCCTGTTGCTCTTTTGCCCTGAGGCAACCCAACACTGGAGCCTACCTGGGCTCTTTGGTGTGGCTAATGGCAGACTCTGGGAGGGCTCATGCCAAGGAGTACTTCCCAGAACTTCTACTGCCAGTGTCCTTGTCCCCACGGTGAGCCACAGCCACCCCCTGCCTCTGCAGGAGACCCTCCAACACTAGCAGGTAGGGCTGGTTCAGTCTCCCCTCGGGTCACTGCTCCTTCCCCTGGGTCCCAGTGCACATACTACTTTGTGTGTGCCCTCTAAGAGTAGAGTCTCTGTTTCCCCCAGTCCTGTTGAAATCCTGTAATCAAATCCCACTATCCTTCAAAGTCTGATTCTCTAGGAATTCCTCCTCCCGTTGCCGGAACCCCAGGTTGGGAAGCCTGACGTAGGGCTCAGAACCTTCACTCCAGTGGGTGGACTTCTTTGGTATAAGTGTTTTCCAGTCTGTGAGTCACCCACCCAGCAGTTATGGGATTTGATTTTACTGTGATCGTGCCCCTCCTACCGTCTCATTGTGGCTTCTCCTTTGTCTTTCGATGTGGGGTATCTTTTTTGGTGAGCTCCAGTGTCTTCCTGTCGATGATTGTCCAGCAGCTAGTTGTGATTCTGGTGTTTTTGCAAGGAGTGAGAGCATGTCCTTCTACTCTGCCATCTTGGTTCAGCCCCTCACCTCTATCTTCTCTGTCTTATTCTGACTATGGTGCCCCTCCTCACCTTCCTGTTCTCATGACACCCTCTGCAGATACCATTTCTGTGCTTCTCAAACAACATTGTGATTATTTACTTATCTATTTCTCTAAATTCTAAGTTCAATGAGGATAGAGGCCATGTTCTTTTCGTTTTTAAATTTCTGAGAGCTGAGCACAGAACTTAATATATAATGTATATTGAACAAACTAATATATATTTAAATGAATGAATATATTTCTCAATATATTAAAGAATATTTCTCAATATATTAAAGAGCCATTAAAGAAATACATTTCCCTTATCTCATTTTAGAAGAATCTCTTTTTTTATAGCTTTGTTGAATGTCTCTATTGGATGACCTATCTTTCTATCTATCTATCTATCTATCTGTCTATAACTTGTGTTGTGTGCTAGACTTATGGAAAGTTATGTATGGATGCTTCCTAAACTCGCTGAGAAGTATGTAAATTCTCAGATAAGTATAGATTTCCAGACCAATATTAATACTTGGTTCTGGTCAGAAAATCTTGTCTTGATTTTGCCATCTTTCTTCTTTTGTGCGGGCAAGAGCTGACAGCTATTTAAATGAGAATTAAAAATAGGACCCTGTGAAGTACATGTTCTTTTTCTGCTGCCAGGATATAACTGACCACAGAACTGGGGTTATATCTCTCTCTCTCTTAAAAAAAAAATGCCACAGGCTATGCTATCAAGTTCTAGAAAAAAATCAGCGATGAAAAAATAACTCCTAAGAGATATTCCAGTGGTACAAATACTTTTCATTACTCCTAATAGAAAATATGTTTTTTTCCTCATTCTTGAAAGATATTCAAAGAATTTGAAGATTAAAGTGCCACCAGTTTGTAGCCATTATAGTCTGTGATTCATCCACGTTGTGAGTTGGCTTTGACTGCTGGATGTGTCTGCCCTTTCTGTGTCATCATCACAAATGGAAGACTTCAGATTGTGGGAAGTTTGAGCTGGGGTGTTAGAGAAAAAAGGGTAATTTCATGTCAGAGAGGGAACTGTGTGAAAGCCTTTTGGCTTTGGGAAGGTGGATTCTTATTTATCATTGGCACTAACTGACCAGAGCAGACCTGGCTTAAGCCTGGAAGTGGGAACGGGCTCTAAGAACACTTTTCCTAAAGATGTGACGTGTGGTTTATTCACTTGTTTGCTCCTTCATCAAATAGTCGTCCGGTTTTATAGCGAGGTCTGTGAGACATCTATTCTTCTGCCTCGGAGCTGCTGGTCACCCTGAACTAACAATATCTCAGGAGAGTGGGAATACAGTGGGAATGGCCTGTTGAACCCAGAAGCAGGCCTTGTGTGCTCCAGTGATTCTAGAACATCCCCCAATTTGTTCATTCAGCAGACATTCATTGACATCTGCTAAGGGCCCAGTGCTGATTTAAGCCTGCTCTGCAAAGAGGAACATGGCACATCGACTGCCAAGTAGAGTTCCCTGTTTGGGGTGCTAGGAAGAGGTAACAAGACCATTAAAGAAAGCACTGATTAGGGGGCATTAAGCTAGCTAAGGGGAGTCATGTAGCTTCCAGAGGAGGTGACCACTGAGCTGACTATCAAGAAGTTTGAGGGAGCAGTAACCAAGGAAAGAGATGAGACCTTTAGACTTTACCCATTTTGTTGCTCTCTCTTTAGGGAGGCCATGGCTAGCCATTCCTAACAGATTTATCAACCCTTTTATTTAAACTTCTCTTAGAATGAGGTTTGACTCATTCTTTCTACAAGTAGTTCTCAGAAAATCTCCAACTCAGGAAATTCTTCCTTATGTCTAATTTATATCCACCCCTTCCTGGGAGTTCAGGTTCTCTCTTTGAGTTCTGACTTTTGTGGAAACCATGAGAAGGGTGTTGATGAGGAAGTTGAAATGTTTGTGAATTTATCCCATGTTCCCCTGGGAGTCAGAATGTTCAGTGCTGCATGGAGGGACTCACTGGTAAGGTGCACAGTGCAGTTTCCTGCTACTGTTTTCTTCTTTCGGTTATTTCTCCCATGAGACAGTGTCTGCAAAACAGTCATATTAGCCAGTAGGTGGAGTACTTTATTAGAAATAGTAGGACCTAGTAGATATGTATTAGTTTGTAGAGGGGAACTAACTTTAATAATTATGAGAAATGTTTATAGAGTATTTTGTATTTCTAGCTTTCTCTCTGAGAGCCTGGAAGGGAATCAATAATCTTGATTAGATTCTGGGTAGTTTACTTTTACTGGGACTTCCTGTGGAATGACACACCATGTGACTAAATACTGAGGGCCAGAACTTAAAACTGTTTCATAAAAAAGCTGTCCAAGTCGCTTGCATGCCTCTGTTGAGTTATTATTATTCATGATGGGTCTAAGCTCTCTGTGGGTATTAAAGATAGGTGTATAATTTCGGTGTTTCTCCTCAGCTAAAGTCAAAATACATGTAGTGGGGTGTTGAGGAAGCGCTGCACACAGATTGTGAGCTTCTCCAATGAGCTTTCTATTGTAACCAAGCAGCTTGACACATTAGACTCCCCTTCGCCATCAGCGTACATTCTCTGAGAACTTAGGTCAGTGCCTAAAATAACCCTGCTAATTGTGAGGGGCACATGTGGACTGAAATTCCAGTTAGCAGTCTGGGAGCTGGGGACTGACGGGACTGAGGATTTGAAAGCTTACTATAGTTAACAGTTCAAAACACGCCTCTAGGCAGTTAGGCCCAAAGCATGTAAGTGTTCAGGTATGGCAAGAAAGTTATATGATGTGTTTTATACTCTCAGTTTGTAAAGCTGGTTGCCAGTGACAGCTGGTTAAAGACCAAGTCTAGAGTTATAAGATCTGGGCTTTCAGTGCCCTGCTTTCAATCTGTTGGTCAGTGGTGGAGTAACTGACAGAAGCGGATGCCTTGGCTGAGGGACGTGAAACTTCCGCAGCCTGTGTAGGACCCCACGGTGCTTTGGATCTCTTCTTGCAGTGCAGTTCAGGTAGGCTGTTGTTTACATGGAATTGTTTTATCAGTTGGACAGAGATCATAAAACTGTTGAGTTCCAGAGTTGGACATGGGATCTCAAATGCCTCTTTTGCACACGGTGTGTCTGTATTGGTGGGCACTTTATTTCAGTCCCTTCCTTGACATTTTGCAAATGAAAGTCTTTATTTTCTTACTCAGGTGCATGAAAATTCTAGGACATAAGGGAGACTGATGGAGTTCAGACAAAGTACAATTTATCTGGCATGTGGTGAAATGCCTCTTTAAAATTTACCTTCCTCTTTTCTGTTTTATTTCTCTTATCCTAGCTCCAAAAGACAGGCTTTCTATTTGTGAGAAAAAATGGGAGAAAATGTTAAGCCTCTTAGTGTAGTTTTCATATATTTAAGAAAACACTTAAGAGGGTCTAGGTTTTTATCTTTAGACTAAGATGAAAATCAACACTACTCTTATCCAAATAACCTCACTTAGCCTTCTGTCTGTGCTCTGTATCAGTGTAACTAACATAAAATGCTGCAGTATTTTCTCTTCTTGCTCCAATGTTGACCTATATTATAAAGTATCGAATTTAGTTTTGGCTTCCAGATATCTGGCACATAAAATAAGTATGTAAATGCTGTAAGTGATGCTTTGGAACTTCTGCCTGGGTGGGTATTTAATCCAGCACTTACTCAGATTTAAACGTATACCTCATATCATATGACAGATGTATTTCTGAAACATATGTGCAAACAGCGTTCTGTAATTGGAATAATTTAACACATACTTCAAAAGCTGATCATTTTTAAGGAATCTATGTATAAAATGAATAAGAAGTTATAACAAACTATGTTTAGATGGTTCTTTTTGTGCATCAGGTTCATAAACTGAGATACACTGATATTGCATGAACTCGGATAAATTTCTCAGGAGCAAAAACTGTCCTTTCATTATCAAGGAACACATAGGTGTATATATATGATCACATGAAGCCTTTTGGGTATCCCTAGAAGGATGTCTGTGGGGTTGGATTTGGGGGTGGCCTATATTGGATATATTGGATATTAAATTGTAACCTTGGTGGGTAAAGATTTTCTAGAGACAAGGGTCATGGTCTGAGACTTAAGAAATTAAAAAAATAATAGTTGAAAAGAGTATTATCCTGCTTTTTGTGCATTATGTCTATTTAATAACCTTGAGAAGCTGCAGTATTATTGCTTTTCTAACATTTATATCTATTGTAGTCTCAGGAATTATTAGCTTGAACAATATGTAATTGCCAATATTTGATAATTTTGGACCTGTAAAAATGGCACTTTTGTGAGGCTTATTCTAAGTGTTTTATGAACATTAACTCATTTTAATGAAAGTTTAGCCTTAAATCCCCAACAATAGTAGCAAGAGTGAAATATTGTCCTGAAGTATGAGAGCTATCTCGTTAAAAACATGCTCATCAAGGTTACTTCCTGTGAATACATCCAGTATGTCTGTGTTATATCCTTCTTTCAATTCTTAACTTCTTTGTTTGGTCTTCTAAAAAGAACTTAATGTTTCTGCTAAGTGCTGCCTACAGTGTTTGTCAAGCCTGGTGACTGTGGGCGTACATCCTCAGTGGCTGAGAGTTGATATTTAGCAGGGATGTCTTTGAGAAGGTTCATCCTTGGTAGCTTATCAATGACCAAATATATATTATAGTTTTAGGGTTTCTCTGCGTATACTATCTCAGTGCTCTTCTTTTTCTGACTTCCTATGGTGGAATCTGAGGTCATTGATTTGAGTCTTTTCTTCAGTTTTCATATAGGTGTTTAGTGCTATAAATTTTCTCCTAAGTACTACTTAAGCAGCAGCATAAGAATTTTTATAGATTGTATATTTATTTTTATCCATTTAAAAATGCTTTCTAATTTATTTTTTGATTTCTTCTTTGACTCATGAATTATTTAGAAGTGTATTCTTTATTTCCCAAATATATGGGGATTTTCCAGAGGTCTTTTTGTTATTGTTTTTAGTATTCTAATTTAATTTCATTGTAGCCAAAGAGCATAATTTTTATGGCTTGAATCTTTTAAAACTTATTGAGACTTGTTTTATAATTAAATAAATTTTATAAATAAAATTGTTTTATATATAAATTGAGACTTGTTTTATAATTAAATAAATTTATAATTAAATAAATCTACCTTGGTAAACATTCTACGGGCACTTAAAAAGAATGTGTATCCTGCTCTTATTTGAGAAAGATTTGTAAAATGTCAGTTCTGTCAAGTTGGTTGCTAGTGTTGTTCAAATCTTCTCTGTGTATGTATCCTTACTGATTTTATGTCTATTGGTTCTATCAGTTATTGAGAGAGGGGTATTGAAATATCCAGTTATAATTGTGATCTATTGCTCTTTGCAGTTTTATCAATTTTTGCTTTATGTATTTTGAGGTACTCTCATTAGATGCATTGACATTTAGGATTGTTATGTCCCCTTGATGAACTTATACCTTTATCATTATGACTCTTTATCTCTGGTAATATTCTTTGCTCTGAAATTTACTTTTTCTGATATTAATGTAGTGACTCCAGCTTTGTTTTAAAGGCTTTTCTCTTTTAGGGACTTTCTATCTAAGGTATTTATGCAAAAATAAACAGTATAACTATTTTATTTATTAATATATTTATTTTATTAATTAAGGTATAACTAGAATTCACTAACAGCTTTCAGATATCCTTCTACAATTCTGTTTTCACAGTAGCAGGGTTTCTATAGCCATCCCTCCTCCACTGTTATGTGACTGTCATTTTACAGTAAGTAGCCTTCTTTCTATATAATGCATGATATTCATATGTTTAACATGTACCATAAAATGAGCACTGGCCAATCATAACTGATGTCAGCTATAAGCTATAAGCAAACTAAGGTGTGGCCTTAGTGCTGGTTGCTGCCTGAATATCAGTCCTGAATATATAACAACTGATGACCCTTGAATTAGGTGCTAGGATCATTTTTCCAGTCATGCCTATAATATTCTACCTTCTTTTTTTTTCTTAACATTTTTATTGGAGTATAATTGCTTTACAATGGTGTGTTAGTTTCTGCTTTATAGCAAACTGAATCAGTTATACATATACGTATATCCCCATATCTCTTTCCTCTTGCATCTTCCTCTCTCCCACCCTCCCTATACCACCCCTCTAGGTGGGCACAAAGCACCGAGCTGATCTCCCTGTGTTGTGCGGCTGCTTCCCACTAGCTATCGGTTTTACATTTGGTAGTGTATATATGTCCATGCCACTCTCTCACTTTGTCCCAGCTTACCCTTCCCCCTCCCCGTGTCCTCCAGTCCATTCTCTTGTAGGTCTGCGTCTTTATTCCCGTCCTGCCCCTAGGTTCTTCATGACCTTTTTTTTTTTTTTTTTAGATTCCATATATACGTGTTAGCATACGGTATTTGTTTTACTCTTTCTGACTTACTTCACTCTGTATGACAGCCTCTAGGTCCATCCACTTCACTACGAATAACTCAGTTTCGTATCTTCTTATGGCTGAGTAATATTCTATTGTATATATGTGCCACATCTTCTTTATCCATTCATCTGTTGAAAGACAACTTAGGTGCTTGCATGTCCTGGCTATTGTAAATAGAGCTGAGACAAAGATGTCACAAAAAAAGAAAACTACAGGCCAATATCACTGATGATATCAATATCAACAGCACATTAAAAGGATCATACACCATGATCAAGTGGGGTTTATCCCAGGAATTCAAGGATTCTTCAGTATATGCAAATCAATCAACATGATACACCACATTAGCAAATTGAAGAACAAAAACCATATGATCATCTCAATAGATGCAGAAAAAGCTGTTGACAAAATTCAACACCCATTTATGATAAAACCCTCCAGAGAGTAGTCATAGAGGAAACTTACCTCAACATAATAAAGGCCATATATGATAAACCCACAGCAAACATCGTCCTCAATGGTGAAAAACTGAAACCATTTCCACTAAGATCAAGAAGAAGACAAGGTTGCCCACTCTCACCACTATTATTCAACATTGTTTTGGAAGTTTTAGCCACAGCAATCAGAGAAGAAAAAGAAATAAAAGGAATCCAAATTGGAAAAGAAGAAGTAAAGCTGTCACTCTTTGCAGATGACATGATACTATACATAGAGAATCCTAAAGATGCTACCAGAAAACTACTAGAGCTAATCAATGAATTTGGTAAAGTAGCAGGATACAACATTAATGCACAGAAATCTCTTGCATTCCTGTACACTAATGATGAAAAATCTGAAAGTGAAATGAAGGAAACACTCCCATTTACCATTGCAACAAAAAGAATAAAATATCTAGGAATAAACCTACCTAAAGAGACAAAAGACCTGTATGCAGAAAACTATAAGACACTGATGAAAGAAATAAAAGGTGATACAAATAGATGGAGAGATATGCCATGTTCTTGGATTGGAAGAATCAACATTGTGAAAATAACTATACTACCCAAAGCAATCTACAGATTCAATGCAATCCCTATCAAACTACCACTGGCATTTTCACAGAACTAGAGCAAAAAATTTCACAATTTGGATGGAAACCCAAAAGACCCTGAATAGCCAAAGCAATCTTGAGGAAGAACAACGGAGCTGGAGGTATCAGCCTCCCTGACTTCAGACTATACTACAAAGCTACAATAATCAAGACAGTATGGTACTGCCACAAAAACAGAAATATAGATCAATGAAACAGGATAGAAAGACCAGAGGTAAACGCACTCACATATGGTCACCTTATTTTTGAAAAAGGAGGCAAGGATATACAATGGAGAAAAGACAGCCTCTTCAATAAGTGGTGCTGGAAAAGCTAGACAGCTACATGTAAAAGAATGAAATTAGAACATTCCCTAACACCATACACACAAATAGACTAAAAATGGATTAAAGACCTAAATTTAAGGCCACACACTATAAAAGCCTTATAGGAAAACATAGGCAGAACACTGTATGACATAAATCACAGCAAGATCCTTTTTGACCCACCTCATAGAGAAATAGAAGTATTCTACCTTCTGTAGGTACTTTTTGTTTGTTTGGTTTTGTTTTTTTGACCTTGCTGAGTGGCTTGTAGGATCTTAGTTCCCAACCAGGGATTGAACCCGTGCTCTTGGCAGTGAAAATGCGGAGTCCTAACCACTGGACTGCCAGGGAATTCCCTGTAGATACTTTTTATTAAAAAAGAATCTTTTTTCTGTTTAGAATCCCTAGAGCTATTCAGTAATCAAGTTAACATGTATATCAACATATTAAGGCATAACTTCTTTATATAAGGGAAAATTCCATGAGGGAACTATTTTTAAACTTTTATTTTAGATTTTAGCTTAAGTTTCAGGTAGCAAGTACTTGTTCATTAATTTACCACTTATTTATTGAGGCCCTCCCATATGTCAGCCAATGGGAATTGGAGGATGAATGACACTACGTGGTCCCTGCCCTCAAGAAGCTAGTGCAGTCAGGAAGAGAGGCCTATTGCACGTTCTAGCACACCTAGGCTGTGGTGCAGCAGCGTGTGGCCAGTGGAGTGTAAGAGGGCACCCTCTGGCCTCATAGGATCGCTTAGGATAGAAGAGCCCAAAATAAATTAATTCACCTATTTCCAAAGAGGTAGCAACTATTTTATTAATATATATCCTACTTCCTTCTTCCAGAGAGTTTTACCATTTACCTTGTAATCAGTGTATCTTCAATGATTACTTTTTTTGTCCATGTCTGGGTTTTTACTAGAGCTCTTACTCTGCTTACTATGCTCCATGTTGCATATATTACCTAATGGAGTGCCTTACACAGTCTTGGAGCTCAATGAATATTTGTTGAATGAATGAGTATTTACCTATGTGTATGGAAGATATAGGAAGAAATTGGAGCTTTTGTTCAGCGCTGTCATGAGCTGGGTGTTACCTAAAGGAAGTGATTATCACCAGAAGGCACTCCACGGCAGCACTTGGCGAGGAAGGTGTCTTCAGGGACCAGGAATGAGCTATCATGATATGCCTATAGGACTGAAATCAGAGCAACAAAATGATTTTGTGTGTAGAGCTGTTAGTGTACTGAGGACAGAGTTCAGAGAAAAGCAGCTTACAGCAGCTCAGACCCCAGGTGGGATTTACCTCTGTTCCTTTCCATACAGTATATATAGCATCTGCAATTTGGCTATGGGAATAAATTAGCTTCAGTCACCATCTAGGCCAGGGCAGCTCCAAGGCCCTAGGGTCAGGAGGTCAGCCTGGTTTGGTTGTATTACCGGCAAAGATGTTTAGAGGCTCTGAACTACCAAGTTAATAATAGTTGGTTGTTAAATAGTTCTACATATCTTCCCTCCTTTTCTTTTTTTGTCAAAACATTTTGGAAACTGTTAAGCAAACCCAGTTTATAAATGAGAGAAATTTCTAAAGCTGGGTAATGGGCACATGAGTGTTCGTTTTATTATTCTTCTTTATACTTTACATATAAATTATATATTCTATTTTTAGAACATTTCTTGTGATAGAAAACATACAGGATAGGAAAAAATCTTTTAAACTTAATGTCATATGAAAAAAGCAAAATGAGAATACACACTGTATGATTACATTTATATAAAAATCAGAAACAGGATAAACTAAACTGTTTATTTAGGTGCCCATACTAACTAGGTAAAATGATAAAAAAAGAAGGAAGAAGTGGTTAACATAAAGTAATAGGCTTAATCACCTCTAGAAAAAGGGTATATGAGGAGCATCTTGGCTGTTAGCAATGTTCAGTTTCTTCAGCACAGTGATGATTACACATGTATTCACTTTGTGATTATTAGTTTAAATTTATGATTTATAAATTTTATCTTTGCAAGCTGTATTTCACAACACAAAAGTTTAAAACACTTGAGAAAAATAAAACTTAGTGCAACAAAAGGAGAGAGAGAGAAGGAATTTTCATTCTTAATCACTCATTTAGGCCTCTCATTCTTTATACAATTAGGAAGCTGCCCCTTGCTCAGCTTTTAGATGATGTTTGATTTTGATCTTACACACTCAGGTCTGTATATATTATAATGTGACCTGTTTAGAAGATGAATGTGGTAGATAATGCAAAGCCTTGATATTGATGCTTAGAATAGAACTTGGATAACATTTTTTGATACAGTAGTAGTAATATTAAATAAATATCACTATTAATATATTACATGAAGCTTGAGATATTACTATACATTTATTATCATTTTAATTATATATTTGATATTATCACATATTTATTATTCAAACTAAAAATGGCATTGAGTTTTACATATTTCAAATGTTAAAGTTTTTCAAACATTAATCAAAAAGAGAGACTAGACACAGTCTTTGTTACATGATTTTTAATCTGAAAAATCTCACAATTGCAGTTAATTAATCCTCACTCATACCAAATACCTATTACTAAAAGTAGAACTTATTGAATAAATTTATATGTACATGATAAAAAATTAAAGCTTTTCAGTAAGATTTGTATGAACTGAAAGAGTGTATCTATATATAGGTATTATTTATAACAGTTTAACTGTAATTGACATGTCCAAGAAGTACCTGAGGCTCTGATTTTGTTCCCTTTCTTTAGTACCTTTGTGCTTGGTTCACTTATAAAAGATCTTTATGTTCAAAAAGAAAGAGACAAAAAGAGGGAGGGAAAAAGTCACTAACGTGGTTTATCAGCTTGATCTGTGGAATTATCAACAGGAAATATAAACAGATTATTCTTAGCAATGATCTTGCTTACAAAAGACTTGTGTGGGCTTTGTGAAGAAGTAGTCGCCCACATATATCCCGTGACCTGACCGTTTGGCAGATTGCTACAAAGCATTTACTTGGTAAGATTTCTTGTTGTTATTATGTGAAAATGAATATTGCAATATGTCTGAAGGAAAGGAGGAAAATATCATACTCAACCAGTTGCTGTTTCCTGCACTTGTGACACTGAACATACTTCTCTCAAGCCTCTGGTAGGAAGGAGAGCATGCTCAGCATCCAGGGTGCACAGGTGCCAATGGTTAAAATTGCATTCCTGTAATGTATCTACTCAGGATTGGTATGGTGGTGTCATTGTGGGGTGCCTGTACTAGTTAGAATGGTGAAGCTTTGGATGGGCAAATAGAACTGAGCAGTTCTGTACTTTAGTGCTGATCACCACCTGTGTGGAGAGGTCTCTATATCCCCAAACTTTTATCCCTTTCTCTACCAGCTTTGCCAAATGTTTTCCAGAGTCTTTCCAGAGTCTTTCCAGAGCCTTTCCAGAGTTATGATATGGTCATAACCACATCATCTCATAAGATACTCTTCCCCCATCCCTTTTGCCCTTGGTGTAAACAAATCTCCTTTAGCTCAGCTGGAGCAGGTATGCATACAGGGGACATAGGTTGAACTCCCAAAGGAACAAAGGCTGAGCCCTGCAGTTTCTTCTTGCAAAAGCATTCTGGACTAGTGATGGCACAGCACTGTAGTGGAGCAGTTCTGCTCTTTGCAGTCATTCAGGGATCAAGGCTCTTAACATCTGGAGCAGCGTTGTCCAATAAAAATATAATGTGAGCCACAAATGTTAATCATGTATGTGATTTTAAATTTTCTAGTAGCCACATTTAAAAAATAGGCAAAATAAATTTTAATAATATTATTTTATTTAACCCAGTTTGTCCAAAATATGATTCTAACATGCAATCATTATAAAAATTATTAATAAGCTATTTAAAACTTTTTTATACTAAGTCTTCAAAATCCGGCATGTATTTTATATTTACAGTACATCTCAATTTGGAGTATCCACATTTCAAGTGCTACCATATTGGACAGTGCAGTTCTTGAGACTCTGCCATTTTTCTATGACCTCAGATTTCTCCACTGGATCTTTTGAATCCAGCCAGAAGACAAGGGAGAGAGTTCCTAGAGTATCCCAAAGGAGGTTTTGGGGATTAGGCCTGGCAACAAAGTATCACTTCCACCCACATTCCATTGGCCAGTACTCAGTCATATGACCCCACCTAACTCCCTGGGGCACCTGGGAAATTAGCCCTGTGCCCAAGAGGAAAAAGAAATGGGTTTAGTGAGCATGTAGCAGAGTCTCTACCATAGCAAATAGGGTGTTATTATCCACATTTTACAAATCAGGAAACTGATGTCCAAGCAGACTAAATGATGGGCTAGTTAATGAGGAAATATAAGTAGAATGCAGGTCCCTAGAGTGATGTTTCTTCAATCAGACTGCCCAACCTTCATTTATTTATCCCTCAACCTACTCTTTAATTCTGTCCATGTAGATACAGTTCTTGCAGAAAACCTGATGTCTTCAATATTTTGTCTCATCAGTTCTCCTAGGCTGCTCTATGACTTAATGACAGTATCCTATTACTGCTGTTTTGTTAGATGACAGGCACCCCAGTATATGAAGCAAATATGCCTTATTACTGAATGGTTCAACTAATAGTACTATTCTGAGCACCGCATTATCTTTTTCTTTTGCGGTACGTGGGCCTCTCACTGTTGTGGCCTGTCCCGTTGCAGAGCACAGGCTTCGGACGTGCAGGCTCAGCGGCCATGGCTCACGGGCCCAGCCGCTCCGCGGCATGGGGGGATCTTCCCAGACCGGGGCACGAACCCGTGTCCCCTGCATTGGCAGGTGGACTCTCAACCACTGTGCCACCAGGGAAGCCCTGCATTATCATTTTGAGTGGGCCTTTTCCTTCAGCATACTGAAGTTCCTCATTCAAAGCAGAGGATTATTAAGGTCCTCATCAAGCTGTTTCAATCAATGTATAAATTGCATTTTATGTTATAATGAGCAGTCTGTTCAATTGAAGTTTTCAGCTTTTTAGAAGAATAGTAACAGAAGTGCTCTTAATGGTGAAACTGTTGAATTGAAGTGCTTGAATAAGCCACTTTATTTCTTAGATGGAAGGGGATATTTTAGATGAAGAAAAGAGATAATATTCCTCAAAACAGACTAGTAGTAAAGAGTGATGGCTCTCCATGGACTACTGATTATAGCACGAGTCCCTTAGGTAAGGTTTTATTGAAGATAATATAATTAGACCACTGACTGCCCTTTAGCTTTAAATTACCTATAGCAAACTAGTTTGGAGTTTTTGGTGTTGTCTTAAATTTTTGAATATGAAATACATTCACAAGCTTCAGAATTTTTTAAATATTAAAATATATATATTGCAAGGTGCCCCTTCCATCCTCCAATGCAGAGGGTTGGCCCTTCTGCCAAGCTTCTCCCTTCCCTACCCCAACCAGGTAGGTACTCATTCTTATCTGTTTCTTATAGATCCTTCCCGAGTTTGTATATGCATTTATAAGCAAATATGAATATATATTCTTTCTTCTGTGTTATTCTATACACACTATTCCAAACCTTGATTTTTAAACTTAATGGAGGTCTTTCTGTGTCAGAATATAGAGATCTTTTTTATCATCACCATTCTTTTTTTATAGCTGTGTAGTATTCTACTGGATGAATGTACCATAGTTTACTTAACTAGTCACCTATTAATGGACATTTAGTCTGTTTCCGATATTTTGATATTATAAATTGTATTATAATAAATAGGCTTGAACATGAGTCATTTCACAAAAAGTGTAAATATATTAGAGACATAAATTCTTAGAAATAGGATTCTAAGTCAATGTGTGTATGCATTTGGAATTTGATAGAAATAGCCAAAGAGCTCTCTACAGTGGTTGCAGTAATTTACCCTCTAACCAGGAATGTATAAGAGTGTCTTTTTCCTACACCTTTGCTAATAGTTTGTGTTATCAAATTTTTGAATTTTTGCCTTGTAGCTGAGAAATGATATTTTGGTGTAGTTTAAATTTATATTTCTCTTACTCTGAAAAAGGTTGAGCAGCTTTTCATATGTTTAGGACCATTTGTATTACTTTTTCTATGAACTGTGCTCATTTCCTTTGCTTATTTTTCAGCTGTGTTGTTGGTCTTTTCTTTATTGATTTGTAGGAGCTCTGTGTTGATTAGGGGTATAAGCCCTGGGTTATGAGCCACAATATTTTTTTTCTGGTTTGGCATTTGTCATTGACTATGCTTCAGGTATATTTTTTCACCATTATGCAGAACCTTTCTTTTTTCATTTTAGACAAGTTTATCTTTCTTTTAATAGCTCTGGATTTTGAATCCAGAAGGGCTTACTCATTCCAAGGTTATAAGTAATTTATCTATTTTTTCCTAGTAATTTTTACATTTTTATTTCTTTACATTTAAATCTTTGATACATTTGGGATTTATTCAGGCATATGGTGGATCCAGCTTAATCTTTTTAGATATTTATCTAGTTGTTACTTTTTCCCTCACTTTTTTGAGATGCCCCATTTATCACATGCTCAAATACCCATGTGTATTTGGGGCTACTCCTGGACTTGTTTTTTTCCATTTCTATGTGACAGTATTACACAGTTTTAATTACTGAGACTTTATAACATATTTTGATATTTATTAGACTAGTCTGCCCTTATTGTGGTTTTTTTAGGTTTTCTCTGGTTATTCCTGTTTATCCAGTTTTATGTTAGAATCACGGGTTGGGTTTTCAACCCCAACCTTTAACTCCTCCCCACAATAAAAAGGGCAATCTGTTGTTATTTGCATTGAGACTTGTATCACATTTATAAAATAACTTAGAGAGGGCTGCTATTTAATGATGTGGAATCCAAGGACATATTTTGTTGTTCCACTTGTTTATCTTTTTTAAAAAAAATCTTCATTAGTGTTTTAAAGTTTTCTTCATTTAGGTCTTCTACATTTTTCTTAAGTTCATTACAAGGCACTTTATCTTCATTGTTGCTATATTGTTAATGAAATCTTCAGTTATAGCTTCCAAGAGCTTACTGTTTGCAAATATGATAGCTATTGACTTCTAGGTATTAGTTTTTTACTCTACTCACTGATTGAATTTTCTTGTTTGTTGCAACTTTCCAAGTATATAATCATATCATCTTTGAATAGTAGTAGGCTTACCTTCTCCTTCCCAATAGTCACTTCCCTGGTTCTGTTGGCTTTCTCCAAGTTATTTTGTGGCAAGAAACAACTCTCAGATCTTTTTTTATAAGTATAGTTGATTTACAATATTATATTAGTTTCAGGTGTACAGCATAGCGATTCAGTATTTTTACAGATTATGCTCCATTAAAAGTTATTACAAGATAATTGCTATAATTCCCTATGCTATACAGTATATCCTTGTTGCTTATCTATTTTTACATAGTAGTTGTATCTCTTAATCCCATACCCCTGATTTGCCCCTCCCCACTTCCCTTTCCCTTTTGGTAACCACTAGTTCGTTTTCTACATAGTCAGTCTGTTTCTGTTTTACATATATACTAATCTGTATTACTTATTAGATTCTACACATAAGTAATATCATGCAGCATTTGCCTTTCTCTGTCTGACTCATTTTACTAAGCATAATATTCTCTAGGTCCATCCATGTTGCTGCAAATGGCAGAATTTCATTCTTTTTTTTATGGTTGAGTAATAAACCACTGTATATATATACCACATCTACTTTATTCATTCATCCGTTGATGGCATTTGGGTTGCTTCCATATCTTGGCTATCGTAAATCAACTCCCAGATCTTCATGGTTTACAACAACGTGTGAACTCACATTACATGTCCATCATTACATGTCCATCACAGACTGGGCTTCAGCTCTGCTTCATGTCTTTATCATCTGAGATCAGGCTGAAGGAGTGGCTCTTTTGGTGATATTCAGGTCTCCTGAAATCAGAAAGGAAAGAGTGATGAGAGAGTCACTCTATGGTTATTAAAATTCTAACTACTTCATTTTGGCTCACATTTCATTGGCCAAAACAAAAGTCATATGGCCAAGCCTGTTATCAATAGGGTGAGGAAGTATAATCCTTTCACAGAGAAGAGCATTAACTATTAGAAATCAGTAATACAATCTACTATAACTTCTCATTTATTTTTCCAGATAAGCAGTGAACTTTGAATAATATAATCATAACTCTTAGAGTCTACTAGCCCCAAATACTTAATCTGTATAGACCTATAATTGTCATTGCTGTATCAGTTAGCTCTTGCTGCATGAGAAGCCACTCCACAATTCAGTGCCATATGGCAGCAAACATTTATCTAGCTCATGTGTCTGTTGGTTGGCTGGTGGTGGCCAGTGTAGGCCTGGCTTAGCATGGGAGGTTCTGTCATCTTCCTTAGCCAGTAGGTTAGCCAAAGCAGAGCTGAGATTAGTGTGAGTCAAGTGAGGGAATTGCCTCAGGCACAAAATTTCAGAGGGTGACAAAGAAACTTAGTAATCAAGATAAATAATATTTTAATGAAATATTTTAAATAACCAAAATCAATGTAGACAAATCATGATGAACAAAATATCAAAATTTTAAATAAAGATGTGATCAATAACACTGCTGTGTCAATAACACTGATCCTGTACTTAGGAACAATTATTGAAAAAGTATATTAATTGAGTATTATGTACAAGGCATTCTGATACATGCATAATGTATATGCATATCTTATTTATGAGTTATATGTAAATATGAATGATTCCATTTAGTTGCTCAGTCATAAGGAATTTGTATCAAATGTACTCATTTTCACAATCATAGTCCAATAATATGCACAGTAGTTTGAGAATCCATTTTCTGGAATCTCCTTTAGAGACATCTGCATACTTCTTTGAAAGTCCTTAGTGGTGTCCAGTTCTCAAACTTTTTATAGTAAATTTGATTTTTGAAAACAGGCAAAAGTTATTTAGGGCCAAGCGTAGGGTGAGTAAGCCGGGTTACTAAGCTGGGTATTATTGGTCAAAATAAGAAATGAATGTGAAGACATGACATTCATTTTACTGTGCAATTTGTGAACTTGTCCTGAAGGCTGTTCTTAAAGTGGAATTCTAGAAATTTCTATTTTAACTGTACTGTTGAAAAAGGCAGATAGCTCCACAGAGTGATGACTTTGAGAGAAAACATTACTTTTGGATGTATAAACTCTAGCATTAATCCTCCTCCATATCAATGACTTGAAGGAATGTCCTAAAGTCCTGATGAATGGAAGGGAATATAATTGTCGGAAACTTAATAGAATTATCCTAAGAACATAGAATCAGCTTTGTAGATAGAGTGTAAAACAAAAGTCATAGTTCTATTTGTTCTGCCACGGTGTAGAAAGTGAAAATAAAAATAGACTGCAAAGATTATGGTAAATGACTGTGAAGATACCAGCTCCTACCACATCCACATAACCTGCACTCCCTCCCCCAACCCCTCCAGAATTTCAGTCATGCCATGGCTGTAAGATCTGGCCTTGATTTTGTGTGCATATGTGGGTATCTAGACATATGTACATTTGTTGGCCAATAGGGGGAGATGGTCCATTCACGCATCAATAAATCTGTGAATGGATCAATTATCCAGTCCCTGATTCAGAAATACATAAAGAGACAGTAGATCCCAAACTTGTGTATCAATATGTCAATAATAAATAACAGTTTTATGGCATATGTAACGGCCATATATGTATATCTCATTTTAATTCTTCAGTCTAAAGGAAGTTCCCTATCTCTTTTCTTGTGTTCATATATCATTATACACACAGCCCCCCACACATACTTCTTAGGAAGACCTTAAGGAAAAGAAAAAAAATGTCTATGCATGGTGCCTAAAAAGCGGTACTTTCCCTGAGTTATGGTATTGGTATAAGAATAGACAGTGGTGACTCGAATAAGGTAAATTAACTGTATTACAGGGTTTTGTTTGTTCTTTGGCATAATAGTAACTATAGTAAAATTTTTTGACCATCTTCTTTCCATCTTGGTCGGTATTGTGTTTATCTATCCAGTAATTGCTCATTACTTGTCAAAAATATGAATCAGTTAGGGGATCATACCATAGCAAATCTCAATTTGGGCCTTTGTAGAATTACTTATAGAAAAGTAATCAGATTTGTTCCAAAATTTGTAGTATAATGCTTTGCACAAGGCACTGTTGTGAATACTAAAATAAGTAAGGCACAGTTGTTCCCCTCAAAGGTCTTACCATACAGTGCCTCAAAGTATAAAAAATAATCTTGCCTTGAAGGTGGAAGACTTTTGCAGAAATTAGCAAACCAGAAACACTGGCCTTAAATTAAGTTCGACATTTAAAATAAGGAAGGGTGAAAGGAAGCATCAAGATGTAATGCCTGGGCGGCTGTCCTTATTAAGTGGCCTGCTCCAGCATCAGAATGTATTTGACTGGCTCAGCACATTGTATGGTGTTTTTTCCATTTCCACCATTCTTTTCCTTCTTACACATGCAGTAAACTACTTCACCTAGCTGTGAAATATTTCCCATTGCAAGGCAATGTATAATTAAGTGCTGGAACGAGTGGGGCAGGCACGTGTTATTCTAGATCAGAGGACTAAGAATTGAGCTTGGCCTGGGAAAAGAATTGTGGAGGAGGCAGGACTTGAACTGGGCCTTGAAAAAGATTAGATCAGGCACGGAAGCCAGACAGGAGGACAGTTTAGGCAATAGTAATGCTCTGAGCAAAAGGCAAGAGCCAGGCGAGTCATGCTTATTTTGGGACAGTCTGAAAACTGTCTCCTCTGAAGTGAGGATCTGGGTAGGAGATGAAGCTGGCAAGGTAGACTGGGACACAGCTGACGTGGCCTAAAGGAACAAGCCGTGGCCTGCAGGCCAAAGACCTGGGTTCTACCACTGGCCAGCCATGTGTCCTTGGCAGGTCATTGAAACTTGTAAGCTTCAGTTACCTCATATGTGAAATGATGGTTTCAGACTGAAAAATCTCTACGGTAGTTTCCCATTTTTAAAGTATTCTGTGATTATTTTATGGCGGTCCTTGATAAACTAGAATAAAGACTTTTGAATTTATCCTTGCATTGCAGAGACTTTAGGGTTGTTCTGAGCAAGGGAATCACATGATGAAAGGGGGAATTCATCACATAATTAAAGGGGCATGTATTGGTATTTAACTCAGTAAAGGAATGAGGGAACGTGCCTTAGGAAAGGTGGTTAGACATATTAGAAGAAGGAAACCAGCTTGAGGGCTTTGCCATGGTTCAGACAGGAGCAGGGCCATTGAAATAGGAATCAAAGAAAGCGGACAGACAAGTGTCATTGCTTATTCATTCTTTATTGATCTTTAGAAACTGTACTAGGTTCCGGAGATCTAGTGACAAGACAGGAAAGGTTCCTATCCTCATGGAACTTAATATTCTACCAAAAGGAAAAATCGGAATTTAGTGATTGACCAATAGGATATTTGTGCCGTTAAGAGAATGACACTCCAAGGCCAACATCCAGCTACAAAGGATTGATTCAAACAATACTCTGTTTTCATAAAATGGAATACTGTGCAGCCATAAAGAATTATGAAACATATTTATTGACATGAAAGAATATTCATGTTATGCCACTGAGTGAAAAACAGCACAAAAATAGAATACGATCTAGAAAGTTATGCACTACTTTGTGTGAAGAGTAGGTTATTGGAGATTTATTTAATTATTCTTCATTCAGTGATTATTTACTTATTGAGAGCCTACTATGTGCCAGGCGTTGTTTTGAGATCTAGGGATAAATGGTAAATGAGACAGACATGGTCCCTGATTAATTATTTTGTCTTAGCTTTTCTAACTTTTTTGCAGTAAACTTCTGTTGAACAATAATTTTTTTTAAGTTTTAAAAAATCCTTTAATTGGCCATTGGTGTGGTATATAAGTGTATTTTATGACTCCTACTTGGCTGTATAAGTGGAGTGCAGGTTGCGCTGTTATAAATGACACTGTCCTGGCCTGTGTCTCATCGAGGCGCTTACACAAGAGGGGAGGTGGCTCCAGGACACCAGCCTCTTGCTTGGGCTGGATCAGGGCACTGCCTGCTCGTCGGTGGCTGGAGTGGTCACAATTCCCAGACTCAGTCTGGCTCCAAGGCAACTAGAGTCCTGCTGATGAGATGCGCAACTCTGCTGGCTTTTTATAGTCCATCTGAGGGCTGGTCATTCCAGCCTTGGTGTCAGTTTACACTTGCTGTATGTTACTTGACACTCTTTTATTCTCACTGAGGTTGCCTCTCCCGGAAATCTTTGTCATTCCATAAGCCCTAGCAGCTGACCTCCCACAGTTTGAAAAACAAGATGTATTCTGGCTACATTTAAAGGAAGTTTTAGGGTGAGTTCATGGGTCAGGACTTGGCTGTAATATCTTTGTGGGCAGAGTACCTTAAGGGGGATCTGGCACTGGTCATCACCTAGGATCCGGGGCCCTTACACAAAAGGCTTTGTGTTATTTTTTCCCTCCTTCTGCCCAGCTCTTCTCCCATGACTACTGCTAACCATGTCTTTCTGCTGCAATGCACTTATTGCCTCCTATTTTTAAAAGACAGGATCTTTGTGTATATGCTGAAGAACAAACAAGCAGGCAAAAAGACCACCAAATGATTATTTTTTGAAAAATATTCCATGTTCCTTATGCTAAATTGTAATATATAAATAAACATATGGATACATATAAAGAAAAAATTACCTCCAATCCTGTTTCCCAGAGATATTTTGATACTTATTTTACATTCTACTCACATAGTTGTTGTCAGCTTTTGTTCTGCCACTTTCATAGACTATTTATAGATCTTAAGCTGTATCCATGCTAATATTTTCCACCTAAGTGACCTGTTCTATAGAGAACGAATGCTATTATAATTAGGTGCTTAGCTGCTTTTTCCAACATCTAGATGGCCTCATTGCTCTCATCATATGATGACAGAACGTTTGTCAATTTCAGGGAAGCATCTGTTTATTTTCTCATGTCAGCCCCGGATGAAGGAAATCACTGGAGTCAAGCTGACCTGTCAAATCCTCATTCTTTGTTGCTCTGTGATGAAACCCCAGGGGCATTTTGATACAGAGGGCTCCTCGGGGGTCACTGGTGATCTTGACCTTTGTACCAACCTGCGGGAGAAAGGAGGAAAAGCGGTCCCTCTGGATCAAATCTTTCTGCACATACCTTCTACCCTCTGCTTGGAGTGTGAGAACCTTCTTGATGTTTGTGTGAGCAAACCTGGAGAACAAATCCTCTATAGAGTATAAGCAGACAAACACCATGGACAAAGTTTAATTACAGAATCCGCTTTTCACTAGTTCCAGAGATAAATTTTCCTTAGGAATTTCCTTGTTGTCAATGTTCTCCCTCTGATTTCAATTCAGCCATTTCCAGTCTATGTAGGCCTCTCTGCACCTGACTTTCTCAGTTGAAACTTTGGTTCTGCTTTCCACTCAAAGTCTGAATTATTGCCAAGAAGATGTCGTGCAATTCCAAAGAAGCAGGATCTTCCATGTGTGGTTGTTCCAGGTCCTTAGTTCACCTCAGTCACAGAAACCATCTACTGCCACCCTCTTGTGTTAACTACTGATAATTCCTTTATGTCTCAAATTTCTCACACCAGGTCTTTTTCTTCAACCAACCACTTCTGGTCACACATCTTCTTCTCCTTCCGTAGAGCTGAACTGAGTGCTTGAATGCAGCAACTATATCATTTTAAGTGTCTTATTTATCTTTCTCCCTCCTGTCCTTTTTCAGACTTTAACAGTAAACTTTACTATTTGTAAGCCACATTCCTTTCTCCCCCTTTTTTGGGCAAAGGTAAGATCTAAATCATGGAGAAACAATCTAAGTTACCTTATCCTTGTAAATCTCTCTTATTGTCTTTCCTTACTCTTATTTTCTGATCTCCAAGTCATTTGCCCCTTTTAGTTTATTTCTTTAATTTTATTACTCATTATTAATTTACTTGTACACACCAGAATTTTCACTAGACATTCACAAGACGGTTTCTGTCCGCAATTAAACAGGGGTAGAGGGGCTTAAGAGTTAGGATACTATAGGGAGGAGCTTATTAATCATGGATTAAATGTTGAAAGGAGTAACCTGAGGTTTGCTTGGTCTTTGTGCTTGCTCAGAGCTCATTTACTGGTCCTGCTTTTCCTTTTGTGTGCTTTGTGCTCCTTGTGAGATATGAATAGGATTCTGTGTGTGTAGTCAGAAAACAGAACGTTCTTCCTCACTAAGTTTACAGTCAAACTAAGTAAGCAGTGAGGTTAAAATGATTTTATAGATAAAATTAGTCTGGAAATTTGGAAAGTGCAATTGAAATTGAATTTATTTCGCAGTTGGTTGCTGATTTCAAAAGTAAAGTACAATGTCCTTTGAGGAGCCTGAATCAGTGTTATAAGACTATTTGAATGGATCCTTCGTCTTTCATTTTGGTGTGTCATTGGGACATTAATAGTGGATGGTTTCTGTACTTGGTGGTCAGATATGTTATTTTGATCCATTTTTATTTCCCAAAGGGGCCTCTGGAAAAGGGCAATTGAGGGTAGATTTAAAACCACATTATTGGAATTCAGTAACTTTCATCATGCTTTGTATGTCTAGTTCTTGCTGAAGAGCAGTTCTGATCCAGAGTCAGTCAAGCACGACGGAGCAGGCAAAATACCAAAATGGATTTTCTTAACTAAGATATAAGCTGAATTCTATGTTTTCATTTAGGCTTTGATGCTCAGCATTAAATTTTTCAGAAAATGTGCTAGATGTATGCTCTTTGCTCTTTGTGGTTCTGTGGATGAAGGGATGAGCATAGGAACAAAACAAATCCACCAGTACAAGTTATTTGCATTTATGGAAGTAAACAAAAGTTTATATAAATCGGTCAGCAAAAATTGTGTATTTCAATAATTCCTAAGCAGTTGTGAAGAACTGTTACTTTAGTTATGTAAAGTATACCCCCAAGGGAGTGCTGAGGTCTCTTTAGATGTCTTCACTTCTCCAGTAATTACTCAAAGGCTGTAGTAGCTTGAAAGTGGAAGATTCTGAATCCTAGGATATTGAGGTCACTCCTGGAGATAAACAAGGTCTTACTTTGTCAAGTAATGGAATCTTTCCCCAGAAACATCCCTCCCTTATGGGTTTATATGAAAATATAGAAGAGGGTTAATGATCTATGCAGTCATGCTCTGGGACAAATCAATCAATCAAATTAGAAGGGAGAGAGGATGAGTAATACATACATTCTCATTCATTTCAGGTGATTAATGTCTTTCCCTCACCTGTATCTTTATATCAATTCTATTAAACTTTAAAAAAAGCAATCAAAACGAAAACAGAGCTGAAAGTCTTAATAACCACTGATTAATGATATGTTATTTATCTGTTAGTACTTGGCTAGTAGCACCTGGCCATCTGACAGAGAGCCCTAAGAGAATGCTGGTAGGATATCTGTGAATGTAGTGACAGGTCTATCCCTACAGAAAAAGAATGCCAGGAGTCTGGGATCCTGTTGCTCTGACATTGATCTTCTTCAGTAAATGATTTTGACTCTAGTGATACTGTACTCTACATATTACTTACTCTGCATAACTTTGCATTCCTTGACATGTTGCCATAGAAACTAACTTCTTCATTGTTGTTTACTTTTTACTTCTTTTTTTCACAAAAGAAATGAATCTCTAGTGGAGAAAAACAGTACATTAAAAATCATTTACAATGCTGCCACCTAGAGAATATACTATGAACAGCTTTATTTTAACATATTTCTCAGTTCTTTCCCTATGACTATACATAACTATAATTTTAATAGAACTCATATAACTTAGTTTTTCTCAATTAACAATATATCTTGAACATCCAACATGCATATTGTAGTATTTGTCTATTTTTTCATTGTATGGAACACCACATGTTAAACCAATCTCCTCTCTTTTGATCTTTTGGTTGTTAGATTTTTTTCACAATTAAAAAAACAACTCTGTGATAGCATTTCAGTAGGTAAATGCATTACTGCCTTAGGAGAGTTTCCTGGAAATGAAATTATTGGGTCCATGGGAGGCAGTGGGAGTTTTTCAGAAGGTTAATTGATGACCTGCCTTCCCACCTACCTTACATAAAAGGGTAGTATTGGCTTCAGAATATGGATTTGTTGTTATCTCATTCACAGGGTGTTAACCATGGCCCCTAAAATTAGTTTTTCACAGTACTCTAATCCTATGAGGTTTCATTTCCTGTTCCGGACTCTCAGATGTGAGATCTAAAAACTTGTGTCTATAATGTTAGCTTCCAACAGGCATGCTGTAGGTGTTTCAATACAAATCAACAGCCAAGCTAGTTGCTGTGGATATATTTATGTGGGGGAGGAAGACATAGAAACACATCCTTAGAAGCTGTGCCATGTTCTTAGTGATCTAAATATATAAAGAGTGCATCTAAGAAAGAGGTTGACCTTTCCAAGGTCGCATCATGAGTCAGCAATGAAATCCCAAATAGGACTTTCATCCTCTTCACTTCTTTCTCCCAGTATGAAGAGTATTTATGAATAGGTCAAGAGAAAGGATTTGTAGATGAATTTATAAGACCATTTATAACTTGAAGTGCTCCAAAATTTCAAGAGAGTTACTAGAAAATTTCCATCTCAGGTAAATAAATCTAAATTGCTAAAAATTTTGATAAATTTTTAGAAAATAAAATCTTAAGTGACTGGAATGAAGAGGTAGTAGTGGGTGGTATAGGCAGATGGGAATGAGCCTCAAAGGAATATGTGTACACGCACAGGCGTGTGTGTGTGTGTGTGTGTGTGTGTGTGTGTGTGTGTGTGTGTGTGTGTGTTTGCAGGAATGGGGGAATAGGAAAGTGGAAGAATAATGGCCTGAGTCTACCATGGTGACTAAGGAAAACACAACCAAAGGGGCTCCTCAGGACATTAACCCTGGGGTGGAAGTGTAGGGGTCTTAGCTCTCTCTTTTTTTTCTTTTTGTAATTCTGTATTTATTTTTTTTAATTTTTAAAATTTTTTTAAACATCTTTATTGGGGTATAATTGCTTTACAATGCTGTGTTAGTTTCTGCTTTATAACAAAGTGAATCAGTTATACATATACGTATGTTCCCATATCTCTTCCCTCTTGCGTCTCCCTCCCTCCCACCCTCCCTATCCCACCCCTCCAGGCGGTCACAAAGCACCGAGCTGATCTCCCTGTTTAGCTCTCATTTTGAATGAATCATAGATCTTTCCTCCTCAGCCTGCTGGTATGGATCAGTGCTGTTATTTCAAATCTTATGGGAGGGTCACCTGGAGAACCCAGAGAGATACTTTTCAATGTCCCCAGGACTGGAACTCAGGTCTCCTGATTCCTAGTCTAGTGCTTGTTCTACTACTAGAAGGAAGTAGCAGTCATGTTACAAGGATTTTCAGAGATACACAAAAACTTCTGGGTAATGAAAATTCAGGCTATGTATTATGGGAGGGCTACACAAAATAAAAGAAAAAGAAAACAAAAGAAAATTTTAGAGCTTGATGGTGGTGGATGGTATTCCATCTACCACTTTATTGCAGATGAGGAAACTGAGACTCAGTGATCTACTGGGACAAGGATAACCAGGACACAGCAAGAACAAGAACTAAGACCTTCTAATATTCATCCTGGTGCAGAGTAATCTAGATACATATTATGATTCATTTATTCTTTCTCATGATCATCTTACAAGCTCCTATTTCATGGTCCATGAATTAAGGATCACTAACATCAGCATGTATTAAGAATCTATTTGCTTGTGGTACTATACTCTATAAAGCAAAATAGACAAACGCAGTGCTTGCCACACAAGAATTTTCTAAGGCAGACAGACCTCATAGAAATAGACAGAAATGACCTATAGATCACTGAACAAACAAAGCAAATATGTGAAATGCACAACTTTGGCCATGTGAGATGGAAAATGAAGAGATCTTCACAGTTCATGGCTTAAAGAGAAGATCCATCTTCATCTCTGGTCAGCCCGAAACTAATAAGAATCACCCTATGCTCTGTAGGTATTATACTGGAAAGGAAAAGAAAGAGTGCTTTATCTGGCAAACCCAGCACTCAAGTTCATGTAATGGTGCAGTCTCTTTGGAATATTGTTGATTACTACTTTCATTGATTTTTGTCCTTTTGCATATTCTGTGATGATCTGCAAAGATTAGAAGGGTCTGCTGAGGCAGGAAGTTTCTTAAGCCATGCCTTCTAAAAGCAAAGTCTTTTCCCTCCTTGTAGGAAAACTAATGGTCATGTGGTTATATTTTTATTGAGGCTTTTTTTCCCTTCGAAAAGGACCTTGATTAATGTGGGAACCTACAAAACCCGCAAATGTTTAAACTGTGTCATATGAACAGCCATGAATGTGAGACTAGGGTATAAGTTCCGTTCTCTCAAAGACCAGTTAAAGACAAACCAAAGGTGACCCAGCTCTCTTCTGTGGTAACAAAAGCCACGTTGACCAGATCTTTTACGTGCCTATCGTAGTCATTTGCTTCAGGGCCAGTATTAATAGTAGTATTAGCATTAGTATTCTGAAACTGTCATATGTATAATGTGAGATAAAACACATGAGTAATTACGGGATTCTCTAATTCCATCACCCCCTGTGTTCATGAGAATCAGAATTCTTGGTGTGGAAGAAAGGAGATAGAGATGAACATATTAGGTTAAAACCCTGTGGTCATGAATTTGAATTGGAAATATCAGTTATGAACTCATAAAGTGTTTTTTATTAAAATATACATATCTACTAGGTCTGTTAATTAAAAAAAAAAAGCGTAGAAACAATCACTAACCTAGAAGTAATGAGCATCCCTACTGTCCAGATGGTAGTCTGAAAAAACTTTTCTCATTAAAGGAAACGAAGGCTTATTAGAAAAATGGCAGATTTCAAGTATGGAAATATACAAGATGAGCAAGGAAGCTATCAAAGTCTACTTAGAATAGCCAACTTGGAGTCAAATTGAAGGGGATACCACTGGCCAAAGATGGACAGTTTGCCCTTCAATAAGGTTGAGAATTGCTATGGATCAAAATCCATCGAACATGTTTAAATCCATGAGTACAACATGATATTAAAAACCGACTGGTTGGTTACCTTCTGAATGTAACAGAGAACCAATTCATTGTCTTGAAAACCAATTAATTATCTTGAAAACTGATGAAAAGGAAAGAATCAAGCATATATCTTGACTTTCCTTTATGAATTATATCACTGTAACCAAATTTTCCATAAAGAGAAGCATCTTCTATTCCAACTAGTAAATGAAAACAAATTGATAGAATATCATCATTTTACAATCTCCAATACATTAACAGTTTTAGGTACAGAGCATCAACTGTCAAAATAGTCGATAGCATCAACTATCAAAAAAGAGCAAAAACCCGGGCTTCCCTGGTGGCGCAGTGGTTGAGAGTCCACCTGCCGATGCAGGGGACACGGGTTTGTGCCCCGGTCCGGGAAGATCCCACATGCCGCGGTGCGGCTGGGCCTGTGAGCCATGGCCACTGAGCCTGCGCATCCGGAGCCTGTGCTCCGCAACGGGAGAGGCCACAACAGTGAGAGGCCCGCGTACCACCAAAAAAAAAAAAAAAAAAAAAGAGCAAAAACCAAAGTTAAATTCCTCTTGATGAAAGAACACAATACTACTGATGGTTTAGTCAAAGACATTGTACCTTAAACTAATCGGGCCTTAGGATCCAGCTGCCAGTTTGTAGGAAGAGGACCAACACACTGACTGTTTTCACATGGCTGCAGCCAAGAAATCCAAGTTATGGGAAACTCTGCAAGTCTAATGCCCTAGGACTTTCAACAGGTGAGTTATATGAAAAAAACCAAAAGGAATAGAGATGGACTCTGTAGATTTAAAAAGACTTACAGACATAGCAAGTGAACATATGGGCAACAGTAAATTATAGTACCAGGCGTGCATACTTGGGTGATAAAACCATAAAGAGATGCAGGAAAGTGATTGCTCTTCAAGTCAGGATAGTGATCACTTTTTTGAGGCTTGGAGGGTCTGTGATGGGGAGGGGGCACATGGGGGCACTTCTGGGATGGCTGGCAAAGTTCTAATTTTTGACCTGGTTAGTTGTTTGCCTTATCGTAATTCACTAAGCTATATATTTTTATGTGTGATATTTTGTATCTGTTTTATTATATTTAAAAAGTGTAAAAAATCAGAAAAAAAAATAAAGCATGTTAGAGAAACCTGCAAACCTGATGCTACCCTAGAGATTATCACAACACTGTAAGCAGTAGATAAATAAGGTTGTGGAAAATTGTGTTCTGGAACACAAAGAATGTAAATTCTCCGGTAGAGACATCTGTGTAATGTCAGTGGCAGACTGCCTTTCAAGTCGCTGGGTTTTGTTCTTAGGGTTGTGTAGCAACAGGCTTGGCTGTAGCTCCTGTTTCTAGACAGATGACCCACCTCTGGCTCAGTGTTTTTCAATTGTGGTTGGTGCTTAGAACACGGGCATAATGACCACTGCATGCTTAAGAAAATGCAGATTTCTTCATCCCATCTCTCTTCAAAAGGAGCAGCCCTGGAATCTGCATGATTAACACACGATTATACTGCACATTTCAGTATAAAAACCGCCACTGACTTCTCTGTCAATTTCTACCTGAAATCAGTTCTATAAAGATGTCCTGGGGAAAGTACAGACCTTCCGAGCAATAGATGAGCTATTGAGTGTTGAGGCCATAGCTGATTTTCACTGGTGAATGAACTTACATTTTGAACCTTTATCTAGAACACTGAATATGAGTGTGACTAAGCATAGCTCAGTTAGAAAAAAATGGGTTTTCCAGTGTGCAATAGCAATTGTCAATTTTCCTCTTGTCTTTTTGCTCAGGACTTTTTCCCTCTCGAATAAGTCAGAGCCTGGGATTAAGAATTTAAAGTGGAATCTTCATTAGTGAACTCGCTGACGCTTTTAAAATAACAATTTTAAACCAAAAAAAATTCAGTAATGGAAAGCAGAACAATCCTGATTTGGATATGGCCAGGTATGGCCAGGCAGAACTTTTAATTGGTTCTTTCTCAATTTAAGGCAAAGGAGGCTTTCAGAGCATGGAAGCAGAAGTGTGCAGGCTTCCAAGTCTGTATTAAGCATCTTCATCCTCCTCTTTCTACAATCTCCTTCACTCTCCCAAATCCATGTGCTTTCTTCATCACCTCTCCTAATCAAAACAGGAGATGATGTCAGTTACTTAATTTGCAGATTGCATACTGATTAGTGTGGATATACTTGGGAGAGGAAGCTAAACTAGTACTTGCTTTTTAAGGATTTTACATTGATTTGTGAAATACAGTATTTTATCCAATTGAATCCAATTCCTCAGGCATCCTTTGGACACTGTCCCCATGTATGGCGGTGTCCTAGCAGTGCAGACGAGTAAGATACATTTCCTGCTTCCAGAAAGGTGCAGTCTAGTGAGGGAGGTAGATGAGTACCAGCTAACGGTAACAGAAAAATCACTTCTGCATAAATAATCTCATTTCAGTCCTCATACTTGCAGAATTTTAGTAATTAAAAGGATAACCACTCTTTATAATCATAAATTTCTTCAAATTTTGGAGAGAAGTACTATGATGATCATAAAAGTCTCAGCATCCCTCCCACCAGTCTTCATCACAGTCATTCTCAATATGACAATGAAGAAACTAGGACCATTAGAAAGTGAAGAGGAACAGGGCTTCCCTGGTGGTCCAGTGGTAGAGTCCGCCTTCCAATGCAGGGGACGTGGGTTTGATCCCTGGTCAGGGAACTAAGATCCCATGGGGCGACTAAGCCCATGCGCCACAACTACTGAGCCCACACGCCTCAACTAGAGAGCCCACGTACGGCAAACTACAGAGCCCACGCGCTCTGGAGCCTGCGTGCCACAACTAGAGAGAGAAAACCTGCACGCTGCAACTAGAGAGAAGTCCATGTGCTGCAACGAAGAGCCCACGTGCCACAACAAAAAGATCTTGCATGCTGCAATGAAGATCCTGCATACCACAATAAAGATCTGTCGCAACCAAAAATAAAAATAAGTAAATAAAATATTTAAAAAATACGGCTATAATTTAAAAAAAAGAAAAGTGTAGAGGAAGGGAAAAAAGAGAGGGTAGTCTACTTTTGCGGAAATAAAAATACCTTGTCATAGGAACATCTATTAATCTGTCTTTTGGAGAAAGTACAGTTTTGAAAGTCAGCTGAAGGTGACATTCATACTCTGCAATATTTTTTATATGAGGTTGCAAGTTTTAGTTCACATGGTTCACTTGCAAGTTTTTTTAAACAAGTAACGGCTATTCCCTTGATCTGTATTTTAAAATACAAAGTACATGTATTAGGTAAGAATCTCTTTTCAGCTTTTTCTAATGAACACACACATATGGTGAGCATATGGGTAAAAGACACTTTAATCATTCATTTCTACAATTGCTAGTAAACAAAATGAGCAGTCATGATGACATGGCATTTTGCAGTAAGACTAAATTATGTACACAAAATACATCTTATATTTACTTATCTCTTGCTTACTGACTTTAGAACATAAAAACTCTTTATTTTAAATGTAATGGTATCCTCTGGATAAGATGAGGGCTCAAGGTTTTTGAAACTCTGATAGGGAAAAAGATGGAAGTGGGAGTGAGGAGACCTATCCTTTAAAAGTAGACTTTAATTCATGTTTTGTTTTAGAAAAACCATCTCAATGTGTCCTGCAGTTATACAAATGTAACTCAAGAGTGTTTTGAGAGAAACAGTGAAATTATTTGGGGGAAGAGAAAGAAACATTATTTGGGTAGTAGAAGAATGCAGAAATGACTGTTGATTACTGTTTGTCCCTATGCAGAGTCAGGTTATAGGTACTGGAGGGATTTGCTATGTTTTCTCATTTGGGGATTGCATGTAGGGAAGCAAGAAACGAGAGAAGTGGGAGCGGCTGCATTTGTGGGACTTAGTGAAACTGGGGTGCCCAGTGTTGCTTTAGGACCTGGGCGAGAAAGTTGCTGGAAGGGCAGGTTTCCCTCCACATTCTCATGGAGCCCTTGGAGACTGGCAATTTGGGGCACTTTGGCAGAATGTTGATCCACAGATACTTGTAATTTCATGAGTAAACGTTCGAGATGTTTTGAGAATGGTTGGAAATGGACGTGGTGGCCTAATGATGAGGCAGCAAACAGATCCCCTCCCAGGGACAGTTAGCAGGAGCTGGGGCAGTCATACTTAGAGTTATTAGAGTAAGCAGTCAGAACACTCACAGGAAGGACACCCTCACTTCTATCTCACTCTGGTGAAAACTGGACATACTGGTTAAATACATAACAGGTATCTTAAAAGCCCTATATCTGTCTAGAAGAAATAAGATACAACTGGAAAATACATATACAACAATCTTACCAAAAAAAGACACCTCTCTCACATAAACATACAACTAAATTAAAGGAAAAATACTGACCCAACCAGCTGGAGTTTATTTGTAAAGTCTCAGGTCCTCGGTGTTTGTATCAGCTACTAGGTAACCAGAGAAGAGTCCTGTTTCAGTGACAGGCAGCAGCAGCTGCAATTTTGAGACCGCAAGGGGTCATGAAGGTTGAGTGAAGTGGGCAGTTGGCAACATAGTGTATTCAGTGCATTTTGTGCTGTGAGTAATACTGAATGCCACAGGGGCTACTGTGCTCTATGTGAGTTAAACAAGAAAGTAACATCACTTTCCCACATTAATGCAGTAATACCTATGGACAAAATTTTCATGCAACTTTTGAATATACATTGTTTCCACTGTCATTTGCTTTAATTCACTTTGAGATGGGCTCCAGATGAGCCTCATTTTCTTTGATACTTGCCAGAAACTAATGTGGAAGCTACAGAATCAGAGATGATGATAGTAGTGCCATGACCTTAAGGGCTGTGCTATTTGTCATTTCCAAGAATATGAAGGGAACGTGTGACCCCAAATTAATTTTTACATGCATTTTACTAAGAGACTATAAACTGGCTTCCTTTTGTTTCATTAGTTTTAAAATTATCATACAGCAAAATTGTGGGGGGTTTTGGTGTACTGTTCTACGAGTTTTCACCCATGTGTAGATTTCTATTACCTTCTCCGTAATCAGAATTCAGAACAGTTCCATCAGCCCAAAGAATGCCCTCATGCTATCAGTCAATAGTCATGCCCTCCCCACCCCCAATCCCTGGCAACCACTGATATATTCTTCATTACTATAGCTTTGTCTTTTGAGAATGTTGTATAAATGGACTTATACAGTGTATACCCTTTTGAGACTAGCTTCTTTCAATTAGCATACTGCTTTTGAAGTTTATCCAAATTGTTGCCTGTATCAATAGTTCTTCTTTTCCCTGACTGCTGTGTGTTGTATAGATGTACTGTAGTTTGTTTATCCATTTCTCCACTGAAGGACATTTAGGTTTTGGTTTTTATGAATAGAGCGTCTTTTCATTTTTGTGTGTACCTGAGGCATCATTTCTCTAGGATAAACACCCAGGAGTGGGATTGCTGGGTCAGATTGTAAGTGTATGTCTAACTTCATAAGAAACTGCTCAACTGTTTTCAAGTATGACTGTACCATTTTGCATTCTCATCATTAGTGTAGGAGACTTCCAACTGCTCTGGAACTCCTCAGCACTTGGTATTGTCAGCAATTTTTTATTCTAATCGGTCTAATAAGTATAAACTGGTATCTCACTATGGTTTTAATTTACATTTCCCTAATGGCTAACGAGGCTGAAGATTGTTTCATGGGCTTATTTACCATCATTATGTCCACTTAGGTAAAGTGTTCAAGTCTTTTGCCTATTTTAGAATTGGGTTGGTTGTTTCCTTACTGTTGAGTTTTGAGAATTCTCTGTATGTTCTGGATAGAAATCCTTTGTTGGGTAAGTAATTTGCAAATATATTTCTCAGTCTGTAGTTTATCTTTCCCTTTTCTTAAAAATATCTTTCATGAGCAAAAGTTTTAAATTTTGATGAAGTCAAAATTTGCTCTTTTATGGACAGTGTGTAATATGCCGTGCCTAAGAAATTGGTGCTAAACCCCAGGTCCACAGTTATGGAGACAACACTGACACCTGCTACTTCCTGGAATGTTCTTCTCTATCTCATCCTCCTGGTTGTCTTCTTCAAGACCCAAACTTTACTTCCTTTGAAAAGCGCTTGTGCCCCTTTCCTCTTTGCCCCTGTGGACACAATCATTTCCTCCTCATCTGTGTACCCTTTGTGAACACTTATTTTCCTGACTATAATTTCTCATTATATGCGGAACTCCCACCAGGCAGGGAACTCCAGGGGACCAAACCCTGGCATTTATTCACCTTTGTTTCCCCAGCACATGGGTTAGTACATAGTAGGTACTCAATACATTCACTGAAAAAACAGAAGTAATTAATTCCTAAAGACATTATCCTTCTATCCTTAATTGTGCTGGGGACAATTTGAGTAGCTATAAAAAATGTTATTGCTTTAAGGACATTTAAAGACTATCTTCAGTTTAAAATTAAAGTTTGTTATTCTTTGAGACATCTTTTGATTTAGTCATTTAAATGAGCTTGCTGGAGAACATCTTTTCTCAGAGGAAAGGATATAAGAGAATGAATGAAATTCATGTTAGAATTATGGGAGATTTTAAGTAGCTAAAGCAGTTGATACCAATTGATGATATTGAAAAATAACTTAGCAATTTTATCTACTGAAATTAAGTTTTTGTTCATTATTAGTCTGTTAAAGTAAGATCCATATCATCAAAATTCTTGACTGCCCAATTTAATGGTAGCCACTAATTATACAAAGAGGTCCTGAGGAACCAGTCCTCTACTTGGGGAAAACATTCACATGCTGAAATAAATCCTCTGGGAATGAAGCTACCATCTGATGATAGAAAATCTTCATTAATTATGTGAAACAGCCTCCTGTTGCCACATATTCATAGGAAGTTAGATTTTTAGCTTTCCTTTGTCTATAACAGAACAAGATAATGGGACCAACTTCAGGTGAGCTTCTGAAGGTTAACAGTTTGTCTTGGTATCCTTGGCCCCTCTCTCTGGATCTGCCCTTCCTCCACCTCTACATTCTCAGAGTCCTCCAGCTCTCTGTTTGTGGACTTGGTTTACAAGGAGTGCGAGCTGCCTTTAAGGGCGATAGACTGAACCTAGAGTCTTAAGAGTGTGAGGAGTCTGGGCTGGTGGATCTGTCCATGGTTGCATCATTCCAGATGATGCATACTTGGGAATCAGGAGAGGAGTCTAGAAGTCAGAGAAGAAGGGTCTAACACAGACAACACTGGGGAGAGGGGCTGGAACTGATGGAAATAGTGACCAGAATTAGGCGTGAACAGGAGAAATGGGATAATTTCAGGCTACGACTATGAAATCAGAGCCTGGAATAAATTGCTTTATAGAAGATGGACCAGTGGACCTAACCATTTTTCTCATGGTTGCTGGAAAGGACTCCTTGGCTGTCACTCATAGAATCTTTAGCATCCTCGTCCCTTTCTTGACCTTACCTCTTCTGTAGACATTCAATTTTCTGCCTACTAACACCCTCTATCAAAATAGAAAAGAATCTGAAATCAAACATTAACACTTTTTGGGCAATTACACTTCACTATGAATTTTAGTCACTGTATCAGCATAACTAGTCATTGCCATGTTAAGCGTTTTAAACCTCCAACTATGAATGAAAGATTTTATTTCCTGTTAATACTCTTGGTAAATAGATGGGGAGAAATATTTTTGCTTATAGGTTCTTCAGATATATATTATGTATCTCCAGTCCCAAAGGGATTGTTTCTTTTCATATTCCTAAAAAACTGAATTTCTTCTAAAGTTACCACTTTGTTTCCACCAAGTAGCACTGCAGTGCTCGAAAGTTTGTTATACACTGAGCAGTTCAGCCATGTGAGTTGAGTCCAGTTTCCAGTTGCTATCTGCTCAAGTTAAACATCTGGTAGAAGCTGAAAAGCCTTACATGCATCAGTTGGGCTCCAATCCAGCTCCACACCCAAGCTTCTACTTCATCTTATTAATCTAGTGCCCACAGGGCCTCCAACAAGTCAGATCTCTCAGTGCCTTTTAATTCCAAACAATCTCTGCTGGGAGGAGGCCATTCAGCAAATCAGTTTTTAAAGTTTCTGATACCTGGTTATCTGACTGAATGTTCGTAATCTTCAACTTGTTTCATATAACATCCAACAAACTGGCAGTAGTTAAGGGCCAAAGCACCAGAAGCTTCAGACTGAATATTTTTTTAAATATTTGTTTGACATTTATATAGAGGGACAGGGAAAAGCAGGTCTTCTGTTATTAAAACCTAGATGTAGATTCAGAATTAGCTACCTTTCTCTAAACAAACATCTCATCAAGTGTTCAAAGCATAGTCCCCGTTTAGAGGGAGAGGGAGTATATACACTCACACACGCGAATATACAACCTACACATTTATCTGTAGTTCTTGTTCTATAATTTGTGCGTGCATGTAATTTTGTCAAGCCAGACAACCAATGGCAAAGTAGAGGGCATAAAAGTAAATAAATTAATAGACTCCAGAAAATTGCACCATGCTATGCATTATTTAGTTTCAGAATTTCAGCAGATCCTTCGTGTGCATATTGCCAAAATACTCAACAGAGTGAGGTCAGCACTTGTGGGGAGGGTGTTTCTTTCTCCTCAGGGCCCATCTGCTTCTGTGGGAACAGGGCTAATTCACATTTCACAGTTACTAAGGAGCAGGGTATGAAAACCTGAGTTAACTGGCGCCATTGATGCTTTAGTGCCCCTTACACATAGTTTCCCCTGGATGGTTGCCTGACATCTTGACCCATGAACTGGCTCTGACTAGATTCCTGCATCCATTATGAAGGAGCCAAATGTGTGTAAATAGAGTGGATGACATGTGCTTTGGCATGAAGTTTTCATGGTACCAAGGCTATACATATAACCTTCTGTATTGGGAGATGAGCATAGGGTGGTGTAGAAATGCCTATTTAGCTCTTCTGAGCAGGTGGCAGAAGGGTTACTCAAACCTTTTTCTCCCTCAGGTATGTCATTTTTCTGCATCTCTAGATTGCAGTGGGGCCTAAGAGACAGAGACTCACAAATTCTGAGTCATGGAATCAAGAGTGCGAGGAAGTTGAGCACACTGCCGAGAGAGTGGTTGAAGTGTAACCACTGTGGAAGCTGTGCTAGGAGACAGGGGGTATATGAGGAAAGCGGCTGGAGGGGATGGTGGCCTGGAGGGGGTTGAAAAGCACCTGTAGTGGGGGGATGGGAGTAAAAAAGTCTGTCAAAGAGAGGTTGGGGGCACAAGGGACTTTCTGATGTTGTTCCCCAGGTGAAGTGACGACCAGGTCCAGAGTCATCCGGTAGAATGGCGTGACGGTCTTAGGAGTAGTGAAGTAAAGGAAATCCGAGGCTAGAGTGTTTGCTGGCTCCTCAGTGTGAACGCTGAAATTACCTAAGACAATGGTGTGCTCAGGATGGAGACGAAAACCGTGAACCAGATGCATTCTTCAGTGCAGCGGAGTGAGAGAGAAGAATGTAGGTAGCAGTAGTACGGGAGGATGACAGGAAGGTTTAGCAGACAGTAGGCACCTACGAAGAAAGAAGGCAAAAGAGTAATGATCAGAAAGTGACAAAAAAGCACTGAGGTCTGCCCTTCCCCCATCAGCTCCCCTCCTTCCTCCACCCTTCCCAATCTCTCAGCTGAGCCTGGGAGAATGAGCTGCTTCCCCTGGGAGAGCAGTGGAGGAAGCAGAAGACTTGGGCAAGGTCAGGTTTGGGTAGGAACAGGAGGTAGAGGTAGCATTTGTGAAGAGGTTAAGGCACGTTTTTACAATGGATTGGGGATAGTAGCCAGGAGAGTCCTGAGAATTTGGAAGAGGTCAGTGGTGGGAGGAAGGGCATTTTCCAAGGCAACACAGTACTACACAGAAATGAGCATCCTAATAGGGCAAAGCATGCAGGGCATTTGCTTTGGGGTGGTGGTTGAGGTATCAGGAATAAAATGCGTGGGGTAAATGGAGTAGATGTCCAAACAAGCATCAGCTAGGACCCCAGGCTACATGGAATATCTGATGATAGTTAGAGGCCTGCTCTTTTCTGCTGAAGGTAAGCAGAGACTAGCTAATCTGGCCGTGATTGGTTCTTATGTACTGGTTAATAGGGTATTATAATTTTTGCTCCAAGTCTCTATTGGACCGCATAAGCCCATGGGCCATATTTTTTTCTAAGAAATTTACCTAATCAGAACTCCAAAGTCTATTTAGTTTAAACTTTTAATCTGTTTCAAGTTATTATCACCAATTTATTACCAGTTAGGTCTTGGATTTCAAGAACTAATGTTGGAGCATGTATTGGAATTGTACAATAATTTTTGTTCAGAATTCAGCACAACTTTCTATCATTATTCAGTAGTTTCTTTGGCTTACTATTACACATTGTCAAATACAGGTTACATTTTAGTTTTCTTTGAAAACAAGTAATTGAATTGTATGAAATCAGAAGGTTATATTTCCAGCATAGAATGACTGTTTTGATATTCAATATGGGGCTCAGAACTCAAAGGCTGTCTTAAAATTTTAGCTTTAACAAAAATCATAAATAAAAGCTGCACTTAAAAGAAATCACTGATACATAACTAAAAGTGAGTAACTGAGCACTTTTTGCTGACATGTGCATCATTTTGATGCTTAATGGACTTCAGTTGCTCAAGTAGGTATTACCAGTGATGCTGCCCATTTCATGCTGCTGGCCTCTGACAGCACATTGAAAATGTGGGAACTTGTAAGGACAAGTGACACATCAGATAAAATCTGCCTACCTAATAGTATGTGAGGAGGACATTGAAACTTTGATATAGTAATGGTTTTATTTTAAATGTCTGAGTCTTAAAAACAAAACCAAACTGTATTTTGTTTTTCTTCACTCTTGGGGTTTCTCTTTCCTTCTTAAGAGTGATTTTGTTTGCAAAGCATGGATATCCATTAAGAATTTAAATATTAAATTGTGTCCCTGTGGGAAAGTGACAATTATCCCTTACCTTGAAGATCCCATGGCTCACTGAGAATGGCTAGGAGTTCCAATGCAGCACACATTCTAGCCCATTTTTCTTCATGCTACATGTCTGGAGGATGCTTCTATCCTGAGATACTATGTGTTCGGTGGAGCTCACCAGTAGCAAAGAGAAGAGCTGTTGGCTCCCTTACCTAAATCCCAAACTAACAGTAAATAAAGAGAACAGAGAGCGGATTTGTGAGGTAACCTCTCACCTTGGATGAACTTTCAATGTGAGTACCTGAAAAATAGTAGAATTTTCGTGGCTTAGAAAGAGATCAACTTACCTGTGTGCACTGAAGGCCCAATGCCCAGGAATATGGCCTGTGACTTTATCTGAACTGAAACAAAGGCCAGCTATCCAACATGTGCTCACCTGACCTGTTGGCCCTGATCATTGGTGTCAGGTGAAAGAGTGACCTTTCTACCATCCCCTTCCCAGGTTAAGGCAAAGGAGTCATCGTATATTTGCTTTTCTGTATTGCAGGACATTTGTGAAGATATTTCTGATCATGTTGAGCAAATCCATGCCCTCCTTGAAACGGAGTTCTCCCTGAAGCTGCTATCCTACTCCGTCAACGTGATTGTGGACATCCACGCGGTGCAACTCCTCTGGCACCAGCTCCGCGTCTCAGTGCTGGTTCTGCGGGAGCGCATTCTGCAAGGTCTGCAGGACGCCAATGGCAACTACACCAGACAGACGGACATTCTGCAAGCTTTCTCCGAAGAGACACAGGAGGTGGGTGTTTTCCCTGAAGCCAAATAGTGCATTGTCAGGTGTCATTATTTGAGGATGTTTTCAGTTCAGAGGTATGGGATAGGAATTCTTTATAGGTAAATAAGCAGGTCCTAAGCCCGGTGTTGAATCTAGGTATAGTGACTAGAGGCTAGGGCACTTCTAATGTGAATGAAGCTAAAAACCAGAGTTCATTCACAGCGGTAGTTTGCACAGATACCACCCGTAGCTGTTGGTGCTAACCTGGCTTCCTGTTCCTCGTTCAATTATTTGATAAATATTCATTGAGTGCTTATATGGGCCAGGCACTAGGTGCTAAGAGTGTAATAGTGATCAAAACATGGCCTTTGCTTTCAAAGAGCTGAGACTAGTGGGGAGTGGAGTCAAGTGGACAGACATTAAGACCAGACTGTGATCTGCATGATCTACATGCAGATACAATGGTCTACATGATGCCACTGGAGGAGAGAGAAGGGGCACCTAATTCAGACAGGGAAGCCTTTACAGGAGAAGTGAGTCTAACCTGAGACCTGAAGGAGAAGCAGGATTAGACTGATGAACAGAGGTAGAAACTGTTCTAGACAGAAGGAATGGCATGATCAAAGATCCAGAGGTAAGAGAGAGAATGACAGCCTCAGAGAGGAAAAAGTTCAAGGGACCAGGAAGCAGGATTTGAAGTAATATGTAAGCAGAGGTCAGATCATGAAGATGAAAAGCCATATTAAAAAGTCATATTAAGAGACGTGGACTTTATTTTGCGGATAACAGAAGAGTTTGTTCAGGGAATTGATGCGATTCAATTCATGGTTTAGAAAATCATTCTGGTTGCAGTGCGTCATATGGACTTTAGAATTTTGCACAACCAGTATATTTAGATTTTTTTGTACTCATAGTAAGCATAGTTTAAAGAGTTTGCTGCTGTTAATCTTGATTCATAGCTTAAGAATGAACACTGTAAAGTTAAATCCAAGTGAACTCTCCTATTCCCAAATAAAACTGACATATATGTCAGAGCGAGAGAGAAAGAGAGAGAGAGGGAGAGGCATTGTGCTAGCTAAGTAGGGGCTATATATACGTGTGTGTGGATGGATGGATGGATAGATAATGGATGGATAGATGGACGGATGGATAGGTAGGTAGGTAGATAGATAAATAGATGGATGGATAGTTGGACGGATGGATAGGTAGGTAGGTAGATAGATAGATAAATAGATACCATGTATAGATACATAGAGTGTGTGTGTATGTATATAGTCCCTTGACTCTTGAAACCCAGTTTAGTGCTCTGCTGTTGATTTTGTGGAAAATATGTATTATACAAGCTTAGAAGGCATTAATATAAATGTGTATTAAAAGACCTTATAAAGAGTGTTGCATCTCATTAAGTTATTAATGTTTCAGTGGCTCCAACATTATCAACAACACAAAACAAATCTGGGCTTCTTCTCATAAATGATTTATATTTGTTGATTATTGTTTTTGTAATAATGATGTTCTTGCTGTAGCAAATTCCCTGCAGGCCCTGGAAGTTTCTGGGAATGAAAATCTACTGGGCTCACTTCTAACTTTAGGTCACAGTCTTTGTTTTCATTTAGCTTTTCCTAATATTGTGGCAATGAGGGAGGTGATACAGACTTCGGTAGAGTTCCTTTTAAAATCGTAGAATGAATATGTAGGTGTGTGAGATAGTCCTCAGATGCCATCCATCCCAAGTGGGATCCCTAGAAGTTCCTGATTGGGACCCTTGTGGTTATGGGAAACAACAAAGAATCCCAAACTAGTCAACTCTGCCCTAAATCTGGTGTTTAGGAGGAGGTGTATGCTAATGAGGTGGGAGATCAGAGATGGGGAAGGTTTGTCTAAACTCTGAAGAGACAGTACTTTAGATATCTACCTGGTATCTCCAATCTGTACATTCTTTTTTTGTTTCTACCCATGTGTTTTCCTGGCTCTGTCCAAAATCCAGTATTGATCAGTCATCAGATCTGCCCACTTTCAACCACTTAGAGGGGGCATTAGAAATCATTGAGTCAAACCAACTCATATTACATATTTATTTATTCATTCAATAAACATTTACTGACCACAACTCTGATTAGAGCTGGGGATATGAAAGTGCTCTAGGGTTTATTGTTTTTGTTGTTATTGGTGTTTTGTGGAATATGTTCATCATGTGTTTATTTGAACTTGTATTATTCACAAAGTGGTAGCCCAAGAAAGATGAAAAGCCATTGAGACTATCTAATTGTTACTGGCCACTATTTTCACAGCTATGTAGTGGGTTTATATTAAGTAGTACCCATCATGGGTCTCACAATGTGAGCTCAACAATTATTTACAGATTCGATTGAAAGCAATTCAGTGCATTTTCATGTTTGAAGTCAGTCTTTAGTCCTGTTGTAGAGATGCAGGAATACGTTGTATGAGGGGTAAAGGAACAGTGGATTCTCAGCCATCTGCTTTGTGGACATTTCTCTGTGAATTGAAGCACTGTCTCCATTACCATCTTTCCTGAAGCAATGGATTCCTGATCTTATTTGTTAGTTTTATTTGTTTCTGTCAGCACACTGGAACAGTGGAAAATAGGAAGAGAATTAGGATAAAATTCTCAGCTTTATTAGAATAAATTCAGCTGTGAAAGATTTATAGAATGAAGAGGGAGATGGAGTAAAACATGCTGATAAACTAGAATAGTAAATGTCCTTCCAGTGAAGGTAAATTCATTTTTCTCTTTTTGGAAATCAGTTGAGTTTCATAGCCCATTAAAGAATAGGTTTGGGGCTTCCCTGGTGGCACAGTGGTTGAGAGTCTGCCTGCCGATGCGGGGGAGGCGGATCCATGCCCCGGTCCGGGAAGATCCCATGTGCCGCGGAGCGGCTGGGGCCGTGAGCCATGGCCGCTGAGCCTGCGTGTCTGGAGCCTGTGCTCCGCAGTGGGAGAGGCCACAACAGTGAGAGGCCCGTGTACCACAAAAAAAAAAAAAGAATAGGTTTGAAAGTCAAGAAAGTGGCAAGTTCTCTTTCTGTCCGTACAAAAACAAAGTGAGTTTTATTCCTTTATTTAAATATGGAGCAGACCATATCTTGTAAACAAATTGGCAAATGCCTTACTGAAACAAAACCAGCTGAACAAACAAAAAATACTTTAGGGCAAAGCTCCCATTGTGTAAAAAATGTGTTATACTGAAATTTTCTATATTTCAGATACTGTGATAAGCAATTTATATTTATTGTTTCATTTAGTAAGGAGGGTAATGGGTGTTAAAAGTAGTTCCATTTCAATATTACTCATCCATAAAAAAGAATGAAAGATTGCCATTTGCAGCAACATGGATGGACCTAGAGATTATCATACTAAGTGAAGTAAGTCAGACAGAGAAGGACAAATACTATATGATTATCACTTATATGTGGAATATAAAAAATAATATAAATGAATTTATTCACAAAACAGAAACAGACTCAGAGACATAGAAAACAAACTTATGGTTACCAAAGGGGAAAGGGAGGGAGGAGGGATGAATTAGGAGTATGGGATTAACAGATACAAACCACTGTATATAAATTAGATAAAACAAGGATTTACTGTATAGCACAGGGAAGTATATTCAGTATCTTGTAATAGTCTATAATGGAAAAGAAACTGAAAAAAAATATGTAACTGAATCACTTTGCTGTACACCTGAAAATAACACAATATTGTAAATCAGCTATACGTCAATTTAAAAAAATAGTTCCATTTTATAGATGGAAAAATTGAGTTTAAGAGAGGCTAAGCGAATGCTTAAGGGCATAAACCTAAGAATAATTAAATAAAACAAGCAAAACCAGCTCTTAACTGATCTCTTTGGTAAAAATAATAATAATTATTTCCTTCTTCCCTTCCTTCCTACTTTCCTTTCTACCTCCCCTAAATATTTATTGATTTCTTACTCTTTATAAGGCACTAGGCATTCAAAGATGAATAACACATGCTATTAAATGTTAGGAATCACCGTCATACTTTTGTTAGATCCTCAAACAGTTCTGGGAAGTTAGCAGGGCAAGTGCTATTATCCTTATTTTACAGATGATATTATTGTATCCATCTTACAGATAAGAAGACTGAGGCTGAGAGAGGTGGTCACACAGGTAGTGATAACTGTTAATAGTAGTAACACAATAGCGAACATTGATTAAGAACTTACCATATGCCAGATGGTGTGGTAAGCACTTTACCTAAATGATACTCACCCTCTCAGTGGGAACACATTGGTCCTTCCAGAGCACTCACATCATTGCACTTCGTGTGTTCTTCCACGAGCACTTATCACAGGGCAATTTATATTACGACAAAGTGCGTGCTAGATTTGAACTTCGTGATTGTTGGCACCAGATTATAATCATCTCTGTATCTCCCACAGCACCTAGTTCGTGTCGCTGTATATAAAAGTCGATGAGTTGAACTGAAGTAAATAATGCAGATAATAACTGCTTTAAGTGTGGAAGAGGGAGATATCACTGTAGGTTGGTTGACTGGGATTGATCATGGAGATTAGCTATTTGACTCATAAATTCAGCCTGTAGAAAATGGAAATTGTCAAGAATTATTACTATGGTATAAATAAAAATATTGAAAGGCTTTGTCTGTTTTCCCTTTTCCCATCAGAAACTAAACTTTGCCTTGCTTCCCATTTCCCTATCATTGCTTGTTCCTCTTCGTCCACTGCTGCTCTCTGCAAGGCAGTCAGAATCAGAGCACCAACATGGGAGAGCTGAAAGGAATCTGAGCAAGGGTCTCGACCCTGTGGTCTGAGGACTCTGGGGGGCTGTCGCCTTCTTGTAAGAGGTCCATGAATTTATATGTTAGTAATTGAAGCATAACAAACACCATGTAGTGAAATTAGGGGAGGAAGGGTAGAGAGAGGCATACAAAATTTTTTGCCGTAACCATAATTGAAACAGTGAAATTCTGTTTTCAACTCTTCTGAGTAAGGTCACTAAATCAGGGCACAAAGTCAACTCTGAAATGGCAATGGACACTAATATAAACCTTGGGGGCATTTTAGTAGGGAGATCTTCAAATCTCTAAATTATAAGTATCAAATCTCATGTTCAGCTGGTGACAGAATTCACGGTTAAACAAAGAAAGATCTGAGAAGGCATTTGGAATTAGAACTTCAAACTTATTTATGGGTAAGGAACAAAGCAAAATTTCTTGTTTCAAATTTGGGAGGAAAAAGGGTTTCCTTGATGTCTGAGACAATATTGAAGCCAGCAGTAAAGTGAATAAATTGCTCATCAATAAAGTGAATAAGATACCATCTCCATAAAACATAACCTTCATCTGAGAAACTGCTTCATAACATATTAAATGGGGGTCTGTTTGGACATTGCTAGGCTGCCATGACACAGCTAAAAGCACTACAAAATAAAATGTGGTATTTTTAAAATAAAAAGGCCAGTAAAAACAACATGCACTCTTCCCCCACCTCCATATCCACCTGAGACTTTATTACTTACATGCATTAGAAAACTATCTGGGAAGGTGGTCCAGTAGAAAGCAGTGGGACTAAAATATTAGTATTACTAAGCAATATTTTAAGAAATGAAACTCATTATTTATCTGCTCTGAGAAACTTCAGAGAACTTTATTTTTTTTTAATTGCCTCTGCACTGTGAAATGTAGAAAAATACTTTTGAGGAATGCTCTTAAATAATGGCCAACTGTGTTAAAATATATGGGTAGATGCTTGCCACTTGGTCTTTAGGATATGAAATGCATATGCTATGTGCTGTTTTTTTGTTTTGTTTTTCAGGGAGGGATTTTTTTTTTCACATTAAAAAATGCAGTATGAATTAAAACTAGTTACCCCTGAATGACAATCAGCCATGCACAGCAGTAGTTGGCCTGATTGGCAACAGGATGGGAGAGGGCTCCCTTTGGAGCATTAAGTGTTTTTTGTTTGTTTGTTTGTTTGTTTTGCGGTATGTGGGCCTCTCACTGATGTGGCCTCTCTCTCGTTGTGGAGCACAGGCTCCGGATGCGCAGGCTCAGAGGCCATGGCTCACGGGCCCAGCCGCTCCGCGGCATGCGGGATCCTCCCAGACCGGGGCACGAATCCGCGTCCCCCGCACCGGCAGGCGGACTCCCAACCACTGCGCCACCAAGGAAGCCCCATTAAGTGTTTTTGAGTATGGTATTTTCTTTTCCAAACGAAGGACTGGCTAGGGAAGGGATCTTCAGGGGAAGACTTAATTAGGAAAAGGCAACCATACCCTATTATCTAGATGTGTCATGCCGTATGTTCAGCTAACATCATTTATTGAGTACCTGTTATTTTTGAACAAGACAGTATCCCCTGGTCTTAACGTTCTGTGACCACCAAAATTGGGATCAAATACTTTCCCATGGTTATGGTATTCCTTGCCTGTCCAGAAGTGGGTAGCTGACATTTTCATGGGTCTAATTTTTACCTGAACTCTCACGTCTCTTTTTTTCTATTCATAATAGGAACATTTTTCCTTAATGCCTCTTTGACCTCACTTAAGTAGATGCAGTGCTGTAACTTTGTGATAAAAATGATTAAAAATAATGTAAATTTCAACTAGTTAATAATTTAAATACTAACTTATGGGATAGCTTTGGAGCTTAATCGCTATTTATAGTACTATTTTTGTAAAGGAGTAAGTTCTGAACATTGAACAACCAAATAAAAAAACTTTTAGTAAATGCAACCTGCTTTTAAATTGGAGTTTCCTCTATTATTCTCTTGAAAATTGCATGAACTGTGACTTTTGTTTGACTGGCTCATTCCTTGGTGTTTTGGGCTTCTGACTTCTTTCTTTAAAGATCCTGCTCCAGATATGAAGCATAAAAGCCGAACAATTCCAGTTAGACCATTTTTTGTTCATATTGGCAGTTAATATTGGTTTCTTACTTTGTGCAGTATAATTTAGCATAGGGACACCTCTCATTTTGATGAAACTTCCCCCCTTGGTATATTTGATTAGTAAAAAATTATATAATAGGGCTTCCCTGGTGGCGCAGTGGTTGAGAGTCCGCCTGCCAATGCAGGGGACACAGGTTCGTGCCCCGGTCCGGGAGGATCCCACATGCCGCGGAGCAGCTGGGCCCGTGAGCCATGGCTGCTGAGCCTGCGCGTCCGGAGCCTGTGCTCCACAACGGGAGAGGCCACAACAGTGAGAGGCCCACGTACTGCAAAAAAAAAAAAAAAAAAAATATATATATATATATATATATATATATATATATATATAGTAAGTAATAAGAGTAAGCATTCATTGAGAACCTATCCATGTGCCAGACTTGTGTCTTACATATTCTGTCTTCTTTAAGCCTCACAACAGCCCTATGGCATGGCTTATTGTTTCATTTTTACAGATGAGGGAAATGAGGCTTAGTGATATCAAGCTACTGGTTCCTGATCACATGAATAATTAGTGCTTGAGCTAGAATTTAACTCTGAGGTTTGGGCTTTTAATTACTGGAATCAACGAAAACTACATAATCAGAGGAATAAACTTCATGAAGGCATAGAGATACATTCCAAAATGTCTTCATTCATTCAACAGATGTATCTTTGAATTCTGTGTAGCTCACTATGCTAAGTGTTGCAGGTACCCTGGAAAGTCAGCCATTTTCTATGTGATTTATACTCTTGTGGTGCTTACAAACTAGTGGGATAAACAGATTAATCAAATAATCACAATAATATGTATTTAAAGCTTGAGATAAATATTTAAAGGACAAACAACATAGTTTTATGAGCGCTTATAAGAAAGGATTCTGACTTAGGTGGGTATTTAGAATCTTGCAGAAGTGAAGCTTGATCTGAGGTCTGAGGGGTGAGTAAAAATTAACTAGTTAAGAGTTTTACAGGTGGGAAGCTTTCTTGGCAGAGGAAATAGCATGTGCAAAGGCTCTGGGGCAGGAGGAACACATTCAAAAACTGGAGGGATGATACCGTAGCCGGGTGCAGCCAGGGAGGGGAGAGTGGCTTGAGAGCGGCCTCTTCATGTCTGTTCTTAAAGGGTTTGGGTTTTAACCTAGCAGCAGGAAGTTAATAAAGGATTTTAAGCAGAGAAGTAATAGCATCAAGACTTGAAATTTGTAAAGGTTACTCTGGTGGCAATGTGCAGGACAAACTGGAGGAGGGGGTATGTCCGTTTTAAATAACATCCAGTGAATCAGAGAAAATTATGGCACAGGGGTCAAATTATGGGTCAGACAGCCTTTGTTTAAGGCCTTAGTCCCGAGGCTGTGTGCTAGTTACGCACCTTCTTTTGGCTCAGCTCCACTTACGTAAAACAGGGACAATCGTACAGACCCCAGAAGAAAATTGTTTTGAGGATGAAATGAAAAAGTAGTAGTGGTAATCAACCACCCCCATTTATAAGATGAGGACATTGAGACCTAGAAAGGTAAGATGAGGTTTTTCGTCATTATTATTTATCTGGATGTTGTGGAATAAGAGTGAAGGGAGTGGGCTTCCCTGGTGGCGCAGTGGTTGAGAGTCCACCTGCTGATGCTGGGGACACGTGTTCGTGCCCCAGTCCGGGAAGATCCCACATGCCACGGAGCGGCTGGGCCCGTGAGCCATGGCCACTGAGCCTGCGCGTCCGAAGCCTGTGCTCCGCAACGGGAGAGGCCACAACAGTGAGAGGTCCGCGTACCGCAAAAAAAAAAAAGAGTGATGGGAGTAGGAGGTAAAGGCAAGGTAAAGGTCTGAAGGGAGAGAACAAAGCAAAACAAACAAATGGCCCCCAAAACTTGATATAAGGTCCTGGAAAGGCCAGATCTTGGGATAACCTGGTTGAAATGATACAGGGTCCTGCTCACCCCATCCCTCCTCCAGGAGAGCAGAGATCTGGGGATATAGCCACCCTTTACTTTTCAGTTTTCTTCCTTCATCTCCTAAGGGGCTAGATTAGACCAGCTATCCTTCAGCCTGGTAGGCACGTAGGATTCCAGGGGTCCTTCTGCCCCGAACAAATTATCAAGTAAAAGTCTCCCCATTTGTTGTGTGATAACAGCAACTGCGTTAGTAATGAGAAAAGAACCTGAATTATACAACTAAAGATTAAAAAATTAAAAACACTTACTTATAATACTATTTTTTAGCATAGGGGAATTTCACATCAGCTTACCTTGAAGGAAGGTGGGCACTTGGTATCTAGCACACACAAATGGAAATGGGGATGGGGGTGGAGGGTAGGGGAGAGTGCATACAGAGGGGGGGGATGGGGGCTAAGATGATATACTTTTGACTCATTAATTTTCTCCAGGATTTCCTGTGTTTACCTTTAAAAGGTGGAGACAAAGAGAAGTTGGCCTTGAACTATTTTTGTTATGTATGCAAATTCAGTAGTTTATCTTCTTGTGATTTGTGAATATATATTTAACACAACAGACTTACTATAATTAATTATTCTACTTTAAAATATTTACTGAGCATCTACTATGAGCTCGCCACTGTGGTAGGTGATGGGGTGATAAGCAAAAGAGACATCCATGGAGATTTCACTCTCATGTTATTTTGTTTTCAGAAATGTTATTACTTAAGGCATCACTTAAGAAATGCTTACTAAATGAAAAATGCACCATTTTAAAATAGAAAGTTAGGGTAAGAGTGGTTATTTTTGACTTGGTCTTGACCATTTCTATCAAGGCTCTGTTCTCCAGATTAAAGAAAAATCCTTAAATATTTAAGAACAGGATACTATATAAAGCAATATGATAATGAATATGCCTTTCTATATCTCAAACCAGAAGCAATTGAGATTGAAGCATTGTTGACCTTTATAGTGGCCTCTGCTGAGATTTCATGTGAGCAGCAGTTGAATATAATGTTGCCTTTACTGAAACCATTCCCGTTGTCTGTTTCAGGACCGGCTTGATGCTCTAACAGAAGTGGATGACTCAGGACAGTTAACTATCAAATGCTCTCAGAATTACTTGTCTCTGGATTGTGGCATTACTGCTTTCGAACTGTCTGACTACAGTCCAAGTGAGGATTTGCTCAGTGGCCTGGGTGATATGACCTCTAGCCAGGTCAAAACCAAACCCTTTGACTCTTGGAGCTACAGTGAAATGGAAAAGGAATTCCCTGAGCTTATCCGAAGCGTTGGATTACTTACGGTGGCTCCTGACGCGGTCCCTTCCAACTGCAGCGAAGCAGTTAGTGAGGAGGCGTCTCAGGTGTCTCTTTCAGCAGATGACAGAGGTGGGTGTGAGGAAGACAGTGCGGCCACAGCGGAGGAGCAGCCAGGCTTAACGCAGGGGCTGTCATCTTCAGGGGACGCTCTGACAAATGCTGGACAACCCTCTTTGGAGACTGTGAAGCAAGAATCTGATTCCTCTTCCCAACTTGGGGCAAAGAATCAACAGCCTCTTCCTTGTGAAAATGCAACCCCCAAGCGATCCATCAGAGATTGCTTTAATTATAACGAGGACTCTCCCACACAGCCCACGTTGCCAAAAAGAGGGCTTTTCCTTAAAGAGGAGACTTTTAAGAATAATCTGAAAGGCGCTGGTGGCATGAAGCAGGTGGTTGATCTCAAGCCTGAGATGAGCAGGAGCGCGCCTTCCCTGGCGGACCCTCTTGACAGAGCTAAACTTTGCCTGGTGTTACAGTCGTCTCACCCCAGCAGACCTTCTGCTGCCAGCTACTCACATGAGTGTTTGCACCAGGTGGGGGATGGGAACCTTGAAAACACAGTCACAAGTCACATTAAGGAGATCTCCTCCAGCCTGGGGAGGCTGAGTGACGGCCATAAAGAGAAACTTCGACTTAAAAAGCCTCACAAGACCGTAGAAGAGGTGCCTTCATGCCAGACACCTAAACGGGACCCCAGTTCAGGCAAACAAGCCCAAAGCACTAGGAGCTCAGTCGTGCCGAATGGAATTCCTTCTAGCACTTCCAAGGCCATAGAGGGGCCAGAAACAGATTCTGCTTCCACATCCTCACTTGAGCCGTACAACCAGAGTAGTTGGAATGCCCAATTGCCGGTGCAGTCAGAAACATCCAGTTCACCACCGTTTAGTCCAAGCAGTGAGTCCTCTGCTGGCTCAGACAACGTCACGTCTGTGGTACCCCTTCTTTCAGAACACAAAAGCAAAAGAAGCTACACCTCCTCCCCAAGTCACGTCACCAGGAACGGTCAGGTTGTGGAGGCCTGGTATGGCTCTGATGAGTACCTAGCACTGCCCTCTCACCTTAAGCAGACAGAAGTATTAGCTTTGAAGTTGGAAAACCTAACAAAGCTTCTGCCTCAGAAACCCAGGGGAGAAACCATTCAGAATATTGATGACTGGGAACTGTCTGAAATGAATTCAGATTCTGAGATCTATCCAACATACCATGTCAAGAAGAAGCATACAAGGCTAGGCAGGGTGTCTCCAAGCTCATCCAGTGATATAGCCTCTTCGCTCGGGGAGAGCATTGAATCTGGCCCCCTTAGTGACCTTCCTTCTGACGAGGAGTTGTGTGTGCCTCTCTCTGGCATGAAAAAATACATTGATGAGAAGTCAGAGAGAGCTTCATCCTCTGAGAAAAATGAGAGCCATTCCACTACAAAGTCTGCTTTAATTCAGAAACTGATGCAAGATATTCAACACCAAGACAACTATGAAGCCATATGGGAAAAAATAGAGGTAAGGGTGGTCTTCTTAATCGGAATGATTTCTTACCTGATTTTTGGAAGTATTGCTGGGAAAAGGTGAACTCTTCCCCACCCCATGATAAAATGTGTTGCTATTTTTGATAAACATAACCGATTCCCTAAAGAAAGAAAGAAAAAAAAAAAACACACGATCACTGAGTTGCTGTGGCATCACTAGGAACTGCCCTTGTCTGTGCATTAGTTTGATGTGTCCCTGCTGGTATACATCTCTCTGTTGATATTGCTCAAACCTAACATGGCTCCTGATGAGTGGTGGACCCCCTTGAACGGAATACAAAATAAGGTAGAACAGTAGCTGTGCACACGCCAGTACCTCAGGAACACATGAATGGAAAGTTCCAGTTACCCTCATTGGTTCTAACCCCAGAATAGCTCTCACATCTCCAATATTAACTTCTTGTAGAAAAAGACCAGGTATTTCTAATTTATCAGGAATTTTTTTCTTCAGTCTTCCTCCTCTGGCTAATAACCATGCTACCTATACTCTGTACCATCTATGGGCTCTGAGATTGGGGAGTTGATATTTTGGGTAAACCTGTACTTTTAGAACAAATTGTTATGTGATGGAATCTTGAAGGACAGACATCAAAATTCTCAGAATTCAGCTCCTTAATGTAAGCTGTGATTTAAGATACTGGATAAAAGTATAGTACCTGTGGGTACATAAAACAAAGAGGGTAAAGCTAACAGCAATATATAATAATCGTAACATATATTAAGAATTGTTTACTAAGTATTTATGTGTCCAACCCTCACAACAGCCCTAATATTAACCCCATTTTACGTAGAGGAGACTGAGGCTGAGAGAGACCAGGTAGTCTGCTCTAGAACCCATACTATTAACTAAATGCTCCCATGCCTCTCCATTAGGAAGTGACTAGTATGTACTACATGTAAATACTGTAGTATTGTAGAGAAGAAATACTATCAGTAGAGCTAGGATTTACCTGAGAAGTTCTTGTGAAATAATAAACCTTCACCGGGGCTTTGAAGGATGTGCCAGGATTTAGAGAGAAGGAAGTGGGCATTTCGGGTAGAAGGAGCAAAAACCAACATGCAGAGGTGGGTATTGGGAATGAGCATGGTATTGGGATCCACAGCTGTCTTGACTGGAAGGTCAGTGAGCAGAGAGCAATAAAAGTTTCCATACATTTAATAGACCTGGTAGCTGCAAGGCCCTGTTGGCCAGACCAAGGCAATTAGGATTTGTTTACCAGGCATCCATGGTAACTTCTCTGAAAGGGACTGAGAATAGTCATACAACTAACAATAACTCATGCTCCTTGGGCTCTTATTTTGTGCTGGTTCAGTGCTAAGGGCTTTACATGCTTTATTCTACTTAGGTCCTGGGAGGTAAGAACTTTTCAGATGAAGATGCTAAGGCAGATTGTGGTTAGGAAACTCGCTCAAGGCCTCACAGCTAGTGAGTGCAGAGTCAGAATTTGAACCCAGAGCCAGCACACTTAAAGCAGTGTGTGCCATGGCCTCCAATAGCCTTTCTGGAAGGCCTAATTGGCAATAACAGGAAAGATGGTCACGGCAGCCATGGCGGTGACCAGTGCAGAGATGCCTGTGGCAGCCGGTGTTAGGGGCTGCTGTGATGGGGGATGGGCGAATGGGGGCCGCTGTTGATAAAGTGAACGGGATCCAGGAAACTGGTTCCAGCCCTTGCGCAGTCATTAAAGCCAGGAGTGGCCCACAGCTAATGCTGCTCCATTCTGGGCCTCGTTTCTTTTTTGTAAATAGAGATGTTTTAAGCAGATGATGGCTATTATACCAACTTCCAATGGAAGCATCCTTTTATTCCATAATTCTACAAAGATGAAGCTAAGTTATCAGTCTCTAGGGACTGGTGTAGTTTTAATAGAAGGAAACATTTGGATGGGTAGCCGCTTGAGGTGGAGGTGAGGCAGGTAATTTTTAAAAATACATGCACTGATATTGAGTATACGATGAAACTTTTAAGAGGAAATGTAGGCCGTTGGAAATACTGTCTTGGAGTTGGGATATGAAGTGAAACCTGAAAGGGGATTAAGCCCCTTCCTCAGCCCAACTTCCTTTCAATGCTTCAGGCAGGGGTGACTACAAATCCCCATGTCAGTTGACCTTGGGTATCACATTCTAGCTTTGACCTCCTCCATATAGTGACCCAGAAAACGTATTCAACCAGGAAAATATAATAAGAGAGGGTATTATTTAACATCTTCCTTGTATCAGGCAAATACTTGGCACTTTATCTGAAGTAGTGCTCTCATAAGATTCTTAAAGCAACAGCCCTACAAGGTAGGTTTTATTATCTTACATTGGCCACTTCTCTTCCTCTCCAGTACTCCCACTCTGGTCCTAGCCACCATCACCTCCTGCCTGGATTACTGAGGCAGCCTCCTAACTGGTTTCCCTGCTTCCATTCTGCTCCCCTTACAGTCTATTCCCAACAAAGCAGCCAGAGTGATCCTTTTAAAACATAAATCAGGGATTTCCCTGCTGGTCCAGTGGTTACGAATCCACCTTCCAATGCAGGGAATGCAGGTTCGATCTCTGTTCGGCTGGGGGGGCGACTAAGACCCCACATGCTGCGGGACAGCTAAGCCCGCGCGCCACAACTACTGAGTCTGCGTGCTTCGATTAGAGAGCCCGCGTGCCGCAAACTACAGAGCCCACACATTCTGGAGCCTGTGCGTCACAACTAAGATCCAACACAGCCAGAAAAACCAAAAACATAAATCAGATCATGTCACCCCTCTGCTCAAAACTCTGCAACAGCTCCCATGGCATTCAGAGATCCTACATGGACTGGTCCCCTGATTTCCTCTCTGACTCATTTCCAACTGCTCTTCCCCATGCTCACTTCACTCCATTCCCACTGGACCCTTTGCCGTTCCTGGAACAAGCTGGGTACACCCCTGCCTTTCAGACCTTTGTCAGCTCCCTCTGTCAGATGCATTTTTTTCCTAATTCCTCCACCTCCTGAGACTTGGTCAAATAATAATTTCTTAGGGAGGGTTACCCTGACCACCTTTTAAAAAGTGTGACCTGACTTCTTTTTCTTTTCTTCTACAGCTCTCACCATATTCTGTAATTTTATATCATTCTCTTATTTAGCATGTGTATTATTATTAATTTTTGTCTCCCCCTGCTAGACTGGGAGATCTGTGAAGGCAGACATTTTTATCTGTGTAGCTTGCTAGTGAATCTCATGTACCTAGAACATTGCCTGCTACATAGTAGGTGCTCAATAAAGGTTGTTGGATGAAAGGATGAATGAGTCCCCATTTTAGAGTGGAGGAGAGGAGTTCAGAGAGATGAAATCACCTCTCCTAAGCTGCACAGCTAGTAAGTCATAGAGCCATGCTTCAAGCCCTATCCGCTTTGCTCTTCCCACTAGATAAAGTCTTGGGCATAGAAGAATTCCCTGAGAGACTGAGGATAGATGGAGAAGAGAAGAGGAGGACAACTGACTTTCAAGTTTTAGCCCAGTTACGAGGCAGGAGTAAGGAAGAGGCCTAGTTGTGGGGACCAGGAAGGAACAGGATTCTCGCGTATTAAGTAAATAAAGGGAGAAGAGATGTGTAGTATGATGAACACTAGCTTCATTCTTTGCAAAATGGAGATCAAGAAGAATAAGGATAAAGAAAAAAAAATAACCTTCAACCTTTAGATTTGTTTTAAAGAGTCAATGAGGACCTTAGAACTCGTCCTGAAAGACATGACTCCATTAGGTTGGACTCATTGGTACTAAGTTAATGGATGCATGACGTAGCTGATTCCTCTTCTCCCCGGAGATATAAATGTCTTCAAATGCTAGATTATGGTGTCCCAGCTATAGTTCAGTGACTCAGCTGTTTGTTAACATTTTATCTCAGAGACATCTATAACCCAATTTAAAAACCCAATCTTTGGTGCCAGCTAAGAATGTCCTTGCACATAAATTATTTCAGATTCAGTGCAGCAAATATTTGTCCGAGTGCTTGATCTTTGTAACTAGGCTATGTAAAATTGCAGTCTAGTCTGTGGTAGCAGCACAGAGACAGTCACCCTTGCTGCTGCCTAGAGGTAGAGCTGGGATGTGGTCAGTAATACCAGCTTAATGGGAATATAGAAGAGGTTTGGTCCTGGGATTAACTTGGCACTGATTTCTGCATTTCTTTTTCCAAGAGGTAAAATGGTCCAGATAGGATCCATCCTATCTTTCACCCTCATTTCGACCATATGTTGACACATCAATGATACCACACTGATGATGGCAGTCATTAAAGAAATATCATGTTGTCCTGTGTTCTCTTTTCCTTCTTCTTCCATTGTGGTAAAAAAACGTAACATAAAATTTGCCTTCCTAACCATTTTTAAGTGTACAGTTCAGTAGTAAGTGTATTCATATTGTTGTGAAACAGATCTCCAGAACTTTTTCATCTTGCAAATCTGAAACTCCATACCAATTAAACACCTGCCCTTTCCCCCTCTCCTCCAGCCCCTGGTGGGCACAATTCTACTTTTTGTTTCTATGAATTTGACTACTTTAGATGCCTCACATAATTGGAATCATATAGTATTTGTCTTTTTGTGACTGGTTTGTTTCACTTAGCATAACGTCCTCAAGATTCATCCATGTTGCAACATATGACAGGATTTCCTTCCTTTTTAAGGGTGAATAATTCCACTGTATGTATATACCACATTTTGTTTACCCATTCATCTGTGGAGGGATATTGGACTTGCTTCCATTTCTTGGCTATGGTGAATAATGCTGTTATGAACGTAGGTGTGCAAATACCTCTTCAAGACCCTGCTTTCAATTCTGTGGGTATATACCCAGAAATTGGATAGGATTGCTGCTGGACCATATGGTAGTTGTACTTTTAATGTTTTGAGAAGTCACCATACCCTTTTCCGTCATGGTTGCTCCATTTTACAATCCCAACAACAGTGCACAAGAGTTTCAGTTTCTCCATATCCTCATCAACAATTGTTATTTTCTGGGGTTTTTTTTGTTTTTTTTTTTAAGATAGTAACCATCCTAATGGGTGTGAGGTAATATCTCATTATGATATTTTTTAACATCTTTATTGGAGTATAATTGATTTACAATGATGTGTTAGTTTCTGCTGTATAACAAAGTGAATCAGCTATACATATACATATATCCCCATATCTCTTCCCTCTTGTATCTCCCTCCCACCCTCCCTATCCCACCCCTCTAGGGGGTCACAGAGCACGGAGCTGATTTCCCTGTGCTATGCGGCTGCTTCCCACTAGCTATCTATTTTACATTTGGATTTGGTAGTGTACATATGTCAACGCCACTCTCTCACTTCGTCCCAGCTTACCCTTTCCCCTCCCCGTGTCCTCAAGTCCATTCTCTACGTCTGCGTCTTTATTCCTTTCCTGCTCCTAGGTTCTTCAGAACCACTTTCTTTTTTAGATTCCATATATATGTGTTAGCATATGGTATTTGTTTTTCTCTTTCTGACTTAACTTCACTCTGTATGACAGTTTCTAGGTCCATTCACCTCACTGCAAATAACTCAATTTCGTTTCTTCTTATGGCTGAGTAATATTCCATTGTATGTATGTGCCACATCTTTTATCCATTCATCTGTCAATGGACACTTAGGTTGCTTCCACGTCCTGGCTATTGTCAGTAGAGCTGCAGTGAACATTGTGGCACATCACTCTTTTGAATTATCTCATTATGATTTTGATTTGTGTTTCTCTGATGATTAGTGATGTTGAACATCTTTACATATGCTTGTTGGCCATTTGTGTATCCTCTTTGGAAGAATGTCTATTCAAGTATGTTGTCCACTTTTTAAATTGGGTTATTTGATTTTTTTGTTGTTGAGTTGTAGGAGTTCTTTATATTCTGGATCTTAACCTTTTATTATATATTTGATTTGCAAACATTTTCTCCCATTCCTTTTCACTCTGTTGATTGGGCCCTTTGATGCACAAAATTTTTAAAGGATGATGTGGCCCCATTTGTCTCTTTTTACTTTTGTTGGCTGTGCTTTTGGTGTCATATCCAAGAAATCATTGCCAAGACCCATGTCATGAGGCTTTTATTTTATGTTTTCTTTTAGGAGTTTTACAGTTTGTGTCTTAGGTTTAAGTCTTTGAGTTATTTTGTATTTTATCTCAGTGTGATTACCTCTCGTGCTTTAAAGATCTCACCCCTAGCTTTTTTGTGTGGTACGACACAACTGCAAGAGACAAGATTCGTCTTTAGAAAAACACTTGGGAGTCACTCTTTTTAAAAAGTCCCGTCTGCCATTCTTTACTTGATTTGAAACACAGCTGTATTTTTCTTTATTTGTCCCCAGAGTAACTTATAATCAAGGTCTGCTGTAAATTTAATTCTCACCTGCCTTTGATGTTTCTTTTATACCAACCACATAGCAGTTTTCCTAGAGTTGGTGGAGTGGTAGTCTGCACTTTGGTGTTTATAATGATCTCTTAAGAGCATCCTATCAGATAGGAAGCATTTTAAGGTTATTGGATTCCACTGTTCTTCACTGGCATTTCGTTTTGTATGTGCCTTTCCCTTATGCTAACCTTTTCCCTCACAGTTGCTAGTCTTCCTCCTATATATGAATTCTCTCTCTTCCTTATATCTTCTGTCCTATTCTTTTTCTTTACTATTTTTCTGGAATATATAGTTTTCACTCTCTGGCACCTATTTTCCCTTTTAATTTCCTTCCCCAAGAGTATCTTCTACTTTCTTCCTCTGATGTTGTCGTAGAGATTCTCAGATTCTGAATATGAGAGGAGACTGTGAGTTGGCTCTTCATCACCATTCGAGCTTGAACCCTTGATCTTCTCAGTACATTTCTTAGTCTTAGAAATATGTATCCAGAGGGTTGAGGAACTGTTTAGATGCAAGAATAAACAATTCAGTTTAAATATCAAGGAAGAAGCTACATTTTTAAAGAGTTGGGAAGGCTCAGCTTTGTAATTAAAATTGGAAGATTCAGGAGTCCTAAAAGATCACAAATTGAACATGAATTGATAGTACAGATTATTATTCAACAAGCGGTGTTAGTAGCAGAATGCTGTAGGAACTCTGAAGATTCTTCTTTATGCTACGCACAATCTAAAATTTTGTTTTAAATTCTGGACTTAGAATTTGAAAGAGATAGGACAACATAATTCTAGGCTCTGTTTATTAAATAAGATAATATTTGATAAGTCTCAAGTGGAAAGTTACACAATGGGAGAGCAGAGGAAGGAAGATAACAAGTGTACCTAGACCAAGCATCACAGAAGGTAGACTACTTGAGCTGGACCTTGAATAATGAGTAGAATTTAGGAGAGATGAGAAGGCAGAATGTTAGTGACAGAAGCTCTGGTATAAGCTAAGATTGAGGGCAAGAATATTTAAGGTATATTTGGGAAATAGTAAAGGGTGTAGGCTAAACTGCTATAAACAAAGAGATCCCCAGATACATAACAAGAGGTAGGCAGACGATCCAGGGAAGATAGAGGCCATCTAGGGATTCAGGTGCTTTCTCCCTGTTGCTCTTGTACTATGGTGCACAAATGCTGTATCTGTGTTCCATCTCACCAGAAGGGGAACGTGGAGAGCACCCAGCTTTCTTCTCACAGACAGGACTTGGAAGTTGTACACATTTCTTCCGTTCACATCCCATTGGTCCAGACTTTGTCATATGGCATCACCTAACTGCAAAGGAGTTTGGGAAATTAGCCTCTAGGCTATGAACTTTAGGAGGGAGATGTTCTCTTAAACCAATTGCTGGTTAGAATAGAGTTAGTTGAAGGGAAGGGGAATATAAAGTTAGAAAGAAAGGACCAAAATATGAACTTTGAATTCCAAGTGTTTACATAGCACAGACACAAAATAAATACCTGTCTAATGAATGCATGAATCAATGAATAAGTGAGTGAGTGAATGTATCATTCAGATTGAACTTTTTCCTTTAGACCAGGAGTTACAAACTAAAATGACTCTAAGAGGGGCAGACAGATAATATAAATGAGTCATACAGCCGGGTGGAAGTGGGGAGTGAAAGAGACTGAGTAACGGAGGGTAAGTGCCATGTCTAGAGGGCAGCAAACTGCTGAGTTCCAAGTGATTGTTGCACGGGAGTGTGGGCCCTGTGTGGCAAGATCTTGCAATTTTTAAAAGAAGTAGCAAATCTGGGTTTTATGTGACATCTCCCAATTTATGTGACATCTCCCAATCTCTCCCATCTCCCATCTCTCCTGTGTGGCAAGATCTTGCAATTGTTAAAAGAAGTAGCAAATCTGGGTTTTATGTGACATCTCCCAATTTGTTAATTTTGGGTCTGAACAATTTAAAAACGGGCCAAATAAAACACATCCGTAGGATAGGTTTAGCCTTCAAGTCACTAATTTGCAATCTTTCTGAAGAGGAGACTTTACTTAAAATTTTTGGCTCAGATGGTTGGTAGTTTAAGGTTAGTCTGGCCATGGTGTGCTGGATACAGCTCCGGCGAAGTGGTTCTTGATTGTGGCTGCACATTATAACCACCGGGGTGCTTTGGAAAAAAAAATCCAATTTCAGCCTCCACCCAGAGCTATTAAATCAGACTCTTGAGGCATAGGTATTTTTTAAAGCTCCTTCATGCATTTCTGACGTACAGTCAAGGTTGGTAGCTAATGCTCTAAGACTAATTTTGAAGGTTATTGCTAAAAGGGTCTGAACTGTGGTTTTGGAAGCCAACTAAGGAAAATAAAGAAACAGAGGTGGGAGATGTTATAAAAGAGAAATCAGTACAATTTTGTGGCTTTTAAAAAATGAGATAGTGGAGGAAGGGGGTCAAAAGAGTTGAGATTTCAAGCTGAGGTTTGGGGCAGGGAGATGTAAGGACTTTAATAAATGGTTCCAAGGGACATAAGAAATTAAGGTACACAGTTGATGAACGGAGCAAAGGTAAATGTTATCTTATATGCAAATGCTGTGGCCAAATCCAAGTTGAGAATTCTCGATTAATAACATTAAAATATAAAGCTGCACAGTTCTTTTTAAGGGTAATATTGTATATATTTGTGTATAATTTATTTGTTGCAATGCCAGGAAAAAAACTGAATTAACATTACTAATGGATTTGTTGGGAGTATGTCAAGGTCATTGCTCAAGGTTGCTGGAGAAGAACCATAGGGATCCAAAGCAAATACCTTCCTGGTTAACCCAGTAGGAATGTTTCAATCCTGCATCAGTTTGGTTTCTGCAGAGGCTTAGCTGGGTCTCGAGCCTTTATCAATGATGATTTAGCACCACCGTGAGGCTGCATCCAGTCAGTGCGTCTCGTTTTTAACTTCTGAAATGTATACGGAAGGTGCAGTTTTTTGTTTGCAGTTTTAAACATTAAGATGAAAATAGTTCTTTGTTATTTTCTTGGTGTGAAAAAGCTATGATTAAATTACATTTTGTTGTGTCAAGATGATGAAAGTTCCTAACTGCATTTGACAGCAAATATTTCTATGATGATGAAAATCAAGAGGAATAAACCCAGTGTTGTATTTTTAAATTCAACTAAAATTATTATTAGGATATTAGTGAATTCTTCTTTATCCGTAAGCCTAAAGTAATGACTCTGTATTAGCAGTAGGATGTTTTATAAAGGTAGCAATTAAAAAAACAAACAAAACCTTGACATATATTGCCTACTTATAACATGTCAGGCAAGATGCTAAGAGTTTTATTCATTTAACACATTTAATTCTCAAGAAAAAGAAGTCCTTCTTTGATGAAGACACTTTTATTATATCCTCATTTTACCAATGAGGACACAGATATTATACATAGAGAAGTTAGTAATTTACTTAAGGGTACAAGACTTAAAAGCAGGAACTTTGGGCTCAATTCACAGCCCCCTACTGTTTAATTATGAAAATTTGAATAAGTTGCTGAAAGTTTACTGTTTAAATCTCCTAGTCTTTAAAATGGGATATTAATTATGTTTGTTACGCCATTGCACAGATTATTGTATGAAATTACAAAGAGCAACAGTTCATTGTCAACTCTAAAGGCTACATAAATACTAGTCTTACCACTATTGTGACTTTTCCTATGAATTCAGGGAATAGCATCAACAATAATAGAAAGAACTAGAATAAGAATCTTAATTCTGCCCCTTTGTAGCATTGTGACCTTGGAAACTTAACTCCCAAGCTTCAGTTTCGAAAAATAAACATTAGTAAAGAAATTGAATTGGCTGACCTCTTAAGATACCTCTCAGTTCTGAAATTTTATAAGAGACTAAGAGGCACAACTAAGAGATGCAGCCAGTTTTCTGCAAAATATTCACTGGAACATATCACTTCAACATGGAATTTCTTTCTGTTCCATGGAATTCTGGGTGAATCTCCCTTAGAAGACCGTAGTGGTAAGTGAGTGTGAGGCTATGGCATTAGTGAGCCTGGAGGTATGCAACTATTCATGCTGCATTCCCAGCACTGTAATGTGAGAAGAACCAGACATCCTAGAGGAATTTGGGGTCTGGCTAGTGTTTGCTAGATGCCAAGAGATCAGGGACAATGGTGAAGAGCACACAAGTGAGTAACCCAGTAAGAATTAGATATGGATTAGCCCGAATTTATAGCAAGTAAGGTCAGCTAAATGGAGCAGATTGGAAACATTCATCTTGGCAGATTTGCCGTTGTGATGTCTTAAAATTAACTGTCAGCACTGCTGTTTGTGCTCTGTTCTGACAGTATGGGGGCGGATCGTTCCAAGAGTGTGGGTTCTGTGTCCGGCTCACTCATGATGTCAGATCATGTCTGAGCCTCTTGATCTCATTCTGTAAAGATGATTGGCCTGAGAGTTGCATGGTGAATAAGCAACTTTACCCAGGAAAGGTGCTGCCTGTATGCTGAGGCCCAGGTGCTTTCCATCTGTCAGGTAGATGAGGTTCTGTGTATTATCACCTATGTTACCTTGAGCAAGTGACTTGATCTCTCTTGCCCCAGTTTCCTCCCTTGCAAAATAGGGTTAAAAGTGTATCTTCCACATAGAGTTTTTTTTTTTTTTTGGACCATTAAATGTGTAAAGAGCTTAGAATAGTACCTGGCATGTAGTAAGCATTCAATAAATGTTAGCTCTTGTGGTTGTTATTGTTGTTATTATTACTATTATGGGAGGGGAGGGGTGAGGCCTCAGCAGCTCTTTGTATGTAGATGGTTCTGGCCTTTTGGGATCAAATGCTACCACCCTATTTTCTCCTCCTACCTTCAGGCATCTTGGTCATTATGAAGCTTCAACCTCCTACTCACCCCCAACCCACAATGGCTAAGGCCGCCTGTCCTCCTTCCTGGGACCTGTGATAGTCACCCTAGACTCCTGCACCCCTCTTCCCTGTGAGACTCTGAGCCTTCTGCCTTGACAGATGATTCTTACGTTGTGTTAGAGATAATTCTCCTCTAACTGGCTCAATAATTTTAGTTAATGCACTTCTCTGACATCTTAGAAAGTTTATGTAGGGGAATTTATGCTATGAATGTGTGTTCAGATAAACACAAACAACCTTCTAGTTTATAATATTGTCACACAACAACTTATAAATAATATGTACTTATTTATATATAATTTGTATTTATACATATTTATAATATGTATTTATAATTATGTACTTATAAGTAGTAGTTCCCACAGCACTCTAACCAGAGGAATCTCATTACAACGTATTATGGGAAGAAAAAGGAAGGGACTACAATAAGTTTACAATTGCCCCTGAGACCCCTGACTGCTAAAGATGGAAAAATTAAGCAAGTGTGTTGAAAAGGTAGCACTAGGTTGGGATCATTTGCTGGGAGATGAGCATTGAAGCTGCGTCTTGAAGGATAGATCTGGTGAGAGGAGTAGAAGACATTGGGAAGGTATGTGGAAGTCACCAAAGATCAGTTCCCTGTGTAACTAAAAGAGAACAGGTAAATCATCTGAACATCCCTGGCTTTGAAGGAGGCTTTATATGCAAGAACCACAGATGGTAACAGTAAGAAAGGCATGAGAAATTGTCCAACTTAATTCCCTCATTTTACAGCTAGAACATGCCTCTCTCAGGAGTGCTTCCTATTAGCACATCCTATTTTCTGGTTATACCAGATTTTGCAAAAAGCTTGTCACAAAGGGGCAGCAAGGACTTTTTTTTTTTTTCAAGATCAACATGAATATGTTCCTAGTGCGCCTCAGCTGTTGGCTTTTTATCTTTGTTGCCCTGATGGACTTTGAAGCAGATTTCCCTTCTCTGAATTTGGTGTATGTTTCACAGTTTAATTTAGGGACACAGCCAGTGTCGAGAACCACTGAGACAGACATAGAATGAGGGACTGGGGTGAATAAAATTGAGTGCATTGCACTGTGGGGCCTCAATCTGTAGAAGACACAGCGGATATGCCCCTGCACACTGTTCCTAGGTTCTCTCCATGCCCATGGTCTCCAGCACCACCTGTATGTTGCTTTCTCCAACCTGGATCTTGCTCCACACCTCAGAAGCCAAACTCATGCTATCTAATACCATGTTTGTCATATACCTGCAAATTACTTCTTCCTTCTGAATATCTTATTGCTTCTTTCAGAGAATAGTACCTCCAACGAAAATTGAAAGCTGGCAGTCATCTCAGATTGTAACAAATTTCTCAAGTTTTTGAATCCATCACATTCAACTGGTCCTGTCCACTTTAACTTCTGTCTCTCTCTGCAGTCTTGCATGTTCCCTCCATGTCCACTGCTGCTATTCAGTCTAGCCCTCATCGACTTTTTCATGCAGTAGTGTAGCAGCCTTTTTACTGGCTTTTCTGATCTCAGCCTAACACCTGGCAATCCACTCTCCACACTGCAGTCAGAGCAAGTCTTCTCAGATGCTAATCAAATTCTCCCTCTCTTCTGCTTCAGACCTGCAGTGACCACCCCCATCGTTCTTAGGATAAAGTCCTAACTCTGGAGCGAGGTGTAGGTGCCTGGCTCTTGGCCACACTCTCCAACCTCATTTCTCAGTTTCCCTATTTGCCTCCAGAGCATTAGCCATCAGCTACTTAGATTTCTCAGAATGAACTGTTCTCTACTGGATTTTATCTGCCAAGAATGTTCTCTGTTCCTCTCAGTGCCCTCTATTCTTTTTCAGCTGGTCCAGTGCCACCCAATCTAGATACTATACCCAATTAGGTAAACCAACAGTACTCTGGAATTTTACATTATTCTTTAAAACTCTAATTCTGTCCTCTTTTTTGAACTCTAGAAATTTTGTTCAAAAGATGTCCACAAAAACTTTAAAGTGAACAATTAGAGTTCTATACTTAAGGACACAGCACCTGCATTCTTCTGCCTCAGCTACCAACTGGCTGCCTGTTACCAATCAAGTAGTTAACCTTTCTGAGCCTCGGTTTCCTCACCTGTAAGATGGGCGCATTGAACTAGATGGGATGTAAGGGCCTTTTGAAGATCAGGTCTGTGCTTCTAATCTGCATGGGAATGCTTCTCCTTTTCAAGCAGATGTATTTAGTAAATGCTGTTTTCTATCTTCTTGGTTCCAATGATAGTGCAGTGGCTGAGTTGTTACCCTTTACTGACTCACCACCCTGAACTTCTCTGGTAGGAAGTTGGTTATTTTTTTGCTCATTCAATGTGATAAACTCTCCGCATTGAGTTCCATTTTTTTCTAAAAGTATAACTTTGTTATTACTGAAGAACTATATGTCCCCTAGAGAAAATTTAGAATATTTAGATAAATAAGACTCAACAATCACAAGTAATCTTTTTAATAATTTTAGTATCTACAAACACTCCCATCTTGCTACATGCATTCTTGTTCCAGTTATTAGATTTACAAGGAGGTTTTACTAATCAGGAAAGTATTTATATCTAAACACAAGATTATAACAACATTTCAGCTCTGTACTTCAGTGTCAAGGAGACAGCCCTTTTCATTAAAACTGTATGGACATGTGAGGAAATGTTGTTTGTTAAAAGTGATTGATTAGCTCCAATAATCAATTGTTGGGGGAGACTTTGAGCTATAGAAAACAGAGAGAAGGAAGAGGAGAGGAAGGGAGGGGAGTGAAAGAAAGGAGAGAGGAGGGAAGAACAAGGGAGTGAAGGGACTAGGGGGAGAGGAAAGAGAAGGAAAAGGCAAAAGAGAATAGTAGTCAAGAAAGAAAGGAGAAAAGGAAGATGGAAGAGAGCGCAGAGTAGGGAGAATTACCTAAAACACAGGCGGCAGTGATGGGAACGTTGAAGTCCTGTGGCACAGGCTGGGCTTCTCACAGAGGCTTGGGAAGTAAGAATGGACAACAGTGGATGTTTCTGTCCTTTGTTTTTCTCTGTGAACCTCAGGGTGAGTCTGCTGAGAAAGACGGTGTGGTGGAGCAGTTCAGAGCTTGAGCCCTGGAGCAAAACTACTTAAGAGCTATTTAATGGCTTTATGACCTTGAATAAATTGTATAACTCTTCTATGCTTCAGCCTCTTCCTCTGTACAGTAGAGACATTTATGAAGATTAAAGGACTACGTAAATTATCAGAAGAATAGTTGGTAGATAGTCAGCACCCAGATGTTTAGTACTGTTATTTATAATACTGGATAGAAAATACCTATAAGTAAACTATTAAATGATCATAATCCTAAACTCTAAAGTGTGAGCATCTTAGTCCTTGTTTGGGATTTAGAGGCAAATAAAGATGATCTGATATGCTCACCCAGTGCCTCTGGAGGATTGGGGGTGCTTGAAACAAGGTCTTACACAGAGCCAGTGAGCAAAGCTGTGTGGGAGAATCCCCAGCTTCACTGCTGACAGCCGCTAAGTATTCGAGCTTGTCTGTGCTTCAGGTTTCTCCTCTGTAAAATGGAGAGCGTGGGAATCTTACAGCATAGAGTAGCTGTAAGTATAAAATAAGTGCCTGGCATATCATTGGTACTCAGTTAATATTATTATTAGTTCCAGTTTATTCCCAATTCTTTTATTCTTTCCTATTTTTATTAGACTTTGATGATATGCATTCCAAACTTGTTTTTCCCTTAAAATTGTCGATTATTTCTTCTTAGAAATCAATAGGGAGCAACTGAAGTTAAAGCCTCTGGATTTGTTGGAGGAAACCCTTTCCCATTATGAGAGTCAGGGATCTTTCTGGGCTCTTCTTTTCCCAACTGAAACCACTGTCATTAGTGTTTGACGAAATTGGGGATTCAGCTCAATTTATCCCTTCCACATGATACTGAGTTCAGAATAGAACTTCCCACCTGGTCAGTTTTAGATAATACCACTCAATGCCCTTTTTATTCTCTCTTTCCAACTGACAGCCTTTATTCTGGGATAATTTTATCAGAAATATTTTAAAATTCTAAAGACATTCCATTCAACCTTTAGAAGAGAAGCTAAATATTTCATAAAACATTTCAGTATTTGAGTTTTCTTGTGGCAACAGGGTTAAAACTGCCTTAAACCATTTCATCTTCTCTTCAGTCTTTCTTCTAAGAGTACACACCGTACCCTCCCTTCTGTCAATTACTGGTACTGCGTTGCATTTTATAGGTAAGGATGTGGGTAAATGTGTGAGTTGGTTGAGTCCAAAGTACCACTTTTAACTCGCTTTGATTTTACCTTGAGCCTCTGTGTCTTGGCGGCACAGTAAGTACACTGATATGCGGTTAGGAAAGGTGCATTACACTTGAGTGCTATTGTGTAAAAAGCTTAATTAGTCATTTCATATAGGAATTCGGTGTATAAGAATTAAGCAAAAATGGAAGATGAAATATATACGTTGGTAGATGTACATATAAAACCTCAATGCATAAGTTTGTTTCTAAGGGGAGTTCTAATTTTACCAGCTGTCAGAGCCTAAATTAAGCTTCCTTGTGGGTAGGGTGAGAGGATTGCGATTACTCATTGGCAACCATTACTAATGTAAAGACTGGCTCCAAAGCATGGGTCCTGTTTTGAAAAATTAAGCCAGATTATTCTTAAACTTGTAGTTGTGTAATAGAGAAATGTGATCCCCTTCGGACTTGCTGATGGAATAAGGAGGTAGGGAAATCTTTGCTAACCTGCAGGTTCAGATGCTGTCCCTGCTACACCGCCTCATGTGATGATCTGAGACAGAAGTCATGACTCCCTCCTCTGCACCCCCAGAGTGGTTGGTGCCACCTCTCATATCGTGGCTGTGAGAAGACTTTTCTCTCCATCTTTCCTGGACACCTAGCAGAGTGCTGTATGCTTAGAGAATAACCAAAAGTTTTTTGAGTGAATGAAATAAAAGATCAAATTGGAACCTGTTAATTAGGAATGGTTTTTAAAAATCATTTATCAAGCCAGGCTTTCAAATATAATTTCTCTTGAAATCCTCACGTAAACCCCAAATGGATATCCCTGTCCCTGTCTTATAGATGAAGAAACTGAAGTTCAGAAGACATCAAGTAGCTCATTTAGTTTATACTGTTAGTAAGAGGTGGATGGAGCCTGGAATAAAATTCAGTTTCGTCTGGTTGTAGCAGCTATTCTCTTATCATTATCCACACTGGTTGATGATAAGCATGTTTTTTTCTCTTTTACTATACCCTCTTCTGCTGCCACAATTAATCCTCATTTAAATGTTTTTCAAGTTCTAATTTCTGCCAGGAACTTAGACAAATTATTAGATCAGCTGGCCCAACTAGATCATTTGAGTCTCTTAAAGACCCTGTGAGGTGGGTACTACTGTCACCCCATTTTACAGATGAGAAGACTGAGGCCCTGAGAAGTAAGGAGACATGCCCAATGCCATGTGCCCAATACCTGGCACATAGTGAATGTTGTATGAGGATTACTTATTGTTTCAGCTAGCATTGTTCAGATGAGGTCATTCACTGAATCCTTTAATCTTGGAATACTAAGAAAGGGGTAAATATTTGTTTTGAATGGTTTAAAAAGTTCAACAGCAGAGGCTGCCCTTTTTTATTTTCAAAAATACAGTGAAAATAGTTCACTTCCTGATCATTTTAAGCAGGTCCCTCTCTGAAGGCAGCTGACTTGATCTGGACTAGGTCAGATTTCACACTTGATTTCTCTGTCCACTGAGAAATGTACATCCTTCTGGGGGTGAACACACACATGTTCACACACACATCCAAACAACAAATACTGAGAGGACATTAGCAATTGAGCCCATTGGCTAAACTATCTCCTGATAGTTGATGAACCAGGGGCCATCTCCTCTGTGATTAAACTGAGTCAGACTCATCTGTAATTAAGGCACTGTTAGAATGGGCTCACTTAAGCATGTAACTGCCTTAAAGTTTTGGTTTAAATTTTCTATAAATTAGAAATGAAATTTACAGTGATTTTTGCTTGCTTTAAAAAAACAGTTTTTTGTTGTGTCTAACCTCATCACCCATCCCCTTTCAGAAAAATTAACAGAAAATAGTGAATGTGAAGGGAGAAGGACTTAGAACGTAGAGTTTTATCTCAGCGGTAAGAATGTGGGAGTGGCAAGAAATGTTTCTTCACCCTCATCTGGGTCAGATAATGTGTCTCTAGGAGCGCTGTTTCTAGAGGGCACCGTGGTACCCTGAGAGGAATAGACTTTGGAATGAGATATGGGTTCAGGTCCCAACCCTGCCAGTGGGCTAGTCACCTTCTTTGACCCTCAGTTTTCTCATCTGTAAAATGACCATAATCAGCACCACTTCACAGAATTGTGTTGACAAGTGTCTACTTCCTGTTGTATACTTCCCCTTTTAGAGAAATAGTTTTCAATTTCAATTTGTTCTAAAAATCATGTAATTCTATAAAAAAATTACCCCTGGGCTTTTAACTCCGTAAGGCGGGGACCATGTCTTGTTTCCTACTATGTCACTGTTTCCTGGTCCCATGTCTGATACAAGGAAGACCCTCCTTTTTGTCCCAGCTGCACATGACAGCTTTGTCAAAGGGCAACAGTAATCACCCACACAGTTTCTAGTTAACCAGACTAGGTTTGTCATAGAAGAGAACTAGTTAGGAAAATAAAAGAAATAATGAGTATTCTTCTTTAAATTGAAGCAGAGTTGATTTACAACGTTGTGTTAGTTTCAGGTGTACAACAAAGTGATTCAGATACATATATTTGTTTTCAGATTATTTTCCATTATAGGATATTACTGGATATTGAATATAGTTCCTTGTGCTATACAGTAAATCCTTATTGTTTATTTTATATATGGTAGTGTGCATCTGTTAATCCTGTACTCCTAAGTTATCCCTCCCCCCCAATTTATGCCTCCCCCCCTTTCCCCTTTGGTAACTATAAGTTTGTTTCCTATGTCTGTGAATCTGTTTGTTTTGTACATAGATTCATTTGTGCTATTTTTTAGATTCCATATATAAGTGATATAATATTTGTCCTTGTCTGGTTTACTTCACTTACTATGATTATCTCTAGGTCCATCCATGTTGCTGCAAATGGCAATATTTCATTCTTTTTCGTGGCTGAGTAGTATTCCGTTGTGTGTGTGTGTGTGTGTGTGTGTGTGCGTGTGCGTTTGTGTGTGTGTGTGTGTGTATATATATATACCACTTCCTTATCCATTCATCTGTCGTTGGACACTTAGGTTGCTTCCATGTCTTTGTAAATAATGCTGCTATGAGCATTGGGGTGCATACATCTTTTCGAATTAGAGTTCTCTTTTTTTTTTTTTTTTTTGGATATATGCCCAGGAGTGGGATTGCTGGATCATATTAGTATTTTTAGCTCTTTTTTTAGTTTTTAAAGGGACCTCCCTACTGGTTTCCATAATGGCTGCACCAGTTTACATTCCCACCGATAGCGCAGGAGGGTTCAGTAATGGGTACTTAACCTGTTATGAGAGTGTAGCTGTTTGCAAGACTAACCTTATATTTTCCTTGCAAATATAACCTTCAAATGTATGTTAACCAGCTGAGGGCTCTAGCAAATTATTTTTCACAAACCTGAAAGTGTACCTTTACATACACTTGCACTGTGCTTCTTAGTCTTTAAAGAGATTGATGCTCTAGAAAGTTTAAGAGTAAGATTTTTTAAAAGCACCTCATTAAGGAACTTTCAAAATGCAAATGATTTGATTCCTCCAGCAAATGATTTGGAAGTGGGAAGTGTGCTGTCAACTGATGGTAGTAACAGGCTAACGGCTGTTCCATTTTCTCCCAAGTTGGATGACCAAGGTTTCTTACAGGGGTTGAATCCTGGCTTGGCTCCAATCATCAGGCTCTCAGAACATGTATCAAATATGAGTATGGCAAGGGGCCCACCGAGGAGGAAACAATTAAGGGGGTAGCCCAAGAGGACTGGGACCTGTGGACTGGTCACCCTCAGTGTGCCCCTGGAGAGCTCTGCAGGGAGTCAGAGAAAGGTAATGGAAGAGGGGCAAAAAGGGACAAGAAGGACACCAGTGGTAGAAAGTGACAGGAGAGAGACTGAACAGATGAGATACAGGAGTCTGAATGACGAAGGCTAAAATGTGGCCTTTCAAAGGTTTGTAATTCAGCCTGTAGCAGTGAGTCGAACGTGTGTCAAATGTGCTTTTTATGTAGTGCAACATTGGATAGTGCCGTGAAGAAAATGTGATTTTTATAGTTGTCTTTGACTCTCCAGGTAAGTACATGGGAACTCAGAATATTAGAGAAACAGACAGGTTAAATACTAAAAATAGAAACAAATTTGGGTATAGACAATTCTGATATGGACAGAGTACATTTCACAGGAAAATCCGGGAACGTGTCCCAACTCTTTATTGCTTGTAAAACTTTTTCTAATGATTAAAATTACCTGAATTCAGTAGGCCAGTGCTTAGACATGCTTTATTTCAGCTGAAATTTTTACTTCAGTGATATTTATCATTTTATACCCAGTAATGTCCAACAGTGTGCTTTACACAGAGTAGGTGCTTAATAAATATTTGTTAAAAGAATGAATGAGTGACCAATATATCTCTTGTACTAGGATTTGATTTATATTACAAAATAAGTAAAATTTTGTATTTTTTTCTCATTTTCCTACGTTGTTACTTATGTCAGCCTCATTTTCCTTCATTCACACCACAAAGCCTTTAGCAGAGCTTCTGAAAATGAGCATCAAATATTCGTTGTCTGCATCCAAATGTGAATTCTCCTGCACATTGCATAGTTCGATATATAGAGTGGAGACTACTTGGTTTCTCTAAGAATAACCGTCTCATGCTATGGGTGGGGATAGTAGTCAGTACACTGTCCACTACACAGAACACTGGTGACAGTACACACAGAAAGGGGCTGGGAGAGGTGGAGAAATAGCAGGTGACAAAGGTATCAAGAATCGGATGGACTACTGTTTCATTTGCTTTCATGATTTCTGTTTATATTTTTGTGGCTACACATGTAAGCAGGAGGGGAGGTGGAAAGCTAAGATTCCCCCTGATAGAGAGGAGTGTCTAGCTTTTTATTACAAGTTAACTCACAAGTTGAGCATTAAAATATTAATCAAAATTAATCAAAAGGTAAATCTGAAAAATGGGTTAAGTTCAATAGGGAAATAGTTCTCAAGCCATCTCAATGAGTTTACGTGTAGAAGCCTGTCCTTTCTCCTTTCGACCTCCAGGTGGTGCTGTTTACCCAGCCATGGCAAGCAGGTGCCCAGCCCCGTTTCCTTCCCCTAAGGTTCACAGCTGGGCTTTCATTTTTTTCAAAATATTTTCAGTTTCCACAGATGTGTTCTTTTAAATGGTCAATAAATTTTTATAACCACTATTTGAAAACTTGAAAGATTGTTGTGAATTGTGCTTCTTAACCAAGAATATTTTTTTTATGTCCAGGACACACCCAGAGTTAGGCGTTTACATTTGTTCATTGGTCCTCTACCTTTCCTTGCTTCTTAGAACCCAGATTCAGTAACAGACATTTGGGCTGTTAGTAGAACTCATCACTCATCCAAGTCCCTTTAAACACTTTTGTAATTCAAAAATAGATTTCTAGTTCAGTTAAGACACCTCAACTCCATGGGCTTCTGAGTAAAGAACACCATCTTTATAGGAGTACTTTTATCCCCCAAAGCCAATGAGTGTTCCTAGCAGACCTGACCTGATTTTTTGGTGAGGCGGCGCTTGCCAGACACCCAGAAATGTTTTGATGATTTGAGGTCACCTTTCCAATGACACCCTGCAGTTCAATCCAAATTCCTCAAAAAAAAGTGTTCCTAGGAAAAAACTAAGAGGGAGTCATGGACAGTTTCTTTCCATTTTAATAGATTTCAGTGGCAAGAATGGTGGGAATTTTGTTGTACAACGTGGAAATAGGATGGGAGTGCAATGGTATCAATTTTACCATCGACAAGGTTTGGAATTTTTAAGATTGGCTTTAAAAAATAACCAGTTAACATGCTTTTCTTGTCCTTTTTTCCCCTTTTCTGTCACAAGGGGTTTGTAAACAAGCTGGATGAATTTATTCAATGGTTAAACGAAGCCATGGAAACCACTGAGAATTGGACACCTCCCAAAGCAGAGACGGATGGCCTTAAACTGTACCTGGAGACGCACTTGGTAGGCAAGATTATGCTGCTCTTGCTGTTAGTTAGGGAAGGATTTTAATGTGCTACTTGTTTGTTTATGGAGAATATCAGTTTTACTTATCAGAAGTCATTATATGCTAATAAACCAAGTTTTAATGGGGTAAACTGCAGAAGCTGAAAATTTACAGGCATTTCAAGTAATACTATGAAATCTAAATCCTCCATATTTCAAGCTATTTTTTCAAAACTTTTTCCATAAAGGTAAGTAATTATTTAAAAATATACCTTAGAAAATTTTACTAGACCTTTGCTCTCTAAAGTGACAATTGAAGGTTTTCCTCTTCTTAAAAAGAAAAAATGAAAGAGGTAATTTTGATGACCATTCTAAGTTTTCTAGAATTCTTGTAAAATTAATGAACCTCTCATTATCAAGAGAGTCTACTTTATCTGTTCTACATTGGGTTATTTTAATAAAATATTTAAAACGATGATCTCCATCATTTTTGCTGCTATGTGGGTTTTTCAGCATATAATTAATACAACTGTCATTACACTGGTCCCTGTGCACAGGGAAATCCATGGAGAGGAAGTAGAAAACACTTGGATGAATATGCTTCTGAATATGTTAGAAGCAAGAATTATAGACTGGGGGACATTTGATGAACCTCATGAGGTTTTTACTGAATGCTTCAAATGGCCAATATCAATTATGAAGGGGTGGAAACCAAGTAGTCGAGTGTGATAAAGCATGAAGAAAAAGCACGTTGTCATAGGAAATGAAAATTCAAGCTTTAAGGATCTCATCTTTATTCCTTTCACTGATAGCATAAAATCGACAAAGGCAATGAACACGAATCCTTGGGTACCCAACTGTGGGGCTGATTTTCTGCCCCTCTTACATACTCAGAATTTGGATTGAGTAAACAGTGTGTGGGAGTCCTGCATGTATGTTAGTTCACAGGGTTCCAGAACGGTTCCCTGTGATATTAAATGAGAGAAGGAGAGAGAGGGAGAAGAGAGAAGGAGAGAAGAGGGGGAAGACAGAGAGGATGTTTTAGTTTTTTGCTGCTTGTGTTTTGCAGTGTATTTTATAACATTGCAAGAAAAACAGCCTCAAAATCCTATTGCTGCATGCAGATGGTCTTGTGAAAGATGAAAAAAAATCACAAAACTTGTAGAGGATGCTTCTGTTTTTAGAGACCTGGGTTGATGGTGTGTACAAACGCCAGTGACCCTAACCACCTCTCTTGTACGTGGGTTTTTAAATACTACCCTTAGCATTCAATCTGTTGAGTAGAGCCTTGATTTTTTTTTTTTAAAGAGGGCATTTCATAATAGCAAGATAAAGATATTCAATGCTTTATAAAGTAAATTGTATTAATTAGAATGTCAACTTTTCACTGGCATTGTTCTGACAGAAATTCTAATCTGTGTTTAAACAGGAGTATATGAACTTTATTTCACATTAAGTGTGCTGTCTTAATTTCTCTTGATTTAATATTTTATGGAAAACACACATTTTGTTTTTGAGGTCCCAGAGGGCATGGGGACACAAAGGGCACTTTAACACTAGACTATTTATTGAAATGAAAGCCAGGCTAGGAGAATATGAACGAAGGTCTCTCCTCTCTTTGGGAGTTGAGTGACACAACCTCTTTGTAACCAACGTGCACTCCTGGTCTCAAATCCGTACTACACAATTCTTTACTTAGCATCCCTGTGTTGGCCTCTGTCTCATTCTAGCCCAACACTATCCATTAGAACTTTCTGTGATGATGGAATATTCTATATTGCACATCCAATGTGCAATAACTAACCACAGCTATCTACTGAGCACTTGAAATGTGGCTAGAGCAACTGAGGAAATGAATTTTCTAACTGTAATTAACTTATGTTTGCATTTAAATTGCCACATGTGGCTTGTGATGACTGTATTCTAGTCCTGTAAATTATGGAACTCTTTACAGACGTAATGAATGGCAAGTATCCAGTACCTGCCTCATAATGACATTCTCGGCCAGAATGTGAAAATCATTATCCCCTTTGCTGTGGATCTCTACCTCAGATCCACAACAAACAGCCCTTCTTAAAATGTTTATCTCTTAAAGAATAACCTTGTTCCCGCCTAATGGTCAACACTTTCTTGAATGAATTTTCTCCACCATCATGTCTGTATTAGTTGGGCTAGAGATAACATGGGAACATCTTTACCTCTGCTTTGTGAATAGTGAGGGACTGTAATCTCCAGATTTGTTCACTGTTGTTAACTCACAATCTCAGGGGCTGAAATTATGAATAATACTGTTTAACAGTTACTGAAGACCTACTGTGTGTGGATTGCCATTGAATGATACTTAAAGACAATTATTGAGTCACTGTTCTACTGCATGCTGTGTCTGCTAGTCTAGATACAGCCTGTTGTTTAAACATCTTTCAAACAAACTCTGAGTTACTGTCTATCTGAGCACAATGTCTCTCTACATATCTCCTGAGCAATATTGTCATTTATATTTTTTATTTTATTTCCTTACTGTGGTGCTGAGTTAATATTAAGTTATTCTTCTCCAAAGAAGGCAAAAAATATCTACCTTTCCATAAAGAAAGTATACAACTAAGTCTAGAGATTTATATTTCTTAGTTCACACTGCATAAGTCATTACTGCTCCTCAATGAGTGGGCAAGAGGTATTTATTTGCAAGATTATCTAGTATGTAGACTTAGGTACATGAGTTTCATTAAACATCTCTATCGAGTCTATATTTTAAACATTAAACCAACAGATGTACAAGCCTCTGAGTCTGGTGTCTCCCCTGAGTTAATAATGTGTTAGAATAGTTGGCACCCTGCAATATTTATTATAAACAAAAGCAAATAAACAATAGCAAAATTTGTACATTTATATTTTGATACTTAATTCAATTATTTTCCATAACAGTAACCAAGGGTTTTCACCAACACAAATCAATTAAACCTTCACAATACCTTTATGAGAGATATGAAGGAGCTTTATTCTAACTGTAAGAAATACTGTGAAATTGCGATGATACATCAATGATTTTCCATGATAATTAATCATCTGCTTGCAACCTGGCTGCTCCTTCAAAAATACAATTCCTATCTTTTTAGAAAATGACATTTGCAGGAAAATGTTTGAATTTTGAAAGTATTGAGCATATTGAACATTGCTCTTTGAAAACCACTTTTAAAATAGCATTGTATACATATGTTCTTGAATGGATTCCCTTCTTCTTCACCTCTGTCCACTTTTTTAACAGCTTCATTGAGGTATAATTGGCATACTAAATTGTATATACTTAACGTAAACAATTTCGCAAGTTTTGACAAATGTATACACCCATGAAACCGTCACCACAGTCAAGGTGGTGAACATATCCATCACCTCCAAAAGCCTCTTCATGACCCTTTGTAATTGCTCCCTCCCTTCCCTCTCAGCCTTTCCTTCATCCCTAAGTAATCAAGGGTCTACTTTCCATCACTGTTAGATTGTACTTTCTAGAATTTTGCATAAATGCAATCAAACAACATGTTCTCTTTCTCTCTCTATTTTTTTCTTCTTTGGTCTGGTTTCTTTCACCCAGCATACTTATTTTGATGTTGTATGTTCCAATTGTTCATTCATTTTTATTGCTGAATAGTATTCCATTGCATAGTTATAGCACAATTTGATTACCCATTCAACTGATGGTGGACACTAAGGTTGTTTCCCTCACCACCATTTTTATTGGCTAAAGAAGCAAAAGTCACCAAAAATTACATGTAAGTAGAAGCATCATAAATAGTTCTTTGCGGACTATTTAGATTTTTTTCCTTTGAAAGAATTTATATTATCTTCAGAGTTAGACTGCTGAAGAGTAAAGCAGCAGAGCATGACAGCAACTTCTCCCTCAAGAGATTACATTTCATGTCCGTTTGCTTCCGAAAAGATAACTGTCATCTCCCAAATAGTTTTTATCCATGCCTAATTCACAAAATGGTACCACATCATATGCAATCAATTGCAAGAAAACAAAGCAGAAGTTTTTTTTTTTTAATCTGTAGCCAATCAGAGTATCTAGTAGGAGAAAGCAAGGTCAAACTGACACCAGACATCTGTGCGATAATTAGGAAAAAGAGCCAAGCATAAAGGCCTGGCTTAAACTTGGGAGATAAATTTGCATAGGTAGCACCATGTCATGTTGGGCAAACATTAACCAACCACATAGAAATAGCCTTGGAAAAACAACATTCTTAATTCAATTTGATAAATGAGAAAACATGGGGGAAATGGTGATGATGAGTTCATATATGTTAAGCACCTGCGAGTGCCAGGCAGTTGTTTATGTGTTAGGAATACATGATGAATGAGTTTCGCTTCTTTCTTCTAGGGATTTGCAATCTAAGGGAGATGACCATAGAATAAATGTAGTCATCTTTGGACCCATAAATGATGAATGTAATATAATTTTGAGCAGTAAACTTCTTGTAGGATAAGCAAAGTACTGTTTGGAGCACAGAACAAAGTTTTATTGGTTCTTCCTCAGAGTAGGGAAGGCTCAGAGAGGTAATTTGATGTAGACCTCACAGGCCATATATGATTTGTTGGATAAAGAGGGGAGGAGAGGAGATGGGAGGAAATTTTATGGGCAAGTAAGGGAGGTGGGGTGAGCCATCTGGTGTGGCTGAGGCTAAGTTGTGTCCTCCAGGTTAGGGCTGGGTGGTAAAAGAGATTGAATGTCCTTTTAATGGATTGAACTTTTCTCTGAGGGCAAAGGGGACTCATTGAAGGTTTGATTTTATTTTAAAACAGGAGAGTGACAAGAATCAACTGTAAATTCCATGGGGGGAGGGTCAGCTTGCTATAGATTAACTGGATAAATCCATGGCTTAAATGAGAGAATAACAATGGGCATAATGGAAAATGGATTGGAGTATAACAATCTGCCCTTGAAGGGTCTGAAATTTTTTCCTCATTCCTTATTGTGTCATTACTCTAAGTACTTATAAAAACAGACTGAATTAAACTAATAATATGACTGGCTAACAAAAGCTCAGTACAGATGTCTTCCTGCCATCTATATTTAGGTATTTATATCATTTTTTTAAAATAGCTTTCATTTATATCATAAGAAAAACAATATACTTCTCACAAAGTTTTTAGTCATACCAGAAAATTTCCCGAAATACATTCAGCTGTGTTTCTTTTGCTTGCCCTTCTGTGTCTACCTGTGTTCCATTTCTCATTGCTTGAAGTGAAGAGATGACAGGCTCTCCGTTTTCCCACTTTCCGGTGCCCACCTCTCCCTGCCTACCCTCCTCTGCTGAGAGGACAGGCAGCTCTGGCCCAAGAAAGCTGAGCTTCACAATACGAGCAGCTACCACATGCCTGTACTCTTCAGTTAACAACAGACACTCGATCGCGCTTCAAAAGCCTGAGCTGTCTCAATTTGGCTGCCACCTCCCCTCAGCCTTGCTGAGTAGGGCTGGTGGCCTCATAGGAGCTTTGAAGTTCCATTTGCTTGTCACCCTTGATTCCTGTCAGTTTAAGGTGAGTAGCTGAGAGTTTAGCAGGGAGAAGCATTACTTCTGTTTGAGGGATTTGAGATACTCGACTCCCAGCCTTGAGTTACTTACTTTGGTAGCTTGTGGATGGAAAGATCTGCTGGAAATTTATAGCACTTAGGCATTTTGAGGTTGATGCCTGGGGAGAGGAGGCTCATCTTGGACATGTGAAAGTCCTGGACCACATTCTTTTGCTCATATAACTTATTCTGTGCATCTAGGAGACAAATAGTGTTGTCTTCCCTTTTCAGTTAAAAAGGATCCCTGAACTGTTCCAAGCACCTGGGAACATACTTTTTGCCTGTCTTAATTTTGAGACTCTTGTTCCCATCATTTTAAAAATTGCTGTCAGAGATTGGTTCAAGGTGGCGGAGTAGAAGGATGTGCACTAACTCCCTCTTGCGAGAGCACCGGAATCACAACTAACAGCTGAACAATCATCAACAGGAAGACACTGGAACTCACCAAAAAAGATACCTCACATCCAAAGACAAAGGAGAAGCCACAATGAGACGGTAGGAGGGGCGCAATCACAATAAAATAAAATCCCATTACTGCTGGGTGGGTGACTCACAAACTGGAGAACACTTATGCCACAGAAGTCCACCCACTGGAGTGAAGGTTCTGAGCCCCACATCAGGCTTCCCAACCTGGGGGTCCGGCAACAGGAGGAAGAATTCCTAGAGAATCAGACTTTGAAGGATAGTGGGATTTGATTACAGGACTTCTACAGGACTGGGGGAAACAGAGACTCCACTCTTGGAGGGCATACACCAAGTAGTGTGTGCATTGGGACCCAGGGGAAGGAGCAGTGACCCCAGAGGAGACTGAACCAGCCCTACCTGCTAGTGTCGGAGGGTCTCCTGCAGAGGCGGGGGGTGGCTGTGGCTCACTGTGAGGACAAGGATACTGGCAACGGAAGTTCTGGGAAGTACTCCTTGGCATGAGCCCTCCCAGAGTCTGCCATTAGCCCCACCAAAGAGTTGGGTAGCCTCCAGCGTTGGGTCACCTCAAGCCAAACAACTAACATGGAGGGAACCCAGCCCCACCCATCAGCAGAGAAGCAGATTAAAGTTTTACTGAGCTCTGCCCACCAGAGCAACAGTCAGCTCTACCCACCACCAGTCCCTTCCATCAGGAAACTTTCACAAGCCTCTTAGATAGATAGCCTCATCCACAAAAGGGCAGACAGCAGAAGCAAGAACTACAATCCTGCAACCTGTGGAACAAAAACCACATTCACAGAAAGATAGACAAGATGAAAAGGCAGAGGGCTATGTACCAGATGAAGGAACAAGGTAAAACCCCAGAAAAACAACTAAATGAAGTGGAGATAGGAAATCTTCCAGAAAAAGAATTCAGAATAATGATAGTGAAAATGATCCAGGACCTTGGAAAAACAATAGAGGCAAAGATCGAGAGGATGCAAGAAATGTTTAACACAGACCTAGAAGAATTAAAAAAGAAACACTAGAAGAATTAAAGAACAAACAAACAGAGATAAGCAGTACATTAACTGAAATGAAAAATACAGTAGAAGGAATTAATAGCAGAATAACTGAGGCAGAAGAAAGGATAAGTGACCTGGAAGACAGAATGGTGGAATTCACTGCCGCAGAACAGAATAAAGAAAAAAGAATGAAAAGAAATGAAGACAGCCTAAGAGACTTCTGGGGCAACAGTAAATGCAACAACATTCGCATGATAGGGGTCCCAGAAGGAGAAGAGAGAGAGAAAGGACCCAAGAAAATATTTGAAGAGATTATAGTTGAAAACTTCCCAAACAAGGGAAGGGAAATAGCCACCCAAGTCCAGGAAGCACAAAGAGTCCCAGGCAGGATAAATCCAAGGAGAAACATACCGAGACACATAGTAATCAAATTGACAAAAATTAAAGACAAAGAAAAATTAATGAAAGCAACAAGGGTAAAACAACGAATAACATACAAGGGAACTCCCATAAGGTTAACAGCTGATTTCTCAGCAGAAACTCTACAAGCCAGAAGAGAGAGGCATGATATATTTGAAGTGAAGAAAGGGAAGAACCTGCAACCAAGATTACTCTACCCGGCAAGGATCTCATTGAGATTCGACGGAGAAATCAAAAGTTTTACAGACAAGCAAAAGCTAAGAGATTTCAGCAACACCAAACCAACTCTACAACAAATGCTAAAGGAACTTCTCTAAGTGGGAAACACAAAAAAAGAAAAGGACCTGCAAAAACAAACCCAAAACAAGTAAGAAAATGGTAATAGGAACATACATATTGATAATTACCTTAAACATGAATGGATTAAATGCTCCAACCAAAAGACACAGGCTCTCTGAATGGATACAAAAACAAGACCCATATATATGCTGTCTACAAGGGACCCACTTCAGACCTAGGGACACATACAGACTGAAAGTGAGGGGATGAAAAAAGTTATTCCATGCAAATGGAAATCAAGGGAAAGCTGGAGTAGCATTACTCATATCAGATAAAACAGACTTTAAAATAAAAAATGTTACAAGAGACAATGAAGGACACTACATAATGATCAAGGGATAAATCTAAGAAGAAGATATAACAATTATATATGCACCCAACATAGGAATACCTCAATACATGAGGCAACTGCTAACAGCTATAAAAGAGGAAATCGACAGTAACACAATAACAGTGGAGGACTTTAACAGCTCACTTACACCAATGGACAGATCATCCAGACAGAAAATTAATAAGGAAGCACAAGCTTTAAATGACACATTAAACAAGATGGACTTTATTGATATTTATAGGACATTCCATCTAAAAACAGAAGATTAACCTTTCTTCTCAAGTGCAAACAGAACATCTCCAGGATAGATCACATCTTGGGTCACAAATCAAGCCCTAGTAAATTTAAGACAGTTGAAATCATATCAAGCATCTTTTCTGACCACAACACAATGAGATTAGAAATCAATTACAGGGAAAAAAACGTAAAAAACACAAACACATGGAGGCTAAACAATATGTTATTACATAACCAAGAGATTGCTGAAGAAATCAAAGAGGAAATAAAAAAATGTCTAGCGACAAATGACAAAACATGACGATCCAGAACCTATGGGAAGCAGCAAAAGCAGTTCTAAGAGGGAAGTTTATAGCAATACAAGCCTACCTCAAGAAACAAGAAAAATGTCAAATAAACAATCTAACCTTACACCTAAAGGAACTAGAGAAAGAAGAACAAACTAAAGCAAAGTTAGTAGAAGGAAAGAAATCATAAAGATCAGAGCAGAAATAAATGAAATAGAAACAAAGAAAACAATAGCAAAGAACAATAAAACAAAAAGCTGGTTCTTTGAAAAGATAAACAAAATTGATAAACCATTAGCCAGAGTCATCAAGAAAAAGAGGGAAAGGACTCAAATCAATAAAATTAGGAATGAAAAAGGAGATGTTACAACAGACACAGCAGAAATACAAAACATCCTAAGAGACTACTACAAGCAACTCTATGCCAATAAAATGGACAACCTGGAAGAAATGGACAAATTGTTAGAAAGGGGGAACCTTCCAAGACTGAACCAGGAAAAAATAGAAAATATGAACAGACCAACCACAAGTAATGAAATGGAAACTGTGATTTAAAATGTTCCAACAAACAAAAGTCCAGGACCAGATGGCTTCACAGGTGAATTCTATCAAACATTTAGAGAAGAGCTAACACCCATCCTTCTCAAACTCTTCCAAAAAATTGTAGAGGAAGGAACACTCCCAAACTTATTCTATGAGGCCACCATCACCCTGATACCAAAACCAGACAAAGATACTACAAAAAAAGAAAATTAAAGACCAATATCACTGATGAATATAGATACAAAAATCCTCAACAAAATAGTAGCAAACAGAATCCAATAACACATTAAAAGAATCATACACCATGATCAAGTGGAATTTATCCTAGGGATGCAAGGATTCTTCAATATACACAGTTCACTTAATGTGATAAACCATATTAACAATTTGATCATCTCAATAGATGCAGAAAGACCTTTTGACAAAATTCAACACCCATTTATGATTAAAACTCTCCAGAAAGTGGGCATACAGAGAACCTCCCTCAACATAATAAAGGCCATATATGACAAACTCACAGCAAACATCATTCTCAATGGTGAAAAACTGAAACCATTTCCTCTAAGATCAAGAATAAGACAAGGATGTCTACTCTCACCACTGTTATGCAACATAGTTTTGGAAGCCCTAGCCACAGCAATCAGAGAAGAAAAAGAAATAAAAGTATACAAATTGGAAAAGAAGAAGTAAAACTGCCACTGTTTGCAGATGACATGATACTATACATAGAGAATCCTAAAGACGCTACCAGAAAACTACTAGAGCTAATCAATGAATTTGGTGAACTACCAGGATACAAAATTAATGCACAGAAATCTCTTACATTCCTATACACTAATGATGAAAAATCTGAAAGAGAAATTAAGGAAACACTGCCATTTACTGTTGCAACAAAAAGAATAAAATACCTAGGAATAAACCTACTTAAGGAGACAAAAGACCTGTATGCAGAAAACTATAAGACACTGGTGAAAGAAATTAAAGATGATAGAAACAGATGGAGAGGTATACCATGTTCTTGGATTGGAAGAATCAATATTGTGAAAATGACTATATTACCCAAAGCAGTCTACAGATTCAATGCAATCCCTATCAAATTACCAATGGCATTTTTCACAGAACTAGAACAAAAAATCTTAAAATTTGTATGGAGACACAAAAGACCCTGAATAGCCAAAGCTGTCTTTAGGGAAAAAAACGGAGCTGGAGGAATCAGACTCCCTGACTTCAGACTATACTACAAAGCTACAGTAATCAAGACAATATGGTACTGGTACAAAAACAGAAATATAGATCAATGGAACAGGATAGAAAGACCAGATATAAACCCACGCTCCTATGGTCACCTAATCTATGACAAAGGAGGCAAGGATATACAATGGAGAAAAGACAGTCTCCTCAATAAGTGGTGCTGGGAAACCTGGATAGCTACATGTAAAAAAATGAAATTAGAACACTCCCTAACACCATACACAAAAGTAAACTCAAAATGGATTCAAGACCTAAATGTAAGACCGGACACTATAAAACACTTAGGGGAAAACACAGTAAGAACACTCTTTGACATAAATCACAGCAAGATCTTTTTCAGTCCACCTCCTAGAGTAACGGGAATAAAAACAAAAATAAACCAATGAGACCTAATGAAACTTAAAAGCTTTTGCAAAGCAAAGGAAACTACAAACAAAACAAAAGACAACCCTCAGAATGGGAGAAAATATTTGCAAATGTATCAACCGACAAAGGTTTAATCTCCAATATATATAAACAGCTCATGAAGCTCAATATTAAAAAAACAAACAACCCAGTGAAAAAATGGGCAGAAGACATAAGTAGACATTTCTTCAAAGAAGACATACAGGTAGCCAAGAAGCACATGAAAACGTGCTCAACATCACTAATTATTAGAGAAATGCTAATCAAAACTACAGTGAAGTATCAGCTCACACCAGTTAGGATGGGCATCATCAGAAAATCTACAAACAACAAATGCTGGAGAGAGTATGCAGTAAAGGGAACCCTCTTGCACTGTTGGTGGGAATGTAAATTGATACAACCACCATGGAGAACAGTGTGGAGGTTCCTTAAAAAACTAAAAATAGATTTACCTTATGACCCAGCAATCCCACTTCTGGGCATATACCCTGAGAAAACCATAATTCAGAAAGACACATTCACCCCAATATTCATTGCAGCACTATTTATAGTAGCCAGGTCATGGAAGCAACCTAAATGCCCATTGACAGACAAATGGATAAAGAAGATGTGGTTCATACATACAATTGAATATTACGTAGCCATAAAAAGGAACGAAATTGGGTCATTTGTAGAGACGTGGATAGATCTAGGGACTGTCGTACGGAGTGAAGTAAGTCAGAAGGAGAAATACAAATATCGTATATTAACACACATATGTGGAGCCTAGAAAAATGGTACAGATGAACCAGTTTGCAGGGCAGAAATAGAGACACCGATGTAGAGGACAAACGTATGGACACCAAGGGGGGGAAGTGGTGTGATGAATTGGGAGATTGGGATTGACATGTATACACTAATATGCATAAAATGGATAACTAATAAGAACCTGCTGTATAAAAAAATAAATTAAATAAAATAATTTTAAAAAGATAAAAATTGCTGTCACCCAGACATTTTACCGATTTATTACTTTATTCTTTTTCTTTAGAATGTGATGACTGTTTTAAAGTAGAATGACAGAGAAATACTGGATTTATTGAGCACTTGCTATTTAGGGTGGTGGCATGCTAAGCACTGAAGAGACAGTTTGCAGACTGCCTTGTACTATAGGGTTTATGCACGATCGAAGGACACCATGTATGGACAAGAGCCAGTGTGTGACCTAACTCACTTGAGCCAGGATGCTGTCACCCACTATCTGTCTCCCTGTATAGACCCATGTGCAGATCTTACTTAGCTACTGTGTTACATGGAATTTTGGAATCTTGAAGCAATTCACCTGGCACAAATGATATTAAGATAAAAGTTTCAGGCCTGAAACAGATCTTTACTCTAGCCGAAAAATGCCTGTCGTATCTACTGAAGGTTGTTGTGAAGATCGCATAAACCTGTTGTAAGTGAGGATGCTTTGTTCATTTTGAGGGAGTTGTGCACACCCCTCGGAGCCCCTGAGAACAGGTGGTGTGAGAATCTCGGGTGTTCCTAGAGAGGTTGAATCTCTCCCCACCTACCCTGCCCTAATGATTCACCTGTGACTGTCACCTCCTTGAGGGACTGCTTGTGTCTTTTTGGTGTCTGCTCTGACACCCTGCCCTGCACATGCATAATAAGTACTAAACAAATCTGTTAAATGAATAAATGAGCACTTGTAAAAACAGTGTTACAACCATTACAGCAGCAAATTATAGCTAATATTATAAATCATCAAACAATAACTGAGAATGTCTGCAAGGTATATTATTTCCTCTACAGTTTCCAAATCAAAATGGACTCTGGTCACAGAGCTTTCTGAGTATTGTCTGGTATATTTGTGACAAGAAAAACACCTATGGAGGGAAAAAATAGGATAGTTTCTTCTGCTTTCAGGGTGTAATTCATCCCCTTTGGCAAAAAACACAAGGAAAATAAAATGTTAACTCAGATATTAGAAAGGTTAAAATTCCACAGGTTAACATTACTATTTCAAAAGATGAAGACTGTATGACTACACAGGATGTTAATGACTTGACATTACGAAATTTATTAAATTTATTTTTAAAGCAATTTGGTTCCCCCTCTCAAATGCATGAAGCATCTGGGAGTTGGAATAGATCTTCCCCAGGCTGCCAAACAAATTTTTAATGAAACTGGAGTCCTTCAGGGATTGTCCTAAATCCACATAATATTCTTAGGTCTTGGTGTTTGCACTGGGACCTGTATATTAACAGATGTATGTGTGAATAATATACTTATATCCATCCATCACCTTGGTGGCTCCACATCTGTAGGGGCTGCTGCACATCAATTATTCCACCGCAGGAGGTAGAGAGATATTTGGGCCAGCATGGACCTCTTTTTCAATTAGGGCCTCAGAGCAGTGTGTTCTGGAAGTGACATGGTCCCTTTAGACAGAACTTCTGCAAATCCATTTGGCCTAATGTGGCCGTGCTAGGAAGTCAATGTGATTACCTGTGCCAGGTGTGGAGGTAGCATGCAGAAAAGCAAATGAAAATTTGGTCACTAAGAGGCACCATCAACATTCCGGATCTCTCCCATCTATCTAATCCTTGAATAAGATATTAGCAAGTCTATCAAAAAAAGAATGCCAGCCTTAGTAAAATATATTTACCTTCCACAAAAAAATGCAACTGCTTGTTTGAAAGAAATTGTGATTTGGTTGAGGAGCTAAATTCACTTTCGAATGCTTGGAAATGTTTTTATTATCTGCGGTTTCAGGAAAAAAAATGTTTCCTCAGGAAGAACAAGGGTTTTTGTCTTTACATCTTAGTGCCTTTTTTAAAAAAAGGAAAACAATGTTTTTATAATGCTTATCTTTTTGTTCATGAACTTGGAACATCTTTCTCAAGAGTACATAGTGCTTTCAATTTTTTAAAGCTTCTGATATTATACGTGGTGGTGTGTTGCATATTGTCGTAACCAATAAATCAATGACAAATGTAGCCGCTTCATTTTGTTGGGGAGATATATAATTGTGGTGGTGGCTGACCATTTATTTAATTATGTGGTAAGTACCATATGATGAGAGGGTAAAGTTAAATTGATGATTTGGGCTATCTCAGCCGGGGTACAGTTTACATGGCAATTACACCGGGATCATCTAAGTGTAATTGGCAAGTAATTTTGTAAGCGAAGGAACATGACAGCTCATTTACATGGCGTTCAATGAGTAAAATTTGGGGACATTTATCAACCACCTCCAAGTGAAGAGTGATTGCACCAATATAGCCCAACATACTATAGGCAGCATTTTGAAAGCTTCGTGGAAGGTTTTTGGTACGAATCTTCATTCATTTGCTCCTTGAACATTTATTAGGTGTGTGCTGTGTGCCAGGCACTGTCCTAGGCATTGAAGATACAAGCACAAATGAAAAGTGAAGTTCTACTTTCAACTCATGGGTGGGAAGCAGACCCATCATCAGTAGTTATACAACAGTGTAGTAAGTAGAGGTTCGAGCTCTGCAGTTACTGTGGCTGCTGAGGAGGGGAAACCAGGAGGCTGGAAGATGGTCCGGGAAAACTTGCTAGCAAGGGTGACACCTGGGATGAATTTTAAAGGATGAGCAGGGCCGAGCCAGGGGACGGGAAAAAGGACTTTTCAGGCAGAGGTGCAAGCAACAGCAGAATCTTAGAGGACCAAGATGACTGATGTGAGCTGGTGCATTTCAAGGCAGACCTGGGACCCAAGAGGCAGCCTTGAATGGGATCCCAGAGACTCTGTAGGTCATGCCGGAGGCTGGACCTTATCCTGCAACCTGGGGAAGACATCGGAGGCATTTAACAAGAGTTGTTTTGTAGACAGAACATTCTGTGTAATAAAATGTTTTTATTGAGCTATTACAATATGCCAGGCTCTGTTCTACAGGTATCAAGGCATTTCATCCTCACAGCAACCCCATGAGATAGGCACTGACATACCCCCCTTTTTACCTTTGAAGAAACTGAGTACAAAGAGATTGCCCCGAGCTACACAGGGGGTGATGGAGGAGCCAGGATTTGAACCCAGACTTGTCCAGCTCCAGAGCCCATGCTTGTCCCCAGCACCCACACCATGTCATTAGTCCCCTTGATATAATCAACTGCAGCCTCCTGTTTTTAAGATACGCATTCCCCACCTCCTGTCCCCGCCGCTAGACTGTGAGCTCTATGAGGCCAGGAACTATATTTATCTTGCTCACAGCCACATCCCTCAAGCTTAGGATGATTGCCTGCACCTTCATAGGCATGCCACAAATAAAGAAAAAAATGTAGTTTTGAGGGGGTCATGACTGGAGGCTGTTGAAGTCAGCCTGGCAAGGGATGATGATGAGGGCCTGAATCTAAGGCAGTGTTAGTCGATACAGAGAGGTGAGGATAGAGAAATAAATTGTCAGGGCTTGGTGACTGACTGGACGTGTGGATTTTGTTGGCATATCCTCACAGTGTTTCTGATCTCCAACTCCTACGCTGGAGAGATGACTTGGCAAAGAATCCGAAGCTGAGGGAAGCTTGTGCTCCTATTCACAGAGCTCTCAAATTCCTGAGAAGAAACGTTGCGGACTCAGGATGAGAAGTTAGAAGAAACTTCCCTGGAGATAGTTAAAAATAGAATGAACACATCTGCCTGGGATGTGGAGGGACAGAGCTGCCCTAGGGTAGATGAATAGTTAGACGGCCTTTGGGATTTTTCCCGCTTTGAAAATTTTCTCCTTTAGAATAAAAATTCTCCTGAGCCACCTGTGCTTAACTGTGTGGCTTAAAGATAAAATCGAAGTGTCCAAGAAATGGAAAATATTGAGTCCAAATGCCTGGATTGTAGGTAAAGAAACAGAAGCCCAGAAGGGTTAGATGACTTGTCCAAGGGCACACAAAAGGAAGACTCAGATCACTGGTCTCTCAGTCCCCTGCTCTCTGGACTCTCAGAGAGCAGCATCTGTGTTTGGGTGGCCCCCTGTGCTGGGTGGTGGCCCCAAAGCAAAGAGAACCTGGTATCTGTACTTGAGGAGTTCAGAGAGCCTCAACAGTAAGTGCCACAAAGTACCAGTTGCTACACAGAACATTTGGAAAATAGAGAAAATGAATTTTAAAAGTCTATAATGATTTTTCTTTAGCCCCACTCATTGCCAAGCACTGCTTCAATGCTTTACAACCATTGTCTCTAATTCTTACAACTTGGAAGTTAGATAGTATTACTTGTCATTTTGTGTTTCAGAAAGCTAAAGCCCTGAGAATTCATTCCATAAGACCAGGCTATGTTAACTCTAAGTCCTACCCTGCACAAGTGGTGTTAACATTTTGTTGCATTTCCCTATAGTCTTTTTCTACACACTGGGACTATCCATTTACATAGTTACAGTTTAATCATGGATACAATTTGAACTTTCATTTTTTGGCTTGTAATGTGTTCTATCTATTTTTCATGTGATTTCGTAGTCTTCATTTTAATGGCTGTATAATGTCTTATCAAGTTTTTCGGAGGTTCTTAATCAAAAATATTTACTCATGAAAATCTTTCCATTTTTGGCACATGTGGCATTTGGAAGGTATATTTTCTATTTTGAGGACCATCTGACCATCCTCTATGGATGGCATTGGGCAGAGCAGGAGAGAAACTGCCAGGCTGTGCACAGCGGATCATGACTTTCTTCCCCACCAAGAGCCCCTCTGGGAATGCAGGTTGGTTCTGGGCACAGCTCAGATGGAGCCCGGGTGGAGACGGCCTAAGGCAGATAGCAGGTGACTTTTCAAGCCTCTGCTTTTCTGACTGAACACACGTTCCTCCTCCTGCCCTTGTGAAAAAGCAAGTTTTCATTTTCTTAGGGTAGTAAAAATCTTTTGTGTGAAGAAAATGTGTCATCAAGTGTCTTATTCATCAGCATATATAGCATCTCTTTAAAATGACAGTGGGAGTATAAGTTCATCAGTTCAATATGTCTTTCACATTTGGAGACTCCTGACTAATAAACCTCTGGTATTTATCATCAGAACAGCCAAAGAACTAAAATCTGACACATGCTGTTCTCACGCACTGAGAAAAACTTAAAAAGACAGAAGATTTTCTCCATTTTTCCTTCTTCCATTCATTTAGAAGAAAAAACATACCTTTTTTTAATATAAAAAAATATGAGCATACAGAAACATCTGGCCTCCATTACCATAGCAGCCTCCTAAACGGCCTCCTTGTCTGCCCGTCTAAAGTCAACTCTGTATAAAAGCCAGAAAGATGTTTCTAGAACACAGAACTGTACCGGTCACCCTCCCGTGTTGTTGACCTCTTCTTCCATGACTCTTATGGCTCTTGGAGTAAAATGCCATGTGTAGCTGCAGCCCCCACACCCCCTGCTTCCACCTTGTCCCAGCCATACCAAGCTGCTTCTGGCTCCTCTATTCCTGCTGCAGTAAAGCATGTCTCCAGCCCCACATGCAAATCAATCCTTTCTTCCCAAACTCCCTGCCAGCCTCTGCAGAACCTGGTTCCCAGCTTGAGCTCCCACAGCACCTATCTAGCACTATCACACTCATACGGAATATAGCCTACAATCTTAGTTTTACTTGGCCTGCATGATACTTTAATTAAAAAAAATTAAATCTCATTGGGCATGCATATCACTGTTCAGTTTAAGGCCCTGCCACTCTCTGTTATACATCAAACCCCAATTACATATTTATTCTGTGCTGGGTCATATAAGGCTACTTGCTTTTGATCTGTTTTACCCAACAGACTATAAGTGGTGTGTGCTGGAATTGGGTATTGTTAATTTTTGTGTCTATAGGCCTGGCAGAGACTGCTCAATAAATATCTGTTGTATTAATTTATGCTTTTTTTAAAAGCATATATTATGTCGGGAGAGATGCAGTAACTCTTTTTGGCCTCTCTGTTCACAAACATTATAAAATTCATGGACCTCAGTGGACCTGGCAGACACTAACAGTATTCCATGGGGATGGCAGAAAGTCTATGTTCATGATGTGATTCTGCTAAAACCTAGACATTTTGGATCTTTAAGCTTCTGAATATGATTATGGTCTTTCCCACTATTTCCTGTACCAGGAGATTCATATCAATTCTTATGATCCCTCATGAGTAGCTATCTTCATGTTTGTCATAGTTTTGTGCATCAAGGTGTACATTTCCTTGGTTTCATTTCATATCCACATGATCTCCATACTTCCATCAAACTGGGATCTTCAGAAATTTGAATGGAATAGGATAAGATGTAGATTTTTATCTACTTAGTAAGGTGTGATCATGATTAAAGTAATCAGTGTGCTTACCTGAATTTGGATCCTGACAAGGAGTAATGTACCCATATCTATAGATGCTGGTGAGGCTAGGAATACCCATTGGTCAACCTGTGAAGTATCATCTTTTTGATAATCTAGTCCTTTGTCTCAGCCACTGTATTTTTCATTTCCTTAGTTATTCTCATCTAGATGTTCAGTTTCATGCTGCTGTAAAGACACGAAAAAGATGGGGTGTCTCACAGGTCCCAGGTTACTCATATTTATGGAATTTCACATAATCGTCAATGATGTAGGTCTGTGGTACCTGTCTATGGCCATGTTGTTGCTGTAAATTAAATCTGCAGAGAATGCCCTGCATTTTCAGGGAGTGCTATGGATGTTGCAAAGGGACTATATACCATAAGGCATTGCTGAGGAAACATGTTAGTAGCACAAGAATGGAGATGTGTCCAGGTATCAAGTTCAAAAAAAAAGAAAAGAAAAGAAAAAACTCTTTCGCCTAAGCTTCCTTCCTTAGGGAAGAAGTGGGGGCAGAATGGGGAGAGTTTATTACAGAATCCTTTAGCAGCCAGAAATTTCATTGACAATGTTGTTAATGTGCCTGCTTGCCTGCCCATTGTGAATTCCTTACTTGATATTATTAATGGTTAATGGATGCATCTGAAAATTAAGCAATATTGTACCATTTGGGTAATAGTTATATTAAATGGTTCTTTCCTATAGCATAAAGCTTATCTTTTTTTAATAATGAATACTTCATCTTTTCCAATGTCCTAATCAAATGCTTCCACATTATCTTGAGGCAGAACCAGATCCAGCTGCATCTATTCTATGCTATTGGCTTCAATTATGTCAAATTGTCCAACCTACCCACAGGTCCTAAGGTTCTCTTTTGCTGAGACATAGGCCTGATGCACGTCTTTGGAAGCTCATGATTACCAACTATTCAGCACTAGTCTGTTGTAAGTAAACAGAGAATACTAGGCTAATTTTACAGTTATGAGGAAATCTCTAGAATAGATTTCTTCCTCAATGTTGGCATTCTCGGGTTGATCTCAAGTATTTTTCTTTTCCATGTCCCTTCTCCCTGAAACACAAACATGTACCTCAATCTGCATGGCATTCCTTCAGAGTTGATGATTTCCACTGCAGTGGCAAAAAGTAAATTACAGTCATGTTTTGGCTATAAATAATAATTATTTAATTTTTAATAGCTATTATATCGTTTGGATTGACCAGAAGCATCAGGCTTCTGATATATTGTCATACTTTATTTTATTCAACCAAATACCTGCAGCTGAAAGAGGGCAATACAAGAAATAGTGAACAACCCTTGGGGAAACCAGCAAGTCTCTTTCTGCCATATTATGCTGAAACTTTACTGTTCTTATGCTTCTAGTAAGATGAAATGATTCATCATTTTGGAGTAATTTTTTTTAGTCAAGATTCTTATCTTTATACTTCAAGTTCTGATCTGCCTGTCCCTATCTCCTTCATTTTCAGCTTATTTTGACTGTTGTGCTTTTTCTTTTGAGCTTTAAAAGACCCCTTTTTTCCACTAAGAAAAAGACTCACCAATGAACATCCAAGGTGATGGAGGATGCCCTTTGATGTGCAGGGGCCATGCCTTATACCCCTTAAATTGCTATTACCCTGTCCAGTGTACAGAATAGGCATAATACATGGTTTCTGAATGAATGAATGAGTGAAAGAATGGAAAAATTAATATCTAATTTCATAAGTTATGGTTGTTTAACCTCTTTCATCCAAATTACATTCCAACTGAGACTATCATCTCGAATTTCTGTCAAATATTCTTAATACTAAGTTCAGTGTGTAGTACATGCAGCCATTGCTCAGTGAGTGTTTAGTGAGAGCAAAGTATATTGTATACTTTGGAGCCCTATTACGGAGAAGCCGAAATGTGGAACATAGTCTTTCAAAATCCATACTTTTTCAAATTAGTCAAGTCGAGGAATGGATTTTCACCCTGAAGACTAACCATTGATTCAACAGATTGGTCACTATGATTACTCTCCATTGGACCTCCTGTGTTTGGAACACCTTATAACATTCCAGAGACGGAAAAATCTTTGGAAAACCATCTGTGTTTCTTGAAATATTTAAATGGAAACCTTCCCCTTGAGAGAGTCCTATTGATCCAGTTCAGCAGATATCCACTATTCCTGCAAACATTTATTGAACACCTCGTATGTGACATGAGTTGGAAATAAATGTGAAGCTGGCGATTCTTTCAATTGTAGTTCTTTCTTGCTTATAGTTTGGTAGGCAAGTATAGGAATAAAGCAGAATTCAGTATGATAAATTCTACAATAGAAGCAGGTATAAGGAGCAGAGGAAGCCGAGAGAGGGGAGTAATTAATTCTGTGTAAGGCATTAGGGAAGGCTTCCTGAAAGAAATGGCTCTGAGTTGGAATTCATCCATAACGGTCTTTGTCTTTTGGATGACTATCATGAGCGAAAAATGCCCCTGATGTACTCAACATATTCATTTATAACTCAATGTCATATTGTAAGGAATAAACTTAAAATTCAAACATTTGAAAACCATTGGACTCCTCACTACAGCACCTGAATCCACCTCAATATCCTGTGGTTTGTGTGATATCTGAGAAACAGCTGAATCAAACCCCACTATATTAATGGATTTATATATGTGCACATAAGGCTAATATAATTTATGTTGCCAATTTTTTTATGGTTTCATAAATAGTGCTATCAGTAACATTTCTAAAAAGTGACGAAATGAGCTCATATGTGCTGGTAGAAATTCAGTATATTTTATAGAACACTGCTACTCTTGATATAGCCCACGGGATGTGGCTTTTCATAAAAACCTAATGAATTTCTAGATTTGTCAGCTGTTTCCAAACAGATGCACTCTGCTAACCTAATGGAAACATTCTGAGCCCAGATCCCAAATATCAATAGCTTTTAGTATTGCCAATTAGTTTGTCTATTGAGTAAATTGGACTGTGTGGCTCTTGATAAAAAGTAGCAAGTAATTTTGTATGGATGTTTTAACTGCCTTGCCAGGCTTTGATGCTCGTATCTTTCCTTGCAGAGTTTTAAGTTGAATGTAGACAGTCATTGTGCTCTCAAGGAAGCTGTGGAGGAGGAAGGACTCCAACTTCTCGAGCTTATTGCATCTCACAAAGCAGGTAAATCCTCCTGAAATATTGCAAGTCTTTATGTCTCCAGACTATTAAGAATGAAGAAGCATTGCTGTAAATTACTGCATATATTCACTTCCTTATGTATTATTAATATTTACATTATCAGATTGACCTTCAAGATTTATAAATGTTTCATATACTGCACACAATGCTGTGATACTTGTAAGATGAAATACTGCCTCCAAATGGTCTGTTCATTTGGGGCTTGGTGTTCGCCTGAGTTTCAATTGAAATCACATTCCTGAAAACTTCACTGACATGCTTTTTGATGTAGGTGCTCTGGAAATAACATTAAGATAATGAAGGAGAATTGTGCCTATAGTTATAATGCATATGCATTCAGGTACTTATAGATATCATTACAGATATAAGGCAGGCAGTCTAGAGATACCTGATTATTTCCCTGCCAATTCACACACATGAACGTTTTGCATGTTCTTTGCTGGTCATTGCATTAGCAGAGTTTTGGCCTTAGACCAATTCTTACTCCAGTATTAATGTATTTATGAGGAACAGATTATAAATAAGAAATAGTTTTGTCATTTGGTTATACTTATCCTGGTAGTAAAAGACCATAAGACAGGATGAATTACAGTTTGGCACTTGTTTTGAGCTTACCACAGCTAAATAAGAAAAGAACAGCATTAATCTGATGTGGTAATACTAAAGACTGCTGTCTTAAATCTGGCCCATTTACTATAGTTCGGGTTGAATTAACTTTACCTATTTCCATACATTTTCTGATCATTATAAAGTCTCCACACAGATACACACAGGGCCTTTTATTTGGAATGTGAAGCTGTGGTGTTAATAATTTTTATGTATCGTGATTTTTTGTTCCATATACATTTCTTTAGTCAATATATTAAATCTAAGTCGATTCCAAACCATGCATCTACGTGGTTATCCCATTTTTGTGTCCTTATGCCTTCTGTCAAGTCAGAAATCCCCAACCTCTGTTCTGAGTGGCAGGTGATGGTAATGGTTGCTTAAAATTATGTTTATTGTTAGAAATATCCATCTAATTTGCTAAATGAAAAACAATAATGGGTAAAAGTGCAGTTGAGTTCGTAACTTGTGCTTTCCCCTCCTTTTGGAGAAGGACTAAAGGACATGCTGCGGATGATAGCAAGTCAATGGAAGGAGCTACAGAAGCAAATCAAACGGCAACACAGCTGGATTCTCAGGGCTCTGGATACCATCAAAGCTGCGATTCTGGCTACTGATGTGTCTGTGGAGGGTGAGGAAGGGACGGGAAGCCCCAAGGTAAGTGGCTTGAAGTTTGTCTTATTTCCTCTTACTTCTGTCTTCTTTTGAACTAGGCACCACTGAAGTTTTCTTTCTACTCCTAAGGCTTTTCGTTTTTACTGGGTAAACTTTATATATCTCTCTCTGTATAGGTATGTATAAACAAAATGAAATGGTTAAGTTTAAAACAATAAAAAAGCCTACAACTTTCAAGTTTTCCAGGAAGGGGTCTTTTTGTGAAAAGTGGCAGAGTAGGAGGGGGAAAGTACTTTAGGGGTAGGAGAAAGGGGGACATAAAACATTTAGTAAACAAAACATAAAGCATCTTTAACATGAATAATCCGAATGGTTTTAAATTGTTTTGTTGCAACTATAAATCACTATAATCAGTGCAATCACTCAGCTCTGACATCCATTAGCCGCTTGGTTACAGCAAATTAACAAAGAAGAGAGAAAGTGATTCATTATCTCATTCCTGTTAATGACTATCAGATGCATTGCCTAATTAGGGGATGGTCATTGTAGTGAGAAGAAGGTCATATGCTTTGCTAAAAATCTTTTTGCTCTGAGTGTAAGTTCTCCACAATGGTGCATGCACCGAATACAAGTACTTTAAGAATGAATATTGGCATGTTTTGGTTATCCACTTTAGATTTACAAAATAATCCGTAAAGCGTATGCAGTTACATTTTAAATGAGGCACCTTCTGATACAGTACACCACTGTTCTAAAGGTATCTTTGGGCTCATGACGTAGAAGATAATGGACTCATGAAGTAGAAGATAATTTTATTAATTTGATATTTTCTTACAATCTCTCTTTTCTTTTGTATTTGTTCTTTTGTGAAAGTTGATGCAGAAAACCAGTCTCATAATAGACTAAGCATGGAAATATACTGTAACATGGGGGGAACAGATTTAAGAGTTCATGGCTTCTATTCCTGGCATGGACAAAGTAATTAAATCATCATCAAGTCACATTTATTCAGTCCCCATGTGGATTGGCATTGGGCTAAATGTATACAGAGCAAGTTAAACAAACCCTCTGCCCTCTGAGCCTCACATTCTCAAGTGCAGACAAGGAGAAACCCAATCTGCCCTGCAGTGGTGAGGCCACGCAGCCAGTGAAAAACTTAGGTGGTTTATAGCTTTGGAATCTCGAACAACAACCTTGAACTTATTTGTTGGAAACAGAGGATGGAATGATGAGCTCAGTTCCCTTTAAAGAAGGTTCCATGGAGGAGGTCACATTTCAGAAAATACTTGAAGGAAGGAAGAGAGGTGGCTTGGCACATGCACAAATATTTTAGGAAGTGACGTGATGAAAGGATCAAAGCTGGAACTAAGCATAGGGAATGGAGAGTGTCTTCAGCAGACTTCTCAGGGCAGAAGTGGAGCCCTTTCGAGGAGCAGACTGCAGGAAGAAGTTGATTGGGCTAATACTTTGGCTGGGATGGGGGCAGTGATGATGAGAAAGGACACGACTAAAAACTTTGTTGTGTTTTATTTATTTAACAAAAATAAACTGAGTGCTTACTTTTTAAAAGCTATCCTGTATTGGATGCATTCCACATGCCAGACACTGTTCTACAGTACTTCTGTGTATTCTCTCATTTAATTCTCACAACAAACTATTTAAACCTTATAAATAAGGCAGTCCTATTCTAATTTCCAATGGAAAAAATGGAGGCACAGAGAAGTTAAGTAACTGGCTTAAGGTCACACAGGTAGTAGGTAGCAGAGCTAGGATTTGAATCTGAGCCCTTTGGCCCCCGAGCCCATTTTCAACACCACCTAGAGCACTGCCTGTTACTGGCACTGCTCAAGGTGGGACATGGTGGTGGACAATCAGCCTCAGTACCTGTCTCACGGAGCTTGTGGTGAAATGGGGTGACAGACTTAAATCTAACAACCATGCTTTTAGAAACCATGATGGGCTGTGAAAGAAAAGAAAAGGAAGCAACCAGAGGTTGGACTGGGAGAAGCGATTTAGATCAGGGCATCAGGGAGCGCTTCTTTGAGGAAGTGGCATTCTGTGAGCAGGCTGTGCAGCTAGAGGGGAGGTGGAGAGTGTGCAAGGGAGGCTGAGTGGCTGTGGGCACAAAGGGGAGGGTTTGGGAGTGAGCAGGGAAACGACAGCATTGATTCGCAGCCTAAAAACCTGTCCTTGGCTTTGGTGTGGAGCGTGGGTGGGTGAGTGCGGTGAGTCTGGGTGAGGGTGGGGAGGCACCAAAGTGGAGCTGCAGAGATGGTGCAATCACCTGCGTTAATAGAAGACCTGTGTTGAAAACGGGTGGCTCTATTCACCAGGGCCAGTTTGAACTGGACACTTTTAAATGAGCTCATTTTGTCGGGAGATGCTGAGATGAAGTAAAGAGGATAACTGAGCCAAATGGGGAGAAAGTATTATTAAATGAGAGGCAATGCCAACATTTCTCAAAAAGAGGACCACCTTCCCCAGGCCCCGCCTCAAATGAGTCAGTCTCCTGGGAAGGGCCCCAGAATCTGCATTCCACAAGCTCCCAGAAAACCGCTGTCATAGGCTCTAAGAAGGCCCTTTTCCTACGGTGCTATACGATCCTCACATAATGGGGATCCTCACACAATGTGAAAGAATGTCCTGTTGTTACTTACAATACCAAATAATTGGTATCAACCAAAATGTTTAAAACAGGGGCTGTTTAATTAAATTATGCTACATCTTATCCTAATGAAAGGTTACATAACCATTAAAAATAATGTTTTAGAAGAGAATTTTTAAACATTGGAAGAGACCTATAAGATGCAATTTTATATTTTAAAATATCTTTGAATTTTCTAAGTCTCTACAATGAGTAAGAATTATTTTAACCAGAAAAATAAAGAATATATGTAAAATGCAAGAATTACAAAGTGATTTAAAAGGTAGAATATATGCCATTGATCTGAAGGGACTTGAGATGTGAATTTAGATATTAGGAGGAAAAATAGATACATCTGATTCTTAATGATTTGGGTGTCTCAGTTCTAAACAAAACAAAACAACAACAGCAACGAAAACCCTCTCTATTTGAATCATCTCCCAAGTGAAAATGTCTTTCTTGAGTCACATCAGTCTACAAAGAATAGCATAAGTAGTTTTTCTGGTTAATAGTATTACTATTCCAAAGCATTTTCATGTCACGCTATGTGCACAGTGTGGTGCATCTAAAAGCGGCTACGAGGAGAGGCTTCTGTGAGCGTCTACGGATGTAGAACCTGAGGGAGGTGTGAGAGTCTAAGACTTGGATGTGACAGAGCTGGCCACACCCCAGGCCTTTGCCTCCCAGCTAGTTCTCTCTTCCCCAGTTTGGGTTGAATTTTCTTAGGACAGATGAACTCATCCATGGTCAAGGGTGAAGGTGAAATCAACTTAAGACAAAGAAAATATATTTCTAAATTTAAGCTTAGGAAACTGAGGAGAAATCAGAATGGTCATTCCTTCTGTTTGCTTAATGTTTATGAACTGCCTTCCTTAGTCCCTTGGGCAAGCACGAGGAATAACAGGAGGGGCTCAGACTATGAAGTCAGACTGTCTGAGCTCAACTCCTGACACTTAACTAGCAATGACTTAACTTCTCTGTGCCTCAGCTCCCTCATTTGTATGACGGAGGCAATGCTAACATCCACCTCAAGGAACTGTGATGCAGATTAAGGGGTGCCTGGCATATAGTAAGTCTGAGATGAGGGTAAATGTGCAAGACTTCATACTCTAGTGGTGGAGACAACAGACAAATAATTCTAATAGAATCTGACAAATACTCTAGTAGAGGTAGGTACAAAGTTCTATGAGCACAAGGAGAAGGAAATAACTACCCCCAAGTGGGAGTATCAAGGAGAGACGTGCAGGGGGGTTGATGTTCTAAGTGGAGGGTGGAGGGAAGGATTTCTGCCTGGGTGAAGTTGATGGGCACAGAGAACAGACCTGGGATCTTCTGGGCCACGATTAGGCCAGCTTGCCGCAATCTACCCAAGGCTCACGATGTGACAAAAAATGACCCTTAATGATCAGTGATGTGAGCAGTAATTCCTCGTATGTCTCTAACTGACACTATCCAAGCCGAGTGAGGTCCCTAAACAGAATGTATCTAATCTGTCCTGTTTAAACAGAAATTTTTCTTTCCATATTGCACCAAATAGAGCAAGCTTAAACCCTGGAGTTCACCAAGACTAAAAGCTGGGTTCAACTTTTTATCTATCATGTCGGCCCTCTTTCTGTGACGTGACCTTGAGCAGGTCATGTATGAATTGTGCCATGAAATGCATCTCCTAGCACAGCAGTTATGATCATCTATTTCATCTTAGTCCTAAAAGAGGAACTAAAATTAAAACATAATAAAAAAAATAACTCCAGAATTCATCTTAGGTTTACTTCAGAAGCTACTGGGAACTTGAGAAGCATAATAGAAAATCTAAGGAATATATCTAGGGGGTATTTTTCTTTTTTACCTTGTTTGAGAGACTGCAGAAAATGACTTGGTCTTAGAAATCTCGTAAAGAAGGAGGATAGGAGGAATTTCAAAGACTCTGGGAAACTTCTCCCCCAGGACTCGGCAGCATACCTTATTTGTTGTATTTCATTTTAAAAAAAGTGTTTTCCCAGGATTGTGAGATCTTTTATACATGGAAATAGAAAACAAAATTCACCAGTTCTAGAAATAGAGCTTTGGCATGCATATCCAAGAATTGAAAGTATGCTTGTAATTATATATTTTATTTTAAGATAGATTGATGAAAGTTTATCACCTTAAACTAGGCTTTTTCAGTATGTTAAACTTATGAATGGTGTATAGCTGGAGGGATTTCAAAACACAGTGAATATCTAACTCCTAACAAAGGGTGCATTCTTTTTTTGACCTCTCAAGGCAAAAAACAAAAATCCTGAAAGGAAAGAAGCATTCTTAAATTTTGCACATTGCCTCCTTTAAACTGTACTTATCCTGTTTTTACTTTTTACCTATAGAGCTTGCCATCATTACAGATGTCTTAGAATCAAGGCCAGGATTTCCCCACATGACATCTCGAACTTTGCATCATAGAAAGCACATAACAATGGTTCTTTTGTCCTCTTTAAGGAAATATATACATTTCCAAAATAAAGAATATTTGAAGACTTTATTGTAAATTCAGAGAACTTTATAGCTACTAGAAGGGTGACCTAGCCTGGGTTCCAACCAAGATCTTCACTTCCTTAGTGAAAGGAGATAGAGGGTTTAGCTGCTTTGAACTCTAGGGTTGTGCTTATTTTATCTGGCTTCTTTGAGGTTCTTAGATTGAAGTTGTCATCCCTTTGGAAATGGATATCAGACTGTGAAGGTCATCAATGTTATCTATTCAACAATAGCACAAGAACAACTGATTCACTTTGTTATAAAGCAGAAACTAACACACCATTGTAAAGCAATTATACTCCAATAAAGATGTTTTAAAAAAAAAAAGAACAAGGTTAAGGACATTTCTTAAATATGTTTGCTCAGGCCTACGAATGACAGTTTCAGATATTGGCTGAGAAGGGACGTTTGTGGGTACTCTAACTTGGGTATGTCACTGACCACCTAGCCTTTCACTGAATGTCAAGAGTGGGCAAGTCTAATACTAACACATATTTTCTGTTTGTTTACCAGACACCCAAGTCTTAACCTAGTATTTATGCTAATGAGTTATGGGTAACTTTCTTTAACTGAAGGGAGAGAAAGAGGCTGATTTAGGGAGGACTTTATATGATAATTTTCTCTGTGTTATATAGTATCTCTTGGGTAACAGTGCAGCTGGATATTATTATCCTGGAACGGAATTTGATCCTGATTCTTCCAAAGCATTGGTGAGACAAAGCATTGTCTCTGCATTCTTTTCTTTTCTGGCTCAAATGCTTTTGTAGTTGCATGCTGTTTAATATAGGATCTTCAGAAACAGCTTTAAGATATTGAATGGGAATTGCATTTATATATGGTTAGTCCCACACACACTTGGCACTGACATATATAAAGAATTACTTAAGATACTTTTCTCTTTTCCTCATGCAAAAAAAAGGAGCACAGGTATATGTTGTCAAAGGAACCAGAAATGATATCATAAGCTTAAACTGGGCCTAAAGTAGTAGAAACAAAGACAACAGGCAAAGGCCTGGCCATTATTTATTGAGTGCTGACAGAGGGGCTCTGCCCAGTGCCAGGTCAGACATGAGGGAAGACACGCTTTTCTGCTCAGTGGGCTTATCGTCTCAGTGTAAGCACACAGTGTAACATCTTGTCTAATGTAGATTGGGCTATCTTAGATCTAGAATAATAGATCACCTAAGATTTAGATCATCTTAATTAGGATGTTGGCAGATTGAAATGGAATGGAGTTCTTGATGCAAGCAAATGAGTAGTAAATGCATTACCAATTCCACCTCTTCCTTGCAGAATTCTTCCTAAAAGCCAGTATCCAGTTCCTTTCCTGCTAAACTATATAAACAGTACTGAAATACAGTACCTAAGGAGAGCTCTTTCTTCTACTGTGGATTCTTCAGTAGTCTTTTTTTTGTTAATAGAAGGGCAACTTTTCTTCAAAAATGTTTGTGAAAGACAGAAACAAAAGTGAGTTATTTTTTTGAAGATCAGTTGTGGTTACTAAATTTGTGATGGAATCGAATAAAAGATAGTTCTTCTAATCTCCTTGAGGCACTTAAATTTGCATATTATCAGATGTGTGGGTGGGCCCAAGATGAGGAAATTTTTTAGTAGTCTGCCACTGTAACTAGGTGACTGAAAAAATGATTGAGATGATATAACATATATTAAGTCAAAGGACAGCTAATGGTCAGCCCTATCATGGTCTATATGATGTATAAAACCATAGCTTATCTTGATTTTTCGTACTGTGTTTCCATTGCTGGATGATTCTGGGAGTGAAATTTTTTGGTGTCTCTAATCAACACAGGGAAATGTCGCTGGCAAGAGTAGGTAGCCTATTTTTTTTTTCCCTATTTAGTCAAAGAGTGCCTAATCTCTGAATCCGTAACAACTAGAGTTGCAGAGATGCATGGTATTAGATGCAAAGTTACATTCTGCAGAAAGCAACACTCTTTTACTGGCAGAACTCACATTTTGTAACTCAGCCTGATCTATTTTGAAGATAATATATAGTTAAACACCTTAGAGGTACTTTTTGATATATAGTGGAGGTCAACATTTTTTAAAAAATCTGTAAGTATTTAAGCACAAAAAAGAAGGCAAGATACAGAATTGCTTCAAAAAACCACTTTAAAATTAATAAGTAAATTATTTGAAAGTGTGGAACAATTACCTCAGTGTGTGATTTACACTTTTTCCCCAGAATGTGTTGTTTCTGGCAGGGGAGCGTCTGAGCTGGGAGAGCCCTGCTAAAGGGATTACTTTGCTCTGGCTCTTGTGTTTATTGAGTCACCTAGGACTTCTTATAAAACAGCAGTTTTCAAATGTACACACACCTGCACTCAACACCCTGAATACTCCAAAAGTTTGTTTAACTGTTCTCACACCCAGAGTATCTCTCCCATCCAGTGAGGTCAAAAAGCATTGAGATGTCCACATTCTGGTTTTTCCTTCTCCTCGGAAATTACTTGGAATATAGCCATTTATGTGGTTCTGATGCTAACAGAGACAGAGATATTTTTTCAGTGTACTGTAGTGCTCTTTGCCGCCAGGCCTCACCGAACATCACCAGTCTTACCTCCCACTGTGCCAAAATGAAGGTTTACGTTTCTCAGCAAACATTAACTAGATTAGAGGTCCTGCTGGGCCAGAGTCCAGGGATCCATCTCACTGCGGCTTCCAGGCCATTTTGCGTTGGGTGGGAGTGGTGACTTCTCATCTTTGTACTTATCTGGCCTGCAGAGGCCAACACTGGTTTAGCATTGCCCCCTGCAGGGCTAAGCAAGACCATGGATCTTTCTGTGTGAGAAAGGGGAAAGGGAAAAAGGAAGCCTAAAGCAAGAGGCTAAGACAAAGGAAAAGAGAGAGGGAAAGAAAAGAGAGAGAAGGAACAGAAAGAGAAAGATAAAAGAAGGAAGTATGTATCCAGTGAAGTTCATCTGCCTAAGTTGCTTCATGAACATTAATGCTTTCATGTCTCTTGCTCTTTCTATCTTATTCTTTCCTTTCTCTAGCTGTGGAACTCAAAGCCAGAAAAACTGTCTTTATTTTTGACATCTTAGACATTATTGTATAACCATTGTGTGTGTGTGTGTCTAACATACTCTATTAATGGGGTTAGCATAGTTAGCAGGCTTACTATGGTCTAGGTTTGTATCAAGCCTTTTACCTGGATCGTCTCGTTCATTCTTCCCAACAGTATAGCAGTTGTAGCTTCTGTTGTCATTTTTACTTTACTGATAAAAAACTTAGGCTCCAAACACATATTAGGTACTCAGGCTTATTCAAAGTCTTTTTGAAATCCGTATGTGACAGCGTAAAGGCCAAATTCCTTACCCTGTCATTGGACTCCACCTGCTTAGTCAAGATTCATGTCACTGTTTCATTTCGTTAATGTTCTAGTTAATTCACCATCTTCCAAATGCCTTTTCCCTTTGCTTTTGCCCAGGGCTTTTCCTATTCTCTCTACTTACACTGCTCTTATCCGTCCTTAAAATCGATAAATATTGAATACGTAACTACATTGTGATGTCATAGCTCTGGACAGGACACTGTTCCTCTCCATGCTCACTGCCCAGCAGTAGAGAAAGACACACACATATATAATTCTAAATTAAGGCAGACTGTGTGATGAATACTATAATAAGAGATAGGAACATAAGAAATAGGGAAATTGGGGGAAGGGACATTATTTCAATCTGATTGTGCCTGGGAAAGCTCTTTGCTCTAAGAGAAGATGGATTTTTGTGGAGGTCTCTAATATTCTGACAAATTGTTAGTAGGAAGATATTGAAGGGAGAGCATTCCAGGTAGAGGAAATAACATGGTAAAAAGCATGGAAAAAAGGAAGATATGAGGGACATCTAGAGAATGGTGAACAGCGAATAGTTTGGCTCTTTTGAACATAGAGTGTCCATGTGTTTATGGGAAGGGATGAGGACCTAGTGGAAAATAAAGCCTGAAAAGCTTTGAGCTATGTACTGGAGAGGTCTGAATGTCAGCTGAAGAGTTTGTGTTTTGTTAGTATGCCTTTAGCGTTTTTAATCAACCGTCCCCAACATTTTGGCACCAGGGACCGGTTTCGTGGAAGACAATTTTTCCACAGACACGCGGGGGGGGGGATGGTTCAGGCAGTACTGTGAGCGAGGGTTCAGTTGGTAATGAGAGTGATGGGGAGCTGCAGATGAAGCTTCTGTGTGGCCCGGCTCCTAACAGGCCACGGACTGGTACTGGTCCATGGCCCGGGGGTTGGGGACCCCTGTTTTAATGATTGGATTTAGCCACAGAAAACAGATGGCAAAAGTAGGATGAGAGCGGAAGGACTGACAATGAATTAGGAAACTAGTATAATAACTAAAGGCAGCGAAAGTCAAGCAGTGGCCATGATAATAGAAAGAAAAAAGTAGAAGCGATATTATAGAAGAAATATTAGGATTTGGCATTGAGGGAATGGAGGTCAGAGGGAATAGTTAATGATGATTCAAAGGAATTGAGCATGAACAGTTAGGAGAATGGTGTTACTATTAACTGAGGTAGGACAGATGTCTAATTAATAAGAATATCTGGATGGGCAGAGATATTTTGTAACCTCTGCAGGTGATTCCACAGTGCAGGCAAGTTTGAGAAAAATGATTTAGAGATGGGAGAAGCCAAAAAATTATCTGTGTAGTTATGTGCAACACTCAGTTGAAAATGTAAGCCTGAAGCTTGGAGCAGGGATCAATGCTGAGGTTGCAGGTTTGACAGTACACATAGATTTAAAAAAAAAAAATTTTTATTGGAGTATAGCTGATTTACAATGTTGTGTTTCAGGTGTACAGCAAAGTGAGTCAGTTATACATAAACATATATCCACTCTTTTTTAGATTCTATTCCCATGTAGGTCATTACGGAGTATTGAGTAGAGTTCCCTGTGCTGCACAGTAGGTTCTTATTAGTTATCTATTTTATATATAGTAGTGTGTATATGTCAATCCCAATTTCCCAATTTATCCCTCCCCTGCCTTTACCCCCTTAAGTTTGTTTTCCATATCTGTGACTTAAGTTTGTTTTCCATATCTGTGGAAAACAGATATGGAACCTTAAGATTATTTTTCATATCTGTGACTCTATTTCTGTTTTGTAAATAGGTTCACTTGTACCATTTTTTTAGATTCCATCTATAGGCAATATAGATGTCTTTCTTTGTCTCACTTACTTTGTCTTTCCTTGTCTGACTTACTTCACTCAGTATGACAATCTGTAGGTCCATCCATGTTGCCATAATGTTGACATTATTTCGTTCTTTTTTATGGCTGAGTAATATTCCATTGTATATATGTACCATATCTTTATCCATTCCTCTATTGATGGACATTTAGGTTGCTTCCATGTCCTGGCTATTGTAAATAGTGCTGCAATGAACACTGGGTTGCATGTATCTTTTCAAATTATGGTTTTCTCTGGCTATATGCCCAGGAGTGGGATTGCTGGGTCATATGGTAGTTCTATTTTTAGTTTTTTAAGGAACCTCTATAGTGTTCTCCATAGTGGCTGTACCAATTTCCATTCCCACCAACAGTGTAAGAGGGGTCCCTTTTCTCCACATCCTCTCCAGCATTTGTTGTTTGTAGATTTTTTGATAATGGCCATTCTGACTGGTGTGAGTTGATACCTCGCTGTAGTTTTGATTAGCATTTCTCTAATAATTAGTGATGTTGACCATCTTTTCATGTGCTTTTTGGCCATCTATGTCTTCCTTGGAGAAATGTCTATTTAGGTCTTCTGCCCATTTTTGGATTGGGTTTTTTGTTTTTTTGATATTGAGCTGCATAAGCTATTTGTATATTTTGGAGATTAATCCCTTGTCAGTTGCTTCATTTGTAAATATTTTCCCATTCTGAGGATTGTCTTTTCGTTTTGTTTATGGTTTCCTTTGCTGTGCAAAAGCTTTTAAGTTTCATTAGGTCCCATTTGTTCATTTTTGTTTTTATTTTCATTACTCTAGGAGGTGAATCAAAAAAGATCTCGCTGTGATTTATGTCAAAGAGTGTTCTGCCTATGTTTTCCTCCAAGAGTTTTATAGTATCCAGCCTTACATTTAGGTCTTTAATCCACTTTGTTTATTTTTGTGTATGGTATTAGGGAGTGTTCTAATTTCATTCTTTTACATGTAGCTGTCCAGGTTTCTCAGCACCACTTATTGAAGAGACTATCTTTTCTCCATTGTATATTCTTGCCACCTTTGTCATAGATTAGGTGACCATAGGTGTGTGGGTTTATCTCTGGACTTTCTATCCTGTTCCATTGATCTATATTTCTGTTTTTGTGCCAGTACCATATTGTCTTGATTACTGTAGCTTTGTAGTATAGTCTGAAGTCAGGGAGCCTGATTCCTCCAGCTCTATTTTTCTTTCTCAGTATTGCTTTAGCTATTTGGAGTCTTTTGTGTTTCCATACAAATTGTAAGATTTTTTTGTTCTAATATTCTGTGAAAAATGCCACTGATAATTTGATAGGGAAGTCCATGTAGATTTAATAGCTGTAGCCTTGGAAGTTGATATTGACAAGAAAAGCCTATTGTGTGAGAATGAAGGAGAAGTATGATAGAACCTTGAGGGATGTCTAGGGTAACTGAGAGCAAGGACGTCATATTACAACTGGGGATTAAGTGAGAATATACATGCTCAATAGTGAAACTCCCAGCTCTTGCCTCCCAGAATGCTGTTAACCAGGGGATAGTAGGAATGTAGTTAAAAGGAAATTTTCATGGGGTAGGGGTGACCTTAGCATGTTTATAGGTTAGAGAATAGGAATAGTTAAAAAGGGATGGTTGAAGAAGATAGTTGCAAGAAGGATGAGAAAGAAGATGAATTGGCACAATGATTCAGATGTTGGAGAGGAAGTGAGTCAGGTGGAGCTGTGAATTTCAGGAAGGGAGGGTATGTCTTATGAGATAGGAGAGAAAGAAAGAATATTGAGTGGTAAGCAATGGTAAAGAGGGAAGGAAGCCAAAGGATTTAGAACAAAGGCAAAGTCAATGTGATTAGTCAGTGAGGCAATTATATGAATAGAGAGAGGGTTGAGAGTGAGGAGGGACTGGAGAACAAGAGTGAGATTCAAATCCCACCTTCTCAATAGAGATTTCCTGCAACTTTCCAGTCCTAGGTGATTGCTATTCCTTCTAAACTATATTGTATTTACTATTTGTACCATACATTTGGTGATTAGTCACACACAGCCTTGTGACCCATTTCCGTTGTTGTCTTGAGCTCTCATTTATACCTTTTGTAAGTTAACTTTTAAGGTGATTACACTCCATGACTAAAAAGTCCTCAGGGCAGCGACTACATCCTAAAGTTCTTTGTTTTGCTCGCTTTAAACTTTATTTGAGCTAAAAGTATATATTTAAAAATTTTTAATTGGTCGATATAATATTATTATTAAAGTTAAAGACAGCACTCCCCTTTATCTTCTCATCTTTTAATCTTAGCTGTGTAAATAATGACACAATCCTATCTTACCATCTGATCTTCCTCTCTACAGTTCTCTTGCATTTCCTTTGCCTCTTGCTTTTTACTGTAAATAAAACAATCTTTAAAAGAGCTGTTTCACCTCTTTCTCCCCAAATAACTAGTAATTTATATGATAAAGAAGAAGTGTGATATTATTTACTTACCTTTTTTTTTTGTATTTCCTTGAATCACTTAGTTAATTGTTTTAATAGGCTGTTAGTTTTTTGTTTTTTGTTTTTTTTGGTTTCTATTTAAACAGACTTGCTGAAAAAAATATATTCTGAGTTGCTTTGAAAAAGATTAAAAGCATCTAATGTGACTTAGCAGCTGACCAGCACACTGGTTGATGAAATATATACTCTTTGCTCGAAAGCTCTCTAACAAGATTAGGTGAGATTGAACCTGAGAAGGTAAAGGTTTCTAAATTGACATAAACTCAAAGGACAGAACTAAATCATACTACTATTTGAATCTCTAACAAAGCCTAATCTTTGACATATTATATTTGGTACACTATAATCTGTGTACATACACATCCTTCTAGTAAATGATGAATGAGGTTTAGCTAACATAATGTAGTTTATTATATTCTTTTATACTCTTCTAGACCTTTGTAGGAAATTTAAGGTTGGGGAGGTCTGCTTTGTAAAATGTCCCAGATCACTTCACTGGAACAGAGTCTCTATAGAACACACATGCATGCGTTTTTCCAAAACAGCTTGGTCAAATGTATTTCCCTACTGTCATTCATCTGATGCCTTGTCTGGCTGTCATTAGATAGATAGGGGGAAATATTGAATTTCACTGGATAGTTCCGTCTGGCTAAAACCGGTAAAACCAATACTTTCTGATGGGAATTTTTGGTCCAGTTGTGAAACCAGAAAGAAATTAGTAAAGTTTCATCAGCATATTTGACCTTCAGTACTTATCTGAACCTTCTCAGATTCATCCATAATTTGAGGGCTATGCTTTTTGAATTATGTAGAATTTTGAAAAACTCTGTCTCAGATTTTTTCTCCTTTTCAGTCCCTCATCCCCAAAGCTTTTATTTCTTTCCTATCTGAAAGTAACTAATAACCACATGATGTAAACTTGCGATTCCAATGCTGAGCAGGCTCAATAGTATCAGTGAAATTGACTCTTGTAGGACGATGCCGACCAGCTTAATGTGTTGGAATTTTTCCCGTTACTTAAGACCTCAGAGGTTACAGAACCTGGCCTGTTGTATATAACAAGTGCTTTATACTGACCCCCTTTTCTGGTCACACACTGTTTCTCCTCTTTGCAAACTCTTCTGAGAATTACATATTTATAAAATAGCATCTTTCTGGACCCCACTGCCCATTCTCATTCATGAAGTTCTTGTGTCACGAGTTTTTTCTTTCAAATAAATTAGATTAACATGACAACAGAAAACAAAATGTATTTCTTCAAATTATCATTAAATAGTGCTAATAATAATGTTGCATTTTGGAATGAAATGAAATCATCTCATTTCCGAATAATTGAGAATTTTATAACTGTTACTGTAAATCAGTAATTGAAAATTTTCCCCCTTTTTTATTTTGGTTGAAGGCTAAGAGTTATTAACTGTGTAATATAGAACAAAGAGAACAGTGATGTGAACAAAGATATCACTGGATAAAGGTAAACTTGATGTTCTGAGTGTTTTTTCTTCCCTTTTAATTACTTTTGTATTTTATCCAATTGTGAAGTAGTTTTCAGTTGTATTACTGCTTCAGACCTTTGACAAATATCATCTTCTGTTGTTATCTGCAGATTTCTTTTAGTCTCAGTTGTACACAAAAAGCTTAATGACTATTCTCCTTTGGCTAATGCACAAAAAGGAAATCAGGTAAAAGAGTTTGAAGATAGAATTTCTTTGGAAATCTTGCATTTTAAGCAGTCGCTGTCTTACAACAGCTTCTTTCAGTGAATACCTGGAAATTGAAACTCCTGTTGTGTGTACTTTTCCTAGGCAATCAATAGTTCTCTCTCTTCCTGTAAATGGGAAAATTGGATATTAGGGAGTATAGGCACACTTCTCCTCCTAAAAGGGATGTGGGTTGGGGATGTTGCACTAATGATACAATCAGCAGCAGCAGCATCAAACAACGGTTATTAAAGTCATCAAACCACGACTACGTGATGACTTTAGCCACAGTCACTTTATTGAAATTATCCTCATCGGTGTTCACTCATGACTTCTTGGTTATCAAATAAAGCAGTCTCTGAGCCTCAGCTCCCTAATTTATAAACAAAACATTTGATCCTGATTAGTGGTTTTAATTGATAAATTATTAGCCAATAGTTTTATTCAAAATAAATGTTATTCATAATCCCAATATAGAAAACAAACCAAAGTGAAATTTCTTGGTTGACTCAGAACCTGGAGGCTTTGTCCCCTGCTTGCTACCACCTGGACCTTCTATAGCCCTACCTGTCCCCAACCTCTGCAGAGCTCACAGGTTCCGTAGGATGAAGTTCTGAAACTAGCCTCCCAATTTGACCTTCTTGTCTGTGCCTCTTTTCCATTTGCACCGTGACTCACCTACGCAGGATGCTTCAGTGGTTTTCCATTGCCTGCCTATAAAGTTCCTTCCTTTTGAGCATTGTTCCTTTGAGTCTCTTGTCTTCCTTTGCAACATGGGCTTACTTCTAGCCTCCAGAACTGCTCAACTTGTCCTTTTTTCTATGCTCGTCTCATTCTGCTCCTTATATCTTTGCCCATCTCTAACTGTTCAGTCCTTTTCACTCTCACCCAATACCCATCTAAGTCAAATGACTCAATTTTCTCAACGTTCCTAAAGCATTTGTACCTCAATTATAGCACATATCACATTCTGTCTTTGAATTTTGTATTAAAGTTGTCCCTCAGGCTGTTTGCTGTCTGAAGGTAGGGAACTATTTCTTGTTAATCGTTCTATACACTGCAGTGCTCAACATATGTCCCTTAAAGTCTACTTTCAAAAATGCTTGTCAGTAAACAAAACACTTACAACAGAAATCAAAGTCCTTCAATTATGTGGGTATTCTTTAGATTATTTATTTCTGTTAGTCCCTTATTCTGTTAGTCTGTTAGTCCCAGTTTTGTAAACTGATCTATATTCTCTGATGTTATGTAGATTACAATGATTAAATTTAATCGATATGATGGAATCTAGACCAGTTATATAAGACTAAAGTGAAGTATCTTTTTAATGCAAAATGTTTTATAGCTTTGCATTTCATAATAAAAAGAAAAAGGAAAAACAAAGCAACCTACTATGTGTTTGGAAATTTGCCTTTTCTTGACATTTTTTTTCCTTGATATTTTAAATAGGGTTATTTATGAGTTAGTTAGCTCACTGACATCCTAGACATACCAGTTATATATTAATAAGTGTGACATCTGTACTAACACTATAATTTTTAATTTTCATTTAAATAGTTGTTATTGAGCTCCCAGGGAGGACAATGAAATGTGTAATTTCAATAAAGTATATCTTTTTGTATTTATTTTTCTGTTTCCTGTAAGTTCTATAAGATTATCATCCCTTAATAGAATATGTCTGAGAATTCAATTAAGTTAAATGAAAGTTACAAAAGCTGGTAAAGGAGAGAATGTACCACTGTACAACTATTTAGTTTCTATTACTTCATTTTAGTTACTTAGTGCTTCATAATTTTATTAATAGTTTTGGGATAAGGAAAGGATGCTGATTTGGTAAAGTTTATATTGATATTTCAAACAAACTGTAATAAGAATATGTCCTATGATATAGTAGTGATAGTATAGTGATTAATATGCTTTGGAGGAAAAAGCCCAAATAAATTTAGTAGGTTTTTTTCCCCAAGACTAATATTATCAATTATTTTCATAACTGGGGAAGAACTGACATTGAGACTAGAAATAATGATAGAGACAAATAGATATATTTCAGAATTAGAAATCTGAGGGCTTGAAATAAGTCCATATATCCATAAACCACAGACAAATGGAAGGTACTTTCCCCAGGGATCATTAAGTCAGAGAATCCCTTCTCTGCACCTGTGTGATCATCTGCAAAGGAGGAGTGATAATGCTACCTCCCTCCCTCACAAGCTTGTTGATGAGATCAGATGATATATATGGAAGTACTGTCAGAGTTGGATGGTTGACTAATTCTTACGTGGTAGCTAAGAAGACCAGAGACATTTTGTACACTTCTAGACTCTTATAGTTGCAGCCAGGGTAGGAGTCTGACTCCCTGTTCGCTTACAATGGTGGGTGTGTGGGACTGGGGCCTCACTGGGTTACAGTGAGGAGCTTTGAGTGGGACATAGAATGGAGGAGAGTCACCTCAGTCAGCGACGAGGTGAACAAGTAAACCAAAGACAGTCGTAAGCAAGGACTAAATCCATAAATGGAGTCAGAAGGAATGGATGTGGAAAGGAAAACAGGAAGTCAAACCTGAAAATAGCCACTTTGAGGCACCAATACTCAGAGCCAGATGCTTCACAATAGGGACCCTGGGTGGTACCAGAGGCAGTGGTGGTGGGAGCCGTTAAGGTGCCAGAAAAATCAGTCCTAGCACAGGCCGTGCCTTCCACACACCATCCCGTGATTCCTGGAATTTCTCTTCAGTGCAGAAATACCAGCCTTATAGACCCCACAGATTCAGTGTGTGACATCTTCATACTTTTGGAACTCTAGGATAATACCCTTAGGTGACTAAATCCTGAGATTTAGTGATACAGGATCTGAACTCTTGAATTATGATTTTATGTTTGTTATTGGAAATAATTAGTATGATATCTTGTCAAGGGTCTTCGATGTTAAGATTATATTAATATGTATCTAGAGCTCTACAGTAAATTGCTTCTATGACTTATATTCATTATTTACTCTTGGTAGGTCTAGTATTCATAGGGTAACATTTAAAACATGCCAACTGGCATTGAGCACTAATTTAGCTGCTGATCCCTCTCCGCTTCCCACATCCCCTGACTTTGCCCATTAATTCTGTGGGACTCAGTTTAAATCAGGAAAGGAAAAATTGTTGCGTAAAATGAGTGTAGTCAGGGAGAGGCTCTGGTTCTTATGGCTTTGCCCTTAGGAGCCTCAGTAAATTCCTTTCTGCAAAGTATTTGACTCTTGCGGCTTAACTACCAGTGATGGCTCAGCGGGGTTAGCCCCTGGAGATGAGAGAACGATGACCACAGATGCAGACAGAGAAGACTCAAAAGAGGGTTAGATAAGGAAGTTATTTCCAAGCAGCTTCACCTGTTTCAGCATATGTGGCCTGGTCTTTAAACTCCAACCCATAAAGCAGTATTTCCTGTCCTAATAATTTTCATATCTTGGTCTCCTAACAAGCATGGAGCGGTAAGTGGGCTTCACTGTCTGTCTGCATCTGACTGCCCCGACTGTGTTAATCATCATCTGCTCGTAGAAGCATGGAAACCCTGGGAGATTAGTGCTTGACAGAGTCAGTAAATTGGTCGGTTTGTGCAAAATTTTGGGAGAAGAGAGTGGAGTGGCAAAGTGAGTTGACTTTGGAAATATGAGTAGAAGTGGTGCTGAAAGTGCAGAGGGACAGCCTCCTACCTCATTGTATTGTGCTTTTTTTTTAAAAAAAATTGAGGTATAGTTGATGTACATAATCATTTTGTGATTTTGAATAAAAAGATCTTTAAGTACAAGCTATTTTAGTTCTTTTCAGGGCTAGTAGGAAGCTATTTCATCTAATGTGAATGAAAAGCAAGTCTTTGGGTTTATGAGTCCAGGGCCCCATACAATTGCAGAGAGTATTGGAAGATACTTGTGTTAGGTGGCCATAAATGACGACAAAGCACAGGACCAATGGGACAGATGAAAATACACTGTTCAAGAAAAATGGGCTCCTTTTCATAAAACACATGACATTCCTGCATCCTGCATCTACCATAATATAAGGACCCCATTAACAGAAAAGAAATGAAAAATAAGGAGTCAGCATGCTTATTACCTAAACCCATCATAACATTTTAAAATGCTTAAATTGTCGTTCCTAAAAAGAAATTACAGCCATTGAGTGGCCGTTTTGGCTACTTGGCAAGATCTGTAATTCAAATGGTTCAGGACTTAATTCTTAGGGAATTTTGTTCACTTTTCCTATGTAAAAGGGTCACAGCATTTTATATATTACAGAAAACTATGAGATGAGTAAGGCCGGGAAAAATAAGAAAACATACCTCTTTCTCTGTTTCATAAAACTGTGGTAGGGTGCTAAGTAAGACAAACAACTTATAATTAGAAAGAAAATTATAAGAAGTTATTTTTATTCTAAAAATCACATTAATGGCTTTATCTGCAGCACAGTTATTACCAATTGCCATTAACTTGTCGGCACAAACAAGCTTAAAATTTATTTCATATTCTGTAGTCCTAATAATTTTTTTGAAAAAGGGTGGCATTCAAATGGTGTAATTAAAACAAGTAGAATAATAAACATATTTTTATGAAGGGTTGTATATATGTATTTGTTTTAAGTTGAACAGGTAATTTCTAGTGATTTTGTGAGTCATACAGTGAATAATTAAAATAAATTTAAATATTAACATTTTAATTTCCAATTTGGTGAACATAAGCAAATTATTTATGTTTGTTTTCAATTCCTGCAAAGCTTATTAAAATTAACTTTTCCTCCATTTAAGTAAACTTCCTTCCTACTGTGAAACAGTTTCATTTATTGCTATTTGTAAACTGCCTAGGATAGATGCAGAGTGGATTGGGCTTGAAACTCCTTGAACAGTTTCTTTTGAAATAACACTACATACGTTAAGCTCAATTACACATCCAAACAGCCACAGCTCACTTTTGGTAATTTATTCATTGATTTAACATAGTACCCAGAAGAGCCATGCCTGCTGTCATTTTTGTAATATATTATGTTTTAAATATACTCATGCTCACCCATGCACACCATTAAGGTGTGCATAAACCTGTGTTTTTCTCTCTTGACAGCTATAAATGTTTGTTATTATTACACAAAACATATGTTCATGTTGTTTTTGTCTAAATTATTCTATCTGGGGCTATAAAGTTTTAATGTTATTAGTTGCCCTTAGAATTTTAATGTTTCACTGCTGTAACCTTCTTAGGATTTCTGTGCAATTAAATAGAAACTATTTCACTGCAGCCTGGAAGAACGATATATTTTCCAAAAAAAAAAAAAAAACACCTTCTTGTGCCATTTTCTTTCAGTGTAGTAAAAATGTTTGGTTGACAGTTTTTCTTTTTGGTCTATGGAAGCCTCACCTATGATCATACCTGAGCCCCAGCTGCATGCAGAACATAGACCATTGCTTGTCCTGCTCCTGGCATCTGCTGGAAAGACATGAGTTAAGCACTGTTTCAACCAAAGGGACAATATTTCACCAGCCCTTCCGGGGTCATTCCAGGTGTTATTTAGTTGGGCCTGGCTCCACTTGGGCCTGGCTTTGGTCTAATATGTACAGAGACCAATAGGGATGAAATGAGAAGTCCGTTATAATACCAGGTATGTGTCTAACTTGGTTTGTTTCGCCAGCTTGGATCAAGGAGCATTTTATTTACAAATCAGTGGAGACGCTCACGTTCGGTTGAGCCATTGAGATGCTTTTCTGTTATGTCTCATCTCCTTTCTATCCCCAATCACTATACTTGGTCTAGGCCTCATTTTCCAGCCACACTGATCTTGAAATCTAATTTCCCACAGACAGAAGCAGTGAATTGCGAGTAATTTGTATTTTACAGATGAGGTTCTAAGGGTATCCTGACTGTTTGCCTATAATTCTATGGTATTAACTTGGTGGTGCCCAACCCACCCCAGGTCTCCCCACCCAGTGCTGGGGATGAATAATGTCACTGACTTTTAATTGACTCTGAGCCTCAATTTTAAGTCTGTGTACCAGTCATTGTACATCCGTTGTCATCTTCCTAAAATACATGTTGGATCACATCAAACTTCAGCTCAAAAGCCTTGCCATGTGTAAATCTGAACTCCTTAACAAGGCATTCAGAATTGTCCTTGATCCCGCACCAAATCACTTCTCCAGGCTCACTGGCCCTTAGTTCTGTTGCATAGCCCATACCTCAGCCCTGCTTTTCCAGCACCACACTCAACCATAGGTGCAAAACTGTTTCCTTGGAGTGTTCTTCTTTGCTTTCTGTCCATTCAGACTCTATTTCTCCAAAGTTCAGCTCAAATGCTGCTCCATCCATTAGGCTCTTCCTAATTTTCCCCCAGTCAAAATTAATTGCATCTGCTACATTTCTTCAGCATGTTGCTTTTGTGTGATTTCTCATATATTCCATTCTGTCTTATTATTGTTCACTAGATTATAAACTCCTTGAGGGCAGGAACTATACACCTCTTTCATCTTTGTTTTCTTACCAATACCTTGCACAGTATATAATAGGTACTGCTTTGTTGGTGAATGGAGGAAAAATATTTCTTTTTTCTTTTCTTTTTTTTACCCTGAACTAATAGGAAATCGCTGAACGATTAGGCTGATATTAACTGAAGTTTAATTCAATTTCCCTGCCTTTGTTCAGGCTTTATAGACATGGATATAGACCTAAAGTCTGACAGACTTGTAGACAAAGGGATTATATATCTCCTCAGAGCGACACATTACATTAGCAGAAAAATCCTTGTTAATAAATTCTTTTGCTTACATCTGAAAGTACCATCAGATGCTTAGTTCATCTTGTATCTGTCCTCTGAGGAATCAAAGATTACCTGGCCGTCATTCTTTGAATAATCTCCTGCTGCAGTAAAAAACTCAATGCAAAAGTCAGAGAAACACAATACATGAACTTTGAACAAGGGGTATCATATATATCAGCACTACTTGACTTCAATTTGAAGTCCAGTTTGACTTGGAATAAAATTAGTTATTTAGTACTCTGTATTTGGTACTATTTTAGTTTTCTAGTTTGTGAGTTTGAGTTGCCACAAAAATTGGATTTGTTTTCTACCAACTTGATCCGTTCTTAATTAAGGTATAAAGTTTCAGAGCATTATAAGGAGCTTATTATTTTTCCTTAAACAGTGCCCCTAAAATAACTTACATTATGGAATGAGAATTTCTCAATGTTCTCAGGAGCTGAACCTAGTAGGATGTTATATTAACAGAAAATTGGGTTAGCGTCCCTTCTCTTTCTTCTCTGACACTACCCCCTGGTTAATGGCGGTCTCTGGAAGAAGGAAAACAGGAAATGAAGTTCTTCAAGGATTTGTGGAAGTCTCTCTTGTTAAATCACCCTTTTGGACTTTTCTTCTTTTTTATCTCCCACATTTTCCAGTTTAACACCGTTCGCAAAGCCCAGTTGGAAAGAGACTTAGAAAGCCACATTTAACTGCTTTTTAAGTCTTCATTTTTTTTTCTTCTTTAGAGTGATCTCAAATCGTAGAGATTAAGGTTCTTAACAGGCAGCAATCACTGCTCACGAATAGTAGACCTACTCTAACTTACACCATTTTAATTACATTTGAAGTTTTTACCAATTATATGGTGAACCTCTGCAGGGCAAAGGGAGGTGGATGGATTGGTGTGGAGCCTGAGCGACTTTCTCTTTTAGAAACAGAAACACCTATAATGGAAAAACACAACATTTGTCAAAGAATGGAGATATGGTAAGTCAAGGTGCTTGGTTACACAATAATCCCCCATAGAGTGCTCATCACTGCTAAGTCCCTGACTGTGTTACCAGAAGGTTTCTCAGTGAGGAAAGGATCAGGAGGTCAGTTATCTGGTGGGTATTAAGAGGGTATTAATGCTACTAAGAATAGAACTTTTAATTGAAGTTTTTACTTAAATGATATTAACTTCAAGTTTTAACTGAGGTGCAACCATCCAAATTCTACAGCCAGGCTCCACGAAGTAATGAACATAAATTACATGTTCTTCTGATAGGTTGATGGGTCTTTATTAGAATTTCAAAGACCTCCACAGAGCTGTTATTAGACACAAACTGCTCTAAAGTCTTCTATGAGAATTAGGGCTGGCTGATTGATTCCAGGAAATAATTTCAACCTGGACCACTGCAAGGAAAAAAAAGCAGGGGGAGGGAATGATATAAGGAAAGAAGTGTTTTGTTTGTTTTTGCCTTTTTTTTTTTAATTGAAAGGGTCTATGTATATGGCTAGGTGTGGATACATTTGCCAAGCCTTTAAAACCCAATACACATCTCCCTTCTTTCCTCTCTTTATTTATTCCTTCTGTTTCTCCCTTTATCTCCAACTAAATGGGACTAGAAACCGCACCCGCAACGGAGTTTTTTTTTTCCTTCAAATTTTAAGGAAAGCTCATCTCTCTTGAGAATTCCATACATCTGTGTGTCACTGGTTCTATCAGGGTAGCAGTACCTGTGAGAAGTCAGAATAAAATACTTTATTAAAATATTTAAGTTGAGCCAAACAAAAGTGAAAATTAATGCCAGAACTTTGCCATCTGTGATTTATAAATAAGCTGTCTTCTAAATAAAAACTTCAACTACCTGCAGTTCAGATCTCATGGAGAAATGGGAGGGCTGTGCAGTTTGAGGAGGAAATCTGCTATTACTCCTTCTCTAGGAACAAAAGAGAGAGATGGCAATTTCAAGGTTTATAATTTTACCTCTTTGAGCCAAGAAGGAAAGAGCTATGGGTAGTGAACAATTTCATAAACAAAATCATCCATACCTAAAACCCTTTGTTTCGTTGTAATCATAAACTTTGTGAAGATTTGGTATTAAGTTGGTTGGCTGCCATTTTACAGCAAAGAAATTTGCTAAAGGAATTGATAATAGCCTTTTCTTCCTTTGGAAAGGATTTAAACTACTTTACATTTTTGGTAGATAGCCAGCGTTTGTCATTTAGACATGTCACATTACTATGAAAGCATCATGCATCATAACACAGCATAACTATGTGATTTGCTGAAGTGCTAGTTTCTTGAAAAAAAAAAAGAAAAAAGAGAGAGAAAGAAATGAAAAAAGACAGGCATATATATATTTATATAGTTTATATAATATATAAATGTAATATTTTATATTATATATATATTTTTTTCATTGTGAAAGCCATACAGCATAATTTTTCCCCAGGAACCAGTAGAAGTAAGCTCTTTTTAAAAATTTTTATTTTTTTAATTAATTTTTATTAAAGTATAGTTGATTTACAATGTTGTGTTAGTTTCTGCTGTACAGCATAGTGAATCAGTTATACATACACATATATCCCTTCTTTTTTAGATTCTTTTCCCATATAGGTCATTACAGCGTATTGAGTAGAGTATTGAATAGAGTACCAAAAATGTAAAGTAATTTAAATCCTTTCCAAAGGAAGATAAGGCTATTATCAATTCCTTTAGCAAATTTCTTTGCTGTGAAATGGCAGCCAAGCAACTTATACCAAATCCTTGCCTACCTGTACAGTAGGTTCTTATTAGTTATCTATTTTATATATAGTAGTGTGTGTGTATGTCAATCCCAATCTCCCAGTTTATCCCCACCCCCACTTACCCCCTCGTAACGATAAATTTTTTTTCTACATCTGTGACTCTATTTCTGTTTTGTAAATAAGTTTATTTGAACGATTTTTTTTAGATTCCACATATAAACGGTATCATGTGATATTTGTCTTTCTCTGTCTGACTTACTAGAAGTAAACTCTGAAACTAGTCCCATGTCTCTGGATGCCCAAGTGTAAGTGAGCTTCTTTTGTAAATATGAGAAGACAATCTTAAGCTTTTTTTCTAATCAGAACATTCATGTAAGGTTATGACATGTTCCAGTGCAGCTAGTTGCCTGTGAGCATTCATTTACCAGGAAGCTGGAAGGGCTAGACCCCAGATTTTTAAACACAACCAAACTTCTTCAGTGACTTGAAATTATGTCTTTTTAAGAATGGTAATACTCTGCCATATTACACTGAACAATCACAGTATTAGTTTGGAATGACCTCTACGTGAGAGGGAAAGAAAACTGCTTTCCAATAGCTAGGTGATTATCACCATTTCATTGTGATTCCTGGAGACTTATTATTCTAATATGTGGATTTTTCTTCTCCAGTGTGTAAACCGAGGCTATAGTTCTCATCTGCCTCCTCTGTCTCCATTAAATAAAGTTGTCAAAATATAACAAGTAAATTTTTTGTTTTTTTCTTTGGTATGCGGGCCTCTCACTGTTGTGGCCTCTTCTGTTGTGGAGCACAGGCTCCGGACGCGCAGACTCAGCGACCATGGCTCACGGGCCTAGCCGCTCCGCGGCATGTGGGATCCTCTCGGACCGGGGCATGAACCCGTGTCCGCTGCATTGGCAGGCAGACTCTCAACCATTGCGCCACCAGGGAAGCCCCACAAGTAAATTTTTTACTTGAAGATCTCATCTCATTTTAAACTTGGGTTTTGAGAATATCTTGTTTCATAGGCCCATTTAATTTACTTCAAACCATCTTTAAACTGAAATTAGAAATAAGATCCAGATGAGAATATAAGCAAGCAGCTTATTGTATTGTTCAACATTTAGGAAATGAAAGATTTTTTTTTCAACTCTGAAAAGAATATAATGGAAATTACCTCATGTTGCTACTATGGAAAAGAAAAGCAATATAATGCATTACTTGTAGAATTTGATGAAAAACGTGTAAATGCAATGGAGTTGGGTATCAGCATTGATTTTATTTTCCAAGACATATTTGTAATAATTTAGTTCAGGGAAAAAGGCTAGATGGTTTTGGACCAGAGAGAAAATATTCCTATCAAAGCGAATGTGTTACCTGCTAGGACTCAGATGCAAGCAATAACCCCAACAGAAGTGAAATTATAACCTGATAATATACGCCTCAAATATTCTTTGAAATTTAAAGTAAAAGGTAAGCCCTTCTATGTAGAATGCATAAAGTCTGCTTAACAGTATAACCCTTTCTTGATTCAAAGGGGCTATTTCTTTAAATGTTCTAGACAATTTATTATTCCTTCTGATATTAATAGTAATAGATGTTCATTGAAGAAAACATGGAAACTACAATAAACAATAAAAAAGATATAAAGTGATAACTACCTTACCATTGAATTGTAAGGATGGCTAACATTTTTACATATAATATTTCCTTCTAGTCTTTTTTCTATTTCCAGAAATTCTGGTGAATTTTTAAAAATTCACAGATTATATAGAGATTTAAATTAGATCAAGAGGGGCTTCCCTGGTGGCCCAGTGGTTAAGAATCTGCCTGCCAAGGCAGGGGACATGGGTTCGAGCCCTGGTCCGGGAAGATCCCACAAGCCGCGGAGCAACTAAGCCTGTGCACCACAACTCCTGAGCCTGTGCTCTAGAGCCCATGAGCCACAACTACTGAGCCCTTGTGCCACAACTACAGAAGCCTGTGTGCCTAGAGCCCATGCTCCACAACAAGAGAAGCCACCACAATGAGAAGCCTGCCCACCACGACGAAGAGTAGCCCCTGCTCACTGCAACTAGAGAAAGCCTGCATGCAGCAATGAAGACCCAACGCAGCCAAAAATAAATAAATAAAATAAATAAAAATTTAAAAAAATAAAATAAATTAGATCAAGATATTTTATACTTCATATTAAGACACACGGTTTCCATGACTCATTTTCCACAAATGGCACTTCATTTTGTTTGAGAGGTTTGTTCTCATACCTATTTTACTAAAATCTCACATTGTGCGTGAAATACTCCATCTATTGTTTACCATGTTATTTTTAGAAAATTATTCTTTGTGCACCCTATGTTTGTGCGTAAGATTAGGATTAGCACCACTTCCGTGCTTATGCAAATGAACTCATGACGTTATAATGACAGGTTTTATATTTACCAATTTTCCACTTTTCAGAATGCCTTCTTGGATAGTTTATGATTTCATGATTGGATTTAATGATTGATTCGTTTATGATTTTTTAAGATTGAGATTGGTTAGATTTTAAATAGGTTTTACAAATGTAGCAAAACAGAGTTAGTAAACACTATATATTACAGTTATGCAGTTGTACAAAACTAGGAGAATAGGGCTTCCCTGGTGGCGCAGTGGTTGAGAGTCCGCCTGCCGATGCAGGGGACGCGGGTTCGTGCCCCGGTCCAGGAAGGTCCCACATACCGCGGAGCGGCTGGGCCCGTGAGCCATGGCCGCTGGGCCTGCGCGTCCGGAGCCTGTGCTCCGCAACGGGAGAGGCCACAACAGTGAGAGGCCCGCGCACCGCAAAAAAAAAAAAAAAAAACTGGGAGAATACATTTATTGATCTCCTGAGAGCAGTAATTGCAGCAAGAAGAGATCCTGGCCAGCCCTCCAGCATTTCACAATAAGATGCAACTCAAGACTATTTGAGCTACTGTATAGAAAGTAACCTTAGAATAAGCAGTTGAAGTTGCCACATAAATGAGATGTTTCAAATGATTTAAAAATTTACAGCAGCATTTTGATTGTCAATTTAGGTAAAGGTCTTTAGAAAGCAAATATAATATACTCTAGATGTGGTTATGCTGTGAGTTGTCAATGTTCTTTTATAAACATGGTTACATGTAATAGATCATTATAATACAAAAGAAGCCTTCTTAGACCTTGATGACATTCTAATAACATTCTGTAGTATTTAGGAAATGGCATTTTAGACGATGGGGAGTGAGACAACTTTCTCTTCCTAACGTTAGAATTTTCAGCGTTATATTCATTCCTCCCCTCCCCCCAACCTTCCTGCCCAGGACCTAAAAAGGTTTGTTTAAAAAAATAGGGGGAGGATGGGAAGTGATGTGATGGGACATCTGTTTTGCTATGAACTATGGACTATACTTTTTCCTCCTTGTCCTGGTAAACAACGATAAATAATTATTGAGCATCTTATGCAAAAAATATATTGAATTCTCTTTAAATCCCTTTAAATAAAAGTTTAGGAGCTTTTGCTATATAAGAGAAGCTTAACTGCTAGAATGATCAATCAATTTACTTTTCCATTTACAAATATTTATTAAGTACTTAATATCTACTGCACATCCCAATATGTTGTCTTCCCTAGACTTTCAAATTGCATGCTCTGGGAAAACTTGGGCTCCCCTTAAAAGATTTGGTAGGATTTGCAAGAAAGGAGAGAGACAGACCATTTTCTAATGGAATGTCAGGCAAAATTGATCTTTAATGGGAATGTTCTGGTATCAGCAAACTTTATGCTCAGGTGAAGTGATGAATTTGCAGAGACATGCATCTCTGTTTAAGAATTCAAACAGGAAAGCTTGATGTGCAGCTAGGATGGGGAATCAAAGAACCAGACTTTGAACCAGGTAAACAGTGACCTTTTGGAATGACCTTGGAAGCTATAAATGATCAGTGGGGACAAGAGACTTGACTGAGAAAACCAAATAGTGTAAAGCTAAGGTTCAGATTTAAGTTTTATAGGTTTAAAAAATTCCAAAGAAAGGCTTGGAAATGACTCATTCTAAGAATATCATGATATCATTTTTATTTGATTTAATGATCTGCATGTTTGGGGTGACTTGTTTAGCGCTGTTAAATAAAAATTCAACTGAAAAAAAAAACTGAAAAAAAATTCAACTGAGTAAATTTAAAGGTCAAATTGGTTTATTAAATGATTCATTTAATAAATTGGGCAGCATCCTATCTAGCAAACAGAAAGGAACCCCACCAAGGTATAGAAAAGAAAAGGTCTTTAAGAGTGGAAAGGGGGCAAAAAAAGAAAATATTAGCAAAGAATGCATTGCTTCAGGGAAGGTTGCCCTCCTAAGTGGTACAGCAAGGCCTATTGGGTGGATTACCTCACTAGTGCTGACCAGATAATTCCTGGCTGACTGGTTAAAGGTTACATTCCTGGGGGGGAGTTGAAACGGCAGTTAGGTTAGGTATTAAGTCTTGGTTTGCTGACGTGGGGTTTAGCACAAGTGACTCCATTTTGGGCCTGCAGTCTCCTTTTTAACAGCACCAAAATGTATTTAGGTTAGTTCATTTTTAACTATCACTCATTTGCATCACATATATTTTGTACACAACTGGAATCGTTTATTAAGTCAGCAGCCTCAGAGTCAATAGGTAGAATCATCTTAATTATAATGCCATCTAGGATAGAGAATCAAGACAGTATAGACACGTTAACTGGGTCCTTTCTCTGTTTACCTTTCTAATTTAAGACAGAGTATAAAGGATTCATATCCACCCCATCAATTCATATAAACTGTCTTTGATTCATTTTTCAGTCTTTGACAGATTTTAGGCACAGGATGATAAAATCATACAGCATAAGACTTTTACATCAGCAAATATGGAAATAGAACAGCAGTTGTTCTCCTTAGAACAGAGCCCTCTATCTGGGGAGAACAAGAGATTTCACCTCCTTCTGTGAAGTTTACTCATTTCAGTCTGTTGCTTTAATTTACAGCGACAGCATCTGTAAAGAGCACAGGCTTCCTCTGGTAGATTGCATTATTGTTCCCACGATTCACTCCCCTTTCCTGTAAGAGGATTATACACCCTGCCTTCTACCATGTGACTTGCAGGCCTCCTGTGGAGGAGGATGAACCCCTGCCCCACTGACATTCAGCTTGAGCTTGGCTGTGTGACTTGCCTTTGACAAAGGTAAGTGAGCAGATGTTTTAAGAGCCATTGCATGTCTTCGTCAGCTCTCTGGCTCTTTTCCTCTGCCACAAGAATAGCATGTCCAAATAGGGGCTGCTCTTTCAGCCTGGATCCAGGAATGAAAAAGACAGATGGGGAAGACTCACAACTCACTCACAGCCGTCCTTAGCAGACATGTAACTTAAGTGAGAAGTAAACATTTGTTTTTGTAAGCCCCAAACATTTGGTGGTTGTTACTAAAGCAAAGCTTACCAAATACAATTACCAAAGGCCTAACCAAGTGTTTCTCCATCCTCATCAAACCAGTCCTTGTGTCTCTGCAACTCTACGTCTTCCTCCAGCACTGCTGTCTTGCTCACAGACCTTCCATGGCTCCTTATTTCAAATTCAAACTTTTCTATTTCTAAGGCAGCCTACAATCTAATTCATATATCAAACATTTTCTGCATTTACTCCACATAGCCTCCATCACTAGTTGGCTCAGTTTCTTCATTGTCCCCCAACCTCCACACATATGTTTAGGGCACTAGAGTTTAGGGCACCCACCATCGACTGACTGGGTAACCTTAAACAAGATACTCAGGCTATCTAAGTTTCAACTTCCTTATCTACAAAGTGGGGACGATCAAAGTACCCAACTCATGGGGCTGTAGAAATAGCAATGTTAAGCTTGTAAAGTGCTCACTGTGGTCCCTGTCACATAGTAAATGCCCAATAAATGTTAACTGGCTTTACGTAGTTTCCTTCACCTGGAATACTTTTCTGACTTCTCATTTACCTCAGTCACTTCTAACCAAACTTCAGGTTTGAGTTCAAAGCCTACTTTCTCTATGAAGTCTTCCCTGACAGATTTTTTTGGGTACTGTCTTTTACTTGCTCACTATTGTTTCTTCCTGGTTTTAAGCTTTTTGAAAATGGCGATGAGTTAAACCTGCTTTGAATCCTTCTATAGGCTGAGGACATCGTGGCTGTCCAACTTAATTGATTGATAGTAATTCCCTTGAGGTTATTCATCTTGACAGCTAGTTATTTGGGGGTGAGGTGGGGGGTAGAGTCAGTATAGCGATGGCCATAGCTTTAATGCATTACTACTTTCAGACCATTCTGAAAATGGTTGACATCTGGCATATCATCCAGTTCTCTTCCTAAATACACCCAAACTTGAAAGAGTCATGTAGCCATAGCAATAGGTTTGGTGTTGAGATAAAAACATGTCAAGAATTCAGAGCTAAAAGAACTGAGACCCAGGCACTAGGGTTAGTTTTCAATACAGAGCTCAAGAGTGACCTCAACACTACTGAATTTAATCAGAGGAGTTTTGAAAGGGAAGATCATTTCTAGCTCAATGAAGTGTATGTCTGCCAAGGTTAAGTTGTCTTGTATTATTTGGGACTCACTGCCGAGTGCTTTATTAATTGTTTTCAGGTTGGAAAATCAAGTTACAGCCTTTCCAGGAAACTCTAGGAGTCGATTTATTTTAGTGGGGGAATAGGGGCATGGAAAACAAGCTTGCCGATTCTATACAACTGTGAAGAACAAGGAATTATAGAAAGCTTGCTGTATGAGTCGTGATCAGAGTAAAAGTCTTTGCTGTAAGGCTTAAAGTATGTATAAAGTTATATACAAAAATAAGTAACCGGAGCTCTGTGTTTGGATGTTTTATTGTCCACTTTAATTTGTATCATTCACTACAAAAAAAATCACATAAAGCAAGTACATCCTCAGTCCATCTCTAATTATTAAATTGAAAGTAATTTTAGAAAGTACTACCCTCAACTCTATTATTAATTTAGCTGTGGCTAAGAAGCTGTCTTGAAGCTGGGAGCTAGTGTTATAGCTAAGCTAGATGAATGAATTCGAACAGAATAGGATTGAAGGACACTGGTAGAAACAGACAAGGGTTACATTCACGGTATTGATAATTATAGTGGGGGAAAAGAATGTCAAGTGTTTTTATGGGAAAATGATTTTGTTTCACTGGGCATATTTTACTAAGCACATAAAGAATGTTGAAAGTTAGTGATTAATTACAGTAGTTAATTTTTTTAAGGTGTGGATACATATGTGAAGGTTGTAGGAAAATATATGTTAAGCCAAATAAAGGTAGAAGAGGAGATTACTTCAAAAAACAGGGTGTTGGGCTTCCCTGGTGGCGCAGTGGTTGAGAGTCCGCCTGCCGATGCAGGGGACACGGGTTCATGCCCCAGCCTGGGAGGATCCCACATGCCGCAGAGCGGCTGGGCCCGTGAGCCATGGCCGCTGAGCCTGCGCATCCGGAGCCTGTGCTCTGCAACGGGAGAGGCCACAACAGTGAGAGGCCCACGTACCGCAAAAAAAAACAAACAAACAAACAACAAAAAAAACCAGGGTGTTATGAAGCCATGTTTATTAGCTTTTGTGAGAACAATGTGGAACCATTCGATTTATTCGTTGCTTTATGTTAGATAGTTCTCAAGAGATCTGGAATCTACTACTAAGCTTAATTGATTTACATGCAAATAGTGTTCTTCTAGCTCAGTTGTATATGTATAGACTAGTGTTTGTAAGGACTTTGCACTTACTTTAAAAATTATTTAAAATAAAGGTGTCCTGGTATCTGTTAGACATTTTAACCAAAAAACTATATACCTTTAAAAATAACAGACTTTGAAATGTAGTAAACGGTACATGTGCTGAAATATCTACACACATATAACAGAATTGCTGGCAATCAAATGACTTGCCCATCGAAACAAGCAAATGACACCTGTTTTACTCTAAATTCATGGACGCTGTCTTCATTAGGAGTGTGAATTTATCAAAACATCATTTGTTGGGGCTTCCCTGGTGGCACAGTGGTTGACAGTCTGCCTGCCGATGCAGGGGACACGGGTTCGTGCCCCGGTCTGGGAAGATCCCACATGCCATGGAGCAACTGGGCCCGTGAGCCATGGCCGTTGAGCCTGCGCGTCTGGAGCCTGTGCTCCGCAATGGGAGAGGCCACAACAGTGAGAGGCCCGCGTACCGCAAAAAGAAAAACAAAAAAACCAACAAAAAAAAAACATCATGTGTTGCACTTGGAAAATGATAAAACAAATTTCTTTAGGTGTATGACAGATTTTGAAAAACATTCTTCAGGTGTATGAGTTCAGATCAGGACAGCTAAATTAGAAAGAAGATATTGAGAAGTAAGTATTTGAGTTCCTCTATATTGATAGGCACTGTGAGTGGCACTGGTGGTTCAAAGTTGAGAAAATCACAGTCCTGCTAGCCCTGCAGGAGGTCATAGTTGAGTGTGGGAGTGATACGTAACTGTGCTGTGAGTGCAATACAGTAAGTCACGGTGATGGAGCAGGGCACCTACACCAGGCATCACAAAGGCTTTTTGGGTGGACTGTGCTGAGTTTTAAAGAATGAATAAAAATGAATCTGGGGCTTCCCTGGTGGCGCAGTGGTTGAAGGTCCGCCTGCCGATGCAGGGGACGCGGGTTCGTGCCCCAGTCCGGGAAGATCCCACATGCCGCAGAGAGGCTGGGCCCGTGAGCCATGGCCGCTGAGCCTGCGCGTCCAGAGCCTGTGCTCCGCAACGGGAGAGGCCACAACAGTGAGAGGCACGCGTACCGCAATAAAAAAAAAAAAAAAAAAGAATCTGATGAAAGTGTACTTTAGGGAGTGGCCGCAGTGTGACCCTGTCAGGGAAAAATAAGTGATTCCACCTGGGTATGGGAAGAGGAGGAATGGCATGAGTAGGGTGCCAGGGAGGCCGGCCAGGGGCAGACTGTGAGCAGACTTGTGGGATAAGTGTGCCCCCTGAGCCTTAGTCTGACAGTTAAGGGGCAGCTGTGCAGGTATTTAAGCAAGGGAGCATCACTGCTATATTTAAAACAGATAACCAACAAGGACCTCCTGTATAGCAAAGGGAACACTGTGTAATACTGTGTAATAACCTAAATGGGAAAAGAATTTGAAAAAGAATAGATACATGTATATTTATAACTGAATCACTTTGCTGTACACAAAAAAACACAACATTGTTAATCAACTATACTCCAATAGTTAAAATAAAATAAAATAAAATTTTTTTTAAAAAGCAAAAAAAAAGCCAGGGGGTGACATGATCAGCTGCGAAATTTAGAGGGGTCTCTAGCAGCAGTGGAGAGCATGGATGGAAGACACACAATGGAGCCAGGGAAAGTACTGAGGAGGGGAGCTTCTTGATGAGCTGGAACAAGGCAGTATCAGTGGGGAAAGAGAGGGAAGGATGGATCCAAGAGATGTTAAGGAGGTGGAAGGATGTTGGCTTAGCCTACCATCTCTAGTTGTTTCCATCTCTATAAAATGGGAATAATGGTAGTACTGTGTAATCCATAGCATTCTTGTGAGGAGTAAATGTAAAGCACTTAGCACAGGCCCTGGCACATAGCATAAGTTCAATGAATGTTAGCTTATGACACATCATAATACATCAGCATAATTTGGTAACTGATGGGAGGGAAGGGGAAGCATAGCAACTGCTGGCTTTTGATGAGGCAATGGGTGAAGAGCAGTGTATTCTGAGATAGATAATTGTGGAAGAGGCACCGATTCTGAAGGACAGAAGCCAGATGACACTGGGTTCAAGAATAAATTCAAGGTGAAGAAATGTAGAGGAGACTACTCTAACAAGATATTTGGGAGGGGAAAGAAAAAAACAAGATCATAACCAAAGGGAGATGTTATATAAAGATTTCTTTTGTTGTTTTATGTTTTGGAGGAGTTATTTGTAACATATGTACAAATATGTCCAATTGAGTCAAAAGTTGGGAAATAGTGGTAAGGGGATGACTGATATAATGATTAGGTTGGAAAAAAAAAACGAGGAAGATGAAAGAGAACTGATATATGGGCATGGATTAGAGTTATTTAAGACATGTCTGGAAAAAGTAAATGCATTAACAGTTGAGGGTGAGGGGGAGGGGAGAGAGAAAGCACTAGGAGAATCAGAGAGATTGTGGTCAGAGAGTGGAACATGGGAGTTTACATTCACATCCTAGAAATGGCAAGAATATGGTTATGGGAGTGGATTGCAGAATGGTTAGGTTATCAGAATGAAAAAATCCAAGGAACTGGACTATGGGAAGAGTCGCCCTCACAGACATTGGAATTGTCCGAAGCAGCTGGAGATGGTGGGGAAATAAAGATCCTGAGCCTGGTGCCACAATCCTCAACCAAAGGGTGGGAAAAATCCAGGAGTAATGAGCCACCCAGAGAGATTCAGGATGAGTCTCCAGGGACATTTTTAAATTAGGGTAAAGGAGCAGTGATCTGGAAAAGGCTGTGGGGAATAGGAAGACTGTCTTGTGCACATTGTGGTTAGTGGAATGGGGAAGCTGAGCAACCCCCACTGAGGAAAAGGCTGGTGGGGACGTCAAGAGGAAAATGAGTTGGTGACAGAATTGGGGTAAGAGTAAGTGAAAAGACAGAAAAGGAGTCTCTCCTTTGAGTAAAGAAACATGGTAGGATCCAGTTGTCCCAAACTTCCATTCTGACACAGGCAGAGGCACTGGAGGGTGGGCTCCAGTGTGTTCAACTCTGTGTTTTATAGCCTCTGCTTTGTTTCCTTTTCTCTTCTGCATCCAACATTTTGACTATTTCACTGTGTATTAATGTTTCAGCCAGATAATTGAAGGAGAGAGATAGTGAGAAGGAATGAAAATCTAATCACAGATGATGGCATATTGTGATGAAACCTTAACAATTGCTGAGTTTTTTGTGAAATAACTGCTGCAAATGGCCTCACCCAAGCAAAATGGTATAATCAATGGAAAGACCACCATTTGTATCCATCTCCTTTTTCCCCCTCTCTTTTCCTCTTCTCTCTCTCTTTATTTTTTTTTCTCCTCCCTCCATTTAAAACATATGTATTGTGTTTTAACTAGGAAAGCACTGTGCTTGGTTGTTGGTTGGATAAAGTGTTGGAGGTGGCATACCATGAACAAAACTTGGTTTCTACTCCTAAGGTCATTATAGATGAGGAAAGGGACTGACAATATACAAAATTATAGCTATAATACCAGCAAAAAACATGGACTAAAATCAGAGAATACATGATACCTTATGGAAGTATAGAGGAAGGAGCAATAAAGAATATGAAATGCTTTATGAATTTATGTGCCTCATTGGGAATTTTGATCCTGATACAGCAATAACACTGTCTAAATTTCAAAGTCTAGATGGTTTCATATATAGAGGATTTACTTTGGTTCTCTGCCATCAGCATGGATAACTGACATACATGCAATATATAATAGTATTTAAATGCTATTGCCATTGAACGGTTCAAAATAAATTAATGTTATGCTCCATTGAGGCTTACCAGTAAGCCCTGAAGATGATTAAAGGGACTGTTGGTGACCCAGAAATATCTAAGTTGTTTTTGCATGTGTATACATGATCTTATGACTTGTGGCTAATCATTTTTGTGCTCATAGAACAGAGATATTTACTCTTGGAGAAAAGGTTTCAAGTATATATCAAAGTTTTACAGAGAGGATGCTGCATCCATCTTCATTTATCTCAAGAGTAGAACTAATGTCTATACAACAATAATCATTCCAATAAAAAGTGAAAATCACTCATTCATTCACTTGCCAAATGTTCATTGAGTGCCTTCCATGTGCTAGAAATCACACTAAGTTTTGGGGAAAACGATAGTGAGCAAAACCAGATAGGATTTGTCCCCTCATGAGGCTTGAGGAAGATGGGATGTAGTCAAATATCTGCAGAGATAAAAATAAAATTGCACCTGTGAAAAAAATAGCACAAGGGAGAGGTCTAGAGTGTTAGGAGAACTTGCAGTTGTTTTGATCTAGTCAGGGAAGTCGGACACGTGTTCACCAAGGTAGCAAAATGGAATGGAGATCTAAATAATGATTAGATACGAAATAGGTAAAAGTGCGGTGGAGTGAGAAACTGAAAATCTTTTATGGCTGAGAGAGTATTGGTGATTATGCTCCGTAGTGGCTGGAGCAGAGAGTGCAGAGAGGGCCATAGTCTGTGTATGTTGGTGAGGGTGGGGGACTGGGGGTGGGATTTGGGAGGGAAGGAGCAGCCAGACTGCTCAGGGCCTTGTAGTTCTTCTTTGCTGTGAAGGCAAAAGATACAGCAAGTAAATTTAATTTTATTCATGTCATTTACCTTAATGTAGATATATCTCAAGGCAAATGTCTTTTCTAAGAATAAAGTGGAGAAGACATTATTGTCATGAGAGAATATTTTAATAAAATGTAAAGGCAGTAATAGTCTATTTTTTCTTTCCAGTAAAGACAAGATAGCTTACCTTTTCTTCACTCAAAATTAATGTATAAGTAAGAGGAAAAATAAGATCTCTAGCTCCTATCTTGTTTATCCTAATCAGGATTAACTTTATCCTAATCAACAATCTTATATTCAACCTTAATGATATTTCATTAGCTTCTCAGAACCACCTTTCCTGTCTAGGTCTAATTATATCTAATGTAATGTATCTCAACTCACTATATTAAATCATTTTTTAAAAAACATTTTAAAATCACTCCAGAGCTTTGATTTCGGCCTTAGGGAGGAATGAACCCTCTTATTTCTTTTTGGGGGTCCATGACCTTCCAGTTTTCTCCTCAAAATATCTTCTTTATTATCCTCATATCTAATCTAGGGGGATAAAAAGAAATAATTTTATTTTTAATAATTCATAAATGTCTACATAAATAAAATGCAAACATAAGCATATGTTCTAATCAATCCTTAAAATTAATGAGTTTTTCTGTATGCTTCACATTGTGAATAGAGACCAACTATCTCTTACCTATGCTCACATTAGCCCTCACAGATAACCTTTGATTGATTCAGAGTCTTAAACACATCTAGTGGTATATTTTAATATCCTATCATTCCCCAAAGAGACCAGAGTTCTAAAACATGAATGCTAAGCTTCAAAGAATGTGATTTAGAAACAACACAGAAATACTACCTCAGAGAATCTGTGTAGTAATGGCATGGGACTCTTTGTTACAGACAAATACCAACAAAAAAATGTACAAACAAAAGTATGCAAACAAAAACGTAGAAACAAGCAGAAGTGCACAAACAGAAATCTAAAGATGTGAAATAGGAAGGAATCATTAGCTGCTGCCATTTTCCTTTGATGACTTTTTGGTGACATGTTTCCATGAACTATTGCCACTGGATGTTCCACCCAGAGAATCCTCAGCTTTCTTTTAAGGCATGTCGCGGATACCATTTTTAGTGGGGATGCAGGAGAAATAGATTACTGCTCTTCTACTCCCTGCGAGGTCCTTTTGAATTTGTCCTTCACTAAAAATAATATTTTGAGACTAATAAAGAAAAATATGCCCATCTCTCTGTGACGGTAATGAGTAATCAGGTAATATAATTTGATTAAATCTGGCATGCTCCGTGTATAGAAGGGTAGATCTGAGTGCAAAAAGAAGAATACAAATTATATAAATGGAAGAAGTGGAAGATATAATAATATACTCTACAATAAAGAAAATCTGAAAGCTAGGATGTTCAGGCAAAGAGAAAGAGAACTTCTGTCTTTTGGGTGAAAAACTAAAGGACTTATATTAACCAAGCCTGCTTGACTTGAACTTTGGGGTTATTTCTAAGATTAATGGACAAAAACGATAGCCTCCACAGGACAAACCTCAAAGACTCCTGATGGAGATTGGTTAAATTCAGTGTGGTCCCTACATTTCACTCTGTGAGAAATAACGGAGAGCTACAATTAGAACTTGAGTAAAGGGGAATTTATTTAAGGAGACTAAAAATGGTATAATCCATAGGTTCATGCTTGATAAAATTGTAAATAACAGGGTGCAAGGGTTCCATTAAAGAAAACGAGGAACATTTTGTTTTTAGGGTATTGCATTTTAACCTGGTAAGAAAGAGAAAAAAAAAAAAGCCAGCGTTTTATGCTGAAAGTTGTTTTTGAAAATGTTCTTAGTAGCTGAAGATTTGGAAATGGCAAATCAGCAAATGAATGAAGGTATCTTTAAGGAGAAAGACTGTTAACATTGTTTTTCCAGAAATGCAATATCATTTACTGAAAGGAACAGAAATGATTAATATAGTCTTTTTGTTCAGGGAAGCTATTCCACAAGATAAAAGGCTAGTAATCTAATAACTAGCATATCAGTATTATTTTATTTGCTTTTTCCTGTTTGCAAAATAACTTCGGTGCTATCTTGTTATTGCTGTTATACTTGGCTAGTTATACATCTCCGATAAGAGAACATAATTAATGTGAAAAATTATGCTGAAGTGGCTGTGTTTATTTTGTGTCACTTTAGTAATGCCCCCTTCAGGAGTGCTATTCTTATTTTCCACTTGCATTCAATAATAGGCTTGCAGCCAGTGGCATTGTAGTTACACAGTTTTTGTCAAAACAATTTTATCGCTAATAGATTTTTATCTACATTGACTGAAAACTTCTGTTTCTGTTTAAAACTTTAATGTAATTTCTTGCATATCTATTTCAGGCAATAGAAAAACTTTTGAACTTATATATACTTGGCAGCTCTACATGGTTTCTTTCACAAAGTTGATTTATTTTTTTAAATAGGGGGAAAATGTCCTTAAAATTAGGCATCTCATTTTTCAATGGGCTTTGAGGAAAGCAACAAATTTTAACATAGTTTATTCTATTCATTCACCACAGACAGAAGCATTTAAGAATTACTCCAAATGCTGTGACCTTCAAATGATTAGAGCTGGTTACAAATATAAATGAATTCCCCACAAGCGTTAAATGAACCCCCAAGAAGCCTTATTTGAGAATATGTAGAGATGTATTTTCATTTCAATGCACAAGGATTTACATGTGTGGCTCCCTATTAGCATTACTCAGGTAAATCCCATTAAAAAATTCATACGCCTCTGTGTGTATAAATTTATACATGAAGCACAGTTAAAGTATATCAGTGTTAATACTGTACCATGGGAATACAATATGACGAGGAAATTGGAAATACAATTAAAGTTCACATAGTATTAGAATTTTTTCACTAGGATAAAAAAGTTTTTATGACAATATAAGAGGATAAATCGAGACTTACTAGTACAACTAGAACCAATGTGTACATTTCAGTATAACTCTGAAACACATATAATAAGGAAGATTAATGCTCTGAATCTCTTGAAAGGGACTATCTTATCAATGTGTTACCCTAATGACTGTTCAGTAATCTTCTAACCCTGAAAGGAGAAAGTAGGAACCAATGGTGAAACCCACCTACAAGGATGCATATTATGTAAAGAAAGGTATGTCCTGTTTGCCTCCCTCCCCTCTTTTGTTTTTCTTTCGTTCTTCATTTTCTTTCTACGTTCTCTTTTGATCTCCTGCTTTTCTTCTCCCCCCCTTCTTTTTCTCCTCCTGATTTATGAGCATGAGAATGTTTCCTTTTTTAAAAAACATTTTTGCTGTTGAAGAAAGGTTACAGTGTTGCCTTTTGCCAACTATGTGTCATGGGGGGGAAACATAAAGGCAAGAGACATGTCCTTTAAGTAAATGGACATTTGAGCTGTAATGGACTTGGTACTTAGTCTTGATTCTCTGCCCAGACTAAAGCCATCTGAAGTAGAAATGAAAAATGCATGTTTCTTCATCTTCAGTTAGGATTCAATATGTAGGCTTAAATATACTCATAATGCTGACTTTGGTTATTTGCCTCTTTCCTCTATTTTTCATAGATATACTCACCTGACATATTGAAATATTAATGAACCCTACATTAATAGATGTTCATATAGGTACACATATATAGAGAGCACACAATTTTGACTTATGAAAGGTACTCAGTTGCAGACCCTTGAGGATGTGACATTTGCTAGAGTAGATCATTTCCAACAGATCATTTGATGTTAAATGGTCTGATTTAGTTTGGTGATCTATTTGCCACAGAAGGATAACAGAGGCATTGTAAGCCCAACATCTACATAGATCTTAGTGCAGATGGAGTTGGGATTGCACTTCAGCAATTTGAAGAGGTGGTAGCGATGGGAAGTTGCTACCCTCCAAAGCCTGTCAAATAATGTCCAGAGAAGTGGCTTTCTCTGTGAGGGTCATTTCTTCCTCCTATCAAGTGTTTCCAAGCCAACATCACAGAGGAAAGCTCTCAGTAATTTGTAACCTGGCTGGGCTTTATCTGGTGACCTTGGAGCGAAGAAACTCTAAGGTAGCGCTGGTTTCTGGAGACATTCATTTGATCTCTCTGTAAATACTGCCCAAGGGGTTTTGTTTCCAGGATGTTCCCAAGAGTTCTACTGGCCTAGGAGCTAAAAAGGGTTTTAAATACTTGAACTATTTTTCTACTTTTCTATAAAGTGACACAAAGTCTATATAACAAAGCCTTGGGTTGCTTTTAAGTTCCTATAGTATTTTGGGAACCAAGATTTTTTTAATCCCATAGCTTCTCTCTGCCTTTGCTCCATTCTTTATACTCACCAACTCTCACATACTGAAACATTCGTATTTCTCCACACATATAAATTCTTTTTTAGCCTTCTCACTTAATCTCTCCAATTTCTTCCACAAAGAGTGCAGGAGTTCTTCATATGATTACTCAATAAAATTCCATTTTGTTTTTGTCAAGGGAGGGCTACTTTTTTTAAAAGAAAAACTGCCATGTCATGATTCTTCTGGTCTTTGACTAACAGGTGTGTTTACTGTAATCAGTGGATCATTCATGCACAAGAGTTACAAACCAGCCACCTCTCAGTTACAGGTTTATTTCTGTGACAAACCTAAATCTTTTGTTATCATCTTTGCTGTGAAACATGCTTCAGTATGTTGTTTAGGATGGTGCTATTATCCAGCTAAAGACAAATAGTATTTATATTTGATAGTGACCTAACCTCAAAAGGTTAGGCTCTACTCAAATTCTGACTCTGTGCATAGAAAAATTGTCATTAAATAAACTCCCACTTTTTTTTTTTTTTTTTTTTTTTGCTGTACGCGGGCCTCTCACTGTTGTGGCCTCTCCCATTGTGGAACACAGGCTCCGGACGCGCAGGCTCAGCGGCCATGGCTCACGGGCCCAGCCGCTCCGCGGCATGTGGGATCTTCGCTGACCGGGGCACGAACCTGTGTCCCCTGCATCGGCAAGCGGACGCTCAACCACTTCGCCACCAGGGAAGCCCAAATCCCACTTATTTATTTGTATGTATAGTATCAGAGAAAACGATTTCATTCTAAAAGGTGCACACTTAAAAGAGCAAGGTAGCACTGAGGAATTTTTCAACCTTGAATATTTTATTTAAATTCCATTAAGCTGGGGCTTCCCTGGTGGTGCAGTGGTTGAGAGTCCGCCTGCCGATGCAGGGGACACGGGTTCATGCCCCCGTCCGGGAAGATCCCACATGCCGCGGAGCGGCTGGACCCGTGAGCCATGGCCGCTGAGCTTGCGCGTCTGGAGCCTGTACTCCACAATGGGAGAGGCCACAGCAGTGAGAGAGGCCCGCGTACCACAAAAAAAAAAAAAAAAAAATTCCATTAAGATCTCAGGAATGTTTGCTGCATTTCCTTTCCCATCATTGCAGATTGCTAATATATTCGTGGGTAAGCAGACAATCTTTTTTGTAACTGGTCTCCTCCTACCTTGTGTGCTTCTTGATGGCAGTCTAGTGCGGGTGACAAAGAAGCTCACTCCTGCGTTGATGAGCTCCCAAGCCTCAAACAGGGCTGTGCTGAATTCAAGTTAATCTGGCAAGAGATGCAGGAGGATGGGAAGGGAAGCAGACACTGTTTATGTATAATTCTTGGGAACCTGGCAGGAGGATCAGAGCATGGCAGGGAAAAGGAGTCTTCAAAAAATATCACACAAGGCTCAATAACACTTTTTAATGGGAAATTCCTGTTTTGGTTCTAATTTTATGCTTAGATGCTTTTAATTTGATCCACATTTAATTTTCCATTCCTTGGAGAAGGCATTGATTATACAAGAAGCTATCTGCTCTACTGCTAACAAAAGAGGATTGGTTTCAGGGGCTACCACCATGGCATTGTATTTTAATTGTGCCCACTTGGAAACGTTGATGCACACATCTTTGGAATCACTCTATCAACCCTAGGCCCACTCTTCTGGTTGTGATGGCCTAAAAGCTTTGTTAAAGTCACAGTTCTAAAGAAAAATGGGTCAAGATGTGTCTTGAAAAAGCAGAAAAAAAGCCAAGATTGGACATTTGAGTTATACATCATTGTAAAGGATCATAAAGAGCTAAATGGCAGTTGTACATCTTAGAACACGTATAATAGATATGTTTATATGTATTGGGATTTCCCAAAACCCAATCACTTTGACACTGTAATGTGTCAGTGATGGCATCCACTGCTGGTATGACGAGTTCCAGAGAAATTCAGATAGAGATTCTGGATTTAGGCTAAGCAACTTGCATGGTAGCATTTATTTTTGTTAGAAATCTGAAGCTGCGTATGAAATCTACTATAAGCATTGTTTCAGAAAATTCAAGTCGTCTACTTTTTAAAAATTAGGCTGCCATTATTTCTGACATTCTAATGGCTGAACTAGCAACAGTAAAGATGTCCAGGTTTCAATGAAATATATTTCATAAATTAGCTTATCATTGCACTGATTTAGCATGCCTAGCAGGTGAGAGACAAAAACATGTGTTATCTTCCCTAGGGAACCTTCAGTGAATGTCATTCTGGCTTCATATGTCTTTCTTCTCTCCCCTTCTTGAACTGATATAAAATTCTAATGTGTGCCCCCTAGTTCCATCTTCACTGAAATCTAGCAAAACCGCTGAAGGTAAGATAGTGGCAATGGTGCATGAAAAGAGGGAAAAGGAATACAGTGATTCATAGCATATTTGAAAAAAGTTGCAATTGTTAACAGCACTACTTTTGTATGTAGACAGGTTAAAATATGTCATATTAATGATACAAATAAAGTTATTCATCTTGGCCAGTTCTTAAAGTTCATGGGAAAGGCATTAAAACTATATTGGCAACTTGAAAATATTTCTGTATGTGTCTGATGGCATACCAAGTCACCCTCTCCCAAAACAGTAGTCAAAAAAGTAGGTGTACCTGCTAGGATTATCAGTAATCTTGACAAGTGGTTGTTATTTAAATACCAGAAATGGTAGGTGTTATGTAAAACCCTGCTCCTAGTATTATGAAAATGAAACATGACACTTTTCAAGTATAGTAGCCCAAGCCGACATCTCTTATCTCTCTGTCTTTGTTCTTCTATACAAATTGAACCACTGATACAGTTATCATTTTACAAGTGGTATTCATTGGTCTTTACATCTGCAGATGCCAGGGATTTCATGAAGGCATAATCCTTTTCCTTAGGCATTATTCCCATTTGCTAGAAGAGAAAACTGAGGTATAAGACCAAATATGTTTCCTTTTACTGGTAAGGAAAATAGGCTCTTGGAATCCTGCTTACTTTCACTTTTTCTAGTCCTCTTTTTTAATGAAAATGTATAAACCTTTTTCCTTATCTTTTGCTTAGGAAGCCTGAGCAGACTTTAAATATCATCCTTAGTTTTTAAAAATTATTATTATTTTACTGAAGTGTAGTTGCTGTACAATATTATGTTACAGGTGTGCAATAGAGTGATTCACAATTTTTAAAGGTTATACTCTATTTATAGTTATTATAAAATATTTGCTATATTCCCCATGTTATACAATATATACCTGTAGCTTATTTTATATCTAATAGTTTGTACCTCTTACTCCCCTACTCCTGTATTGCCCCTCCCCACTTCCCTCTCCCCACTGGTAACCACTAGTTTGTTCTCTATATCTGTGAGTCTGCTTCTTTTTTGTTATATTCACTAGTTCTATTTTTTAGATTCCACATGTAAATGATATCATAGAGTATTTATCTTTCTCTATCTGATTTATTTCACCTCACATAATGCACTCCAAGTCCATCCATGTTGCTGCAAATGGCAAAACTTCATTCTTTTTTATGGCTGAGTAGTGTTCCATTGTATATATACATCATATCTTATTTATCCATTCATCTGTTGATGGACACTTAGGTTGCTTCCATGTCTTGGCTATTGTAAATAATGCTGCTATGAACATTGGGGTGCATGTATCTTTTTCAATTAGTGTTTTTGTGTTTTTCAGATAAATAGCCAGGAGTAGAATTGCTAGGCCATATGGTAGTTCTATTTTTAATTTTTTCAGAAGCCTCCTACTGTTTTCCACAGTGGCTGCACCAACTTACATTCCTATCAATAGTATATGAGGGTTCCCTTTTCTCCAAATCCACGCCAACACTTGTTATTTGTGTTCTTTTTGATGATAGCCATTCTCACAGGTGTGGGGTGGTATCTCTTTGTGGTTTTGATTTGCATTTCCCTGGTGATTAGCAATGTTGAGCATAGTTTCATGTGCTTGTTGGCCGTCTGCATTTCCTCTTTGGAAAAATGTCTATTCAGTTCTTCTGCCCATTTTTTAATCGGGTTGTTTGTTTTTTTGATGTCGAGTTGTATGAGCTGTTTATATATGTTGGATATTAACCCCTTACCTGTCGTATCATTTGCAAATATTTTCTCACATTCAGTAAGTTGAATGAAGCTGTCTGGTAAAAGCTTTAGCCAAGATTTTGTTCTGATAATAAGACAGAATGAAGATATATCAATGACTTGTAACAATCTTTGAGAAAATCCACACAGTTTCATTTAGACTGCTAAAATCTAGCTAATAGATGTTGGCACCAGTAGTATAATTTAGGTGTATGAGTGCTAAAAGTTACTATTCTTTCTAGCAATTGAAGCTCTGAACTTCATGTCAGTGGAGCATTAGCCACCACCATCTACTCTGCCCAGCTCTATGAAATATGCCTTTTTATTCAGAGCACAAACATATTCAAAAGCCCTTCTGGAATTAATTGAAGAATTCAAAGAATTATATTATCAGTATGACTATACTTGCCTTTTCCATCAAAAGAGAAACTATGCAAGTATGCCCTGAGAAGATATACCTGTAAGCTATAAAATAAATGAAAAAAAACACCCAAATAGTGATATATGAAAGTGCGCCAAAATGGGAATTCGTCTAGAGTCTTTAGATCACTATTTCTCCGTTTACTGTCTTTCCATTTAAAATAATGCAATGCCTACTTCCGTTCTTGAAGCTTCAGCAGTCATGAACGTGAGAATTGCATGTGTTCTCATTTCTGTGACCTCAGCAAGCCAGGACTATGCATTAAGGCCCAAACTTAGCTAGAGGAGAATTTAGGAAGAGTTGTTTAAAAGGCAGCCATTTTAGAAAATATGTTGATTTGAGCTGATTTTGGTTTAAAAGCTACAACAAAATATCTGTCTTGAGTAAGATTTGGTTTCCATTAGTTACTTCTTTGGTTGTGGTTTTCTTATGAATTACTATTCACCTATGTAGAAATTAGTTTTTTAGCACTGTTTCATAAATAATAATGGTGATCATTTTTAGAATTGCCTTTCTGAGGAACAGATAGGAGTACATTTCCTTTTGGTCAAGTGTGCCTTAAGCAAGAAGGATTGGGCCTTCCTTTCCTGTTTATTACGCTTCCCACTTTGTCATTATCAGGTCTGATGTTTAGCAAAAACGGTTTCCAGTTGCCTGGGTGTGCTTTGACAGAACTGACAGTAGAAACTGTATCTTAACATACTTGAATCAGTGCTGTAGAAAAGCACCCAAGCATGCTGAAGACAGCTTTTATGAGGTACATTTTGTCAGTGTAAACACTGTGAAATCCAGCACATTTGGAGGAGCATACTCTGTATTTGTTAGAATGAATGAATCACTAATGGATTAAAGAGCACAGCCAAATAAACCTAGCCTAGTCATAAGCATATATGGCCTAATATTCAAATGTAGGAAATCCAATTAAGCTCCAGCTCTCCTTAGTTTTTCATTCATGAGGCAGTATCTCTACCAAAAAAAGCGAATAACTAAAAAGTTTCTTTTACCAAAAAAAAAGGCATTGCATTTTTAAAATATAAGTTTGAAGTTAGTCTTCCACAAATAGCCAATTTAATTATGCTAAAAATGACATTTTTAATTAAACACCAAGGTAAGCATAAATGGATTTCAAAATAATTAATCAAACATCAAAAAATTGAAACCTTTTTCTGCTTGAGCAGCAGAAATGAAAGAACCAGTCTTTGGGTCTCATAGAGATTCAATCTAATTTAATTCTCTGTCTTCTCTAAATAAACATTCCTAAAACCTTTTTTTCATCTGGGGGAATAAGGATGAGAGGGGTAATCAATATTTCTAGCATTTTAATTAAAACCGTTAGTGGAATAAATCCATTTAATTATCAGTTAATGAAATACAAGGTCATTTACCTGACAGGAACTTTGAGGGTGGATTACTAGCTGGAATAAAGCAGAAGAACCCAATGTCACAGCCATTTAACTTCTGCCAAATTTAAGGTTAAAATCCTTTTAGACTGTTTAACCTATTCTGTACCATTTTTCTATTACATATGCCAATTGGCAGGAGAAATGCATGTTAAAACTTATTTTACATTTAATTGTGCTGAAAAGTTTTCATTAAATTTCTACAAATATCTTTATATTTCTAAGACATTAACTGAAAGGCGACAATAGAGTCCACTGTAATTTTATTTTTATTTTGTGCTTATCACTTATAAAGTTAAAGAGACATTTTTTTTTCTTACTACAAGTCAGGTATTACTTCTGCTTTTTTATAAATATGAGATAATTAAATATAAGTTTTAGCAGTCTGAAAATTTAGGATGCAAATACAGAACAAATACGCAATAGTAAACAAATCACTTTAAATAATTTATGGTAAATTTTATACAACACCTTTTTAAAGGGAGTTATTTATTTATTTATTTTTGGCTGCATTGGGTCTTTGTTGCTGTGCGCGGGCTTTTCTCTGGTTGCAGTGAGCAGGGGTACTCTTCCTTGCGCTGCACGGGCTTCTCATTGCAGTGGCTTCTCTTGTTGCAGAGCATGGGCCCTAGGCGCACGGGCTTCAGTAGTTGTGGCATGCGGGCTCAGTAGTTGTGGCTTGGGGGCTCTAGAGCGCAGGCTCAGTAGTTGTGGCGCACGGGCTTAGTTGCTCCACGGCCTGTGGGATCTTCCTCAACCAGGCATCAAACCCATGTCCCCTGCATTGGCAGGCGGATTCTTAACCACTGTGCCACCAGGGAAGCCCACAACACCTTTCTGAAGTGACCTGGATTTCATAAGAATGATATAAAAAGGTAAGAGTTGGTTGGCCACTAAGCTGGTTTTGCAGAATGGTTTGGTAAATGATTTTCAGCTGGTTTAACAAATGAAGAGAAGGCAGAAGATGTGTTGTAGAGAAAACTTCCTGGTCTTTGATGGAGACACAGGGTTTCTCTAAGCAGCACACAGTGCTCACATTGTATATAGATCACTTTTAAAAATAGGCCTTAAGAGGGCCTCTTGTTCTCTCTTAATTTAACATAGATGCTGAACTAATTATCTAGGGTTTGGGATTTTATTTGAATTTTGTAGATCTGAGTTTGTCTCATAACCATAAATTTCAGAGTTAGAGTTTAAAAAGATAACTTATTATTGGTGTCTCATTCTTCTTTTCTCAAATGAAACTCCCTAAATGTTAAAGTCGTGTGCAATGCAAACAAGTATAAGCAGTTTACTCTGTAGTAGTTCATCCTGAGGCAGCTTAGCTGTGTACTGTGCAAGAAGCCCAACATAATTTAGAGTAGTTTGCCTTTTGAGGACATACCGGTGATCTATTCTAACTTCTAAATGCTACATGTTACATGTTTGGCCTCAATTTAGGTATTCTACCATTGAAAATGTAATTACCATGTTTGGACATTTTTTTCCCCTCCTCTTTCTTTTGTTAATCTATAAATATGGCTTGTGTATCAATTTCCTCATCTATGTAATGGGAATGATGATATTTATCTTTAAGAACATAATGAAATCGTTGAGTAGGCAGTAACAGGTGTGTATTTGTTCATTTGCTCTTTCTGGTCTCTGTGTTAGCAAAACTAGAGCAAATGAAAGATTGCCTCATTTTTTTGTTTATGGTCATGATATGTTCAACAGAAAAATGCAAGAATTGATTTCTATCATTTCATGTTCATGCAAGTTGAATGAGTGGCAACGTACAGGTTTCTGACCATTAAAAACCTGTGCAGACTCATAGTAACAAATTAGAAGACCCATGTCTTGGGCCATTTGGGTTCTTCTGCCATGTGCACAAGTCTAATTGGAAACCATTGTACCTTAAACTCTTACTAATTGCTCAAACTTAAAGTCATTATTTCAGACCATTATTAAAAATCAGATTTTTCCCTATAAAATGTCCATAATTTTTAGCAGCTATATATCTGCTATATAATTTCCTCTTTTAAATAATGTCATGCTCAATTTAATATTGGTGTGTCATTTGCAAGTGACTGGGCGACTTTGCAAGGCCATTACAAACTCTAGTTTCACAAAAGTTGGACTCTGAAGCCTGCACCACTGACATTCTGGGTTTGTTTTCCTGACACTGTCCTACAGCATATTTTTCATACCCTAAAGGCTCCCCTAGGGGATGTTCTGTCATGGAATGAAATGGCTTTGACTAAAATGAGAATTTTCTCCTCTATGAGAAAGTGAATTAGGAAGAACCCAATCACAAATGCAACAAACCAATTAAATCAAAACAAAACACACAATTTTGTGGGCTTATTAGTTAAGACTGAGACATATCACACTATAGTATTTTAGGAAGATGCCTTGTACACAGTTAGAAATATTATTAAGTAACTATTTTTACACAATAAAAAAGGATACAAAAGAATCATATTCTAAAGGACTTCTATAAATTAACAAAATAACATATGTAGGACTTGCAGCCTCAATCTTATTTATTACTTAAATTTTGGTTGTAAAATATTTTGATGATGAAAATGCAAACTGAGAGTTGAATTCAGGGCTTCCCTGGTGGCGCAGTGGTTAAGAATCCACCTGCCAATGCAGGGAACACAGGTTCGAACCCTGGCCCAGGAAGATCCCACATGCCACGGAGCAACTAAGCCCGTGCGCCACAACTACTGAGCCTGAGCTCTAGAGCCCATGAGCCACAACTACTGAAGCCTACACATGCCTGGAGCCCATGCTCTGCAACAAGAGAAGCCACCACAATGAGAAGTCTGCGAACTGCAATGAAGAGTAGCCCTGCTCACCACAGCTAGAGAAAACCAGTGTGCAGCAACAAAGACCCAACTCAGCCAAAAACAAATAAATTTATTTATTTATTTTTTAAAAAGAGTTGAATTCAGAAAAATTCATCAACACAAATACTGTATCAATGGGTAAAATTGATTATCAAAATAGAAATAACTATCAGGAAAAGCATGAATATGCAGCAGATTAAGAAACAGTTAACTGTCAGAGATTTCTGTCTCATCAGAAAATGAGTTTTATTGGAATGCTTTAATTTGAATTAAGATATAAAGTCCATTTTTGTAATAAAATATTTTATAAATTGGTAAGCATGAAAATCACTATGGTTTTACCATAAAGCTTAATTTTAATGTTCAATTAAGAACAGAATTCAAGTTTTAATTCATTTTATATATTGTAAAATATTCACCTATGATTCTTCTTGATTTTTAGGAGATCCCTACAAATTCCTTGAAGGGACAGAGTATCCCACTGATTCTGCCATGTTTTGCCACAGAAACACATACTCTTTATCTGAATGATGTTATTCATTCTCTTAGGAGAGAGAAAGGGAGAGAGAGGGCGGAAGGGAGAGAGAGAGAGTTAGTGCTTATGAAACCAAGCTACTCAGATTGGGAATTGAACCCACGGTCTTTTGAGATCACACAGCTGGTCTTAGGACTTAATGAAGCTCAGGTTCTTGATGCCTAGGGGCAGAAAGAATTCAGTGAGAGACCAAGTGCTGAGTAAGAAGTGGATTTATTTAGAGGGAAACACACTCCACAGACAGAGTGTGGGCCATCTCAGAAGGCGAGAGGCCCCAAAATATGGGATGGTTAGTTTTTATGGACTGGGTAATTTCATAGGCTAATGAGTGGGAGGATTATTCCAACTATTTTGGGGAAGGGGTGGAGATTTCTAGGAATTGGGCCACCACCCACTTTTTGATCTTTGATGGTTGGCCTTGGAACTGTCATGGCGCTGGTGGGTATGTCACTTAGCATGCTAATGTATTACAATGAGCATATCATGAGGCTCAAGGTCCACTGGAAGTCAAATCTTCCACCATCTTGGACCTAGGTGGTTCTAACCAGTTTTTGTCATGTCCTATGTCTATGTCATTCTTTTAAAGGTTGTACCCTGCTCCTGTTTCAGTTATAATTGGGTGAGATCCTTTATTATCACCCTTTCTTTTCTTATCAATTACCTTCTACCCTGATGATACTATTCAATTCAATGGTAATGCCTATTCATTCATATATTTTCATTTTTGAGAGGAAAGGGAAAAGATGGGAGAGAAGAAGAAAGAGAAAGGAAAGGAAAAAAAGAAAAATAGTCAGTAAAACTAAAAATTGTTCCCTAATGTAATTGTCTATCATTCAGAAATATGTGGGGGATAAATACAAAGTAATATATAGTTTTAAAAGCCAGGGTGATGCTGCTATGTTAATTTATGCCGTGTGGATGGATGGATGTCAGAAGTAATCACACTTTGTATTTTCAGTGTCTTTATTGTTTGTCTTTCACTTATCTCTAGTTTAGACAATATTGATATTTCTGGGTTACTTTTAAGGAATGGTAGATAGAGTTGACACTGAGGATTGTATACAAGTGTATATCTGTATACCTTCTACTCAGTAAGATACTACAGATTGCAACTGTGGGAGAGCAGAATATGCCACCACAGTGTGCCACTTTGGCATGTGGATTGTTTTGAGCAGAAGGCCATTAAGACCCAACAGACTCAGAAGAAACTTCTTCTCCCTTATCTGCCTGAAAGAATTTAGAAGGAGGCCAGTACCAGGAAGCCAGCTCTTACCAGAGATAACTTTTTATACAGAAAGACTTGTCTGCATGGCATGGTAAACATTTGATCTCGTCTTCCTGTGAGTTGTCTTCCTCCCCCTTTGAAGCCCCAAGACCCTACCCCCTTCTTACCTCAGGATGGTATTTAAGCCTCAATGCCTGACTGCCTTTGAGTCTCATGTCTTTGTGGGGCTCCTGTATGTACATAATTAAGTTTGTTTTCCTCCTGTTAATCCGTCTTATGTCAATTTAATTATTAGGCCAACCAAAGAACCTAGAAAGAGAAAAGGGAAAAATTTTCCTCCCCAACACAATAAACACATCATTACTGTTCAGTGTTAGGGGTAGACAGTAAAGCACTTTTACACTTTTGTGTAGTTTTCCTCAATAGTAGCTATTATTCTGAAACTATTTTTCAGAAATTGAGTATTATAAAAAAGTTGAAGTCACCTCCAGCTGTACCAGCCTATGATGCTACTAATTTAACTTCTTTCACCTCAGTACTTACCTAGTCACTAACATTCTATTATTCTTCTTCTACCTTGGTGACATCTGTGGCCTATATGAATCTATATCTGGTTCTCATGTGGATTTTGGGTGAAAAATGTTAACTATAACTCAAACTAAAGGATAAACCCTATACCATATTTGAATAATATATTATTGTATCTTTTTGTAAATCTTTTTATTATTCATTTATTTGATTTTAAGGTATTCTTTATTTTTCTAGATTTATTCAGATATAATTGACATACAAAATTGTATAAGTTTAAGGTGTACAACATAATGTTTTCATATATGTACATATTGCAAAATGATTACCACAATAATATTAGTTAACATCCATCACCTTACATGGTTACAAAGGTTTTTTTCTTTGTGATAAGATTGTTAAAGATCTACTCCTTTAGCAACTTTCAAATATACAGTACAGTATTGTTAACCATAGCCATCATGTTGTACATTACATTTCCAGGACTCAATCTTTTAGAATGTTGATAACAAGCTTTCAGGTAACTCTGATGTGTGAGGCAAGGTTCTAAAAGCTTTGGGAGATTCCTTGACTATAAGAAGATTGTGATTTAATTGGGAAAAGAAGACTTACACATCTGAGCAAATAGATCTTTACCAGTGCAGGGTGGCCAGTGATACATAATGGAAGAATAGAGGCACAAGATTTGGAATTGGGGAGGTGTTAGTGTTGGCCCTTCGAGGAGGTTTTTTTTTTTAAGATTTTTTTGATGTGGACCATTTTTAAAGTCTTTATTAAATTTGTTACGATGCTGCTTCTGCTCTATGTTTTGGTTTTCTGGCCACGAGGTATGTGGGATCTTAGCTCCCTGACCAGGGATCAAACCCACACCCCCTGCATTGGAACGTGAAGTCTTAACCACTGGACCGCCAGGGAAGTCGCAGAGGACTTTTTGGTTTTATCTAAGTGAGAGAGAAGACTAAAGAAAGTGTTTCATGGAGGAGAAATGTTGCTTGCAAAGACTCAGGAGTAGAAAGCTTCTCGTTAGGAGCCATGATGAATAGACAAATGGCCTGGGGAAGAAGATTGTGTAGAAGGTAATGGGAGATAAGATTGAAAAAGGAGATTAGGGTCAAAATGGGGAAAACCTTTTCTGCCCTCCTAACCTTTTGTCTAGGAGGGTGAGTTGAACCTATTTTCCCAGATTTGTGGTGATCATGTCTTACGGAGTATAATCAGAAATCTAAAGAAAGTCAATGTATGTTAAATCTATCTCTTTTAAGATTAGTCTGTTTCTCTCAAGATAAACCTCTTTTAATTATTTCCGTGAAAATCATGAGGAGTTGGTTGATATGAAACATGATAAAGATTCAGCCATCTATTGGTGAAGTAAACGTAATAAAAGTAGAGTGGAGCTAACTTTGATTTTTTTTTTTTTTAAGAAATGTATTTGAAAACTCCATGCCTAAAATGTGGTTATGAAGCAATATCTATATCTACAGCAGAGATGACTATAAAAATATATTCAAAGTGAACATAAATATTTCTATTTTTATGTGACTTTTATTATCTGCCCATCAAATTTTGTAAGTTGTCAAAAGTGACTCAATTTTAACAAATCTTTCCCCTAAAAACTTATTTTTTCCTTCCACATTAATCTATACGGAAGTTACGCAGCTAGATATGGACTATTTTGCTTATTTTCAGGACCATGTCCTGTAATATGATAAGTAGGGGCCTGTGGTTTCTCTCTCTCAGAGTTTCTCCAGATTTACTCTGAGTAAGCGTTACCTGGATGCGCTGGTTAAAAATGACCCACCCCCAGAAACTAGGATTCATTTCCTCCCAACTGGGCCTCAGAATCTGCATTTTAGTGAGCCCACAGGCTGATTTTGAAGCTGGTGGTCTAAGAAACATTACTTCAGAGTGAGGAGGAGAAAGAATCGATTCAGTGGAGAGTGAATTTTCGCTGTTAGGCCTTTGTCTTAAATGTTGATATGCAGTTAAACAAATGGCTCAGTGCTGGATGCAATGGGTCCACTCTTGGAACACTGGAGGACTTCTCTAGGAAAGACCTCGGAACTTAAAACCAGGAGGGATGTTTGTGAAGATCTGTCGCACATTTCTAAATCAGGGTTCTGTGCTTATGTCTCTCCTGCTTGTACCTTTCCTGCATGAAAGCCCAAGTGAATTTAATGGGAAGAGCACAGGTACTACTGATATATGGCCACCCTATATAAGGAATTTTGTCATAATCTCCAGAACAGAGGAAGAATTTGATAAAGGCTTTTCAAATTCACTTAAACAGAATTGAGAGGTGCCCTTGCACCTGTTTCCAGGCACTGCCCTCAGCACCGATCCCGGGAGGACACCCGGCTCCTGCATGGTCTCCCGGGAGACCAGACCCTGATTTGCCATAGGAGAAGGGGGCAAGGAATTCACTGTAACAGCTTGGAGAACCCAAGAAACATTCACTGCCCAATTTGTCAGCTGAAAAGGAGCTCAGAGAGTGAAGGGTAAAAATGCTGACACTGTGTAGTAGGCTGTGGTGAAGTGGCCGATGGTGGGAACAGACCCAACTCTCTCTGAAGTCTCTGGGAACAAGCAATTTCAACGTTAGTAACTGCTTAAGACAGCAGATGAGCCTACAAATCTAATCGTGGAGGCCGCTGCTTTTTCTCTCATTGCACCAACTTTTACAATGGCTGTGATTTCTGGTATTTTCAGTTTCAGATTTGAATGTAAGCTCATGAGGGACACTTTTGTCATGGTCACTTGGGTTTTTCTGGCCAAAATACTGCCTTACACACAGTAGGAGATCAGTGGGGACTTAGTTATTTTAATTTTGTGCAATATTATGAATGTTTTTCTTAATGCTTAATCAGGATATTATTGCTTTTTCTGTAAATGTGGGTTTTAAAAGGCTTGTAATGTTTTTACTATAATTTTAGTATGTCTTGGGACAAAAGAATACAATGTTTCACATGGGTACCATTTATTCCATATAAAGATGAAGCTGTTTTCATTAAAATGATAAAAAAATAGGTAACGTAGAATATTAACAATATTAATAGTACTTGAAAATTGGCACATCTACTTGATCATAGTAAAGAAATAACATGAAAGTCAATTCTGTGTTTTACAAAAATACGTTCTTAGTAAGTAATTATTGGTGGTTCAGTACATGGTAGTTGACAATAAAGAACTATTCCAATGCATGTGGCTCTTTAAGATAAAACAAGGCAAGATAGGTTGTTTTAAAAATGAAATTTTTGCTGGTTTGAAACCTTAAGTATTAAACGACATTGCACCTGATGCTTTCTTTGGTCCCTGGAAAGGATAAGAAGCGATTAGGAGGTAGTCACATTGTTAACTCTATTATAGTCATTTGTTTATTTCATATAAGGAAGATAACAGTCTATGGCGATTCTTTTAAGTCAAAGTCTTCTGCCCTCCAAATGATCATTGAAAGATTATAATGTAATTCATGTTTAAAATGTGAATGCTCTTGGCTCTATATTTTCTAAAGAACATTCTTTTTCATTTTGATAGAGTTTTCACTCATATTGTATATATCTCCCTGTTCAATATTTTAAATTTGGTGTGTACTTCAAAAGTGATTGCTGTTTTGTGATTTACAGCCTTGGAGAAAAATAACATAGTAGTCATAACTTTGCAGTTTTTTGTGATGCACGAAGATCAGATTTTTTAATGTTGGTTAATGCTTTGCTAATTAAAGTGTGCATGTTAATTAAAGCAGAGGCTAATGTTAATTACCTATATTAATGGAATCTCATGTAGCACCTGCCTGAAGCAATGGGTTCAGTTTTCAAAATATCTCAATTAAGGCTGAAACTTTTGATTTGCATCTAGTAGGGTTTCAATTAACTGCATTGAAAACTTAAATAACACTCTTAGGAGTGCAAAATATCAGTGATTATATGAAGTACAGTGGAGTTTGGTAGGTTCATTTCTGAAGGCTCTTTTTAGCCTAACTGTATTTATTTCTTGTCTGCTGGTCAAAATTCTGTTCATCCACTAAGACCCAGTGGAAATACCATCTCTTCCATGTATTTCCAATGTACTGTTAGCTCCTTTTTGTTGCTCTTCTTTCTTTTATGCCATTCTGCCTTGCATTATAATTACCTGTGACAATCTGTGTCTTTTGCTAACTAACTAGAAGCTCCTTAAAGACCTTATCTTCATCCCTTACAAGGCCCAGCACACCTGATAAGATGCTAGGATGTTTTCTAAATTGAAGATACTCTTTAAGTGTTTGCAAAACGACTAAGTACCTTTATTGACTGAAGTGGAAATGAGTGAATTTTTAACTTTCAGCCAGACAATTGCACTGTTGCTACATGTGTGACTGCTTCAGGTAAAGCATGAAGTTGCTGTTTGGGATCTTACTGCTTTGTCAAATAAAAGATCGATGACTTTGTTAATTTCAGTTAAATATGAGCTGCAATGGGGAAGAGGCTTCTTGTTCAATATAAAATAGTCAGTGTTAGGAGATCAGAGGACTTGTGTTTATGCTGGCAGGGATGATGTGAACACCCTCTTTTAGTCCCAGGTTTATAATCTGACCATTTTACGTGCAGATCTGGCTTGCGACCCCATAAGCACAAATATTGAATACTTTAAATAAACTATAAATTTAAGAGAGCCATAGAGGGCTTGTTTTATCTTGTAAGATAACATGTTATCATGTAGTGGGCCGAAATTTTAAATTAATGAATTAAAAATATAGATAGATGCCTGCAGACAGGTACATTGTAATTAGTGTGCATGTCATTTCTCCGAAACTTAGTGTTATGTTTGCTGGAGTCCCAGTCACAACCATTCCCATTGGGTCTTGGGAAAGGATTATGAGCTAATGGTGCTCACCTTTTTGACATCTAGTATAATCATGGTTTCAGAAAAATAGTTTCCATTACTCTACATAATTGAAGGGAGCAGTAATCTCCTCAAGAAGTATACACAAATAGTATATTTGTATACTATAGAAATACTATACTATTTGTATACTATAGAAATACTATATTTGTGTATAGAAGTATACTATTTGTATAGTATACTATTTGTGTATAGAAGTATATTTGTGTATAGAAGTATACACAAATATATTTGTGTATAGAAGTATACTATTTGTATAGTATACTATTTGTATACTATAGAAATACTATATTTGTGTATAGAAGTATACACAAATCTCCTCAAGAAGTATACACACTGATTTACAGGCTCTGGAAATAAGCACCAGTTACTGCTGTTCCTGGGCAAACTCTGACTCTAACTGACTGTGGATCTCAGAGGACCAGGATTTGTCTTCATTCAGCTGTGGAGAATATCAAATGAGCATAAGATTTCCATGTGTAAGGTATAACCAGAAAGGTGACAAAAAGGCACGTAACTGCTTACCGTCCTGCTGATTTAAAAAATATATATATATATTTTTTGCGGTACGCGTGCCTCTCACTGTTGTGGTCTCTCCCGTTGCAGAGCACAGGCTCTGGACGTGCAGGCTCAGCGGCCATGGCTCACGGGCCCAGCCACTCCGCGGCATGTGGGATCTTCCCGGACCAGGGCACGAACCCGTGTCCCCTGCATCGGCAGGCGGACTCTCAACCACTGTGCCACCAGGAAAGCCTAAAAATAAAAATTTTTTTAAGGAAAAACTAATAGTACTTTTGGGGCAAGAAGACATCAGGTGTCGTTTTGATGGCAGGACATATGATTGCTGGAAATGAGAAGTGAATGTGTCCATTAAGAGTGATACAGGCTTAGAGGTGATAGTGAGTGCTTACATACTTCATGTCACAATTGGCTCAATGTTGGTTAGTTAGCAGCTGAGATAAATACAACAACTATTTGGAGAAATGTGACAACTATGCATATCAGATTTCTCATGATGAGGCAATGGGCCAGGTCTTTACAAGTCTAAGAGTAAAGTCACCAAAGCATCTAATCTCCACTGTGGCACCATTAAGGTGGAAAATGGCAGAGCATTAGCAGGAAGACATTGGGAACAGCTGGAAAACATCTGGTAGGAAGTAACAACCTGAAGGGTATACTGGGCTTTTCCTAATTGTGAGGCGATCACTCAAAAAGCCTGGAAAGAAATGTCAGTGTTTTGGTGGTGGGAGAAAGGAGTTGGCTGGAAGACTACCTTCCAGCCCAGGGGGTTGAGAGAATTCTGAAAATAAGTGATTTTAGCGCCTGGTAAAAAGCTTACAGGGAAGAAAAAGATTATAGAAAATTAACCTGCTTTTCCTCAAGTGCTAAATAAGAACAAACTTTTTAGAGGTGTCAGTGAGGCTTACATGAACCTGGAATCCACTTTAGGAAGATAGTTGATTCATCATCACCTTGTGAATAATATTTAAAACATATGATTTTGAGGGTATATGGAAAGGTTATGTGTTCGCAGAGAATGTGGAAACACTAATTAAGCTGGAGTGAGGAAGGTGAACTATTTAATGACTCAATTCACCATACATCTTTCTTAATTTACTATCTCATGATTTTTCTAGAACCTACAGGAAATATAAAAAGGCTTTTGGGCTATTTCTGTCACTGTATTTCTTCTTCTTTTTTTTTTTTCACTCTAGCCATTTGTCCTTGACTGTCTATGTCTCAATGCTCACTCTCCCACTTTCTCACAAAGATCACCTAACTTTTCATAATTGCTAGTTTCAAGACTCACCATAAAACAATAAGTGCTCGAGAGGGTGTGGAGAAAAGGGAACCCTCTTGCACTGTTGATGGGAATGTAAATTGATACACCCACTATGGAGAACAGTAAGGAGGTTCCTTAAAAAAGTAAAAATAGAACTACCATACGACCCAGCAAACCCACTACTGGGCATATACCCTGAGAAAACCATAATTCAAAAAGAGTCATGTACCACAATGTTCATTGCAACTCTATTTACAATAGCCAGGACATGGAAGCAACCTAAGTGTCCATAGACAGATGAATGGATAAAGAAGATGTGGCACATATATGCAATGGAATATTACTCGGCCATAAAAAGAAACGAAATTGAGTTATTTGTAGTGAGGTGGATGGACCTAGAGACTGTCATACAGAGTGAAGTAAGTCAGAAAGAGAAAAACAAATACCGTATGCTAACACATATATATGGAATCTAAAAGAAAAAAATAAAAAGGTTCTGAAGAACCTAGGGCCAGGACAGGAATAAAGACACAGGCGTAGAGAATGGACTTGAGGACATGGGGAGGGGAAGGGTAAGCTGGGACGAAGGGAGAGAGTGGCATGGACATATATACACTACCAAATGTAAAATAGATAGCTAGTGGGAAGAAGCCACATAGCACAGGGAGATCAGCTCTGTGCTTTGTGACCACCTAGAGGGGTGGAATAGGGAGGGTGGGAGGGAGGCTCAAGAGGGAGGGGGGCTTCCCTGGTGGCACAGTGGTTGACAGTCTGCCTGCCGATGTAGGGGACATGGGTTCATGCCCCGGTCCGGGAAGATCCCACATGCCGAGGAGCAGCTGGGCCCGTGAGCCATGGTCGCTGAGCCTGCGCGTCCGGAGCCTGTGCTCCGCAAAGGGAGAGGCCACAACAGTGAGAGGCCCGTGTACCGCAAAAAAAAAAAAAAAGACTAGATAACAAATGCTGACGTGGATGTGGAGAAAAGGGAACCCCTGTGCACTGTTGGTGGGATTGTAAATTGGTACAGCCACTATGGAGAACAGTGTGGAGGAGCATCAAAAAGTTAAATATATAACTGCTATCATATGATCTAGCAATCCCCCTTCTAGGAATATATCCAGAGGAAATGAAAACACCAACTTGAAAAGGTACCTGCACGCCCATGTTCATAGCAGCATTATTTACAATAGTCAAGACATGGAAACAACCTAAGTGTCCATCAATGGATGAATGGTTAAAGAAGTTCTACAAAATAGTATATTATTCAGCCATAAAAATGAGGAAATTCTACCATTTGTGACAAAATGGATGGACATTAAAGGCATTATGCTAAGGGAAATAAGTCAGAGAGAGAAAGACAAATACTGTATTATCTTACTTATATGTGTAATAAAAAAAAAACTCATAAAAAAAGAGATCAGACATGTGGTTCCAGAGGCAGAGGGTGGGGGGAGGAGGAATTGGAGGAAGGTGGTCAAAAAGGTACAAGTTTTCAGTTATAAGATACATAAGAACTAGGGATATAATGTACAACATGATGACTATAGTTAATACGGCTGTATGATATATAGAGAAGTTGTTATGAGAGTGATTCCTGAGAGTCTCATCACAAGGAAAGGTTTTTTTCTTTTCTTTTTTCTTTTATTTTTATTGTATCTATAGGAGATGATGGATGTTGGCTGAACCTATTGCAATAATCTTTTCACAGTATGTATGTAAATCAAACCATCATGTTATACTCCTTAAACTTATACTGTGGTGGAAGTCAATTATTTCTCAATAAAACTGGAAGAACAACTCCACTCAAACTGAAGTCCCAGAAGCCTTTAAATACCAATTTGAAGGAACAGGTGAATCATTATGTGAAATGTTTTATGTTCTAGATTTGTCTGATTACTTCCTCATGGTGTCTTGTAACTTTTCCCCTAGCCCCTATTTCCTATAACCTATAAATTTGGTCCAGAGTCTTCCTTGGATTCAGGTTGAATGGTTTTGGCACCTATACTTCATATGACATCTCATCAGGTTGTGTTGTCCATTCTCTGTGTTACTAAAGTGATGACAGCCAAATATCTTCTTCATAGACATCAGACTGTCCTTATAATTAGCAGGTAATCTGTAGGACAGTGTTTTGACATCATGTGAATATTTAGTTCTCCATCAAAGCTTTGCTTAATGGTTTTAGAATCCATTGATGATTTTTGTTGGAATCAATGATTTCTTTGGGGATTGTGAAATGCTGGTTTTCTAATTCTGTTATTTCCTAACTTTTTTTTTTTTTTTTTTTTTTGCGGTACGCGGGCCTCTCACTGTTGCGGCCTCTCCCATTGCGGAGCACAGGCTCCGGATGCGCAGGCTCAACGGCCATGGCTGGCTCAACGCAGGCTCGAACGGCCATGGCTCACGGGCACGAACCCGTGTCCCCTGTATCGGCAGGCGGACTCTCAACCACTGTGCCACCAGGGAAGCCCTCCTTCCATATTTTTAACTGGCATTTCTTTTCTGTAGAGCTTCCTCATATCAACCTCAGATGAACTACAGTTTCTCTTTTAAAAAGCAAGTGAAATACCTTATTCTTTCTTTTTACTTACCAATTTTGTGGTAATAGTCATCTTAAGTAGTGACACTTTTTTTTTTTCTGTTAGTTCAACTAAGTATTTTATCTCAGGGTTAAAGTATCATAAGACCTGCTAAAATTAAGCATCATCACTTTAAATTAAAATGTGTAACACAGAGGCTTCATTGCTCCCACAAGTTTTCTTGTTTGCAATTCTTAGACAATCCCAATCTATTTTAAACTGAAGGAATCTCAGTAGACTTTGGTCAAAGCATCACCTTTAAGGATATTCATCCTGCCACAGCTCAGGAAGTCTTTAAATGCCACCATTTATATCTTACCACTCAGATTGGCAACCTGAGGTGTTTGCAGCACTGGCCAAGGATCTCTGCTTTCTACCAGGACATTGCCTCTCCTTCAAGCTTCCTTGAAGGATTGTTCATGAGCCTTCACTCAACAGCCCATTCATTTATTCATTCATTCATTCAATCAACACACAATTTTCTGACATTGAGGATACAATTATGAAGAGGAAAGATAAGGTCTCTGCCCTTGTGGAATTTACATTTCACTGGGATATGGATCAGAAAAAGCAAGTGTGTAAATAAGCAAAAAAAAAATCATTTAGTCCAATAACTATAATTGTAAGATATAGTAAATTTAGGAAGAAAATAAATACGACCTGAGAAAGAGAATAATAGGAGATACTTATCTGCAGTGAGATGATCAGGGAATGAAGTAATATTTAAACAGACCTAAAGGATATGAAGATGATAGCCATATGAAGAAGGAAGGAGGAAAGTTCTAGGGAGAGGGGACAGCATGGGAAGGAGCTAGTGTTCATTCAACGAATTGAAAGAAGCCTAGTATAGCTGGAATGTGTGGGTGAGCGTGAGAGCAGCTTGGAAGGAATGACAGACAGCAAAGGCCAGAAACAGCAGGACCCTGAAGACTCTGATACCCAAGGGAAAGTATGTCTGCACCACACTGGTTGAGGCTAGGTCAGATCTTTCCTTTAAATAGATTTTGAGCATAATATCTAATGTCTACTATTGTGTTATCGATAATGGGGAAATACAGAATAATGGAAATATAAAATAATAATGGAGCAGTCTGTTGTAATTTGTCAGCCGTGGACAGAGCCATATTTAGAAATTCTTTTTATAACTAGTCTTTTGGCTTAGGAGATAGCAATAGTTCATTTTTTTCACTCTGGTCCTAATATAATGATCAGAAAAAGAGTTAAGCAAAAGGGAGGAGAAAGAAGGAGGATATAATTTTGCTTAATTTATCCCTTACTTAGAACAGCGGTATGCCTGATGGGTAGGAATCAAGCCTTCGAAGAGGAAATAAAAATGTGTATTTGTATTTTTTTCAGTCTCTTCCAGATATAATAGCAATAAGCTAGTGAGTATTTTCAGAAACAACTAAGCAACAAGCCCACCTTTATAAGCTGTAAGCAGCAGTGGTGATCAATCTATGTAGTAGTAAAGATGATATAAATGCATAGGAGCTACTGTTGCAAATTTTTGTGCAAGGGGGTGTGTGTGTGTGTGTGTGTGTGCATGTGAGTGTGTGCTTCTGTCACAGATTTACCAGAAAATAATCCCAGTAGCTCTTTTTAATACTTGGTGAACTTGTAGAAAGGAAGGAAGAATTAGTGGATATTGTCTTAGTCTGTTTGGACTTCTGTAACAGAATGACATGGGCTGGGTGGCTTCTAAACATCAGAAATTTATTTCTCACAGTTTTGGAGGCTGGAAAGTCCAAGATCAAGGTGCTGGCAGATTCGGGATCTGGTGAGGGCCCACTTCCTTGTTCACTGTGGCTCACATGTCAGAAGGGCGGGAGAGTTCTCTGGGGTTTCCTTAATAAGGACACTAATCCAATTCATGAGGACTCCACCCTCATGATGTAATCACCTACCAAAGGCCTCACCTCCTAACACCAGCACATTGAGTGTTAGGTTTCAACATATGAATTTGGAGGGGGGGGTGCACCAATACTTTAGTCTATAAGAAATACGTTTTGAGTTTAATTTGGGTTCTAGAGTTTCATTTTTAAGCATATTACAACTTCAGCCTATGAAAGAATTTTGTTTAAGTTAAGCTTTTATTTAAGAACATTCCATTTTGTGTTTGTAATAACCATTCTTCACACTCATCATACACACTTGCTTTTTTCCCTTGCTCTTCCACTTGCCTTTATTCTCCTCATACTACTTTCCTCCCGTTGGGTCTCCTTCCCTGTTGACAAGATAAGCTAATTTCTGAGGCTCTGAGGTCTTTTCTGGCTGTGTGAATTGGGGCCCCAAAGGAAATCCAGTTTCATGTGATTTCTCCTGCCTGATACCCAGACCCCTGGGAGCAGGGCTGGGATGAGTCTTAGGTGGAGATGAGGGAGGTGGACACTCAAGACTTGGGGGTCTTTTCCAGGCTCTCCTCACCGCTGCTGTGAAAATAGATTTCCATCCATTAACCTTTCTTAAAATTATCTTGTAGATCAATGTATTTCAATCTTTAAGTGAAGAATATTGAAATTCATGAACTTAGAGATGGGTACTATGTTAATGTTAATGCCTGTGAATATTTGAAATGTACTAGTACATCAGATATCTTTCTAATTCAATAGCTAACAAGAGTAGGGATGGGGATCATGGACAAAAGTAATGAGAGTTTTTTTAAGGAGGCTCTTTTTTTTTTTAACATCTTTATTGGAATATAATTGCTTTAGAGTGGTGTGTTAGTTTTCCGCTTTATAACAAAGTGAATCAGTTATACATATACATATGTTCCCATATCCCCTCCCTCTTGCATCTCCCTCCCTCCCACCCTCCCTATCCCACCCCTCTAGGTGGTCACAAACCACTAAGCTGATCTCCCTGTGCTATGCGGATGCTTCCCACTAGCTACCTATTTTACGTTTGGTAGTGTATATATGTCCATGCCACTCTCTCACTTTGTCACAGCTTACCCTTCCCCCTCCCCATATCCTCAAGTCCATTCTCTAGTAGGTCTGTGTCTTTATTCCTGTCTTACCCCTAGGTTCTTCATGACCTTTTTTTTTTCTTTCTTAGATTCCATATATATGTGTTAGCATACAGTATTTCTTTTTCTCTTTCTGACTTACTTCACTCTGTATGACAGATTCTGGGTCCATCCACCTCACTACACATAACTCAATTTTGTTTTCTTTTATGACTGAGTAATATTCCATTGTATATATGTGCCACATCTTCTTTATCCATTCATCCAATGTTGGACACTTAGGTTGCTTCCATGTCTGAGCTGCAATGAACATTTTGGTACATGACTCTTTTTGAATTCTGGTTTTCTCAGGATATATGCCCAGTAGTGGGATTGCTGGGTCGTATGGTAGTTCTATTTTTACTTTTTTAAGGAACCCCCATACTGTTCTCCATAGTGGCTGTACCAATTCACATTTCCACCAGCAGTGCAAGAGTGTTCCCTTTTCTCCACACCCTCTCCAGTATTTATTGTTTCTAGATTTTTTGATGATGGCCATTCTGACCAGTATGAGATGATATCTCACTGTAGTTTTGATTTGCATTTCTCTAATGATTAATGATGTTGAGCATTCTTTCATGTGTTTGTTGGCAATCTGTATATTTTCTTGGAAAAATGTCTATTTAGGTCTTCTGCCCATTTTTGGATTGGGTTGTTCTTTTGTCATTGAGCTGCATGAGCTGCTTGTAAATTTTGGAGATTAATCCTTTGTCAGTTGCTTCATTTGCAAATATTTTCTCCCATTCTGAGGGTTGTCTTTTGGTCTTATTTATGGTTTCCTTTGCTCTGCAGAACCTTTTAAGTTTCATTAGGTCCCATTTGTTTAATTTTGTTTTTATTTCCATTTCTCTAGGAGGAGGGTCAAAAAGGATCTTGCTGTGATTTATGTCAGAGTGTTCTGCCTATGTTTTCCTCTAAGAGTTTGATAGTGTCTGGCCTTACATTTAGGTCTTTAATCCATTTGGAGTTTATTTTTGTGTATGGTGTTAGGGAGTGTTCGAATTTCATACCTTTACATGTACCTGTACAGTTTTCCCAGCACCACTTATTGAAGAGGCTGTCTTTTCTCCACTGTATATTCTTGCCTCCTTTATCAAAGATAAGGTGACCATATGTGTGTGGGTTTATCTCTGGGCTTTCTATCCTGTTCCATTGATCTATATTTCTGTTTTTGTGCCAGTACCATACTGTCTTGATTACTGTAGCTTTGTAGTATAGTCTGAAGTCAGGGAGCCTGATTCCTCCAGCTCCATTTTTCATTCTCAATATTGCTTTGGCTATTCGGGGTCTTTTGTGTTTCCATCCAAATGGTGAAATTTTTTGTTCTAGTTCTGTGAAAAAAGCCAGTGGTAGTTTCATAGGGATTGCATTGAATCTGTAAATTGCTTTGGGTAGTAGAGTCATTTTTACAATGTTGATTCTTCCAATCCAAGAACATGGTATATCTCTCCATGTATTTGTATCATCTTTAATTTCTTTCATCAGTGTCTTATAATTTTCTGCATATAGGTCTTTTGTCTCCTGAGGTAGGTTTATTCCTAGATATTTTATTCTTTTTGTTGCAATGGTAAATGGGAGTGTTTTCTTAATTTCACTTTCAGATTTTTCATCATTAGTGTATAGGTTGTATCCTGCTACTTTATCAGATTCATTGATTAGCTTTAGTAGTTTTCTGGTAGCATCTTTAGGATTCTCTATGTATAGTATCATGTCATCTGCAAAGAGTGACAGCTTTACTTCTGCTTTTCCCATTTGGATTCCTTTTATTTCTTTTTCTTCTCTGATTGCTGTGGCTAAAACTTCCAAAACTATGTTGAATACTAGAGGTGAGAGTGGGCAACCTTGTCTTGTTCCTTATCTTAGTGGAAATGGTTTCAGTTTTTCACCATTGAGGATGATGTTGGCTGTGGGTTTGTCATATATGGTCTTTATTATGTTGAGAAAAGTTCCCTCTACGCCTACTTTCTGCAGGGTTTTTATCATAAATGGGTGTTGAATTTTGTCGAAAGCTCTCTCTGCATCTATTGAGATGATCATATGGTTTTTCTCCTTCCATTTGTTAATATGGTGGATCATGTTGATTGATTTGCATATATTGAAGAATCCTTGCATTCCTGTAATAAACTCCACTTGATCATAGTGTATGATCCTTTTAATGTGCTATTGGCTTCTCTTTGCTAGTATTTTGTGGAGGATTTTTGCATCTATGTTCATCAGTGATATTGGCCTGTAGTTTTTTTCTTTGTGACATCTTTGTCTGGTTTTGGTATCAGGGTGATGGTGGCCTCGTAGAATGAGTTGGGCAGTGTTCCTCTCTCTGCTATATTTTGGAAGAGTTTGAGAAGGATAGGTGTTAGCTCTTCTCTAAATGTTTGATAGAATTCGCCTGTGAAGCCATCTGGTCCTGGGCTTTTGTTTTTTGGAAGATTTTTAATCACAGTTTCAATTTCAGTGCTTGTGATTGGTCTGTTCATATTTTCTATTTCTTCCTGGTTCAGTCTTGGCAGGTTGTGCATTTCTAAGAATTTGTCCATTTCTTCCAGGTTGTCCATTTTATTGGCATAGAGTTGTTTGTAGTAATCTCTCATGATCCTTTGTATTTCTGCAGTGTCAGTTGTTACTTCTCCTTTTTCATTTCTAATTCTATTGATTTGAGTCTTCTCCCTTTTTTTCCTGATGAGTCTGGCTACTGATTTATCAATTTTGTTTATCTTCTCAAAGAACTAGCTTTTAGTTTTATTGATATTTGCTATCCTTCCCTTCATTTCTTTTTCATTTATTTCTGATCTGATCTTTATGGTTTCTTTCCTTCTGCTAACTTTGGGGGTTTTTTGTTCTTTTTCTAGTTGCTTTAGGTGCAAGGTTAGGTTGTTTATTTGAGATGTTTACTGTTTCTTAAGGTAGGATTTTATTGCTCTAAACTTCCCGCTTAGAACTGCTTTTGCTGCATCCCATAGGTTTTGGGTCGTCGTGTCTCCATTGTCATTTGTTTCTAGGTATTTTTTGATTTCCTCTTTGATTTCTTCAGTGATCTCTTTGTTATTAAGTAGTGTATTGTTTAGACTCCACGTGTTTGTATTTTTTATAGATCTTTTCCTGTAATTGGTATCTAGTCTCATAGTGTTGTGGTCGGAAAAGATACTTGATGCAAGTTTAATTTTCTTAAATTTACCAAGGTTTGATTTGTGAAGCAAGAGGTGATCTATCCTGGAGAATGTTCCATGAGCATTTGAGAAAAATGTGTATTCTGTTGTTTTTGGGTGGAATGTCCTATAAATATCAATTAAGTCCAACTTGTTTAATGTATCATTTAAAGCTTGTGTTTCCTTATTTATTTTTCTTTTGGATGATCTGTCCATTGGTGAAGATGGGGTGTTAAAGTCCCCTACTATGATTGTGTTACTGTCGATTTCCCCTTTATGGCTGTTAGTATTTGCCTTATGTATTGAGGTGCTCCTATGTTGGGTGCATAAATATTTACAATTGTTATATCTTCTTCTTGGATTGATCCCTTGATCATTATGTAGTGTCCTTCTTTGTCTCTTGTAATAGTCTTTATTTTCAAGTCTATTTTATCTGATATGAGTATTGCTACTCCAGCTTTCTTTTGATTTCCATTTGCATGGATTATCTTTTTCCAGCCCCTCACTTTCAGTCTCTATGTGTCCCTAGGTCTGAAGTGGGTCTCTTGTAGATAGCATATATATGGGTCTTGTTTTTGTATCCATTCAGCCAGTCTATGTCTTTTGGTGGGAGCATTTAATCCATTTACATTTAAGGTAATTATCGATATGTATGTTCCTATTCCCATTTTCTTAAATGTTTTAGGTTAGTTATTGTAGGTGTTTTCCTTCTCTTGCGTTTCTTGCCTAGAGAAGTTCCTTTAGCAGTTGTTGTAAAGCTGGTTTGGTGGTGCTGAACTCTCTCAGTTTTTGCTTGTCTGTAAAGGTTTTAATTTCTCCATCAAGTCTGAATGAGATCCTTGCTAGGTAGAGTAATCTTGGTTGTAGGTTTTTCTCCTTCATCACTTTAAATATGTCCTGCCACTCCCTTCTGGCTTGCAGAGTTTCAGCTGAAAGATCAGCTGTTAACCTTATGGGGAATCCCTTGTATGTTATTTGTTGTTTTTCCCTTGCTGCTTTTAATATGTTTTCTTTATATTTAATTTTTGATAGTTTAATTAATATGTGTCGTGGCATATTTCTCCTTGGATTTATCCTGTATGGGACTGTCTGTGCTTCCTGGACTTGATTAACTATTTCCTTTCCCATATTAGGGAAGTTTTCAACTATAATCTCTTCAAATATTTTCTCAGTCCCTTTCTTTTTCTCTTCTTCTTCTGAGACCCCTATAATTTGAATGTTGGTGCATTTAATGTTATCCCAGAGGTCTCTGAGACTGTCCTCAGTTCTTTTCATTCTTTTTTCTTTATTCTGCTCTGCAGTAGTTATTTCCACTATTTTATCTTCCAGGTCACTTATCCATTCTTCTTCCTCAGTTATTCTGCTATTGATCCCTTCTAGAGTATTTTTAATTTCATTTATTGTGTTGTTCATCGTTGCTTGTTTCATCTTTAGTTCTTCTAGGTCCTTGTTAAATGTTTCTTGCATTTTCTCTATTTCCAAGATTTTGGATCATCTTTACTATCATTATTCTGAATTCTTTTTTAAGTAGACTGCCTATTTCCTCTTCATTTGTTAGGTCTGGTGTGTTTTTACCTTGCTCCTTCATCTGCTGTGTGTTTTTCTTTCTTCTCATTTGGCTTATCTTACTGTGTTTGGGGTCTCCTTTTCACAGGCTTCAGGTTCGTAGTTCCTATTGTTTTTGGTGTCTGTCCCCAGTGACTAAGGTTGGTTCTGTGGGTTGTGTAGGCTTCCTGGTGGAGGGGACTAGTGCCTGTGTTCTGGTGGATGAGGCTGGATCTTGTCTTTCTGATGGGCAGGTCCACGTCTGGCGGTGTGTTTTGGGGTGTCTGTGGCCTTATTGTGATTTTAGGCAGCCTCTCTGCTAATGGATGGGGCTGTGTTCCTGTCTTGCTAGTTGTTTGGCATAGGGTGTCCAGCACTGTAGCTTGCTGGTTGTTGAGTGAAGCTGGGTCTTGGTGTTGAGATGGAGATCTCTGGGAGATTTTCGCCGTTTTATATTATGTGGAGCTGGGAGGTCTCTTGTGGACCTATGTCCTGAAGTTGGCTCTCCCACCTCAGAGGCACAGCACTGACTCCTGGCTGGAGCACCAAGAGCCTTTCATTTATACGGCTCAGAATAAAAGGGAGAAAAAATAGAAAGAAAGAAAAAAAGAGGATAAAATAAAATAAAGATAAAATAGTTATTAAAATAAAAAATAATTATTAAGAAGAAGACTTTTTAAAAGTAAAAAAAAAAAACAGATGGACAGAACCCTAGGACAAATGGTGAAAGCAAAGCTATACAAAATCTCAGACAGAAGCATATACATACACACTCCCAAAAAGAGGAAAAGGGGAAAAAATAATATATGTTGCTCCCAAAGTCCACCTCCTCAATTTGGGATGATTGGTTGTCTGTTCAGGTATTCCACAGATGCAGGGTACATGAAGTTGATTGTGGAGCTTTAATCTGCTGCTCCTGAGGCTGCTGGGAGAGATTTCCCTTTCTCTTCTTTGATTGCACAGCTCCCGGGGCTCAGCTTTGGATTTGGCCCCGCCTCTGCATGTAGGTCGCTGGAGGGCGTCTGTTCTTCGCTCAAACAGGATGAGCTTAAGGAGCAGCTGATTCAGGACTCTGGCTCACTCAGGCCGTGGCGGGCAGGGGGGGAGGAGGGGCATGGAGTGCGGGGCAAGCCTGCGGCGGCAGAGGCCGACGTGACGTTGCACCAGCCTCAGGCGCCCCATGCGTTCTCCCAGGGAAGTTATCCCTGGCTCACGGGACCCTGGCAGTGGCGGGCTGCACAGGCTTCTGGGAGGGGAGGTGTGGACAGTGACCTGTACTCGCACACAGGCTTTTTGGTGGCTGCAGCAGCAGCCTTAGCGTCTCATGCCCGTCTCGGGGGTCTGCGCAGATAGCCGTGGCACGCGCCGTCTCTGGAGCTCCTTTAAGCAGTGCTCTTAATCCCCTCTCCTTGTGCACCAGGAAACAAAGAGGCAAGAAAAAGTCTCTTGCCTCTTTAGCAGGTCCTGAGTTTTTCCCGGACTCCCTCCCGTCTAGCCGTGGTGCACTAGCCCCCTTCAGGACGTGTTCATGCCACCAACCCCAGTCCTTTCCCTGCGATCCTACCGAAGCCCAAGCCTCAGCTCCCAGCCCCGCCCGCCCCGGCGGGTGAGCAGACAAGCTTCTTGGGCTGGTAAGTGCTGGTCGGCACCAATCCTCTGTGCGGGAATGTCTTTGCTTTGCCCTCCGCACCCTGTGGCTGTGCTCTCCTCCGCGGCTCCGAAGCTTCCCCTCTCCACCACCCGCAGTCTCCGCCCACAAAGGGGCTTCTTAGTGTGTGGAAACCTTTCCTCCTTCACGGCTCCCTCCCACTGGTGCAGGTCCCATCCCTATTCTTTTGTCTCTGTTTTTTCATTTTTCTTTTGCCCTACCCAGGTACCTGGGGAGTTTCTTGCCTTTTGGGAGGTCTGAGGTCTTCTGCCAGCATTCAGTAGGTGTTCTGTAGGAGTTGTTCCACATGTAGATGTATTTCTGATGTATCTGTGGGGAGGAAGGTGATCTCTGCGTCTTACTCTTCTGCCATCTTCCTCCCTTCCCTTTATGGAGGCTCTTACATATAGCTTTGAGATTTACTCCAATGTTCTTATTCAGCATTTGGGGTTCTTGCCTTACTCATGCTAAGCATCCTCTGCTTTCATTAGAATTTCCTAATTAAACACTATTATCTGCATTTACATTTTTATTATGACTTTAGTAAATTAATTAATAACGAATATATTGAAAAGCAAAGCGTTTTCCCTAGAAAATTATTTTTATATTTCCTACAAATATGGTTTTAAATAAAATATCTAAGTTTTTAAATGACTTCTGACTTTCTTTTCTTTCTTCATCTTCAAATATTTCTCATTTATCAGTGAATCACATCTCAGTATAATATCTAGATAAAATGTGTTTTCTCTCCTTTTAAATACTTTTATATTCTCATCTGTTTTTATGGCATGTTACTGCATGTCTCCAGAGGCACACAGCATTTTTATTTTCAAGTAAATTTATATTAGTTACAGTCTCCAGCTGTTTTAGATATAGGATCATTTCCTGTCGGTACTGTTTCCAGGACAATTCTTTTTTTCCCTCACAAAAATGAAAAATGTAATTTAACAAAGACATCCTATAATTGCCTTCATATCTAGCAAGGTATCTAGCAATCTAAATACTTATTTTATTTAAAACATCTGTCTACATAATATCTAGTGATTGTCCAGGGCTAGATCATCCTTGGGAAAAGCAGCTGCTGCCATTTTTATTTAATTTATAAGGCACCACCAAAAATGTCTCCTTAATATTGAATCTTCTGCCACTATGTCATATGCGAGATTTTTTAAAAAATGAGAATAGCTTACCTTTTTGGTGTTTGCAGTTAGTCTTTTACAAATTAGGAAAGAATATTCTTTTAAAAATCACTATGGAAACATTGTGCAAGAATAGTAAGCTTTTGTTACATATATCAAGGTATCATAATAAAAATGGTGACATGCTACTCTACTCATATAACTAGACTTACATTGGAATCACATTTTATTTATTACTTATTTATTTTTAAGATTTTTTTGATGTGGACCATTTTTAAAGTCTTTATTGAATTTGTTACAGTATTACTTCTGTTTTGGTTTTTCGGCCACGAGGCATGTGGGGTCTTAGCTCCCCAACCAGGGATGGAACCCGCACCCCTTGCTTTGGAAGGCGAAGTCTTAACCACTGGACCGCCACGGAAGTCTCTGGAATCACATTTTAATTGTCATTTTTTTTAGACTTATTTGTCTGTAGTGCATTTTCTTTTTATTTATAATGAAAATGTAAAGTCTTTTTTATTCTGAAATCGGTCTGCTGATTAGAGTGATTAGTCAATGTGTTCTTGTTATTTTTCAGAAAATGCACGAGAAAGATGACAGCTTCTATAAAAGCTCTTTGTCTTGGGGGTGATACTGAATATTACTTGTAGAGGAACCAATTGGAAACTCTATTTATTGTGCAAGATCCTTGGAGCCTAAGATAAAGTGTTTAACTTTTAATAGATTGTATCAATTGAGGCTCAACCAAATGCCAAAACCAACAGACACCCAGGCTCACAATAGTGTGTCTAAATGAGAAAGTTTACCTTTTCCAGGGATGTAATCAAAATATTCCTTTTTGGAACACTAAGAGTATGAAAGGGAAATGATTATGGTTCCCTACTGACATACTGTTATGATTGACAGGAAAAACCAACATGCATGCCACCTGAGACATCTTGTTCAGGAACTTTCTGGAGGGTAGTAAATTGGTGTTGGCACAAACACAAAAAAATAAAATGACTTGATTCAGCACTTTTCAATTCTAAATCCCCAAACACTAAAGAAAGAAGTAAATATTCATCAAATGATCAAAATTTATATTGATTTTTATTCTACATTAGCAGCTCAAAGTCAAGACTCTTGACAGGGTGGATGTCGGTTTGAATGATTCTCTTTGAAATGAGGATACAGGCACTGAGCTGAGTGCTACCGTGCATTCCTGAACCATAGGCCCTGATTATTAGAACCCTAGGAGGCTAAATTTTTAAAAGGACAGTATAAAGGCAGACTTGTTCAGTTCTGTTTTGATAGCTAAATTGTTATTATTAGTATGTAAAGTAATTCTTGTTGTTCCTGCTTCATTCCTTCCTTTCTATCACCATCTAAGGACAACTATTTTATAGAATTTCAAAGGAGCTGGAGTGCACATTGTAGTCATAGAGTTAATAGCAGCATTTGCCAACATAATTGTACTTGGGAAGGAACTGCCAGTCCTGCAGGGCAAGAGAAACTAAGATTATATCTTCACATTATACATCTTTAATTTTTAGTTTCTGCCAGAAAGTACATAAGGATTTGCTGTAGTGGAATTTGGAAGATGGGAATAAGGATACAGCTGAAGAATATAAACACAGACTTGATGCCTGTGTCATCGTGCAGAGATTTGCTAAGGAAACAGTAATGGAGAAACATCGAAATTCTGATCATCCCCTCCAGTCCACACAGTGTAATCACACTCCTTTCCCACCCTAGCTCATGACATAGGATGCTGAATTTTTAATCGCTTTAACTACTTCCATTGCAAAGAGGAGGAGGGTGGTGGTGGATAAGGCTACCCACAAATGCGATTGTGTGATATATTTGTTCTTTATATTTGTTAGGTGGAGACATTATTGTCGTTGTTTTTACTAAACATCTCATCTATCATTAACATGGAGGAAGGAAACATTTTTCTTTACACACAAATGCAGAAGAAATAATGAAAATAGCATTCATGTTAATTTTTCTGCTTTGTTTAAATGCTTACCATTTAACAAATATCATTAAGGACATAGCTTTAAAATTGAATTTCTTAAACATTACAGTGAATGGTTTTAATGGTTTGCAAATAGCACCAAGTCAATAGAAATAAAGATGACATTTTAAAGATATAATATTTTTTACTTAAATCAGTTATCTTTTGCAGTTGTCCTGAGTTAATTATCCATGAATATAAATATAAGTAAACCTTGGGAACCTAAGGCTAGTTTTTCTGGGGCTGCCAATATGGTCAGAGAAGTTTTATATCCTAATGTACAGATTAGTATATACAGTAATCTTTGCTAAGTATAATATTGAAATAGCTTTGAGATTCTTGTTAAATTTTTAATGTATATTTAACTTTAAATGGGAAAATATTTATATATTTAAATACTTTTATAACTTTCTTATCCATTGATAAAAAGAATATTCTAATGAACTTACTGTTTCTTTGACAACATTTTCAAAGTGTAATATTGGTCATATCCTTGAATAAATATTTTAGCTCCTATTATGTAACATAATTTTCTGTAATTCTATGTTTAGGTTCCCTAAGGACAGGCACCATGTCTGACCCAGATTTGTATCTTGTACAATGTCTTACATATAAGAGACTCCCAAAATATGTTTGTCAGATGAAGACCTCTAATCAGCTTTACTCCAAAGAGAAACATTGCTCCTTAGTCCTATGACTCCCTGCTCCAACTGTGTAGGAGAAGGAGGCTTTGTTACTCCATTCAGTTGTGCACACAGGGCTGAAGAGAGACTCTCATCCTTTATAATGCCAAATATTCTTTGTACTTAGTTAGAATGTAGCTAATCATGGATGTGTGATAAATGTCTTCAGAGAGTTCATTTCTAGACAAAGGAAATGCACTTTGAATTCAATTCCAAAGACGAGTTATTTCAGGAAACCATGAACCTCCAACAGTGATGGCAAAAGCAACAACGCACAAAATAACTGGGATCTTGGGGGAAGAAAACACTGTAGAGGTGACAACGCTAAATCCTGGAGTGAGTATGAGGAATTCTGCCAAACAAAAGCATGGAGATTTCCAAGTGTAGATTCTAATCAACCCTGAAAGTCCTTGTCAGAGCCTGTGGGGGTCTAGAGACTGAAGGTGTTTCCAGAAGAATGAAGCAAGTTGGGCTAGTTGCGTGAGAAGGATACTATGGGGAGGCGAGAGGGGAGGCATAGTAAATATTTGTCTAAGGAGTAAGAGAAAAAGGCATGTGATTAGAGACAGTGCATCAAAGGGTAACAACAACAACAACAACAACAACAACAACTAGTAAAAGTAGGAAGATATTCCCAAATGACAAAATGATTGTCGGAAAAAGTACAGTTCCCCTCCATTGTATTGATGGATCTCCATGGTCCTCCTGAATTGGTGTGGATTCTTCCAAAGTGTGACATTGCTAATGTTTCTTCCAAAAGCTCAAATGACTCTTTTTTAATGGGAAATCAGATTTTATTAAGCTAAAACAAGTTCTTACCCAGAAGACTTAAAACTTCATTTTGAAATGGATTGTGCAGCTTACTGCATGATGACAATAGCCGAAATTTTCATTCTGTAAGTGTGAGACCATCGTGGTTAGTTTCTAATATAATACGTGAAGTATAGGATCACTCTATTAGCTGAATAAAATATTACCAAATGACTCGAAATAAAGAAGCTTTTCTTCTTCCTTTTTTTCCTAGATAAAAGTAAACAAGTTGTATATTACAATAATTTTCTGTCAAAGAAAAAAATAGTCTCCTTTCTAAGAGAAAATGAAGCCAACTATTTTAAAAATCAAGCTGAGGCTACAGCCTTCAAACTATCTGTTTTATTTCTTTGTAGACTTTAAACCATTTTAGATTTTCAAACTCAGTAAGATCTATTCAGCTAATTTGTATAGAGTGCCTATCACATACTGTGTGCTGTGCTGGGTGCTGGAGATGCAGCAATGAATATATGGATAAAAGTCCCTGTCCTCACGTGGCTTTCAGTCCACTGGGGGAAGATGGACAATACAAAATAAGTTACATATTTTAGCTACACATGGTGAATATGTATAAAGGATGATAAGGATTGCTGGGGGTGGGGGTCGGTTGAAGTATTAAGTAGAAGATCAAATAAGACCTGAATAAGAAGATGACATTTTCAGACAAGACCTGAGGGAGGTTAGGGACCAAGCTAGCTTGCAAACAAGACCAAATGCCCCTAGAGCATGCCCACAAGCCATGCTGGAGCATGTCCGGATAGGTTGAAGACTGAGGACTCAACTGGGGAATTTGGACAACAGCCTAGTTGGAGTGTATTCAAGAGAAAATAGGAGAGGGATTGGACATAGTGAGTATAGATAATACATGTAAAAGTGACTTTGCTGTAATGGAGAACAGAGAAATGGGGCTTTAGCCAGAGGATAGATTGGTATCAACTGATGTCTAGAGATTATTTTTCCTTTTTTCTTTTTTTTAACATGGGAGAAACAGCATCTGGGGCTGGGGTGGTAATGTGCTAATGAGAATAATTATAGTAGAGAGGAAAAACTTGATGAAGGGGAGAAGGGTGGTTTGCTGCTGGGGTGATAATCTTTGTGTAGATAAGAGGGGGTCTAGTGCCTAAGTAGAGGGGATTGGTCTTGGATAGAAATACGGACTGTTTCCACAGAAAAAGGAGAGAAAGCAGAGGATGTGGACCCAGATGCAAGTGGGTGGGTAGATGTGGTGGGAAGCTATGAAGTACAATATGAATGAGCAGGCAGACCTACAATGGCATGAGTTAAGAAAGAGTAAAATTAATTATTTAACATTCTCAGGATACTTAACCCAACAAAGGATGCTGTGACGTGCAGTGATAATGAAATAATTGATATTTCTTAAATAAATCAGTGCTTTTTAGGGCAAGGATAAGGCATATGTCTATATGTGATTATAAAAGTATGTGTTTAATCCTTAAAGACTGTTAGAATAACTGAAACTTACCTCCCCACCACCAAATTTTTCATGGGCTAACTATTTTGTCATTAGACACAATATCAGAGGAAGGTAGATGGTTGAGTAATTATTCAGGCCCTGGAGAAGATCGTTGAATTTGGATCACCACATACCAAGCCAAATTTAAATAAAATATTTTAGAACACTGTCTTGTGTTCTGATTATATTATTATTTTGTAGTCTAAATTTGAAAGCGTATCTGTAGTGATTTAAGCTATAGGTGCATACAAAATAAAAGGGGAAAACATACTAGCAATGATAAGCGGCAAAGCAATTGTATTAAACCTCAGATGAGAAGGCAGTGTTTCTAACTTTATTATGTGTATTAGTCTGCTAGGGTGGCAATAACAAACTACCACAGACTAGGTGGCTTAAACAACAGATTTATTTATTTCTTTCTTACAGTTCTGGAGGCTGGAAGTCCCAGATCAACATGTTGGGAGGTTTGGCAGGTTGGATTTCTGGTGAGGCCTCTCTCCTTGCTTGTAAATGACTGGCTACCTTCTCATTGTGTCCTCACATGGCCTTTTCTCTGTGGGAGCGCTCTGCATCTTCTTATAAGGACACCAGTCCTGTTGGATTAGGGCCACACCCTTGTGATCTATTTAACCTTAATTACCTCTTTAAAGACCCTGTCTCCAAATACAGTCACATTGGGGTTTAAGGCTTCAACATACAAATTGAAAAGTTATGACATTATGTGTCCTGAGTCTATAACATTATGTTAAACGTTTACTAGAGAGATATGAGTTAGTAGAATCTCTTAGGCATTCCCCCTGTTTGGGATGCTGGGCTTCTGGCCTCTTGGAAGCTGTTGATTCCCTTCTCAATGCAATGTTCTCAAAGTACACCAGGAGGTAGGAACTTTATGAGCATATTTGGACTCATCCATCAGACACCTATGTTCCCATGACAGAAAAAAGGGAGATGGAGGAAGATAATGCCATCACAGAAACAATGTCCTCTTTTGTTGGCAGGTCATTGGATAGGGTTCCGACTCCCTAACCTGACATACTCCATAGCCTATCCCCTTCTACTTTAGCCTCTTCATCCAAATGCCTCCAAAACTCCAGCCACCATTCTCTGAACATGCCACATCCTTTCATAACTCTGGGCCTCTGAACAAAATGAGGTACTCTGCCTATAAAGATATTCATCTGCTTCTTTACCTGACAAAGTCATAGCCATGCTCCCAGATCTGGCTCAGATGCCACCTCTGTCAAGCCTTTACTGCCTACTCCTCACCTTCAGGCAATTAGTTCTTTTATTTCCCATCTTCCCCCACAATCATTTCACTTGGCACATTTGTAGGTATCTGTTGGCATGGCTCTTTCCTCCACTACACTGCAGTCCCTTGAGAAAAGGGGCTATGTTTTGTTCTTCTTTGTACCCACAGTCCCTGGTACAGTTCCTGACACATGATAAAGGCTCAGTGAATATATGAGTAATAAATTATTTACTGAGCCCCTATCATGTTCCAGATACTGTCAAGGTGGGAATACAAAATGGCTGAGGAGACAGACAGACAGTGTCCCTGTATGGAGCTTAGAGTCTGGAGACAGAGACAGAAAAAGTGTAAGCCAGCAAATGTAAGAATTTTTTTTTTTTTTTTTTGCGGTACGTGGGCCTCTCACTGTTGTGGCCTCTGCCGTGTGGACGCGCAGGCTCAGCGGCCATGGCTCACGGGCCCAGCCACTCCGCGGCATGTGGGATCTTCCCGGACCAGGGCACGAACCCGTGTCCACTGCATCGGCAGGTGGACTCTCAACCACTGCGCCACTAGGGAAGCCCCAAATGTAAGAATTTTAAGTTGTGATATGTGCTGTGAAGGAAATTAACACTTCCGAAATGGAGAAAGATAGAGTGGATCTACTTTTGATAGGGTGGTCAGGGAAGGCCTCTCTGAGAAGTAACATGTCAGCTGAGAGCTAAAGGATGAGAAGATGTTACCAAGAGAATGTTCCAGAGAAAGGGAACAGTATATGCAGAGGTCCTGAGACAGGAAAGAGCTGTTTAAAGAGCTGGGAGAAGGCAAGCATGACGGTGCATAGTGATCAAGAGGGAGACAAGTAGGAAATGAGGTCTGAGACAGGCAGGAACCAAATCTAATGAGCTGTGGAAGAAGTTTGTGTTTTAGATCTGAATGCAGTATGAAACCAACTCAGTTTTATAGAGACCACTCTGGTCCTGTAAGGGAAGAGGTTAGAGGGGCAGGAATGGGTGAGGGGAGATACATATTAGAAGATAATTGCATCAGGGGAGAGATGATGAAGGCTTGGACCAGTCTGGCAGCAATGCAGACTGTGAAGACAGACTGGAGAGACATTTTGAAAGAGGAATCAACAGAATTTAGGGAGTAACTGGCTGTGGAAAATGAAGAAGAGGAGTCATGGAAGACTCTCAAGTTTCTGACCTAAGCAACAGATGGTGCCATTGATTTAACGGGAAAGTCCTAAGAACAAAGTTTCGGGGCACACGATAAGGATGAGAATGGAGAGTGTTTTAAACAGTGATGCCTAAAGTAAATTCAGTTAGCAATGTCAGGTGATTGGTTGGGTAGGTAGTTATGGCACTCAGAGGAGAGAATAGGAGGCCATTACTACATAGATGGCATGGAAAGCCATGGAAGAGAGTATAAATAAAGAAAAGAGATCCAGAATTAAGCCCTGAAATACCAACAACCAGTGATCCCAGATGTGATTCAAAAAGATCAATGAACTGTCTATAAAATAGATTTGGGGATGGTGGAGAAAGAAGGAGGGAGAGTGTTTGAGAATCCATCGCATTAGGTCAGCTAAGGTGTAATGCAGGCCTAGATTAGAATAAGTGAGAACTGATTCTTTTTCTCTTCTCATCATACACCATCTCCCATGGCAGTCTCATTTCCTTTCCTAATGTCAACCATTGCCTCTGGGTTTATATTTCAGTCTTAATATTTCCACTTGCTTGCTGAACATCTCATTTGGGGAATCATACTAGTACCTCAAACCAAAAGACTCAATTCCAGCTCATTTGTTCCATTCACCTGTACTGCTGTTTTTATATTCCTACTCCCATTGACGGCACCTACCAGGAAGTGAGAGGTGGATCTGTCTCTGAGTCTGTTCCCTCTTGTTCCTTTTTATTTTCCTTAATAGGTTGCTAAATCCCATTGATTACAATCAATCCCATTGATTGATTAGTAGGATCAGTAATATTATTTAATGTCTTAGTTTCCATTTGTAAAATGTAGTCACTTTTAAAAGCATCCACAATTGTAATAGATGCTAAGAAATGAAATTCTTTTAATCAAAGATTCAGTGTTACTATTTTTTTAAGAACTATAGTTTCTTCAAATCTTTTTCTTAAAAATTTACCTTTGGGGCTTCCCTGGTGGCGCAGTGGTTGAGAGTCCGCCTGCCGATGCAGGGGACACGGGTTCGTGCCCCGGTCCGGGAAGATCCCACATGCCGTGGAGCGGCTGGGCCCATGAGCCATGGCCGCTGAGCCTGCGCGTCTGGAGCCTGTGCTCCGCAACGGGAGAGGCCATAACAGCGAGATGCCCGCGTACCGCAAAAAAAAAAAAAAAAAAATTTACCTTTGGACTAAGATACAGTATGAGAAAAAGTTAAGACAGTTTGCAGAGAGATTTAGACTGGCAAAGTCATTCAACCTTAGCAGAAGAAGCAACTTTGGTTCTATTTTTATCATCACGTTTAGGAATGAATCACTGAAAGCAGAGATAGAAATAGAGGTGGATAGAAAAGACCTGGGCCATCTAATTCATCTCCTTGTTAGCACAGGGAAGTTTCCTATGTCAAATGCCTTTGAGATATTGTGCAATAAAAGTCTTAGATTAACAACATTTCAATCACTTTTGTAAGGTGACTAATTATTTTTCAAGTTGCTCTCAGCAACTTGTCTCTCTCTGAGCTCCTTTCCATGTATCCCTGTCATGAGAGGTGTTTCCCTCTGTGCACAGAAATGGCCTAGGATCTCAAAGGGATGAACTTCAATTATTCTTCTATAGTAGTGATGAGTCTATATTAAGTTGGCCTCCCTCTTGATGATGCTTTTTGTGACCAGTGGCACACATTTGTGAAATCTTTACCCAGAGCAAGCAGTGGTCTAATTTGCTACCTTAGGGTGGTTAAAAATTAATGGGAACCTGTAGGGATCAGACATGCCCCTTGGCATCTAATGGTGCAGATTCAATATTTTAATGGGGTTACCAATAGAATACTTTGTGTGGGATGTCCTCCTCAGTATCCCTATAGCATTGAGGAGGGGAGGGGTGGGGGGGTAGCATTTGGAAAGATTGTTTTTAAGTTCTTTTTTAAAATTATTATTACTGTTATTTTACTGAAGTAGAGTTGATTTACCATGTTGTGGCAATCTCTGCTGTACAGCAAAGTGACTCAGTTATGCACACACAGACATTCTTTTTTTATATTCTTTTCCATTATGGTTCAGGATACAGTAGGACCTTGTTGTTTATCCATTCTAAATGTAATAGTTTGCATCTACTAACCCCAAACTCCCAGTCCATCCCTCTCCCTCCCCCACTCCCCTTGGCAACCGCACGTCTCTTCTCTATGTCTATGAGTCTGTTTCCGTTTTGTAGAGAGGTTCATTGTGCCATATTTTAGTGGTATCACGTGGTATTTCTCTTTCTCTTTCTGACTTACTTCACTTAGTATGATAATCTCTAGTTGCATTAAATTCTTTGACTATTGTTCAGTATCTCTCAGTTATCTCATATTTAGTTACTTAAGAATATTGTATGCTCTTTTGAAAGATATATTCTGTTGTTTTTTTCTAATCATTGACTCCCTCTATTCAGTTTCATGTACCTCCCCCCAACTGTTAAAAAATATTCTTATGTCTGTAGGTATCATTTCTCCAAATTCTATGATATCTGCAAAGCTCTGAGTTGGCACTCTTCTGTGTTGCCATTAATATACTCCATACCTTCTCTTTCACTATCTATTAATAAATATGCCGAATAACACTAAATCTAGTATTTCCTTTGTGCTTTTCCATCAGCCATACCCCTCTTCCCATACTGAATGTACTCCGTGTAACATTATCCTTTGTTTATACTGTTTGACATAATTCTTAATCCAGTTGAGTCTATTCTTATTCAAGCCAATTTGTTTGGGCAAGAAGAGTTTACATGAACCAATACATAGATTGCAGTTCTTAACTGATTTCTGAAACTTCAGTTATATGAGTATAGTAATTTTAGCATTTTTAAAGTTCTTCCTCAGTATCTAGAACATTCATAAGTAGCTGCTTGTGGAAAGCAACAAAATGCGAACTCTAGAGTGGTTTGAGATCTTACATTTCATAAGCTACCCATTTCCTTTACAGAGTCCTGATTTGCCCTTTTAAGCAGCTGCTACTTTGCAACACTCTCTCTTTCTTTCCATGGTTGAGTCTGTAAAACCAGAGACCAGGCAAAAGGCCTTGGTTGGCACTGGATGCAAAGAGTAGGAGGTCATGTCTGACTTTGCTTTTCCATTCTGGCAACTGCTTTTCCTGCATGTTATAGAATTCTGACCTGGGTCAAACAGGTCTGACTCAGACCTGTTTTTTTGTAGGAGAATATATATAATTAAATTATAAAGAAGCAGAAGTGTTAAGGCTATTGAGAAATGTTAACGGACGTGTTGGATTTAGTGAAGTGCGCCAAAAGAAAATAAGAGCTCCTTTGGTCCACAGTGAACATAACTCATCATTGCCCTTTCCCCTTCACCATAGGCAAGCATGCCACTGAGAAGACTTCATTCCCCGTCTCATCTGGTGTTCTAGGGAACTCTAAAGCCACAGGGATCACAACAGCTGCAATAAATAAAGCATCTATTCAATGCTATTCCATGCCAAATATTATTCAGCATTCTTTTGGCCTTGGTTTGATAGAAAACAGCATGGTGAACTTACTACCTCTCCCTGTACTACAGTGAGCCCCAAGTATCTATGAAAGATTTAACAATTCAAGCCTGCATGTAAGCAAAATCACTGTTCTCTCTATTTTAACATTATTAAGACAAAATTCAGAGAACCAAAAAAAAAAAAATGTAGTACAGGAAGTCCGTTGTCACTATTGGAAAGGTATTGAATTAATACTAGGCTTTTTTATTCTCCTCGGGGAAGATAATGAGAAGCATTCAAAGTATGTGTCCATGCAAATGTATGGATCGGAGGGGGAATCTTTAAAAGAATAAATGTTACATATGTGGCAATACGAGGAAGAATATTATTAAGGAATTTCACAGAATTTTTATGTAAAGTCTCATCATACAGTATTACGATCTCAGGGATATTTTGTGATATTTACTGAGTCTTCTGAGAATTCATTTATTCAGGTCATATTTTAAGGAGGAACTTATAAGATTCAAATCTAAAATATAATTCTGTAATATGCCCAGCTGATCCCATTAAATCCAACCTGAAAAGGAGCAGGATAATGATGTGAACAATTCCCATTCTTTGAGTTGTTACACCTCACTTGAAATGCATTCCTTCTGGATTAAAACAGCAATTCCTCTTTTTTTCTCTCTCCAGGCTGAGGTTCAACTATGCTACCTGGAAGCACAAAGAGATGCTGTTGAGCAGATGTCCCTCAAGCTGTACAGCGAGCAGTATACCAGCAGCAGCAAGAGGAAAGAAGAGTTTGCTGATATGTCAAAAGTTCATTCAGTAGGAGGCAATGGGTAGGGAACTATTCTTTTTGTTGTTTTATTCTCACTAATCTCTACTTTTTCAATGATGTTCCACTGGTAGGTGTTAGGCAGGCATTTCGTCCCTAGATAACAAGAGAAGCGCGATAGACGAGACATTTATGTTCTTTTCCATTCACTTCAGAATTGAAGACTGTGGATTTTATCAGTGTGTCATCTCACCCAGAACTTCCTAACTTTGTTATTATTGTTTTCAAAACAGCCTTGTGATTTTATGAGTGATTCTGTCACTACACTATGCCTATAACTCTTTTCAGTATATTTCCCCCTCTTTAAACTTCACTGTTTATTTTAAAGTCTATAGAAGCAACTTTTAAATACCAGAACCTCACTGTAAACTTGGTAGAACATAATTTTTATGAAAAATATAGATATTTAATAATTGTTTAGGGACTATGAGCTAACCGGTTTGTCACATAAAGTCAACTGGAATAATGGACTAGCGCTTATTGTCTATGGTATGTGAAAAGACCCAGCAACTTCAGTGACCCACCAACAATTTCATTCAGCCTGAGACTAATGGACTAATGGCTGTCTTTATATTGTACTAACTACCCGTGCTATTGAATAGTTAAGTCACGCATTCAAATATTTCCAAATTACTTTAAAGTTATGCGAACACTGTGTGTGTATATATAAATATGTATGTATATATAATACATGCATAGAATTTTTTAAAAACATATATTAGAAAAATTTTTTTCTGGCTCAATTTGAATATTTAGTAGGTGATTATTAAAGAGTAAAAGAGTGTAATGAAATTTAATTATTTCATAGTTTTAATGACTTGATAATAATTATACTCATAAAAATGGAAACAGTGACCTATTTCGCTCTTATACTTGAGCCAGACAACACGGCAGAGAAACTGTTCCCCCAAGTTCTATTAGATGTTAATAGCACAGTATAAATCTATGGGGTGTAACTCTAGCCAAAATATTCCTTGAAAAGGCAGGAGGAAAGAAGTAAGTGCTTATGGTTCTGACGTGACTTAAAATTCAAATTTGGGGGATAAATTAAGAACACAAGTTACAAATCCTGTCTTGTGATATAACCCAAGGTCTAAGAATGCAAGAAAAGAATCAGAGTCATAATTCTTTTTTAGGAAATGGGAAAGGACTTTTCAAATTTTAAAATTTACCTATCCATGTAATTTGTTGCTCTATTAAGATATTTGTTATACATAGACATGTTATACATATATTTGATTCATCTTATACAATTCAGAAGACATTTATTCGCAAGAGGACAAGCATAGCAGCAAATAAGAAAGAAAAGGTTAAATCTTGGAGCATGAACAATACGCTGTTTTGAGGCCTTAACGTGCTTTAATTTTTCTAAATGCCTAAATAGTCTCTGGTGTACCCATAACCACAAACTTTAGGTCACATTTTCGTGTTTTCTAAAAGTGCTGGGGGTTGAGCGGGCACCATGTGCTTCTGACCTTGGATTCCAAGGGCCCAACCTGAGTACTTACTCTGGGCTCCACAAATCATAAATCTGCCCTGGGAATTGCTTAGTTAACAACAAGCATTGTTCTGTAAAGTGGGAGTACGTGAACTTGCCTGATATCCTTTGTTTATGCTCCTTAGGGTGCTGAAGGCTGTGCATTGTGCAGAAATTTAACAGTATGCTAAAGAAAAGGCAGCTATTTAATACTAAGGACAAAAAGCATATACTCCTTTCTATTTTCTGTTTACATACAGAAAACCATTGTTTGAGAAATGTATGTGGGTGAGGTTATCTGGGGTGTCCTGCCCCTAAGACTCTTTGCTCCCACAGTTGAATCCTTAATTCTGAAGCCTTAAGAACACAGCCTTGTAAAATTATCTGCTCCGATGATACATAAACTTCATTAACCGTTCATTTTGTTACATAGAATGAGCATTGTTTCCGATAAGCAATTGTGGGAATAGTGTGGGATTTCTAGGGTCTTCATTCCATATGCAGATAGATATCCAATCTACTAAAGAGAACATTAAGTTAGTGATACAATTTGTATATTTTCATTTCCTCCCCGTGCCTACATGCATGCGAAGAAGAGTATGTAGTTGAAAAATGTATAAGGTTACTCCAGGGAAGACTCAGCTACTAGACTGAATGGAGATCTTAAATTTCTAAGAATTTTGCATAACCAAAGTATTGTTTAGAAATGAGTTTATAACCTTTCTGGCTTGACGAAAAGGTGTGCATCAAGGTGATTTAACACAGCTTATATACAACTGTGAAATGTGTGTTTAGCAGTCATGAATATGTGCAGTGGGAAGATTTCCCCAAAAGTATGTGAACCTGTGTGAGCTGTAGTAACGGAGTGTGCCCCTCTGTGGGAGACTCTGGGCACTGGCTCCTGCATCACAAAGTGGGAAACCATGGCTTCCTGTAGGGACATACAATGCTTCAATCACTGGTGATTCTCAGTGGGAGCAGGTTGGTACTTTTGATTCCGGCTGATTTAAATGAAAGCTTATAGATTGTTTTGTGTCTTTCATCCAGTAAATATCCACTGAAGGCCTACTAAGTGCATGGCATGATGTTCTGAGCAGAGTTTGTCAAGAACACTTATAATTTGTGTACTTTGTAAAGTATAACCATCTCTTTTTGTAACACCTCTTTCTATCAAGGAGTTATCTGATTTCATTTTTTTAATGAATTTCAAAATCTTGTTTAATTCATTAAGTAGCATCCATATCAAGATTTAGTGTAGATTAAAAACCAGGTCTTTTGTTCAGCTTATAAATGATAGAACTGAGAGGCAGAAAGGTGGGGTGACTGGCTTGTCCAGGACCTCAACTCAGAGTCCTGGGTCACGATGCAGTGGACAACCCATAAAGTTACACTTTGCCCTCTCTCTGAGAATTTCATTCAGACCCTTGATAAACATTTTTCCCCCTAAAACACATGTTATGCATATTCCATACTGTATAAAATTTAAATTATGGTATCTTCCTACTATGGAAAAATGGAAGAGTCCTAAGGCAATTTCATTAAAGCCACAAGGAATTTTGAGCAAAAACATTGCAAAGCAGGTGGTAAGTGAAAACAGAATTGACTTCATTCATTAATTTGATGAATGTTATTAAATACCTCCTATATGAAGTACAGAGATGAAATGGTCCCTGCCCTTGAGGGACTCACAGTTTGGTAGGAGGAGCCAGATCTGTAAACAACATGTAGTAAAGGATCACAAGTGCTGAGTTAGAAATCTGCTTGGAGTCAGGATCAGGGCTTATGGAAGGTGAAGCTCAATGCTGACTGCAGTAGGGGGAGTTGGAGCAGGTCAGGAAAGACAGCAGAAAGAGAGGACTCTGGAGATGATTTTCGAAAGAAGCCTAGGTCAGGGGAAGAGTTTTCCAATTTAATCTGAACAAACATTTATTGAGCACTTACAAAGACAGACCGTAGTCCCTGCCTTCATGAAACAGTCTAGCAAGAGAGTGCAGCATTAAGCCCGTATTTGCCTGTGCAATGAGGAAGAAGGGGAAGCAGAGGGTGTCAGGGAAGCTCAGAGCAAACAGTGTAGACTCCATGAGGCAGGGTTGTGCCTGTCATGTTCACCACACTCAGCCCTGCACCCTGGAATGTGCTAGGTGCTCGGCGAATGCATTGATGCATAAATGAATAACTAAAACGGATCTGGGGGTCTGAGAGAGGGAGCAAAGGTCTGGAATCATTAGACTACCTGCTGTTCCATATGACTGGAGAGGAGGGTAGAAAGTTGGAGGGGGGTGGTGAAAAATAAGGCTTAGGAAGCAAGTGAAGTCCAGATCCTAGAGTTAATCACTGAGTTCATGGTTCTTAACCAGGATAGTGCATCAGGATTACCTATGCAGCTTTTAAGCCAAAAAATGCCTGCCCGTCTCGCCTCCCTAAAAATTCTGACTCAGTAGGCAGGAGTGGCCCAAGATGTATTTGATGCCCACTTCCATTGAGAACCATTGCTTTAGTGGTTTTCAAAGTCTGGACCAACAGCATTAGTGTCTCCTGGGAATTTGTTAGACATGCAGATTCTGAGTCCCACTCCACATGTACTAACTTGGAAAGTCTGGGGGCGGAGACCAGTAATGGAAAAAGTGGAGACAGGATTGGAGGCTGAAGCCAGAAAGAGTCGGTAAACCTTGGCTGAGGGGAATGAGGGAGAAAAAGGAACCACTCTGATGCTCCAGTTGCTGGCTCAAGGGGGAGAAGGAAACTAGGAGGATTTGGATTCAAATGATTTTCGTGTCATTCAACTCTTAGTAACTCTTGAGCAACTAGGAAGTGCAGACTCTACTAGGCACTGGGGATGTAGAGACAGTGGGACCCAAAGGGTGGCAGGAGCATGTCAGTCAGGAACGCCTGCTAGGAGAAGTGTCCATGGAGGATGGCCCGGGTCAGAAGTGACAGCCAGAGTGTCTCCCACAAAGGAGACAGTGTGTACACACAGCTGGAACCAGCCAAGGATCCCAGCAAGACTAGACTGGCAATTTTCAAACAGTATTCTGTCAGCAGTCAGGAGAATACATTGCCATGGGCAATACTAGACAGCGATCGGTTAAGAGGCTATTCCAGTTATCCATGTGAGAAATAGTTAGAGCCTGAGCTAATAAGACAGCAGGAATGGAAACTGAAAGAAGGACGTTGAAGACAGGCCCTGGTCACTGAGTGGATGGGGGGCATTTAAGACAGCTCCTCCCCTGAAAGGGAGGAGCAGGGGGGCGGGGAGAAACTGAGTGTTTGGGACATAGTTCTTTTTATGATCTGCATAACATCTAAGTAGAAATGCCCAGGAAGCAGGTCTGGAGCTCAGGAGTGTCTTGGGCTCCTCAACCATCAACAAGGACAGTATGGTAACTATGAGGTGGTAGAGGCTAAGAGAGCTAGGAGCTTACCTTGTGGTAGTCTATCCCATAAAATCTACCCCAGGTAGACATAACAGTATCTCTAAGAATGCTCGTTTTAAAAGCTATGGCTAATAGGAACGTTTTTCTTTCAGTTAGACTCTTTCAGGTTCTATTATAGAAGTCTTCTAAAATAAAAACTACACCATTGAAAATTCCATGTGATATCTTGATTAGCAGTAATTGAGGACTACAGTTGACTATTATTTTCTGTCTTAAAGCTGCAGGCAACATGTCATGATCCTAGATATTAGAATGCATTAGGTCTGCTCTGATTGCTTCCAAACGCACAATAACATTTATTTTTAGGGACGGTCATACAGTCACTCTAGTCTAATTTCTTAAAGGAGGAGAGAGAGCATACATGATTAAAAATTAAAGATTTGGATTCAAGTTGGCACTCTGCTACTTTTTAGCTGTGTGACCTTGATTGAGACACTTAACCTCCTCAGTATGCAATATCTCAGTCTGTAAAATAGTAATATTTTATTATTCCTATTATTATTTTATTATTCCTATTATTAAGTAGACTGATTATTATCCCAGTCTACTTCCCATGCTTTTTGCAGCATTGAACTACAATAATCAATAAGAAAATGTCTAAAATACCTGGAATGTAATAGATATGTGAAAAATTAGTTAATGAAATATGCATCAGAGCAACTACTATGTTGCAAGGAGTTGTATGAGGTGCTAGGAATGGAAAAAATACATATGACTTGATCTCTACTGTCTAGTGAGGGAGAAAGACAGAGACACTCAGATACAACCTTATGAAATGATGGTCAAAATTCCAGATAGACGGTATTATGGGGATACTTAGGAGGCTTGCCTAATCCAGCCTGGCTAGAAGGGGTCAGGGAGGTTTATGGGAGGAGGGAACATCTGAGCTGTCTTAAAAGATGCATAGATACTAGCCATTAGGAAAAGGTCAGGTAGAATGAGGGTGAGGATTTCAGGTGTGTATGTAGGGGTGTGTGTGTGTGTGTGTGTGTGTGCATGTGTGTGAGCGTGCACTCACGCACGTATTAAGGGTTACCATAAATAATAATTTGAAGCAGAAGTGCATGGAGATGTTTCCTGACTCTGCTTCCTGGGATCAGGAGGGAATCCCAAGGGAGCTCTTAGAGACTTCTGTTTTTGTGGTAAAGTTCTAGAAGATACCTCAGTCTCAGTCATATGCCAGGCTTCCTCTGGTTGTAGGGGAATTTGGGCAACGTCTACAGATGGATATGTAGTTAAGGTTTATGCTCTGTGTGTAAGAATACAGGAGTATTCACCCTGTAAGGTTTTAGCGTAAATTTTACTTCCAAATACAAACAGTATATATAGGTTATTTCCAAGCACAACAGGCTGAACTCAGTGAACTTTAATTAGACAAAAGGCTAAACGTTCAGCAGGAAAGATGAGTCCATTTTCCTTTAGTAAGAGAAGTATCCCTGGATCAGTGTGAAAACATACACAGATATATATATACACCATATATAAAAAACACTCCCAAAGAGGAATGATACTGACAGATGAAAACAAATATATCACTATTTAAAACATTGCTTGATTAAAGATCAAATTTGACTCTAAATTAATTAAGCAATAAGATACACTGAATGACTGTAACTACCTGAGAAGCGATATAATCACCCCTGGATTTCACTGCAGCAGGGTGATCTTTCTAGTTTTCTGTTGAGCAAAAGGCCAAAAATATCTCTGTGCAGTGGGATGAACATTCATGCTCACTCATATTCTCTCTCTCTCTCTCTCTCTCTCTCTCTCTCTCTCTCACATGCACACACAAAGACACACACAAAAAAAATGACAATTTGGAATTTCTGCTCAATGGGTGTTTTTGGAACATTGCTACATAAAATGTTTTCTTTTTGGTACACACCAGCCATAACATGAAGTACTATCTCTTACGTGTGCCAATGTTGAGAACACTTTTGCAGATATATCACTAGACAGCCCAAAGAGACCTTATTTCCACACTGCATTTCTATTTTCTTCCCCTGATTCTTCTCCTGTCTTAAACTAATGAACAGCTGCTCAGTGTTCAGTTCCGGTTCTTTTTGCACCTTCTCTTGTGCTGTGGTGTTATTGAACAGTAAGATCTCAACACAGCCTGTAGTCAAAGGAGCCAAAAGTGCCTGACTACCTTCTGAAAAACTGACATTCTAGGCACTATGTGATTATTAAAATAGGTCTTTCTGGGCTGAAAAAAAAAATCTCACCAGTATAAATGTATTCATTTGGGATCATGATATTATATCCTTCTAATGTGCAAATACCTTAAACTAATTTTAGACCTAGACAGTCTTCCACTTCAGTAATCTAATGCCATCCATGCCAGGAGCCAACAAAGGGTAAACCAGAGAGGTAGTGGCATAATTTCTGGGGAACATTATTTTAAAGTTAACAAAGTTAACGGTAAAGTCAACAATTATATATATATATATATATATATATATATATATATATCCTTTCCATCTTAATAATGTTCAAACAATTTCTGTACTGCTTTGGAGAGTTTATGGGGTCTGTTGAAGGACAGAGATATGAGGGAACCTAAGACAAATCTAATCTACCTCATTTTAATGTGCAGAGCTTAATTCTTTTCTTTAAAATTTATTCCTTTATGCATTCCCCCATGTCTTTCACAAAGGATTTAAGTCAACTTACAAAAATATTTACAATAAAATAGAATAAATATTTGACTGAAGTAAGTTAAGCAAAAGTAAAACATGTGTAAGAAAACAAACAAATGCATATTCTATGCATGTCCTCAAGAAGGGCAATGATTTGGCTCTAAGCTTTCCACATCCAAAGAAAAGAGTGAAATCTCATCCATCAGAAAATTCATAGTGTCCTAAGATTAAAAATAATATATAAAGCTGCGGAAACAGCTGCTTATGCCATTGAGTCCTGAGAGGAATTTCTGCTGTAGTTCTTCAAGGAGAAGATAGGCATCTGTGATACTACATCCCTATAAGAGAAAACAAATTCCCAAGGCAGTTTTTTGACGTAGGCTGCAGAAGTGATGGCAAAGCACAATTCACTGAGAGCCGTTCTACGAGTAACCAGAACCCTGTAGTCTGAGCATAGCACTCTGTGGCCAGGGTCAGCCTTGATGGAGGAGATAGACAAAGTCATTTTGGGAGAGGTCTCCATATTAAGTCTGCCTCCAGGTTTTTGTTAGGGATTGGGTGGCCGAGAGTTATTTCTAGGTTATTTACCTCCTACCCTAACCCTGAGGGTAAATATTCTCTGTTGCTTCTTAAATCTTTGAAAAACAGGGAGGCCTAGGGTGGAGTAGACCTTTTACCAAAGGCTGAGCTGCCCAATGCTCACCAGTGTGCTAGTAGCAAGTCTGGATCCAGCCCCGTCTAACACACAGACAATGACATAGGAAGGTTTATATCTTTTTTTTTTTTTTTTAAACATCATCTCTTGCTTTGTCTTTGGACGTATAGGTTCTCCCATTTGTGTTAGAATCACTGTTGATTCTAAATTCTTCAGAATGTTTTCAAGCTTTTTGGCTAGAACTTAGTCCAGTGTATTATCTGAAAATTTAGAGAAAGATTTGACTTCCTGACAGCCTAACAGAATCCTCTAAATACGTCTAGAAATTTACATTAATATTTCTAATTTTATGGCTAATCCTGGAGGTTAGAATTTTTTTGCTTTATGGCTTTTATTTTAATAGCAAGTGTTTATGGACAGACTGTCCATGAGACCATGAGAAAGTGGGGCCAAGTCATGAACAAATCTGTAGGGTTGATCTTACTTTTCTTAGACATTTTCATATGTACATGGGTATATATGAGAATTGAGAAAATTACTGCCGGAAAGAACTCCATATTCCTTTTTATTTATTAATGGCAAAGGCAGACTGCTTTTCTCATGAGGAAGTGGCTCATGAATTTTCATTCAAAATTGTAAATTAGTGTCCACACTTTAATATGTTTAGAGTGGAAAGGGATTCTACATGCAACTGTGCATATCAGATATCATGTCTGGAAAGCTAAATTTTATTCTTTAATGATATTATGATTGGGCTAGGTGCCACTCTTGTATCTCCCTTCTGTGCTTACATGACACGTGGAATAGAGGATGATGGGAAATTCTAATCTATTATTAGTATTTTACTTCAGTAATATTCTTAAACTATTTTTTTTACAAGATTTTGTTACCATTACCTTTAGTGTCATTTTTGAAAACCAGAGGCAAACTTCCTTGAGCAAATAAAGTGAACAGTGAACACTTAGTGAATATTTGGGGAAAGAATCAATATGCTAAACACGCTAGGAAAATTGGATCATTTAACAGAAGTTCCAACATAGACAAGCTGGTATCTCAGGAACCTATCTTGTGTTTTTGGATGTGTTGGTGTGAAATGAACCATTCAGTTTACAAAAGATGGATTCTTAAATGCTCCAAAATATGTATTACTCAGCCTTAGGTAGAAAAACTTCCAGGGCTTTTTAGTATTATTTTTTCTTCAACTAATAGTTGCTCTATTTTGATGATTTCTTCATTTGGTGTCTGGTTTAATCAAAATTCCTTAGTGGACCAAGCTGGAACCTCATATATTCACACACACCTCCCATTGATTTCACTTGGGTGAAACTTTATCTTTTAAGCAAAGTTTAAGTTGAAATGTTGAGTTAATGATGCTCACTTTAAATACCAAAGGCTGAATGCATTTATGTATTCAAACACTTAGCTGGTCAAACATAACTCCCACCAGGGTTTAGAGGAAGGATCATTTCTTAGACTGTGCCGGCCTCACAAATAATATATTGCTATCCAATCTGCAGAAAAATGATACTGAACAGGCTTGTTAATATTTTATTTCTATGGTGAAAGGCCCTGGAATCTTTTTTTAACCTTAAAAAGACAGAGAAAATGGTGAACAAGATATTGGGAAATACCTTTGGCAATTACAATAGTAGTTAGCCCAAATTTAGAAATAAACTCTAAAGAAAAAATTGCACATTTATTTTTCCATAGTCTTGTCTCTGTCTCTATTAGAATTTCAGACCATGAAATAAATAAAATAAATAAACACATAATTCTGTATTTGTCTAACAAAAACTGACTTTGATTTAGAAGGCTTTCTCCTCATACCATGATGAAGCTTTTAAAGCTCCGAAACTGGTTATATCATACCTACAATAGAATGTCCAACTCTTTTGTTGTGCACCCTTCAGGTATGTGGCAACTTAAAGGAAAAATGTCCGGAAGAATAGCATTTTGGTCATGTGTTTGATTTATAACACCTTCTTAGAGTATTATACAAGTCTGCCTCGTAACATTTTCATAGAGAATATAACATATTCATAGAGTACTGAAAAGGTGTGCTTTGAGACCTTTTAACATCTAGGAGATTATATATTTGAGTGAATGAGTTGACATGAACCCAAGCACATTTACAAAGAAAATTTTATAAGGAAAATCCCTCCAAAAGAGTAGTTCCTGTACTTGTAGCCTTTATAAGATTCTGAACTACTTGCCACAATTTCAGTCACCTCTCTCTCCCGTTTAAAAAGAGAGCATTTGTCACCGGGACTTCAAAAAAAAAGTACCTGGTTCTGAATTCAGCTGATTGAATCAGCATATTCTTCAAAGGGATGTAGAACTGTTAACTAGTTCTATGCTACCCCTGATAAATTTACTCATCTATGATCTATTTTGTTTTCCTGTATAGTAGCTGGCATTTTCCCTGGAAAACATCTTTTATAAAAATCACTAGTATACAGCACACCTTTGCAGGTAATATAAACATAAGACAGTAAGCTACTTCCTTTACCCAAGGATTTTCCTAATATAATGAGCACGTTAAATTATAGTCATTTCAGAAGGTTTCAAAAAAACCAACAAAGAAATTCTAGTAATTTATTTCTGATTTGCTACAAAGTTATGTATTTGATTTCACTAATTTTGGAAAACTGTCAGGTTTTTTTCTAAGCTGTGAATTAACACATGGCAAAGAACCTGAAATCAGGCACAAATGCTTAAAAAATGTTTTTGTCGGGCTTCCCTGGTGGCGCAGTGGTTGAGAGTCTGCCTGCCGAAGCAGGGAACACGGGTTCGTGCCCTGGTCCGGGAAGATCCCACATGCCGCGGAGCGGCTGGGCCCGTGAGCCATGGCCGCTGAGCCTGCGCGTCCGGAGCCTGTGCTCCGCAACGGGAGAGGCAACAACGGTGAGAGGCCCGCGTACCACAAAAAAAAAAAAAAAAAAAAAAAAGTTTTTGGCTTCAGTATTAGGACCTTATGAGAATTTGTTGTTTAGAAAACACTAGCGCCGATTCTACACTTAATGAAACAAACTATAGAACCAAAGCATTTACCATATTTAACAAACTCAAGCCTAAATATTCTCAGCTAGGATGAAAATAGACTAGACTGGAGGAAGTGTATCTGTGTTAGGTTCATTCACCACTCGCTGGTCTCCAGTGTAGACCATCCGAGAAGGAGCCTGAGGTACATTTAACTAGAAGAAATGGCTTTTGTTCCAAGTCCTTTGATAGGGAGAATAATAGGAGGGAACAGCTCAATGGATATAAAGACATGTTAAAGAGCTAGTAAAAAAAATTCCATGATTGTGAACATTTTATCATCCCATATGCAGTTTTCATCTATTTAAAATCTACTCATAAATCTCCTTTAATTTTTAATATAGAAGCAGGATGTGAGAGGAATGGGAAGGCAACTCACATTAATTGAGAATATACTGCATATAATCATTTCAAGTAAGCAAATGTACCATTGTACACTGAAGGCAAAATCTCACCTTCAGAACAAATGAAGTCTGTCTATATTGCACTGGTTGGTATTGGCATTTGGGGATGAGATATTATCTCTATCACATACTGCTTTTCTGAAGTCATTCTGGTCCTACTAAAAGTTTTTGATTTCATTATCTACATTCAATCATCATCATTTACCAGGTACTATCCTGGGCATTAGGGATACAAAGATAAACTCATACCTCGCCCTTGAATTGTTTAGTCATAATCAAAGTTTCTTTTTAAATCATACACGTATAGAAAAGAAAACAGGCTTCCTTATTATCTCTTACTGATTGCTAATTTATGAGACTTCCTAAATACATACTTCCCTGGTACAGCAAGGGAAAAAAGGCTGGTTTTAAGATCAGAGTTCAGGCTCTTACACAAAATGCTTGTAGCCTCTCCTAACAAATTAACCTTCTCTTTAGGGAACAACCTCTTGGGATAAATGCTGTTTTTGAGATTTCCTATTCCTCTCCCTTCTTTTGTGCAGGATGACATCTGAGCATATAGCGGGCTTACATGACCTTGTGATTCTGGGGTACAGTGAGGCCCCCTGGCATAATGTGGCCCCTGGGTGCAGGCTGGCTGGGTTCAGTGAAATGGGTCTTGCCCCCAACATTATGAGGTTGCTCGCGACAGAGGGCTGTGGCTGTGTTGTTATCTCTTGGCTTGGTCAGGAGGTATTTCCTGCTGACTAAGCCTCATCTCAGCCTTCACTGGCCCAGCCAACTCCCTGAGGTCTGGCTTCAGAGGCCCCCCTGGCTCTCCTTGCAGGGGTGGGGGGGTGGTCATTGTGTCTTTGTTGCCATGGCAACACCTCTGTCAAGTTCACCAGCTGAACTCCAAGAAACCTCATGGAAGGATGAGAGAACAGTCTCTTCATGGGGGATGAGAGAACAGGGTAGCAAAGGGAGTCCTGACCACAGCTCTCTGACTACAACATCTCCACTTCAGGTTATTGTGAGGACATTGTTTAAGGCAATCTCCCAGACTTCCTAGCAGGAAACAGAGCTGACATCCTGGTGCTTTTGGCTTTCCCTTTAGGTCTTAGGCCAAGAGAGGGGCGGACACACATTTGAGCACCTGCTCCTCTTACCTTTATTTTGTTCTTAGTTTCCAAATCCACTGAGATGGAAGGGGTGAGCTTTTTCCTTCCTTTACCCTTTGCTTTTATTATTCCCCTGGATATTCTCTCCCGTATGCAAGTATTAGGATCATACTCTCCTAATTTGGGGGATAGCATTCCACCTTTGCCCTGTCTTTACGGTCAAAATGTGGGAGGGTGCAAGGAGAGAAAAACAATGAACATAATTCAGGAGGTATTTCTAAATGACTGTGCCCGTCGTGTGAGCAAATGCTTATTAGTCATTCCTTATTAGTCACTCACAGAATGAATAAAGAAAGGCTGATGGTTTATTTGTCCCTGTTGCAGTGGTTTTGGCTTGTTTGGTAGTATTTTGAAATGGGCTACTATTTCAGATTTCACACGTATGCTGTAAGTCCTTGCTACTCCAAGTGAGACCCAGGACCAGCAGCGTTGTTAGGTGCCAACACTCATTAGAAACACAGAATCTCAGCCCCACCCTAGAAGTACTGAGTCAGTATCTGCATTTCAAAAAGCTCCTCAGCTATGCCATATGCACATTAGAGTTTGAAAAGCACTGCTCTAGACCACCTTAGCCTTACTAAAGGTTTCGGCTACATCACCTATACCCATCATTGGCATTCAGTAAACATTTATTAATTAATTCTATGTGTTAGCCAATGATCATCCTTGTCCTGGGCACTTATGGTTCTAATCAAGAAGCTTTATAATTATGGTAAAGTAATTAAAATAAACTAGACAATTCTAGATCTAGTCTCCTTCATCACCAGACACACCTTAATTTTTTTGACAAATCTATTAAGATTAAATTGTAAGTTATGAAACGTGGATGTTCATTTTCTTGGAAAGCAGTCATTTCGTGTATAGAGACAGGAACAAGGTGGTAATAAAATGCTCACTTGATAAATTCAGATTCATACCTGAGGCTGCTGCTTCATTAGTACTGATAGGGTTTTGCTCAGTTAGAGTTTGACAAGACTCTAGGATTTCTTTTAGGGGGATGATTTTGGGGAGAAGGACACAGTCATAGTTTTTCATTCTGCGCTTTCATTTTCTGATCACAGTGTTTTAGAAGAATCTGAGCTTTACTTATTCACCAAGCTTTCAAGAGAGAATCACATTAATCCTCTTAAGCTCCTTATTCTAATGATTTATTTTGTTGAAAACCACAGTGATCCTCCTTTGAATTTTAATGATTGCTGGCTATTCAGAGATTCATTGTTTTGACTTCCTGTCCTTACCTTTGTTTCCTACATGTCTGTGGGGAACACCTGTCTCATACTGGATCTGCCCCTGGTTCTCACTGGCTTACCAGAGTCACTCAAGCCTATCCCTGAGTGTTAAGCTGAAATGCTGGCTACTCATCCATGACAATATATGTAGGATATATGTTTGCAGAGATAGGCAGATAGACAGCAGAGGGACAGATAAATGATTGAGTCACTTCCCAGTGAAAATAATATTTTGGATATGATATTATATTGTGATCATTTTAGAGAAGTTAGTTGAATTAGTATTCTTAATCATGAAGGTATTGGGATGCAATATCTGTGGAAAATCTAGTCATAGAGAAAGGGGTTTGAATGTTGAGAGTGCTGTTTTTACCCCAAGTTCTTGACTGTGTAACCTTCACAAGGCACTGACCCTCCATTTCTCATTCTGTTAAATATGGCAATGCTCTTTCTCAAGGACATAGTAGTAATCATTTTGTTCAAATGCTGCAAGTCCTCAGAAAGGGTGAACAAGTGGAAATAGCCATGATATGTCTCAGGTATGAGCATCAGAATTATAGGTTACGTTTTCAAAATCTAAGCAATGGCTGTGTCACAAGCTTGAGTTCCTATTTTGCTCTCTGTTTAACCACACAGAGAATTTTTCCTTCTCTTTTTATAGGTATCACCTAGGAACATCACAGGTTTTCAAGAATATATTATTGTAATATGAGATTTGAACAACTACACTGTATTTATGCATAATACATTCTGTGCCTTATCTTCAGGCTTCTGGACTTTGATTCAGAATATCAGGAGCTCTGGGATTGGCTGATTGACATGGAGTCCCTCGTGATGGACAGTCACGACCTGATGATGTCAGAGGAGCAGCAGCGGCATCTTTACAAGGTCAGAGCTACCCTTCTTGCCTTTACCTTGCTGTGGAAGATCTGATTAGCCTGACAAGTCTTTCTCTCAGGATATCTTTTGCGTTCATTGTATGTATCATGGTGTCTATTAGAATTCTCTTCCCTGTCCCCAAACTCATTTCCATCCCTTGTGTGCTGACAGGCTGCATGGACATCATAATTGCAAGAAAGTTCCCTTTATCACATTCTATTTGGTGTAATTCTATAGAAGGACAAAGGTTTATCTTCAAGATGAATAGCAATAAATGAAACTGCATTAATAAGTAGACTGAAACAAAATGAAGGATAAATGGATTGGTAACATTTAACAAAATGTGTTTTGATTGGAGTACTCAGGTGGAGTCTATCCGCCCCTCAGATCTTCCCAGAGATAAAAGAAATTTGCCTTCTGTTTGGCTTGCTGCTTCCGGGGTACAGGCCTTGTCCAATTTAATGTTTATTGGTGTTACGTAGCGCAGACGTTGTCAAATTAAGTCAATGCATTTGCATGTGATTTAAGAAAACTGGCTTTGTACTCAACATATTGATTGTAGGCAATCCATCTAATAACTATCTATATTGTTTTCCATGTCTGTTAATTCACCCCTAGCTTAATGTGTTTTACCAATTCTATTTAAATAGTCTTAGAAGTTCTTACAAAACAACCATGAGATTTTGACTGAAAAAAATGGTTGTAAGATTCAGTGTCTGAAAAAGCAGTTGGGGAGGGTAGAGGGACTTTCCACTGAAATATCAGACTGCAGTAAATCTTCCTCATTTAGGCAATTTTTATTGGAGTAATTCTGACAGTTGTCATCCTTGAATTGCTTTGAGCATATGGCATATTTCAAAGAGCAGATTGTGAATCATAAAAAATAAAATTAATAACTAACCACAGAATCAGCAACAGTATAATGACAAGAAACAACTACCCTCTAGCTTTTTAAAATTTCTTATAGAATAAGAAGTACATTCAAGGTCAAATAAAAGTTGTCTTCTTTCTTCTCCAATTTTTATCATTTTAAGTTACCTTTCCTTAATATATTATTTTAAATTTTACCTCGTCTACAGAGAGAGATTTATTTTCAAGGGTCTGGTAGACTTTAATTAGTGTCCCTCGGGGATCATCTTAGTTAAGAGAAGATATAAGCTCCCTAGGGACTCAGCAAAAGGTGATATTTTACTCCCTAAAGAATTCTGTCCAACATTAATCAAGTTTGTTGACTACTAGCTGTTTCCTATATGGATAGCTGTCCACATTACCCACAAAGCTACCATCTTCTGGCCTCACATATTGTTAGAGTAACAATTTCAACCTAAGGTAACCAAAGCCAGGTGATTTCGCATTTCATGCCAGGATCAAGAATTATGTGTGAAAAGTGCCTATAAATCTATATTAATTTAATGGTACAAAAATATTTGTTTCATTCCTAAGACTTAAGCATTAAAAGTCCAGCCAAAAAAGAAAAAAAAATACAAAAGTTATCTAATCATAAGCCATTATCTCAGATTTTATTTCACCCATGATGCCAAATAACATTTCTTTTCTTCTTGATGCATTTTGTATTTTGCACATAAACCACTATTTTTTTTAGAAACAGTGCTATTCTTTGTCAAAATCACATTCATATAATTTACATCACAATTAATGGGAAGACATTGAACAAAAAGTGCACTCTTCCTTTACTTGTGGTTTCCTTGTAAGTGCTCTGCCTGAGAATTCCCATTCTGGCATATTGAAGGCCATTATTCCACCCAGTCAGTACTTCTGGATTATAGTATTTTTACAAACATTTATTTATTTATTTATTTTTTCCAGTACGTGGGCCTTCCACCGTTGTGGCCTCTCCCGTTGCAGAGCACAGGTTCCGGAAGCACAGGCCCAGCGGCCATGGCTCACGGGCCCAGCCGCTCTGCGGCATGTGAGTTCTTCCCGAGTTCTTCCCGGACCGGGGCACGAACCCGCGTCCCCGGCATCGGCAGGCGGACTCTCAACCGCTGCGCCACCAGGGAAGCCCTCCAAGCATTTTTATACTGGGGCTCTTCATTTGTGACTCATGTCCTCTGTTTCTTCTTTCAGATGCTCAGCATATCTAAGCTCACTAGACTAGCACTGATTTTGCATTAGGCTTGTAAACAAATTAAAGATTATGTTAGAAACCAAGGACAGTGCTATAGGTTTGTAGAGAGTCTCTCTTTATATAAGCTCCCAAATTATTCCAGACGTTTAGAAACCTCCAAAGCAATCCTGAGGATATTGATGAAGGAGTAATTTAGAACTTGGGGTGGCTCCTGAATTAGAAAAACTGAGGGAAGAAAATTAATCTCAGGTCTTTGCCAAGAATCCCCAGGGATTCTTAGGTTAGGTCAACATTTTCAGTGTCCCATTTCTCTGTTCTAATCTGCTTTTCTAGGAATCAACAAAACTAATGCCTTGGGCGAAGGAGGTTTGGAGCCGGTTGATCACAGAGACCCCTAAAGGACTAAAGCTTTTCAGTTGGTCCCCGGCCTTTCTAGGCTTTCAACACCATTTGAGTCTACCTTAATCATCTTTAACCTTAAAATTTGTCGGCCCTAAAAATTACCAATGCTTCATCAGCATTTTTCACCAAGGGTACCATTGACATTTGGGACAAAACAATTTTTTATTAGTTTGTGCAACTGTTCCTTCCACTACAGGACATTTGTTATTCATGTTCCTCTAGTCATTGTGACAACTCAGTTGGACACCCAACTCATTTCATAGCATTTTCAATCTATCTCAACTTATCTACATCATCTTCATTTCTTAAAATGCTTGTATAACAGCAAGAAAAATGCTTTGCCCTTGTATTCTTTGTTATTAAGCAAAGCACCTTACATGGTTGATATTGAACTAATAGTTGTTGAGTTAAAACAATTAAGGATGGGATTGAAGCTCATGATCCCTGCTATTCATGTAAACAATGAGGGTGAAAAACTTTTAAGAGAGACCTTCAACTGAGTGATGGTAAAATTCCCGGAACTGTAGATCAGGACAGAATCATTATTCCTGTTATCGTAGAATCTGAAACTTTTGTTCTCCTTTCCCTGGGGTGGGGCTCTCTCTGTTTCATCTTTCAGCTGATTTCCTGGTATGCATAGGCATGCCCAGACCCCAATTCTGCATTACTTAGTCCTAGGTTGATGCCTGAAAATCACCTCTGGAAATGTTAGGTTAGAGAAAAGATAGTAAGATGGTCGTCAGTGAGTGTGAAGATTTTTTAGCATTTTCAATGTTAGACACCACCTTTCCTGACTTTACCTGTTTATTTTCTATTCTTGTCTCTGCTAGAAGATCATGTGACCTAAACTCCTAGATATGGAACTTCTGATAAAGACCCCAGACTATTCATTCAGCAGACTTCCTGAGCGGAGCACCTGTTATGATATCTTGGTTACCCCAAACCAGCAAAATATTCAAGGAACTTTTAAAGGAAGAGAATTAGGTTTAACAAGCAAAGAATACATAGATACAACCTCACATAATTTAGAACCTTAATATTACAGTGGGCTGTAAAGTGGATTATCTGTTTAAAACATTTCTTGTTATTTTCAGATTGTTAGAAATTTAAGATCATTTTCTTTCTGATTAGTTTTAAACTGCAGGGCCATTAGAACAACCTGATTCTTATTAAAAAGTAACCACTCCCTTAAATATGTTTTCTTCTTTGTTTGGAGACAGTGAGACATACTGCCAATGTCTTTCCTTCCCCCTTTTCGGTCTGGCTCAGCCTCAGAATGGGGACCTTCTGAAGCTATTTTCTAATAAACATTGGCAGTATCATCAGCTTAGAAAACACAAATGTAGTCTTTTCTCGTCTTTTTCTTCCTCAATCTGAGAATCAGCTCCAAGGAGAATTTACTCCCACTCTCTCATTTTCTTTCTCTTCATTCCTGCTACCTTCCTAAGTAGGACAATTTAATTTGTCAAAAGTAACACCATGATTTTGAAAGTTCAGCTCCTATTTGGACTAGCGTTACGAAGCCAGAATTCATAATCACAGGGAGCTGTCTGCATGTGCATTAACTATTAATGGAGAAATATTTAAAACCCACTTGCAAAGGAAAAGCTTCATTTTTTCATATCTGCAGATCAAAGGTGGCATTATTCTTGGGTTCAGGGAAGCTCAAGACACCTCCTCCCCCATCCTATATATTTTATAGGCTGAGTGGCCTGGAAGCATCTCCATGATGGGAGAGCTGGAGGCCAGGCAGCGGCTGTTGCTGCCGCCTTGCCCTCTGCAGCAGGCGCAGCTGGTTCTGGAGTGCCGTGAGGCTGTGCCCTGTCATGGGCTTCTTTCCTTGCCACAGGGCACTGCTGTTCTCTGCCACCTGCAGAGCACAGGTGACAGAGCCCCTAGCCGTCCTGGATTGGTGTGGGGTTTCAAGGGTTAAGTTCAAGGGCCCAATTCAGAAGTTGTAGGCTGGTGATTATTGTTATAATTAAACAAGAGCTGTTCTCAGGTAGTGTGAAGCTCACTAAAACACCACATTTATAGATTTGTTCCTTGAGTGAATGGCTTAGCTGTTGCTCATCAATAAAATATTAGATTATATTACTTCTCAGGGGTTAAAAATAACCCTTCCAACTTAAAAAAAAAAAACAATATTAACACTCACTTCAACCAAGACCTGTATACTTTCAGGGAATTTACACTGAAGATGCTATACTTAATTTAGAGGGTTGGTTACTCATGGTTTCTGCTTTATGGGAAAAATGAAAGTGTCCTCTATCTTTCTCCATTGGCATATCTGTAAAAATATATCCTGTGTGAAAAAGGAAAAGAACCATTCATTCCATATAATACAATGCTCACTAAACATATTAATTGCATTTTTATTTTGTTATTGGTTTGAAGTTGTAAGAACTTATAAAAATTCACAGGGGAACAATAAAAATATTTTTAATAAATAAGTACAAATCAGAACTGGGAAAATATATGTAAGCTGGATTCTATTTCTGTGAGAAGAGTTAATGTGTAGGCACATAGACTATAAGGTCCTACACAATTACTAAAGATGATCCTAAAAGTTTATTCTGGGTTTCCTGGTAGTGAAAGCAAAGAAGGAAATGTGGTCAAATGCTAAATTTACATTTTCCATGAGAAAAAACATTATACTTCCTTTGGAGAAATTGTTTATTTTGATACTTAGAAACGAAGATATTTTCTTTTAGGATTTTTTTATATAAGGGGTTAGAATGGTATAGTAGAGAAATGCCTAACCACAATATTTCTTACAAGTAGATTTCTGAACTTAATACTTTTTTTTTTTTTTTTTTGCGGTACGCGGGCCTCTCACTGTTGTGGCCTCTCCCATTGCGGAGCACAGGCTCCGGACGCGCAGGCTCAGCGGCCATGGCTCACGGGCCCAGCTGCTCCGCGGCATGTGGGATCTTCCCGGACCGGGGCACGCACCCGTGTCCCCTGCATCGGCAGGCGGACTCTCAACCACTGCGCCACCAGGGAAGCCCTGCCTGAACTTAATACTTCTGACAAATGAGTTAGTTATTTTTTCTCTGCCAGGTAATGGTTAGAGATTTTGAGCACAGCTCTCGCCCATAGGTAGCTCCTTTCAATGATAGTGTGACCAGATGGAATTAATGAAAGGACATCGTTATTATATATTGGAAAAGAAGAGGTTATTAGTAAAATGAGAAAGAAATATAAACGTTGAAGAGATGGAAAAGCAGTTGAAATTAGTTAATTCAAAGTTAACCAAAGAAAAAAGAATAAAGGAGTAAATTAAAATCATGGGTAGATGAATGAATAAATAAGAACTAAAAAATCAAACACAAACAAATTTTTAAAACCAAAACATTGAAAGAAGAATTGTTTCAGGAAGAAAAGCCAGATACAAGAAAGGGCTAAATTTTAAAGGAGAAAATGTTACTTTAGAGAATTTGGGTGTATATTATAAGACAAGCATTATGACTTTTAAAAGAAACATGTATGGAATGAGATAAGAAATTCTGGGGGATAAGAAATACAGTGTAAAAGAAGAAAAATGGGACATAGTTGACTTGTTATTTTATAACTGTTGATGCCAAAATGATGCCATAGCTATGAACCAATCATAGAAAACAGATTAATCATGCTATTCCTATATTTTATAAATTCAACCCTCTACAATAGTTCTCTTTCATTTTGTTCTGGACTACATTGATCTAAATAATTTCAGATGTGGCTTGATACCTTTATGACTGAACTTGAGCTCTTAAAAATGTAATGGTAGGCTGGTTCATAGTCCAGGTCATAGTAGCTAGGATTAAAATAGAAGAAAATCCATGAACTTATTAAAAAAATTTACAAGAATAGAAGTACACGTCAAAAAATTAAATTCTGTTAATTAGGCCTTATACTGGAATTTCAGTACCTAAATTTTCTACCTTGATTGTTCAAAATGAAGCAAATTACTAGTTATTGAAGCCGTCAAGGTAAAAATGTACCAGATATATCAGGCACAAGAACCTAATGATAATTTTTTACCTCTTTCCCAGTAGATTATTTGTAGAGCTTAATTGTATGTTAGATTAAAACTCTATTAAGATAAGAAGAATATGCTTAAAATCATTATAATATTTCAAAAAACATTATCTAATCTTTTTTAAAGTGATCGGAATGGAAAAACCTAGGCCACCTCCACTGCTACCTAGAAGTGACTTTGTTGTTCCATTTTTATTAAAGTTCAAAAAGTCCTTAGATTAGTTGTCATATTAACTTGAGCTTTGATTAATCAGTGTTTGCTCTGAATACTTGAATATATGTGTATGTTTTCTTTCTTTCATTTTCTTTTCTTTCTTGAGAAAGGGCAAAACTTATCCTGAAAATGTTTAGAAGAAAAAGTAGATGGATGTGGTTTCTGAACAATATATGAAACACTATTTATGCTGGAGCTTATAATACCTATTTTCCTTGCTTTTTTAAAAGGAAAAAAAAAAGAAGGATGTTAAGAGAATAGTATGCCAAGAAATAGCTGGCTCTGTGTGCAGAGGGGCAAGGAAGGGAAGCCCCGCCAGCAGTTTTTGTCTCTGGCGGGTGAGCCACTGGCCGGAAGGTGCGTTGGCTCTCTGGGCAGCCTCTGCTGTATTGTGCTTCTCCCTCTCTCCCTGGCCTGGCCTGCTCTGGCCTAGAGTGGATCAAACAAGCCGTGGGGAAAGTTCCCCTCATTTGCATCACTTCTAGACAGCCCTGTCTTACTCTTTGCTGACAGGAAATCACTGTCTTTGTCACCTTTTCTCAGGGCCCTCCTTTTGGCAGAGATGGGCCATGTGACCACGCTTAATCACAACAACAGGGCTGGCTCAGGACTCAATGACATGTTTTCCTCAGCACTTCAGTAAATGGGGTAGAGGAGTCAGTAGGAAATGACTACATTAATTTTAGAGTGAAAAGATAATTAACACTTGAAGGACTAATGCTACAACCTATGGAATTATTATTCAAATTGAAGTTAATTCATCAAAAACTTGTGAAAACTATCTTCCCTAATGCAACTGTTTAAAAAAATAAACCTTGAATAGTAAGGTTTGGGCATGTTGGAGGGAGAGTGGGAAGAAGGCGGGGAGAGAGGGGCTTTGGGTGGAGAGTGGAGAGAGAAGCGGGGATAAAGGGAGAGGAAAATCATAGCAGGCATTAGCTATGTTTGAAAAAGCAACTTAAATGGGCTAAAACTTCAACATTTGGGACTGCAGGCTGGAGCATATAAAACGCTTACTTAGATGATATGAATAGGACACTGGCAAACAAAAGCAGCAGTGTGCTCCTAGAAAACTGTGCTTAAAGGAGTTTCCTTGGCAACAGAAATGCAGTTCCAAAAGTAGACAGAACTTTCCTCAGAAAACATACTATTAATAACAACCTTCCGGAACAACTTGGAGCAATTTGACAACTTGGCAATAATAATGCCAAGTGTTCTGCAAATTAATCTAACACATAACTGTTATGTTTCCCTTGCCCATAGTTTTGCTGGACTCTACCTAGAACTCATTGCTTTTCAGTGGCACAAGTGTGAAAATTATTTCTAAATGTTGTCATGGAAAAAAGAAAACCAAAAGAAGTGCTAGTGGCCAACAGTGGCCAGTGATTGTGTTCAGCCTTTTGGAACCTACCAGAGAACTTGGTGTAATGAGATGAGTTTATTCCAATTAAAGCTATTATATTTAATATCTCATTCCAACAAAGATACTTTCACAAACAAAACTTGGTAAAGGGTTAACAGCCTGAGATTTGCTGTGATGTGAAGCACATCTTGAGGCCATTGGTTATATAAATGTAACACTTCACTAGATACGTGCTGGGTGTTATTTTTAAAAGCATCATCATTTCTTGTCAGCCCAGAGAATGAACTAATCTTGGATCTACTTGGCCAATGGGAATCATTTGAATTCTCCTGAAGGCTATACATTTGCCAGCCAAGAAAGGAAGAATGTTCCGCTATTCTAACCTTTCTTGAATCCTTGGATCTAAAGGTTAAAAGTAATCAATATCTCATTGTGCTACTTGGTTTCACGGTAATAAGTAATAACCGTCATGTTAAAATCCAAATGATTACAGATAGCACTTAAATGAGTTGACCTGTTTGGGAGATTTTATTAATTGCAATCAGGATAATCATTAGAGTTTGCTAATAAAAATTTGGATTAAATTGTGAAAATTTCAGCCTTTAGCTTTTGAAAAATGACTTTTACTTAATTAGATGTGAATGTGCAGTGTTCCCCCCCGCCCCATGTTAAGCTGAGATATTTGGCTTTAACTCTACATATTTGTAGATTTCTTTCTGGTTTTTATAAAATAAATTAGAGGAACATTTAAGTTCCTTATAAGAAAGGGCGTTTGGTTCACTGCCACCTTTGGCTCCTGAACCGCTCAACACTATATAGATATGTTTCAGATCAGTGACTTAATGGAAATGCCCCTCACCTACTTTTTAGCATTTCCTATTTTTAAATTACTTATTTGTAGTGGTTATATTCATATGTAAGCTAATCTGGTTTGAAGCTAGAAAAAAAGTTATATGATGTGTGATTAAACTTTACAGACAGCCATGGTAAGAACTGGGGGTTATTTATTTTGTCAAAAATAAGTACCAGAGTTTAAAGATGAAAACCAAGTATTGTCATTGACAAAGTGGTCTTAATGTAAAAGGATAAATGTTAGATTTAATGTTTCATGTAATTACATCAGGAAGGCATTGGTTATCGTAACTGTAACTACAAGGAAGTGTATAAGATATATATGCTATTGAATCCAAATATTTCGTCTTTATTATCATTCTAGTTTTTACAGCTTTAGGATTTCATGCATATATTCCTAAAGCAGGGAGGTGGGGCTAGAAGGGTACATAAATAACGTTTTAGTTATTTCAAAGGAAGTCCAGGTACCTGTTCAGAATAGGCTGGTGAGCCTTGGCTGGGGATGGGGCAGGGGGCAGGCAAAGCTCAAGCATAGTGCTTTTACAGATAAACTCTCTAACCTCCTTCCTTTCTGTCCTTGTTTTACTACTATGTCTAACTTTAAATCCCATCCTTAAGATTCATTTCTTTGTGGTAAAAAAGAGTGTACTCTACTGGATGCAGATAATCTATGGGGAGGGGGAGAATAATATTGAATTAAATGCCAATTTTAACATCTAGTTTAAATGGAAAGACACTGAGAAGGGAAGATAGAGTGGGGAGTGGGTAGAGGGAAGAAATCCAGAAAAGGGACCAAGGACGCAGATGTTACCTACTTCACCATTTGATAAGAAGGGAAGTATCTGTGTGTGTGTGTGTGTGTGTGTGTGTGTGTGTGTGTGTGTGTGTGTGATGAGATAGGAGTAGGATAGAGGGACAAAAAAATTAATATTGGTCAAATCTTACTATTTGACTGTGTCAGTGCCCTATGTACATCATTGTATTTAATGCTCACAATGATCATGGATTATTTTCCCCATTTCATGTACTCTGAGCCTGAAATACAGTTAAGTGGCTAGCCTGAAAGACACAGAACTAGTTTCTCAGTCAGATTAGGCTAGGGTTTGCTGAGATAACAAACAACCGCCAACTCTCAAAGGTTTAAACCTGCAAAGATTTGTTTCTCGTGTATTTATACTACATGTCCATCACAAGTTGGCTATGAGCTATCCTTCACATTGCTATTACCCCAGGAATCATACTCATGGACCAGCCACCCTCTTAAATATTCCCTCAATGTGGCAAAGAGAAGAGAGACTTCTGGAGGGTCTCACTCTAGCCACTAAATCTACTTGGAAGAAACACTTGTCACTTCCTCTCAATCATCGGCCCAAACGAATCGCATGGCTCCACCTTACTCCAAACTGAATGGGGAAATGCATTCCTACTATATGCTGGAAGGCAGAAAACTAGAAATATTTGTTGAGCTGCACCAATAACTACCACAAGAAATAAGTAAATAAGTCAGGGTTTGATCCTTGCCTGCTCAGTGTTGCCCCATATCCTCTTCTCTACAATAGGTAAAATTCTTGCAAGAACATTATTTCCGCCCTCTTCATGAACTTTTTGTGATAAGATAGAAAGAAGAAAGTCCTAAATATTTAGATGGTACATCTGCAGAGAAAACATGATGGGTTTGGGCTGGTTCTTTAGCCACTCATCAGCCTTTCTTAAGCACCTCAGCACCCTGGGGAAGTGTTGCCATAACAGGAGCCTCCTGTTATATTCTGTCAGATTCAGGAAAGCCAAGGCCGAAAATATTTATGTCATTTTGGGAGATGCACTAAAGGCAGCATTGCCCAAGGAAGATTCAACCTCATGGATTCTGTTATTGCCAAAGGGAGTCATTGAAGAAGTGTCCCCATGGAGAGATGCTCTAGAGGAATATCATTTACAGAAAAACCACCTTCCAGTCCTGTCAAGGAAGCAAATGCATTTCTCAGAAACAAGGGCATTCCAAGCATATTTTTAATAAAGTGGGCATTTGTGAAGCTCATACTTTCTTAAAATAGGCACTTCTGTGACACTCTATCCCTAATGAGGCGCACTGGGAAGCTAAGAGGGAAGAGTGGTCTTGCTGCTGAACCTTGATTCATTTACCTAAGACACAATACACACACACACACACACACACACACACACACACACACACACACACTTTCTTTCTCTAAAGCTAGGAAAGAGTCAACCAGACTAAAATCCTTATTGCTTTTGGGGTTGACTTCAAATTTTCTTCCAATCTTTCTCAGACCACAACTTTCTCCAATAGGATATCTATACACCCCTGAAACTCGTCTGAATTTACTACTTCGTCTGCTTCTTAAGTGGTTGATTCCATGTGTTCATAGACATTTGCATAAAGCTTTGTGATCTGTGATATTCCCCTTGTCACCTCATTTTAGCCATTGGAAACTAGGAAGTCTGTGGAAGAGGTACACACATTTATGCATACATTTATGTGTGTTTACACATATGCACACATATACAAAGTATTAACATGTTGAATTAAAAGAATCTTTCATCAGGATTGAATCTGGATGAAGTCAGACTCCTTGGACCAGACATGCTGGCTGTCCCAAGACATTTAAATCATGCATATATAAATAACTATACAAACTCTTTTCATATCTGCCAAGTTTCAGTCTGGAGCTCATTTCTATGTTATAAAATTTGGCATACTGGATTTTGCTACCTTCATTACAATAGAATTATCCCTTTCAATACTCACAGGTGCCTCCCTGAGAGAACCCTCCTTGAGAATAATTTAGCCATGAGTACTTTGTTATTAATAAAATGCATATTTTTAAATAATATGATAGATTTAAACTTTGTGGACTAAATTTGAGAATGAATGATTATAATTTTTGTTAGATTTCACATTCCAAGGGCAGGATTCATGTCTGTGTTGTTTATTGATATAGCTCCAGTGCTTAGCACAGTACCTGGCACAGAATAGAAACTCAATAAATAAATGGTGAGAAACATTTTTCCAATAAAGCTTATTTAATAATCTATTAATTAGATCCTATTAATCAGAGCTATGCTATCAACTCATTACCTTTTCAAGAAAACAATCCTATTTTCATGCTGTGGTAATTGAGTCTAAAACTTCATGGCTTCCTCTTACATTATATATAAAAAGAAAAACAAAAATTTCTCTCCTTGAAAAACCAATGTGCCTTAAGGATAGTTCTTAATACTCAGAGTACCCAGATTTGGCCAGGTTGATATCAGGGGAAAAAACATGGTGATAGGGAAAAAAAGAGGGAGGGAGGAAGGGAAGGACAGTGACATCCATGTCTGAGACAAATGGTACAAAAATGTACAACTAATCACCATAATTCTATGTCTAGTTTCCAACCTTTCAAACTGTAGTATTCACTGTTGTATTCTTGATTATGTAGACAATCTCAGTACAAGTGTTTATACATGTGAGGATAACATGAAGTGTGCAAATGCGAAGCCTAATAATAGAACAATTAGTATAGGTAAACATGAACAGTCATTTGAAATGTGAAGTATATCACCACAATTTGTTCTTGTACCATAGTTACCAGGAGATTTTACTGACACTTTCATTGTAGAAAATCTGGTTTGACTTCAGAAGAGTGTGTGTCTAAAAATTTAATCATGAAGGGGTGAGAAAAATAGGAGATTTGGACTTTGGCTGGCTCTTTAATCCAAGTCCGTCATGATGAGGGTGAAGTGGGGAGAGAGTCTAAAAGACTGACTCATCTTTCCAAAGCTATAGCAAGCCAATTCAGAATATGAAACTTAAAAAACTAAATTTCACTTCTATAATGTCAAGAAAAAGCTGAAATGTAATTTCGAAACTTACTCCCACTCTTGTATTTAAAAATTTTATACTCATTATTTAAAAAAATAATCCTCATATATGGTCATTTATACTTTTAGTGATTAATTGTAAGCTTTAATGATTTTAAGCAATAAAGAAAAGGTTAAAAGGTGTGCCATTTAAAATGAGAATTTGATAAAGATTCGTGATAAATTCACTTCTTGCCCCTCTTTGTGTCTACTTTGGCATCCTTTTGGGTTTACTGTCTTCCCACTGAACTTTGTCCTTCCTCCTCAGCTGGGACATGCTGAGATTTGAAAATACGCCTGAGGAACACTTCTCTCCGTATGGTTGTTCTCTCCTCTTCTTCACTCTCTTCAGCCTGGTGATACTAAAGACCCATTCCTTGAATCTCTGGTTTTCTTATAAGCCACGAACAAAAATCCTCACGTTCCTGAAGACTTCAATATAAATGAATCTCTAGAGTTGAGCTCATTGCATTTTTTCTCTACAACAAGGGAGTATAGCACAAGAGCCCAGATTTGGCTAGCATTTTATAACCAGTGTTTTGATGATACTTTAAGAGGCTCCATCCATCCAAGTTTGGGCTAGAAAAGGAAATAAAGTATAGAAACACTGTCAGAGCCTTTTCTGTTTACAAAAAGATCCAGGGATACCATGAATAATGCCAGAAATTTCATGTGACAGCCAGCTCTTGCAGGATTTTTGAGGTCACCAAGTTCAGGAAATAGTTACAGAAAGCTGACTGGAGCTCAAAGATTTTTTAAAAAAATTAACTGAAGTAAATAATTGTGTTCCCTGTCCATTGTCCACGCTGCTGCTCAGACATGTGCCCTCCTGGGGTGGACGTCTCCCCAGAGTTAGGTAATATTTGACACTCAATACTTTCTGAATTGAATCACCTGCTTAACAAGTGTTTTCTCCTGAATCTTCCAAAGTGAATCCCTTAGAGGTTTTGTACAGTTATTTACCCATGAGAAGTAAGAATTTTACCTGAAGTTTCAGGACTGCAAGTGACCTCAAAACGACCTTCATTTCATTTCCTCTCTTTCAGAGATTGTTTTTTATCCATTCCAGATAGGAGAGAATTTGTCCTCCATTAAAGACCTTTCCAGAGGGAATTCACAACCTTCCATTAAAATGTTTAACAATTCTTACTGCCCTGAAAGTCTTCTTATATCTAGTGTAAATCCCTTCTGTTGTTAGGTTTAATTGTCAAATCAGCCAGAATCCATGTTCCATAATTAAATCTTTTCTATTTTCCAATATAGTCACATATCTGAATCTTCTGCAGTTTTCTTTTCAAGTTAAAAAATCTTCTAAAAATCCTTTATTTCAGTTTTGTCTACACTCCATCTAAATGAAACCACTTCAATCCTCTTTTGTAGGAGAAAATATGCTAATATTGAGAGACTGCTGGTAAATCCATGTATTTGAGGGGCCTTAGTGAGCTCTGTGGATTTCTGCATCAGGTTTTTCAACTTTCTCTTATTAACAGTTAATAAAATAGTTCATGGTTTGTTTGGAAGAGGAATGTGGTCTGAGATGGCATGACTTACAGTGTATACCTGGGGAAAAAAAGAGTTTAAAAAGAAAAAGAAAATAAGGTAAAAATGGACCAAAAGAATCCTCTTGCCACTTAGGGACAGAGCTGCTTCTTCTCCCAGTGGATGTGTAATATATTATTTATGTAAGAGTGAGCATCATGTTTTTGGCTCACATTCCATTTGGAACAAATATGGTATGACAGTTTCTTTGGCTTATTGTTGTATATGTGGCTATCTATTTTTAATACATTGCTTTTGTCTTTTTTCTGTGCTTGCTTGCATCTGTTGTTATGAAAACTGACATAAAGCTTTTAAACATAAAAGAAGTGATGGAGAAAGAGATGGTAAGAGACAACATTTCAAGAGAACGTGAGGTAGAGAAACAGGAGCAAAGTCACCATGGAGGGAAACCAAAAGCAGCCTCTGCAGGATGAATGAGAGGGAGGGTCAGAACAGGTGTCCGCAATCACAGAGAAAAATGGTCAGGAGGCTACATAAAGCATTTCTAAGTTAGAGGGAGCAGAGTACATTATACACCAAATTATTTAAACTTTTTTTTTAATAGTCAGCACAGCACCTGACATTTTTTTATTATTAATTAATTTATTTATTTATGACTGTGTTGGGTCTTTTGTTTCTGTGCGAGGGCTTTCTTTAGTTGTGGCAAGCGGGGGCCACTCTTCATGGCGGTGCACGGGCCTCTCACTATCGCAGCCTGTCTTGTTGCGGAGCACAGGCTCCAGACGCGCGGGCTCAGTAATTATGGCTCACGGGCCCAGTTGCTCCGCGGCATGTGGGATCTTCCCAGACCAGGGCTCGAACTCGCGTCCCCTGCATTGGCAGGCAGATTCCCAACCACTGTGCTACCAGGGAAGCCCCTATTTAAACTTTTTAAGCTGCAGTTTTTAAACCTGTGAAATGGGGATGGCACCTACCCTGAAAGGTTGTTAGGACTCATTGAGGTATGTAAGGGGTTCAGCCCTGTGCTTATAGTAAATAGTACGCGCTCAATACATAGTACAGAATCAGGGGTTGACAAACTACAGCCTGAAGGTCAAATCCAGACTATAGCCTGGTTTTTTTCAAATAAAGTTTTATTGGAACACAGCCAGGCACATTCATGATGCATTGTTTGTGGCTGTTTTTACACTAAGATAGCAGAATTGAGTAGTTTCAGCAGGGACTATATGTTTAGGCTCGCAGACCTAAACTGTTTACATGCTCACAGGCCTAAACTATTTACAGTTGACCCTTGGACAGTGTGGGTTTGAACTGCATGGGTCTACTTATACATGGATGTTTTTCAGTAAATAAGTGCTACAGTACTACATGATCCACAGTTGGTTGAATTCATAGTTGCTGAATCTCAGGTGGAGAGGGTCCACTGTAAAGTTATACTTGGAATTTTGACTGTGTGTGTGTCGGTGCCCCTAACCCCCGAGTTGTTCAAGGGTCACCTCTACTATCTGGCTCTTCACAGAAAAAGTTTGCCAGTCCCTGGTATAAATAATAACTATTATGGCAACATTTTAGGAATATACGTTATTCTACAGACGAATGATTTTCCAGTTCAATTTTCTCTCTGTTGTATTGCAGTAATGCATGTTGACTATCAGTTTTTTGCTCAAGGTTCTAGTTTTTCTTTTTTAACAACCCCAAATCTGCCTATTTTGCTTGCTTTTCAATGTAATATTAAATGGTTAATTGGTTCATTTCACCACCAGGTGGCCTCCTATACTCTAGCGTGCTTGTGGGACCCAAAGGAAAGCAGAGAGTGGCTCTAACACACTTCTTTCAACTTTGGCTGTTATTCTGCTTTCATTAGTATTTCTCTGGCGGCTGGACTGCTCTGAAATCATTCTATGAACCCTAAATTTCGTGTCTGACCCCGAAACAGAAATTTACACTGACCTTTTTAGAAAATGAATTATCAATCAGACTTAGAAACAGTAAAAACAAAATAAAAATATGTAGCTGCACACTCTCACATACACACGTACAACAAAGTGGAGTTTAAAAAAAAGTTTGGCTATTACTCTAAGAGCTTTACCACAACTCAGTCACACTCTCATATGCATCCTATCAGGATTAACTGATCTCGAGGCTTCCTCAGGAAAAGGCAAAGGCCACTGTCACTCAGATCGCCACGTATTAAATTCTCTTGAGGACGTGAATGGACTTCATTTCAGTGCCTCAGTTTCTTTATGTTATTTTATAATCTAGATCCTCTTTTGAGTGTTCTTTGATCTTATTTTTAAGCTTCACTAAAGACCAGTGATAGGAAAAAAAGATTGGAAAGCCCTGTGATAAAGCACAAGGAGGCCGGATTCTCCCTAGGCACTGACACTCATGCTCTCAGGTTTCATTTTCTTCATCTGTAAAGTGAGGGGGATGGACTAGGTAGCTCCAAGGTGTGTTCCAACTTCAATATTCTCTCTTTGGTGAAAAAACAAAGATTGTTCTAATTAGTAATTGATTTTGCCTATAGGCAATCTGGCAAAAATCAGGATTTTAGGAACAATTTCAAAGCTAAGGAAACAATATATATTTGAATTAATATAATTTTTTTGGAAAACTACCATAACAGGGGTAATTTCTAATTTTTTAAAAATAAATTTATTTTATTTATTTATTTATTTTTGGCTGCGCTGGGTCTTCGTTGCTGTGAGTGGGCTTTCTCTAGTTGCAGTGAGCAGGGTTACTCTTCGTTGTGGTGCACAGGCTTCTCATTGCGGTGACTTCTCTTGTTGCGGAGCTCAGGCTCTAGGCGCGCGGGCTTCAGTAGTTGTGGCACATGGGCTCAGTAGTTGTGGCTCACGGGCTCTAAGAGCACAGGCTCAGTAGTTGTGGTGCACGGGCCTAGTTGCTCCACGGCATGTGGGATCTTCCCAAACCAGGGCTTGAACCCATGTCCCCTGCATTGGCAGGCGGATTCTTAACCACTGCGCCACTAGGGTAGCCCAACAGTGGTAATTTCTAAATGCCATGTTATTTTTAGTTCATCTCAGATAGTAGTCATAAGTACATATTTTATGAGCCTTCTTGGACCCTTTCCTTTCCATTTTACTTTTATTCAGTAGTAGATAACTATTCTTTTTTTTCAGATTTATATAAAATTTCATTTGTTTTTAAATGAATTTTTATTGGAGTAGAGTTGATTTACAATGTTGCGTTAGTTTCTGCTTACAGCAAATTGAATCAGTTATACATATACATATATCCACTCTTTTTTACATAGCTATTCAATCAGGTTCTCAACAGTGTCCTTTGCTAAATCTGTTATGGAAGTTCAGCTTTCTCTTTGACATCTTATTTTCCACATATTTTAATTTTCCTACCGTTTTCTTTAGGCAGAGTTACCAAATGTTCGTCAGATTTCTTGACAGCGTAGAATAGATATATTTATTTATATTTCCATTGAAAATGGGTCACTTCACATCATATGAACAACCTGTTCTTACCTTCTGCTTGTGTTACGGTATGTACACCCCTGGTTTGTATTTCATTCGTCACATTGGATGTCATGGCAAATATGGCTAAAGGCATTTAGCTGTCTATGACAAAAAGACCAGAATGGTCTCTAGGGTATTTTGGTAGAGAATAGGCTCACATTTGAATTCAAAGTCAGCCCTGGGAGACCTGGTGACAGACGATCACACTAATTCCAAATTCCCTACTGGGGCTACTTCTCTGGAGAGCTATCTGGTTAAAGGCGGATTCATATTTACTTGGGGAAACATTGATTTCAAGTTTTTTTCTACTTTGCAAACTGTACTAATTAGTATCAAGCCCCACTAATAATTTATGAAATTTGCATCACTTTCTGTGTGCCTACACACAATGATATTTCCTACCTTAATTCTCCTTTCTCACATATATTTTAAAAATTAAATATGTCCATGTGTTCTAATACATGTATTAGGAATTAATGGTTGAATAATTCCACCCTTACTTTAAAAAGTAAGGAAGAGTAAGGAATGATGCTGTCTGACTATGAAGATGAGGTAATAAGCATTTGTTAGGTATTACTATATTCTATGGAGAACAAACTAAAAGGAAGGTTATCCTTTTCCATAGTAATTTATAATCCATTTAGAAAAATAAAACCAAAAAACATGAAATTACAGCCAAGATAGCACATTTGTGTGGTATAAAAAAAGTGCTGGGCTTCCCTGGTGGTGCAGTGGTTGAGAGTCCGCCTGCCGATGCAGGGGACACGGGTGCGTGCCCCGGTCCGGGAAGATCCCACATGCCGTGGAGCGGCTGGGCCCGTGAGCCATGGCCGCTGAGCCTGCGCATCCGGAGCCTGTGCTCCACAACGGGAGAGGCCACAACAGTGAGAGGCCCGCGTACCGCAAAAAAAACCCAAAACAAACAAAAAAAAAATGTGCTCGTCTTAGAACACCTTTGTAGAAGAAATGAAATTTGAACTGGACCTTGCCAGATAGAATTTTAATAAGTTGAATGGAGACAGGTGCATTGCAGAAGAATGCAATATGGGAAAACCCCTCAGATTTGGGAATTAGTTTGACATGCTCCTAGGCCTTTACCAAAATCAGGAAGACACACTGGGGAAGAGTAACAAACCAATGGCAAATCACAATAGCTTTCAGCCATGTGTTCAGTGGAAGTCAATAAAAGGCAAGGTTTTTTTCCACTGAATTCTGATTCCTAGATTCAGTGTTTTATTTAGTGAAGGGAAGTTTTACATAAATATACAAACTAGGGCATAAAAGAGGTGAGAAAAGTTATGCCACAGGTTATTTTTTTTAGCGTGCAGCATTTGGATCAAGTGTGAACAAACACTTGAATATAGTGCTTATTATGTAATAGGAATTGTCTAGGACATTGCATATATTAGCACATTCAGTCCTCAGAGCAACCTTATGAAAGAAGTATTAATATTATCCCCCGATGAGCAACTAAGGCGTAGAGAATTACACAGCTAGTAAGCAATGCAAGCGGAGTTTAAAAATGGGCAATCTGATTCCAGGCATATATTTTCTTTTTTTTTTGGCCTAACTCTTTGAAACTCATTAGTTCACAAATTAAAATGTTTGGCATAGGTCCTTTTCTGTTTCCATGTTTATAGAACTTGGTTATTAAATGGTCATGTGTGTATAGATTTTGAGAAGTAGTATTACTGGGTAATATCAACATGTTCCCTCCTCCCTTCATTAAGGGTAGAGAAAAATAGTAATGCTTTGTTGATATATTTTCTAAAAGATCAGGGAAAAAAATATATATGTATATAGTACCTTTTCAATGACTCCCCTCCAGTGTGACTTGTTTTACTCTCTAATGTAGACAATAGTTATAGTACCTTATTTCTAAGACATATAAGAAAAATGAATGGGAAATTTGCATTCTTACTTGCAAATGGGTAACAGACCAAAAAAATCTTATTACAAAAGTCATGTTATTAAAAGTAGAGACTTTTTTTTTTAATGATGCATTTTCCACAGAGATTTGAAATTTTGTAGAAACTGACCTATTTACTTCTTAAAATATATCTGGGTAAGTGGTGAGTATATCATTGTCCCTGTCTTAAATGGAACAGATTTTACACAGAAATATGAAACGGCATCCCTTGGACCATGTAGCAAGCCACCAATATAGCAAAGGCAGAATTGACAGTCACGGGGAAGATGGTGCCCAGTGAAGGGGCTCCCTATCGATGGTGCTTAGAGAAAATCCTTGAAATCACAAATTTTAGTACCTATTTATTCTTGAAAAGTGATCCTTTATTATGGATGTAAGCTGTACTAAATGGCCACATCCTGGTACTTCTGCCTCTTTTTGTTCTCATCTCCTCTTAGTGAATTTTTGTAGCCCTTACACAATTTTTTAAGCCATCATTATCATATTCTTTCATCTGATTATTTCAGGGAAGTCATTCACTAAAGACCTTCTCTCCAGCTGTGATTTTCTTCCTCTTCCGCAATACTTTTATTTTTATGTAGTTGTTGTGGTTTATTCTCTGCGGACTAGTTATTGTTTCCCCTATCTGTTTAAACCTTTGTAATTTTCCCTATTTACTTATTACTTTCTCTCCATCCTTCTCTGCATTTCCTTCATTTTGTTCTCTAAATCTTCTCTCCATCCTCTTCCTTCCTTTTATCACTTGTGTGATTGGATACACATACATACACATACACACAAACACAGTATGTTTCTCTTTGATGCGCTGTTTTAGTAAACTTACTTGAATGTTTATGGTAGACTCCCTTACATAACTGGAAAAATGGTTAAAAGCAGTTGTCACAACCAAGGTTTGCTCTTTATAGTCTTAGTTTATACTAATAAATTTTTACCTGTACCCCAGAGCTCCTGGATGACAGGTATGACTAACAGTGAGGACTCTCCTATCTGCCCTTTTAGCCTCAGCCTCATGCTGTTGAAGATGTATGGAGGTTTGGAAGATGAGCCCACACCAAAGTGAATCTGGCTGTAGAAGCTATAAGGGTGGGGTTCTTAACTGTGTTTTGACTACTCTAAAGTCACTTTGGATGGCATTCTTGACTTTATTTACATTATCCTCCCAGGGCCCACCAATTTCCTCTGATTTCTGGACTGATATCTAAAGATACATTTTCAAGAATAACAGAATGGCCTAGCAAACTAAGCTGAAATTCTTCCAGAAAATTCTGTTTCTGCCTTTTAGCATGGTCTTATTGACCTTGGGCAAGTCACTTAACGTCTGTGCATCAATTTTTAACCCGTAAGACAGAAGTGATATTACTAACTTTCCCCATGGGTTTGCCGCGTAGGAGAACAAAAAAGAGAAAAATCCATTGAAATGACAGTCAAGCTTTTTGAGGCTGAATCAAGACACAGTACTTAAAGCTTAAAGCCTAAAATCTTTAAAGTTTATTTTCTTAAAAGCTCTGTCTGGTAAATATGGACATGTACCCCAAAGAAACAAAGAAGAGAAGCTAGAACAGAAAGGTTTTTAAGTCTATAGCAGTCTCGTGTTAGAACTAGAAATTGGAGCCAGCCTCTTGCATTCTGATCAAATATTATTGCTGTGAGAAAACACTGAACTCATAAAAGGTGTCCTTAAATATTTAAAGAGCTGCTGTCACCTTCCTCTTTTCTTTGATACATTTTATAGGAGCTTTTCTTATATTAACCATTCCTGGCCATGGGAAACAATTAAATTTGTTCACTGTTTCTAAAAATTCTATACGGGATGATTTAACCAAATAAGTTTTACTGAGCATTAAATTCAAAGAGAAATAAGGCAATCACCTGCTACTCATTTCTGTGTACTATATAATTTTACCTGGCATATATTTCAACAGCCTGATACAGGCTCACCTGGTCTTTTAGGAGAAATTCAAATGAATAAATATTTTCCAACTACCTTCTATATCTAAGCCATAATGCTTAGAGTTACAGCAGATAGAGGGTCAACAAAACATGGTCCCTGACCTTATATACTCCATTGCAGGAGCTTATATCCTAATTCTGAAACAACATTCATCCTCATCTGATGTGAAGACACCCAGAGTACTCTCAAAAAGTGGCCTAAGAGATCGAATGTTTTATTATACATGGACTCAGGCAGTCACCAAGAAGAAACCCATGGCATTATGGATCTATTAAGATTATAGATGTTAAAACCCTTTGAAAGGTTAAAAACACCCTACCAAAGAAAAGTCATGATGTGAATACATAAAGGTATGAGGGCATTTCTCTTGTGTTTTCAGAGCAGACAACCCTGGAAATGTTTTGATTGGCTCTGTCTTAACACCTTCATGGTGAGTTCTAGACATGCTTCTCAGTGCTGGAGCCCATGGCCCCTAGGGAATGCCCATATGCAGTAAACTTGAAAAGATTGTTTTTGATGGTGACAGTATGGGAGACAGTGCTTTCAGCCTTCATTTAGGCGACTGATTTTCACAGATTTTCAAAGTTACCATGTTCGGCAGTAATATCTTTTTGATACACTACAATGGCTACAGTGTTCTACTTCTCATTTTTCTTGTCATCCTCAAAGAGAAAGCAGGATACTCTCTTTGGAGAAACATTATCAACAGAGTTACCATAAGAAATCTATAGTTTCTTCCTCATGAGATTCATTTGGCGTTATGTTTGAGGTGAGCAACATCTTGGCAACTGCTTTAGTTTAAAACTCTATGTGATTTGGGAAAAGCACGTTTCAGAATGTTTAATTCAGTGATACAAAAGGCACTAATGAAATATGCATGTATGAATTTTATATCATATTAGTTCCCTCTTTCTTGAAGTCTGAATAAAAGCCAAACATCTGGATTACGTTTGAAAAGCCTGAATTTCCAATTTTCAGAGAGATTCAATCTATTTTGACATTGCACACTTAGCCTTAACATTTACAGTGTGTTATTAACATTACTTGCAATTGTAAAAAAAAAAGTCCAGATTTAAACAAACTTGGTCCCTCCTAATGCTAACAATATATCTATATTTGAAATGGCTGCTGCTGCACAACTGTACACATCCATGCTTTAGGCTTCGTCAGCATTTCCATTATAAATGCATTGAACAGGCCTGTAATTCAGCTATAAAGATATGGGGTAAGCTTTGATATATAAATTTTCCCATGATTGTATATTAAAACAACAAAAAGCAGTTCATGTATCACTCAGTTTGAGAAACTATTCATTGACTCAGTGTTTTCTGAAGGCCTCAACTGTTCAAGATACTCCATGGTTGACCAAAAAGGCATGCCCTCATCCTTTGAGAGTTTATTCTTCAAATTTATGACAAATGACAAGATTTCTATTTTTGTAGATATTTGGGTATATTTTGGCAGCTGGACTAAAGGCAAGTGAATGCTTATGGTCATAATTTAGAGAAGTAAATATGGATGCTAATGCTTTATCTCATTTCATTATCTTAGTTTTTTTTAAGACAGAGCTGGTCAATTGAGTTTTAGGAGATGAGGCAAGAAATTCTATGTGCAACAAGAGATCAAGGGCAACAGAAGAATGTGACGTTGTATTTGAAGTTTGCATAATAGTAAGCCTCAGTGGGCTTTAATTTATTACACTTAAATTTTTACTGGATTTCTTGTCGCATATATTAGGTGAATCTTATTCTTTTGTGACATACAGAGAACAGCTTACAGTCAAGGACTTCCCTTTTCTCTTCTTATTTTGCTTTATTAAAAAAAATCAGTCCATTAAATTATATAGTAGTATCCAATTAAACAAAAATAAATGTGATTGAAGGCATTTGTTTAGGTTGGGAGATGGGAAACAAAAGAAATGGTATTTTAAATTAGAAACTTTTTTAAAGGAGAAGACTGGGTTTCATTACATTAACTGCTGCTCCTCATGTCTTTTTTCTTTTTTTTTTTTCCATTCTACACTGCATACTCTAACAGATATTACATAATTGCATAACTATTCTTACTATTTGCTGACATGACATTACAACAGCCCTGATAGGGTATATCATAATGAAACTGTAATTAGAACAGTCATGATGTATTATGGCAATGATCCACATCGTCACTGAAGTGCATTGGAATGAACAGAAAACCCATTGAGATGTGCAGATTTTCGACATAATACAGCAGAACCATGAAGTTTCATAGCATGTAGGAGAAATTGCCATTATGCCCACACTGCTGGTAGCAAGAGTTATAACACGTTTCCTAGATATCTGCTAGAGAAAGTTCTGATATATATCAATGGAAGAAAATTTTTGAGAGTGGTATTTGTGAAGTTTGTCTTTAAAATATCTACAGGAAGGACTTCTTGAAATATGGGCCTAACTGCATAAATTGTATAGTAGAAGTTTCCTATATCCTAAAAATATTTAGTCAAAAACAGGACCCAAAAGGTTTCCTTAAGTTCAGGAATTCATCAAATATGCCTCTAAAGTGGGACAGATTGAAGATGATTTGAGAATATTTCAGTCAACCTTGCCTTTTCTTTTTGTTCTCTGTATTTGAGCTTAGATTGTATAGCTTACATTTTATGTGGTTGTGTCTTTGCTCCACTGTTGGTCTCCTGGGTTTCTCTGCATGAGTATCTTATATCTGAGTCTCTTTCCAGCAAGTGACAGCTTCTCCTTAACTTGCTGTTTTTCAGTCTTGGCATTTCTTCTGCACATAATAACGTGATTGTTATGGCTGATCTGGTAAATGTGGGCCCAAAGAAGCTCAACTTTCTAAAATAGGGAGGAATTCTAGACTATCTTCTAGACCAATCCTCATTCAGTGCCTCATTATCCCATAAAATATCCCAACTAGGTAGACTTCTGGTCTCTGCCTAAGTAAGTCTGGTGAGTGTGAACTCACTATCGCCCAAGCTTTCTTTCTTCTTGTGCTTCAGTCTTTGATCCCAGGCTTGACCTCCGAGGTCAGATGAAACAAATTAATGTTTTCTATTTACTCCTGTAAATATTCCAAATCTGCTAACATGTTTTTCCCTCTCTTCTGTCATATTCAACTCTTATTTATCTCTCGGCTGAATATCTATCTCTGGCTTCTTCCACAGCCTGCTCCCTGGAGAAGTGTTGAATCTTCTCCCTTCCTTAAGTGCTCTCCTTTGGATATTTAATACATTGCTTAGGTCCCTCTCGGAACATGGAACCCAATGAGAACAAGGACTACAGGTTTGGGCCTAGTAAACCATAGTCAAGCTGACCTGTCTGCTACCTTTCTTTTTTTTTTTTTGACCCTGGGTTTGTCTCAGTTCAGCCCCGAATATATTTCTTTCTTTTTTTTTTTTTACATTCCTTCCACTGTCTGTTGACTCACTGAACCTAAAGACAATTGAAACCTAGTCACCTCCATTCTTTGTGCAATTTCTGTATTTCTATTTTTTTTGTGAGGGGAGGGGATGGTTATTAACTCTGTCTGGCTTGATATTTGTCCTATCTCCTTCTTCAGTTTCATCTACTATGCCAGCATGTTGTTTGTGTTCTCTTTGGAGTCTAGTATCATCGTCTAAAAGAGACACTGCAAAATAGTTGCCTGCAAATTCAGATCTAACTCAGAGACGTAGGTTGACGTGTACAGTGTTAAAAATTTTTAATTCAACATAAAAATTATAAGATTTCACATAAAAATATACATTCTTTCTTCTCTTCAGATGTGTACCTGGCCATACAGAAGCCATATTGAAGCCATATTCCTACACAGGAACAGTTGGCAGAGCTGAGTAGAGAAACTTGTGCTCTCCTGTCCTCTGTAATCCACACTACTTCCTCTTATTTTCCCTTGACTGGAATCAAATGTTAGTAATCATCACATTTATGCATTTTCTTTTAGTAGAGAAAAATATCAATAGTTCTCTCTTTCTATGACCCTAGCAATAGTTAGAGTATGAAAGATAGAAGATGACTTATCTATACTCAACTCCTGTACACTAGATACCAGGTAGTGGGCTGCTGGATCTGGTTAGTTCTAGCTTTTGAGAGCTGATTGTCAAACATTCAGGAATTTTGCCAGCAGTAGCAACCATTGGTAGCTTGGAATCCACCATGATGGGAATATTTACACCAGGGAAATCACTCCCCCAGGGAGCCAGCTTACTAGTATACCACTACCTGTAGGTGCTTGAGTTTATGATATCTGAGCTAAAATATTTATTCTTCTTTATTCATAAATGAGATTAGTATAATCTGGCAATCTAATCAACATGCCATATACAAATATGTTCACTAATAAAAATAGTGAATAAGACTAAACCAAAAAAAGGGCCCTATGGCATGACATATCTATTAAGCAGTGATCTTTACAAATGGCTGTTCAACAGGTTCTTAGCAAAATTCCTTGTACTTCTGTACTTCTAAATGATTGCATCCTTCTGCTCACTTTATGCTTATGAAAATCTAATAGAAGCTTATATACCTGATCCAGGGATCCACATCCTTGCTGTAGGGATTTAAGTCATTAGATTTGGGGTGTATGTTCTTAGCAATTTAATTATGTTTAAAGTCTGGTTAGTAGTGTAGTAAATAACTGGTATTGCTCCAAAATTGCATCGAGAAGGTAATAGGATTGAATCTCTGCACAAGTTGACACTCAATTAAAATTTCTGTATATCCAATGAGTTAGCCAGTCCTTGGCTGGGGAGCTAGAACAAATGCCTTCCTCCTTAAGCCGATCACTTCAAAACAGCAAAATTTACAATAAAGTCAAATCAAGACTCAGTGCATCAACTAAAATTTGAGTTTGGCTTATCAAATATGGATCAAAAGCAAGGAAGAGACCAGAGAGCCTTCACGATATTTCTTTCTCAAATTCTTCTATTTTTTATTGACACTGGAGGAAAAATAACACATTAAAACCTCCTTACTGAATTACTGTCCTAAACCAATAGATCCATGGGGCTTGTTCAGCTAAAAGCCACAACAGACTTTGTAATGCAATGATGTAATCTTGGCTTTGTGTCATTTATATTCAACCTAAAAAAACCAATTTTCCTGAATAGACAGGCTGACAACAATATTGTTCGGTGTGGGTTTTTATTTGGATTCTTTCCAAATGGTTCACATGCCTTCACCGTAACACATCATGCCTGCTTACATCTTTTTTTTTTTTTTTTTTTTTTGCCTGAATTCCAAAGTTTTCCCCTTTTACTAGCTCTCTATTTTTCTTTTAAGGTCTCAGTTATGTTTGTAAAACTAACCAGCTCCACCACAAAATTAGGATGTATCTTGCAGAGTGCATTCATTTTACTTTTTGCATATTTTTCCCGAGGTCATGTCAAGGTTAGTTTGAATTCCATCCTACATTAAGACTTCTTTCACAGCTATTTAGCTCGGCAGCCCACTCCCCGCTGGGGTCTGCCCCTTGGGCACGTCAAAGCTTCAGACCTGACAAATCACACGCAGATGAAGCTGTACAGTTTTTTAAACAGTTTCATCGGTAACTTTTTTTCCTTTTTCACTATCCTTATTCATGTTGAGATTTTTTTTTCTCTGAATTACCATTTCAGGAATGTCGATTTCTATTTGAGACGGTTTGTTTTTACATCAGACTTTCAAACAAGCAATATCAGTTATTTTACAGTAAATCGTACCAATAGCCTTCTATTCACCGAGACTGCAGACCGAAAGACCTACAGACCATTCTTGACTAGTATAACTGTAATTCCATTATTAAAATCTATTTGTAGCAGGAAGCTTAGTGTTGTGAAAGGTGGCTGTATCACAGAGTCTACCGGAATCAGAAAAAAATGTCAACCATAAAAATGCATCCAGTTTATAACATATTGTGGGTTGAGCCTGGAAATGTTTCTCAAATGGTTAGCAATATGCTCTTATCAGTATTTTAGCAAATTGTGGCTAACGGTGCAACTCCATTTCCTGTTTAATTGATGAACTTAAAATGCTTGGTTGCTAATGAGTGTATTAGCAAACAATGTTCCCTTCACAGGCTTAAATAGATCAGGATTTTTTAAAAGCAGCTTACTGTCCTTATTTTCATATAAAGAAAAATATTGACTGCCACAGAATTGCTAGATCAACTGAAGAAGTGGTGTAATTATTGCTGTGTAGTCATTTTGGCAATGTCAAACAACCAGATTATAGTTTTCTAGTTCTCATGCTAGAAAATAGCTATTTTCTTTTGCAAACCATGGGCTTTTCATTACACTTTTATTCAGGACAGACAACACCTGAAGATCTTAACGACAGACCAAGTAGAAAACTTAGAAGTAAGAGGGAAAATATATATATTTGAATGATTCTCCTCTACTCGGTCCTGTTTTACACTTAGCTCAGTATGAAAGTACCCATCGAAGGGTCTATAAAAGGTGGCTGGTTGAAACTAATTAAAGACAGGTCTAAATAGAAGAAGAAAAGGAAGGGGGATCAAAGGAATTACATTAGGTGTCAGTATGTTGTTTGGAGATATTTCATTTAGATTTTTGTAATTATATTCAGGGAAAAAGCTAAATTCTAAAAAGATCCATTTTGTGCCATAATTTCATATTTACGTTATTTTTGCAATAAGATACATGTCAACAGGCAAACATCTTGAAATCATTTCAGCATTGGCGCATTAACACATTTTGGTGAAAAGAGAGGCTTGTGCTTTTCACGCAGTGCATTTCAGTCTTCAATTAATGTGAAAGCACTACAATGGCTATGCAACTTCTCTTGCCTAGTGGTGTACCATTTATCATTGCAGTTTTACATTGACCTTGACACCCACTTCATTAGAATAAAGATTGTCTACCATTTAGGTTACATTGTTCCTCTGCACAGAGACCCCATGCAAATTTCTGTTCAGATAGAAGAGCTGCGAGGCTGTCAGAGGTCATCTGCATTAAATGATTGCAGCTATTTTCCAACTGCTTCTTTTCATTCTACTCAATTCAGGCTAGGAGGATCAATCAAGTCCTCTGCCTGAAACAGTGGGACTGCTGGGAATATAACTGTTTTTGGTAGTAGTGGATATGCCCTAAACAGTATTAAATATTTAATATAAACTCATTAAAGGCCATGCAGAGACTTCAGAAAGACATCAAATTTATAGAAAAATCTAAGGGGCTAGAGGACCTTTTAAGAAATAAATAGAAGAAGAATAATCAATTTTATAATTTCAGAGTATGATTACAATAGTTCTTAAACTTAGTAAATCTTTTCTGTAGGAGACTTTTTTCTCACCCTAGACCTGGGTAGGGAAGGGACAAGACAGGCAGATTTGGTGTTCTTATGCAGTATTTTACTTAAAATTGGCATTGAAAAGTTTTCAGTCATGGCTGTTTGTTATTTTTGTTCTCTAACAGTGAATTTTGCTCTGGGTATTTATTTAAAAAGCCTTAGGTATTTGTTATGTAAAAGGAATGATTGGAGAAATAAGTTGCCAGGTTTCCTACTTAAGTTTTCTGAGTGATATAATTGGAATTAAATTATTAATGGGGGATACTTTAAAAAAGATTGTTTTATGATCTTCTATTAGGGAATTTGCAATTCATTTTAATATTTGTAGTTTGATTTATATTAAAGATAATGCAATCTATATCCAATTAACAATACATGGCCAATGTAATGTGATTTCCAGATCATGCAAATGAAATAAGCTAGAAGAGGGGGGAAAACTCAATTCTTAACCTCAGATGTAATTTGCTGTGTGAGTTCTGGCAATTTTAAATGACATTGCACTTTTTAATTTTTCCAAAGGCTCAGCAAGCAGATTTATCCCAATCAAGAAAGCCTGTTATCAATTTACAAGGACAATTATAGGAGTCTTTATAATTTCTCTGTGCAGTTATTCGCCATAAATTGCTAATGGTAAAATACAAGGAATTTGCAAGAAATAAAGACTTTTGACAAAACAATAAGACAAACTTATTGTTTGTCTTGGGCTTGAACCCTCGTCTTCAGTCTTGAACATCTTCCCTAAGTGTTGGTGATATTGGCTCCATGTGAAACATCACATGCATTGTGAGATGCTGGACACTGGTGCTTGAAAAAGGGGGCAGTGCAAGAACTGCTGCAAAGGGGACACTGGCCTCTAGCAGATTCCTGCACTCAGCATGTACAGCTGAGCTGTGGACCCTGGACTTTCATATAAAAAGACTCTTTGTTCACCACTGAATGGCATTAGGCATGGACTTGCTGAGGGGCCACCATGAAGCCTCGCATGAGGAGGGCAAACACTAGCCCGAAAACACAATACGGGAGTCATAGACGGACACATCCCTGCATTTTTGTGCAAAAATGCATATTTTCACGCATAATTTTACCAGTGGTTTGGCGTTTTGGTGTGTTCCTAGCATAAGCTTTCTTGTTGATAGACTATAATACATTTTATTTTCTCAGTGTATTTTCTCTACCTGTTGTGTGTTTATGGGAAAGGGGATTATGCTGGATATACAGGTGTTTATGGTATTACTTTGCACTGGGAAAGATAATCAAACTGTAATTATAATAACTAGATCATTTTCCTTGCTTTTACTCTTCCTCATATAAAATCACATGAAGCCCAGTTAAAGAACAGTGTAAGATGTAAATACTCAAACCCTGAAGATACAGCATCTGACAGCCCTATTCTAATAATCAAGAAAATTCTTTGGTTTAATTCTTGTGTTTTTCGTAGCCAAAACTTCACTCTCCGCTCAGCAATGTCTGGTCTCTTTTCAGCATAACCAACAGAAGCACCATACAAAAGTCTTACAATGGATGTCTTAATCTCTCTGTGTGCTTTTTAGAGCATTATTTTGAATTCCATCATGCTGCCTTTTTTCTTTCCTCTTCTGAAGTTTTATTACAACAGCAGAATTCCCAGGGAGCTTTGGGGGCAAGGTTCACATAATATAGCCCTGAAGTTTTGCTTAGGTGGAATCCATCCCCCAATCCTGGCCATCTTTTGATGATCTTTGTATTTCAAAAAGATTCACTGGGTAGAGTCTTGTAGCATTAGCTGTATGTAGTTTATTTTTTATTTTTTTACTTACTAGACGGTGAGCATCGACATCCCTTTCATGACGCTTTTTTTCTCTGACCTCACAGTGACAAGGCATCTTGTTCTTTAACATTGAGGGAGGCAGAAAAATGCTTGAGTTGCTCAATGTGTGCCTTCTATACCAGTTTCAAAATGGCTTATTCTTCTGGTTTCCATGGTGACAATTAACACTGTTTCAAGGCATTGTTCCAGTCTCCATTTGGGCAGAATTTTCGGTGTGATTTTTAACAAAAAAAAAAAAAAAAAAAAAAGGAAAAAAAAGGTTTGGGGGGAAAAATCCCTTTAGCATAACTGTCAAAAAAGTTATCTCAATCAAGTCTTCATGCATTTCTAATTTTATTTACTTCAGAAGTCCTGTTTTGGCTGACTTTGTTTTATAATTCAATTTTAGTATTTGTGCTTTTAAAAAGGAAGCACTGAATAAGAATTTTCTAAAAACTTCTTTAACTCTTAGCTTTAAAAATGAGCTAGTGTTTGTGGTTATTTTTAATTCGGTTTTTAAAGGTTTCTTTATATATCTCTATATACACACAGGAGTGGCATTTAGAATAGGAGTGGCCTGTGTCTTTAATTTAGATCATTCACATATCTATTAGGAGGCTTCATTAGTCAAAATTGAATTGGCCAAGCAAATACACTTAATAATGTAAATACGCCCTTTCAATAGAATATATTTTATTTTTGACTAGACAGGCCCACAGCAGGTGCTGTGGGGAAATTAAATACTGGATGCTTATTTACCTTAGCACTCAAGAAAAGCCATCTGACTTTAACTTTGTTAATCTCATTTTTGACTATTGAAGAGTAGTCTATATCATAACATCCCTAGACTACAGGGCACAGTGGGGCAACCTCTGCTCACTTACTGCTGTGGACGGAATGAATATGAAGACTAAATTATTTTCTCACCACAGGCTAAAGTAGCCCTACTTGATAGAATGACCGAGAACTGATAGAGCTGACAGTTGATTGTCCCTCTCTAATGCTTCTGAAAATGTTGGAGAGAGAAAAGCAAAAACATACTAACATCAACAAAAATGTAACCCTCTGGCATGATGACATATACAGCTTGAGGCCCTAAATTATATCAGATTCAACCTTCAGAGTGCTTCAAACATTAAAATAAATATTTTCATCTTAAATTACATGACATTCTATTACCTCTCACGCACATACCAATACATCTAACAATTAGCTGTATTCTCTTAGCTCTTATAGTTTGAAGGCATTGTCCATCAATCACATCTTTCATCAGTCTGTTTATACAGTAGGTTACATGGTGACAAAGACAGAGAGCGTACTTAAAGACAAGTTTTTTAATGTAATAACCTTTTATAATAACTGTTGCCGTGACTACCGGTACTAGATTTCATAGAGAAAATTATTTTATTATGTCTAAAATTAAATTAATTGTTTTTAATATTTTTATTATTACAAGACTGTGATGTTTATGGGACACATCTAAACTGTTGTCTTTCTTGACCGATCTGCTGGGGAGGAGCTGTTCAAAGTTGGGGTAACGAGAGGAGGTGAGCTTGTTACAAGTGAAAGTGGTAACTGGTCGAGGCTGATCCCGGGTGGCACAGCTGGAGGACTCCCTCTGTCAATTAATGCACATGGCATAAGCAAAAGATTTGAATAGGATTCTTCTGCTTGCTTGAAATACTAGTTCCCCCAATATTATGTCAAAGAAGTCTTACCAAATTAATTATGTAAATCTTTGTCAGCCATATCATCTTTAGATGGGACTCTGCTTACATAAAGCAGATTGCCCTCTCCTCCAATCATTACTCTGATAAATAAAACACTATTTAGGTTTCTAGAATACTTGTTGAGTGTTGAGTCCAGAAAACTCGAGTGGACAGTGTGTTTTATAAGTGTTGTAGTAATATGGTCTTGGTAATTGCCTGCCATTAGAAAATACAATCAGAATTCCCATGTATCACAGGCCAAATTCTGGAAGAGCTCTAAAGCAACCCTTGATTCTTTTCGTTATGCATATTCATGTAATTTTGGATACTCTGACACCCTGATCAACATTCATTAATACTACGAAATGCTTTAAATCACCTCATTTAAAACATTTTGTTCTGTGATCCACAAATGACTAGCATTTGGAGAAGTTTACATAATACAAATGATGTGCATGTTTAATGTAAATGAAGCATTAAAATATGAAACTAAAAGTATGCAAACATATGCAGGAAAATGCTGAGGACCTATTAACCGAAACAGGGATTTTACACCTTCTTTTCCTTTAAGCTGCTTCCAATTGTGTTTTAGTTTGGGATCTTACACAGTATCATGTTTTCAAGTTGAATAAAATCATCCAAGTGCTTGGGCATGTTTTGAATGTGCTGATTTCCTACTTTGCCCAGACAAAAGCATTTCTTATTAGATCTGGTAAGGTGCTCATCTTAGCTCAGTTAGGACAATGGTGTATTATTACCAAGGACCCCAGTAACCTAACTTTTATGCATTGAAGAAAGAAGTTTAGCGATTGCCAGTATACATTTGGAAATGTGCTAAAGTTGTAAAATATGTTTAATACTCTAACCAGAATCCAGTTTTTCTATTCAGAGTTGTTTTTAGGTGCATATTTAAAAACTACATCCATAGTCAATTATAGTTGTCCTATAATATAGGACTTTCTAACTATGAAGTTATCCAAATAGAGTTATTTGAAGAGAATCACCCTAGTTAACTGTCACATTAAATAGCACTTATTATCACCAGCAAAACATCCTTTAGGAGACACCCACTTGGCAGTTTGTTAGAATACAGTGTATATTGCAGGAAGAGAGTTCTGTAATCGATTGTGATGTTTGGGACATTTTACAGCAATCAATAAGGAAGTGTAGATTTGTAACCATTCTCAAAACACTGTTCTTTTGTTTTTTCCTCTCTGTATGTACCTCTTCTCCAAGCCCACACAGAATTTTTAAGTAAAAGAAAAGTGAAAAAAAAAAAGTTAACAGAATTTAGGGGACTTATAGGATAAGGAAGAAGTTACACACTTTTTAGGGATCATTTTATTGGTACCACTCTGAGACTAGTCCTTTGGGAGGCAGAGATGAGTGATGGGCAGTACTCTGGAGCCAAATGTTGGCCAAAACTAATTTTGATATTAAATCCCTCTAGACCAGGTATGTTCCTATTTGGAGTATTTTAAGATAAAGATCAAATGTGTGTACAAACTTTAGTTTGGAAAGACATAAATCGTAGTCAACTAAATGGAATACCTTGGATGTTTGTGTATATGTGAGAAATTTGTATATTTTTAAGTGTTTTCAGCAATTTTTCTCAACTACTCAAGTTTCTTAGTTTAGCCTCCCCATTAATTTTATTGGAAACACAAACTTTTAACACCCATGAGCCTCACTAACTCTGTGCTCAAAGATTTTCTAAGAACACCTCTTTCCCTAATGGTATCTTTTTTTCTCTTCCCATTTTAGCGATACAGTGTGGAAATGTCCATCAGGGACCTGAAAAAGACGGAGCTGCTTAGTAAGGTTGAAGCTTTGAAGAAAGGTGGCGTTTTACTACCAAATGATCTCCTTGAAAAAGTGGATTCAATTAATGAAAAATGGGAACTGCTTGGGGTATTTGCATTTTTATTACTGTTTGTAGGTTATGTGTACATTTTTTGTGAAGCACCCTGTCTGATTTCTAATTTGAGGCACAAATATCTCTCTCTTTCAATTCACTACCTACATTTCTAACAAGCTATTCATGCTATTATGGGGGAAAAACACAGCTTTTCCTCTTCTGTTTTTTTTTTTTTTTTTTTTTTTTACTCTGAACTTGTCTTCTCTCAGATTTTTAATAATTTTGGTTCTTTAATACGTAAAAAGGTAAGTAAAATATGCCATGTATTATGGGCATGCACCAAGTCAACTATAATACAGTATATCCTGATATACACTGTCATGCTTGAATGAATGTTAATAGAATTTATTCTGAAGGTACATGTTAGAGACATCCACTGTTTAACTATTTACTGTACCCTTCAGATGAAAAGTGGAGTTGTCACTATAGCTTTCAAGTCACACTAAAGCCACAAAAACAAAGATGCAAACTTGACCCAAATCTGAATTGCAGAATTAAATCGGCCTCTGTTTTGTGCCTCAATTTCCAGCTCACTTTTAACAAAAGCCAAAAAAAAAAAAAAAAAAGTTTCATGTAATTCATTTCACGCAATGATGGGCTGGGTCTCAGCCAAAGACTGAGATGCAAGAATCTGGCAAAAAGGCAATATAGAGATTCTGTTATCCAGAGACCAGGATGGCACTGTGCAGGAGACAGTACTGTCCTTTTGTAGGAAGACAGCTGAGAGAGAGAGGTTAAACTGTATTTTTTCATCAACTTCTCTCCTAAATTGCCTTCACTTCAAATCAAGGGTAAGCTAAATTTGTCAATTACTTAAATGATTAATTATAACAGCTAAGTATGGGTGGTGTCAGTTATGGAGCATGATTTTGCATGCCTTCCCTTTCCTGCCTTTTAATTTTTAAAGAAATAATACTCCAAAAATATTTTGAATAAAAAGCTCTCCATGTATCTTGATGACTTGGAGGAATGCCAGTGTTCAGTTTATGCCATGCTTAATCTAGGTGATTAAAAAACTGCAAGTTGAAATCCTTGCTTTCTCATTTAAATTCACCACACTCTGCAATCGTGCAAAGTAACTTAAAACGTTAAAAGTTTTTACTCTGACCTATTGTTACATTACTTTTCAATAGTAATTAATGGCTTTCATTTTATAATATGGTGATTTAAATCAGAACCTACTAAATTCTACAGAATTCATTGATCTCATACAGGAGAAATGCGGTTAGTGTCTGACATTTTAAAAGACTGTTTACTAAGTAGATGAGAGCAGCAACTTTATATGCTTGATAGATAAAGCGATAGTCTGCCTGTGCTGTATTTTCACATATCTATTTCTAATTTGATAAATAATTAACAATAATCTTTTTGGAAAATTGTTTGAAGTATGTCATGTATATAGCTCCCTAAACAAAAATTTTAAATCAAGATAACATTAAAAAAAGAAACAGAATATTTAGCTATCCTTTATGAGGCAGATACCTTAAAAATGGTTGTCATTTTAACAAAAATATCATTCGAATGCAGTACGCAGAGTTTTGTAATGATTTCTGGGGAGAGAAGGGTGCTGGGAAGATTTTAACAAAACCTGTGCTACACTACCACCACCAGGCATACTGCTTTAATTGGCATGATTACATTTTAATTGGCATGAAAAAAAATTAAAGACAAGGATTTTAACTTCTAACAATAGTAAAATAGAGGGATATGGTTTTTAATATTACTTTCATCTAAGGTGAACAGTGTGGAATGGAAATACATTAGAATGAAATGTCAGTGGTGCGTACAGTTTAATCTGTGAAATTTTGTCCCCTGTGCTGCATATTACTCTGTCTCAATTGCATATTAAACAACCCTATCAAGGCAGGCATTGGCATCTGCTGTGCTGACACAAATTGTGAATTAAATGAAATTGATGTCCTCTGTCGTATATTTATGAAGATGGACCATTCTCTGAAGTATTCTGTTTATGAAGAATTTATGATTGCAAACTGTTCCAGAACAAAAAAGTGGCAATAAATTCTTTTTTGTGACCCTACCCTCCAAGGGCATTGATTTCACCTCCTGCTGCTACTTTTGTTACAGCATAAAAACAATAGCTAAATCTGGATTCCACTGAGGGTCTTCAAATTATCAATATTTGCACCATGAAAATACAAGGGTGTTGCCACGAAAGGCGATTTTTCTCCTAAAGATACCATTTACGGAACACTACACAGCAGATGAATGTTTGTTGACTTAATTTTATTTGTGTTTTAAAGCCTATTTTTGTAGCTTTAATTCATCATTATAGATTAACTCGTCCTGATTCTCCAGAGTGTTTTCCACCAAAAAAAAAAAAAAAAAAAAAAAAAAGCCTTTCCTGACTGTACCTTCATGCCAGAGTGGTTCATCTAAGCAGGCTTCTAGCATAGTGGATTGGGGCTTATTTTAACACATATTTTAGAAAGTCTAGCATCCACAAATGCAAAGTGGGAAGAATTGAAGGGTTGAACAATTTCTAGGTCAGGTAAAATCAACAGCACCAAGGAGGCTACCCCTTCTTAACAGTCCTGTGTCATAAGGTTTAGGGAATTGTACCTCACAAAACAAAAACAAAAAAAAAGGAAAAAAAAAGGAATTTAATTCTCCATGCATAGTCTACTCTTGGCCTCTTTAGTATATTGATTAAACTCAAACTTCTATCTCCTGAAAATTTTTTGCAGAGAATTTTTACTGTAAACTCCTTTCATGAGAATTGAAATGAGTTTTTATCAGTGACCATGGTGAACTTTTGGGTCAAAGCTCCTTTCTGTTAGAGGAAATTAGAAGTGAATGACGTCTTCGTAAGCCTCTAGTGGTAGTCAGAACAACACCCACGGCTCAAGAATCGAATCCTAAATGGAACATTGAGCTAATCTGAACTGAATGTCAGTTGTGAGGTGGGAGGTGCAGCAGACACCTTCCAGGTGGCTCTTGTCACCAGCCAAACTGTGATACGTATTTGGTACCTATGCTAATCAATGTTTTTGTTTTTTGCTGTTTTTGTTTTTGTTTTTAATCTGATGCATTAGAAAACCCTAGGAGAGAAGATCCAGGACACAATGGCAGGGCACAGTGGGTCGGGTGCACGTGACCTGCTCTCTCCTGAAAGCGGAAGCCTGGTAAGGCAGCTGGAGGTCAGGATCAAAGAACTGAAAGGGTGGCTAAGAGATACAGAGCTTTTCATCTTCAATTCCTGTCTGAGACAAGAAAAGGAAGGAACAATGAATGCTGAGAAACAACTGCAATACTTTAAGGTAATAAAAAACAATCAAAGTTTATAAAAAGCTTTCTTTATGGTAGGGATAAAATATTTATCAAGTACGTAAAGTATTATACCCGTGTATCTATGTATCACTGTGCTCTTAAATGTTTCCTTGAATTTATAGGCACCCTCCACATTTCTTATATGCCAACGTCTGTGTGTGTATAAAGATGAACATTAAGCGTATCAAATACACATTGTATAGGGGAAATCTCTGCTGCTTGTGTGTTTTGTGCAACGCCTGTTGAAGGAGGGCTTTGATAAATTAAAAGCAGACCAGCAAACACTAAAGATTACTGAGGACTTTGAAAGGCAGACCTAAATGTTCTATAAATAATGTGGCTAAAAATACTTCCATAAATTGATATGATAAAAACACATGATTTAAGATAAGACCATTAATGCTAACAAAAGGAAACATAATTTTTACACATGAAAGAATCAACTATTTATGGAAGGAAGAAATAAAGTAAAAGTGTTTCCTACATTAGAGGCATTTTCCACTCTAGAAAAATGTCAAACTTAGCCACATGGCTGTGTACGTGTTCGCTGTATGTCCATGAAGAAGAAGCGTTTGTTCCCATGGTTTACACAATATCTATTCAAAAGCAGTTTAAAGTTGAAATCTTTGTTCTCATTGGCCACACTGGCCTGTACTGCTTGAACCCTCCTGTAACTGCAGTGATTATTCGAACTCTGGCTGGTGTCAGCCCAAGGCTTTGGGGTTGCAAACATGAATTTGCTGGCTTAACAGATCTGAAAGAGGAGAAAGGGGAAAATCCAGAAGGAAAGAACTTCTTGAGACCAAGCAACTATTTCTTCTCAAAGCCTTCTAGAACCAGGTTTTAGTCATCTCACATTCTGCTCTGCAGTCTTCCAGCAATCTGCATATCAGAGAATGTAGTCATATGTAGTTCACCTTCCCTCTGCCAGACAGACAGGCCCCCCTTGCTCACCTGCATAACCCAAGAGGAGGCCCCCTCCAAGGTAAGACCACAGTACTTCTCAGTAAACTGTCTGCATTACACATCTACACACTGTTTTACTTGAACTCCTTGTCTGCCACTGAGTTGAAGTTAAAACCAGAAGTTAAAAAGTCTCTTGCCAAGGCAAATGGGTTTCACTATCTAAAATCTAACATCCAGATGATTTGTTACTTCACCTCCGCTTGTTTCACTCTAACCCCCCCATTGCAGGGAGATGGAGTCTTCAGATATTTCCCTCTGTGTTGTTTGAACTTAACAGGTACCATATAAAACATCCCGGTCATCAGTAGGCTAGATGTTGTGAAATTTATTTTCTCTCTATAGTATCTATATCGCAGCTTTAGTGAACTGGTTAATGGCCCCAGTCAGTCGTGTGACCTTGATCATATTTCTTGTATGATCCCTGGTGCCTCAGTTTCTTCATCTATAAAATGGGATACTGGTAATATTTATCTTATGCGGTTATGAGTTCATACATGTAAATCATTATTTCTACTTTTTGTAATGGTGCATTCGTAAAGGATAGAAATCTCAACATTATAAGCCCAAAGATGTTACATAAAAATTGGGCGCTGCCAAATGATATTAGCTTTATGCTTTGGGCTTATACAGTGTCCTCAACATTATCTTCAGCTAGGTCCTTGTAACAAATTTAAAAGAGATTAAGAGACACAGAGAGAGACAGAGAAAAATCTCTAGGCTTCCAAATCATTGAATAATTCTTAAAGAGTTCTAGTCGTTTGCTAACAAATACTTTGTAGCCACTAGGGAATATTCACTACCCCTAATTCATTATTTACCATGTGCATCTTAGTGCCTGAAAATAATCATAGAATTTTTCTTTCAAAAGTACCAGAGATTATCACATGCTTTTTGCTCTTTTATTTCTTCAAAGCATGTTTATGTTTTCAGTATCACCATTCATTAAACTCACTACATTTATGCCTGACTCTTATTTTATTTAGCTATTTTTAAAATAAAATAATAAATAGAGACTTTCCTACTCCAAACAACAGGCAGGATCTTGATGGTGATGTATACCTCATCATGTGTTTTTCCCAGCCCTATTCCATCCCCTTCTATCCTTACCTAAGATAATCATGATCCTGAATCCCATGTTCTTTAGTTCCTTGCTTTCCTCTAGTAAGAAAGAATATTTTTAATTTTAGTTGTTTTTAAACTTATTAAAAGGTAATCATGCTGTATGTTATCTTTTAGGACTTCTTTTTCATTTAACATTATAATGCCAAGATTCATTCATCTCACTGAATATGGCTGTAATTCACTTACTTTGACATTGCGTAATATTCCTTTGTGAATATATGTGTATATACATATAAAGCTAACAGCAACTTATGAGGTTGGTATTAGGATCCCAATTTTGCAGATATGGAAACAGGCACATGGAGGTTAAGTTTTGTGTGTCCAAGGCCACATATAATGAGTGGTAGAATTAGGTTTTAAATCCAGAACTGTCTGACTCTAAAGCCCATTCTCTGAACTACTATGCAAAATTGGTATTTATTGGTATTTACTGGATGCCCTTACATGCCAGGTGACTCAATGGGAAGAGCAGGACAGAACTAAATATCATTGTTTCTTTGTGGAAGGTTTATTAGTCACAATCTTCAGCAATTTGGCCAGAATAGCAAATGGCTGTAGCTATTAAAGATCTGGGGAGGTGAAAATATTTGTGTTTTCATTTTACATTTTTGTACAATATCAGTGTAAATTTCTTTGCCATGTGTCACTTTTTATTTTATTATTTTATTTTTTTTAACATCTTTATTGGAGTATAATTGCTTTACAGTGGTATGTTATGTGTCACTTTTTAAATTGAAACTTTTAAAACTTTTTGAGAATATGGAGCCCTGATGATTTTTCTGTATGACCTGAAACTCTAGTCCATTCTAAAGTTTTGACCTTGAGGAGTTTGATTGGATAAGCGAAGTGGATCTAGCATGACAGCACTGTTTTTTTTTCTTTTAAAGAAAGCTTTCTGTGTGTCAGTTGGAGTAAACGTCTTTCCTAGCCAGAATTATGAATATTTCTGAGCTGTTTACTCTTTAGTGCTCAGTATATTAGTTAAGTGTTCTGTATATTACCGTATTCATTGGAAGAATGAAACCAAACGTTTGTAACACAATAATATTGTAATATAATGTTTAAAACCTGTCAAAAATCATAATTGGTAGTAGGCATATGCAGAATAAAAACTTTTTACTTACCACAAATCCAGAAAACAGATAACTTCTGCCTTTCTAAGTGATAAAACCACTCAAATAAGAGAGTTATTAAAGAACCTTTATGTGTCAGAAACTCTTTGCCATGTTCTGCCTCTTCTTGTGGGTTCTCAAATGTCTTCTGCTGTCATTGGTCACACAGAACACAGAAGACAGGCTTTGTCCACAGGGTTTAGTTTTATGATTCTCCATTCTCTAAAATCTCAGGCTTTTCACAGAATGAATTTCTTTATATGACACCCAGAGTAATGATAGCTAAGCCACAGTGCACTACCCAGGAGAACAGGGAGGGAGGGTGCTGCGTATAAAAAGGAAAATCTGTTGCTTTATAGACACAACTGTTTCCTTCTCAGAGTTTGATCTGGGATGAGAGAAAGGATCAGGATCTTAAGTTTTCAGAAAAAGAGAAAAAGCAATTGTGGAAAATATTCTTTTTCTCTAAGACAGTAATTGATAAATGTGGGATTAGACATGAGGCAAAATTCTACCTAAGAAAGAGTTAAAGCCCAGGATGGGAGAAACACGAAGGTGTGAACCTAAAAGCCCTGGGACAGAAATGCAAAAGTGTCCAAGAGTGAACACACCATGACAACAAAACTCAGAGAGCACATCAGAGATTTAATGAGGCCAGCTGGCAAAGGGCCCCTTAGAGCTGTGTACGGGCAGCTTCAATGCCATTGGCTGGAAAGCTTTACTTTTTAATGATGATCCTTCAGAGAGAAAAGAAAATAATTACTTAATCATATGTTCCTTGTATCCCATAACAAAATTCATTATTCTGAAGACTCAAATTGGGGAGAAATTATCGGTTACCAGCTAAAGGAGACTGCAGCACTGGACTGGGCCCAGAACCAGCCTGGGAAGGACAAGTTTAGACCAGCCAAGAGGCTCTGTCATAAGAAGAATGAATGGGATAGATTTGGTAACCTTCACAATGACTAATGTCCCAAATTTGCTTACCAATTTAAATTTGACCAAGCACTGATTGGTTCAAAATGACAGAGTAGAAGGACATGCACTCACTCCCTCTTGTGAGAGCACTGGAATCACAAGAAACTGATGAACAATCATTGACAGGAAGACACTGGAACTCACCAGAAAAGATACCCCACATCCGAAGACAAAGGAGAAGTCTCAATGAGATGGTAGGAATGGCACAATCATGATAAAATCAAACCCCATAACTGCTAGGTGGGTGACTCACAAACTGGAGAACAATTATACCACAGAAGTCCACCCACTGGAGTGAAGGTTCTGAGCCCCACACCAGGCTTCCCAACCTGGGGGCCCGGCAACAGAAGGGGGAATTCCCAGAGAATCAAACTTTGAAGGCTAGTGGGATTTGATTGCAGGACTTCAACAGGACTGGGGGAAACAGAGACTCCACTCTTGGAGGGCACACACAAAGTGTGTTCGCATTGAGACCCAGGGGAAGGAGCAGCAACCCCCCCAGGAGACTGAGCCAGGCCTACCTGCTAGTGTTGGAGGGTCTCCTGTAGAGGCAGGGGGTGGCTGTGGCTCACCGTGGGGGCAAGGACACTGGCAATGGGAGTTCTGGGAAGTACTCCTTGGCGTGAGCCCTCCTGGAGTCCACCATTAGCCTCACCAAAGAGCCTGTAGCCTCCAGTGCTGGGTCGCCTCAGGCCAAATAACCAACAGGGAGGGAACTCAGTGCCACCCATCAGCAGACAAGCAGATTAAAGTTTTACTGAGCTCTGCTCACCAGAGCAACACCCAGCTCTACCCACCACCAGTCCCTCCCATCAGGAAGTTTGCACAAACTTTTTAGATAGCTTCACCCACCAGAGAGCAGACAGCAAAAGCAAGAAGAACTATGTTCCTGCAGCCTGTATAATGAAAACCACATTCATACAAAGACAGACAAAATGAAAAGGCAGAGGACTATGTACCAGATGAAGGAACCAGACAAAACCCAAGAAAAACAACTAAATGAAGTGGAGATAGGCAAACTTCCAGAAAAAGAATTCAGAATAATGATAGTGAAGATGATCCAGGACCTCAGAAAAACAACAGAGGCAAAGATTGAGAAGATGCAAGAAATGTTTAACAAAGACCTGGAAGAATTAAAGAACAAACAAACAGAGATGAACAATACAATAACTGAAATGAAAACTACACTAGAAGGAATCAGTAGCAGAATAACTGAGGCAGAAGAACAGATAAGTGACCTGGAAGACAGAATGGTGCAATTCACTGCCATGGAACAGAAAAAAGAAAAAAGAAGGAAAAGAAATGAAGACAGCCTCTGGAGTAACATTAAGCAAACCAACATTCGCATTATAGGGGTCCCAGAAGGAGAAGAGAGAGCAAAAGGACCCAAGAAAATATTTGAAGAGATTATAATCAAAAACCTCCCTAACATGGGAAAAGAAATAGCCACCCAAGTCCAGGAAACACAGAGAGTCCCAGGCAGGATAAACCCAAGGACAAACATGCCGAGACACATAGTAATCAAATTGACAAAAAAAAAAAAAAAAGACAAAGAAAAATTATTAAAAGCAACAAGGGAAAAACGACAAAGAACATACAACAGAACTCCCATAAGGTTAACAGCTGATTTCTCAGCAGAAACTCTACAAGCCAGAAAGGAGTGGCATGATATATTTAAAGTGATGCAAAGAAAGAACCTACAACCAAGATTATTCTACCCAGCCAGGATCTTATTCAGATTCGACGGAGAAATCAAAAGCTTTACAGACAAGCAAAAGCTAAGAGAATTCAGCACCACCAAACCAGCTCTACAGAAAATGCTAAAGGAACTTCTCTAAGTGGGAAACACAAGAGAAGAAAAGGACCTACAAAAACAAACCCAAAACAATTAAGAAAATGGTAATGGGAACATACATATCGACAATTACCTTAACTGTGAATAGACTAAATGCTCCAACCAAAAGACACAGGCTCGCTAAATGGATACAAACACAAGATCCATATATATGCTGTCTACAAGAGACCCACTTCAGACCTAGGGACACATATAGACTGAAAGTGAGGGGATGGGAAAAGATAATCCATGCAAATGGAAATCAAAAGAAAGCTGGAGTAGCAATACTCATATCAGATAAAATAGACTTTAAAATAAAGAATGTTACAAGAGACAAGGAAGGACACTACATAATGATCAAGGTATCAATACAAGAAAAAGATATAACAATTATAAATATATATGCACCCAACATAGGAACACCTCAATACATAAGGCAACTGCTAACAGCTATAAGAGAGGAAATTGACAGTAACACAATAATAGTGGGGGACTTTAACACCTCACTTACACCAATGGACAGATCATCCAGACAGAAAATTAATAAGGAAACACAAGCTTTAAATGACACGATAGACCAGATAGATTTAATTGATATTTATAGGAAATTCCATCCGAAAACAGCAGATTACACTTTCTTCTCATATGCACACAGAACATTCTCCAGGATAGATCACATCATGGGTCACAAATCAAGCCTCGGTAAATTTAAGAAAATTGAAATCATATCAAACATCTTTTCTGACCCCAACACTATGAAATTGGATATCAATTACAGGGCAAAATACATAAAAAACACAAATGCATGGAAGCTAAACAATATGTTACTAAATAAGCAAGCGATCACTGAAGAAATCAAAGAGGAAATCAAAAAATACCTAGAGACCAATAACAATGAATAGATGATGATCCAAAGCCTATGGGATGCAGCAAAAGCAGTTCTAAGAGGGAAGTTTATAGCAATACAATCCTACCTCAAGAAACAAGAAAAATCTCAAATAAACAATCTAACCTTACACCTAAAGGAACTAGAGAAAGAAGAACAAACAAAACCCAAAGTTAGTAGAAGGAAAGAAATCATAAAGACAAGAGCAGAAATAAATGAAATAGAAACAAAGAAAACAATAACAAAGATCAATAAAAATAAAAGTTGGTTCTTTGAGAAGATAAACAAAATTGATAAACCTTTAGCCTGACTCATCAAGAAAAAGAGGGAGAGGATTCAAATCAATAATATTAGAAATGAAAAAGGAGAAGTAACAACAGACACTGCAGAAATACAAAGCATCCTAAGAGACTACTACAAGCAACTCCATGCCAATAAAATGGACAACCTGGAAGAAATAGACAAATTCTTAGAAAGGTATAACCTTCCAAGACTGAACCAAGAAGAAATAGAAAATATGAACAGACCATTCACAAGTAATGAAATGGAAACTGTGATTTAAAATGTTCCAACAAACAAAAGTCCAGGACCAGATGGCTTCACAGGTGAATTCTATCAAACATTTAGAGAAGAGCTAACACCCATCCTTCTCAAACTCTTCCAAAAATTGCAGAGGAAGGAACACTCCCAGACTCATTCTATGAGGCCACCAGCACCCTGATACCAAAACCAGACAAAGATACTACAAAAAAAGAAAATTAAAGACCAATATCACTGATGAATATAAATGCAAAAATCCTCAACAAAATACTAGCAAACAGAATCCAACAACACATTAAAAGGATCATACGCCATGATCAAGTGGGATTTATCCCAGGGATGCAAGGATTCTTCAATATACACAAATCAATCAATGTGATCCACCATATTAACAAATTGAAGAATAAAAACCACATGATCATCTCAGTAGATGCAGAAAAAGCTTTTGGCAAAATTCAACAGCGATTTATGAGAAAAACTCTCCAGGAAGTGGGCATAGAGGGAACCTACCTCAACATAATAAAGGCCATATATGACACACCCACAGCCAACGTCATTCTCAATGGTGAAAAACTGAAAAATTTTCCTTTATGAACAAGACAAGGGTGTCCACTCTCGCCATGATTATTCAACATATTTTTGGAAGTCCTAGCCATGGCAATCAGAGAAGAAAAAGAAGTAAAAGGAATACAAACTGGAAAAGAAGAAGTGAAACTGTCACAGTTTGCAGGTGACATGATACTATACATAGAGAATGCTAAAGATGCCACCAGAAAACTACTAGAGCTAATCAATGAATTCGGTGAACTAGCAGGATACAAAATTAATGCACAGAAATCTCTTGCATTCCTATACACTAACAATGAAAGATCAGAAAGAGAAATTAAGGAAACAATCCCATGCACCATTACAACAAAAAGAATAAAATACCTTGGTATGAACCTACCTAAGGAGGTAAAAGACCTGTACCCAGAAAACGATGAGACACTGAGAAAAGAAATCAAAGATGACAGAAACAGATGGAGAGATATACCATGTTCTTACATTGAAAGAATCAATATTGTGAAATTGAATATATAACCCAAAACAATTTACAGATTCATTGCAATCCCTATCGAATTACCAATGGCATTTTTTTACAGAACTGGGACAAAAAATCTTAAAATTTGTATGGAGATACGAAAGACCCTGAATAGCGAAAGCAATCTTGAGGGAAAAAAACAGAGATGGAGGAATCAGACTTCCTGACTTCAGACTGTACTACAAAGCTACAGTAATCAAGACAATATGGTACTGACACAAAAACAGAAATATAGATTAGTGGAACAGGATAGAGAGCCCAGAGATAAACCCACGCACCTATGGTCAACTAATCTATGACAAAGGAGGCAAGGATATACAATGGAGAAAAGACAGTCTCTTCAATAAGTGGTGCTGGGAAAACTGGACAGCTACATGTAAAAGAATGAAATTAGAACACTTCCTAACACCATACACAAAAATAAACTTAAAATGGATTAAAGACCTAAATGTAAACCAAACACTATAGAACTCTTAGAGGAAAACATAGGAAGAACAAACACTCTTTGACATAAATCACAGCAAGATCTTTTTTGACCCACCTCCTAGAGTAATGGAAACAAAAATAAACAAATGGGACCTAATGAAACTAAAAGCTTTTGCACAGCAAAGGAAACCATAAACAAGATGAAAAGACAACACTCAGAATGGGAGAAAATATTTGCAAATGAATTCAATGGACAAAGGATTCATCTCCAAAATATATAAACAGCACTTGCAGCTCAATATTTTAAAAATAAACAATCCAATCAAAAATTGGGCAGAAGACCTAAATAGACATTTATCCAAAGACATACAGATGGCGAAGAGGCACATGAAAAGCTTCTCAACATCACTAATTAGTAGAAAAATGCAAATCAAAACTCCATTGGGGTATCACCTCACACAGGTCAGAATGGGCATAATCAGAAAATCTACAAACAACAAATACCGGAGAGGGTGTGGAGAAAAGGGAACCCTCCTGTACTGTTGGTGGGAATGTAAATTCATACAGCCACTATGGAGAACAGTATGGAGGTTCCTTCAAAAACTAAAAATAGAATTACCATATGACGCAGCAATCCCACTACTGGGCATATACCCAGAGAAAACCATAATTCAAAAGGACACATGCACCCCAATCTTCATTGCAGCACTATTTACAATAACCAGGTCATGGAAACAACCTAAATGCCCATCAACAGATGAATGGATAAAGAAGATGTGGTATATATATACAATGGAATATTACTCAGCCATAAAAAGGAACGATATTGGGTCATTTGTAGACACATGGATGGACCTAGAGATGGTTATACAGAGTGAAGTAAATCAGAAAAAGAAAAACGAATATCATATATTAACGCATATATGTGAAATCTAGAAAAATGGTACAGATGAACCAGTTAGCAAGGCAGAAATAGAGCCACAGATGTGGCTATGGACAAACTATGGACACCAAGGGGGGAAAGCAGGGGGTGGGGCATGGGGATGAATTGGGAGATTGGGGTTGACATATATGCATTAATATGTATAAAATAGATAACTAATAAGAACCTGCTATATTAAAAAATATCAAATTAAAAAAAAGGAATTTGACCAAGCACTTTTATGCATGTTATTATATTTAAACCTTACCCTAATTATGTAAGTTGAAAATTGTGGTCATCTTCTTATGTGTGTTTTTATTTATTTTCATGAATGAAGAACTTGAGATATGGAAAGTTAATGTGACTTGTTTGAATTCGCACAGCAACCAGCAGCAGAGACAAAGCAAAAGCCATGGTCTTTGGGTTCAAATTTTAGTATTCTCCCATTCTGTCATTTGCTGACCCTTCGGTAAACATTGAAACCTTGTTTTACTCTAAGTCAAGGGTTGGCAAACATTTTCTATAAAAAGCAGGTAATATAATCTCTGTTGCAGTTATTCAGCTCTGCTGTTATAGTGTAAAAGCAGCCACAGAGAATATGTAAATGAATAAATATTGTGTGTTTAATAAAACTAATTTACAAAACTATTTACAAGAGCCGGCAGTGGCTAGCAAACCTTAGTTTTCTGACCCTGCTCTAGATTACAAAAATTATCATAAACGTGGGAATGGGTACCATCTGCATCTCCTTTAAGGAAAGGAGGCCACGCAATAATTGCATTAGGAGGAAGAAAACATTCTTTTAATAATTGTAATAGTGACAACCAGTACTTATTGAGTGCTCATTAGATGTGAGTCACAGTTTCTAAGTTTCTCCATTCACTTATTTAATCCTCATCACCATCTTGAGGCAGCTGGTTTATTATCCCCTACTTATGGGGAAACTGAGGCAGGGAAAATTGAAGTTAATGAAGTTCATACAGTTAATAAGTGATAGAGCCAATAGTCAGGTCTAGAAAGTCTTTCAGAATCTGCCGTAACTTGGTAGACTCAGTAGTCCTTGGGTCAAAGATCTATTTTCTGGAAAGAGAAAAAGATGTTAACTCATAACTTACTCTATTGTTCCTCATCCCTTTTCTGATTCCTTGGATAGCCATCTAGAGGATGTTAGGTTGTAACCTCCTCAGGAGCTTCCCAGATATAACCTGAAACCAACCGCCACAAACAGAGGGCAGGAAGAGACTGAAGAAAGAGGCAGACCACTCCACATTGGCAGGTGGCAGGTTTAATAGGAAAGGGAACTTAGGAGGCTTGTCATGGGCAGCCACGAGACAAGAAATTTCCCCACCTCCAGAATCTTAAAGGTTTATATAGAGGCCTGAACTGGGTTCAGTCATGTACACAGTCCAGATAGTCTCACCACCACACTGTTATCTCAAGGCTGTATCCTTGGGGCAGCTGCTGAGGGCAGGGAAGGCAAGCAGAACACACATTCCGAGGACAGGGGAGGAGAAGAGGAGTCCAGTTGCCCGGGTTCAGCTTGAAGGTCAAACGATAGTCACGTCTTCTTGATGACCACCACCCCCCCTCAATAGAGGAAGTCAGTAAGTCAATGTTTTAAACCTTGGACATTAAAAATTTTAGAGTAGGGTCTTTAACAGGATTTCAAATTAACTATGAGGTATGCAGCATTACTAAGTAATTACTCTGAAAGGGAATATCACTGATGTACTTTTACAAAATAGATAAATAAAAGAGCTAAACACAGTTCACATGCTTTAAGAAGTATTTTCCCAAATCTCACTGTGTAATTTCCAGAAATAAAAATAGAACCAATCTAGCCAAGACATTTAGAGGGAATTTCCCATGTCCACTATAATCAATCTCAAATGGCACCATAAATAATCACATGTCCTATGTCCTTCAAAACCCGCATTTTTAAGGAGATAAGGTTGAAAGACAGAAGAGAATATGTTGGAAGTTTTGAGACTTGAGAGAGGAGGCCATGGTTCCTACAGGTCCAGGATCATCTCTGCTGCTGTGTCCTGGAGCCATACAAACTTGGTAATGATGCTGTTGGCAAAGCTGCAAACAAAGAATTACAGTAATTCAATCTGGCTGTAACAAAAGCGTGTAAAATGCTTTCAAAATCAACAGATATCAGACAGGATTTAATCCTTTCTATGTGTCTTAAATACATTTTTTTTTTTTTTTTTTTTTTTTTGCTGTACTTGGGCCTCTCACTGTTGTGGCCTCTCCCGTTCCGGAGCACAGGCTCCAGACGCGCAGGCTCAGCGGCCATGGCTCACGGGCCCAGCCGCTCCGCGGCATGTGGGATCCTCCCGGACCGGGGCACGAACCCGTGTCCCCTGCATCGGCAGGCGGACTCTCAACCACTGCACCACCAGGGAAGCCCTTAAATACATTTTTTTAAAAAGCTATTATATTAACCATGTATGTTCATCAAAAAGTAAGTACTGAAATCAACTTTTATTAGATATTTTCCCCACTGTATATAAAAAAAATCCATTGCCTAACACTTCTTTGGAAGTAATTTTGAGTAATTGGATACAATATAGAGCTGCCTTGAAAAGAAAAAAATCATTGGCTAGGTTAAGGTTGAAATTCAAAGATAGATTTAAATAAATGTTATTCACACTACCATCTGGGGGTAGTGGGAAGACCCACAGGAAATTTTTATAGGCAATCCCATTGTAAGCCTTCTAAAGTAAAAGAAAATGGAGTAACAAAGGCCTAATTCTTTCTGAGTACACCTTTTTCTAGAAGATGCTGAATGATTCCTGAAGTGGGGCAATCTGTCCCTGAATTGAGGATTCACAGAGGTAGCCATATACTCATGTCATATGTGTTGTTTGTATTACTGCTGTCAGGTAAACCAGATTCATGGAAGTTAAAGGCTGCACTGCTAATCTAGAAAGATGACAGAGAGATGTCACCCATCCTTCACTGCTGCCTCAAAAACCAGACAGAACTGCATTTAGGCTCTGAAACCACAGTGATGAATATTTCTATTCTTACTTGATTTCTTAACATTATTTAAATGTTATTTTAATTGATAATAAACTCAAATTATGAAGAAACTGGGAGTACAGAATTGCAAACATGTCTCCATGCTCTTCATGTAGATAAGATTGAAGCAGTGAATCTGATCCACCATAATGTAGAAGCTTAAGCCTGTGGGTTCAAGACGCATGAGTTTATCCTGTCTCTACCTATTTCTAATCCATGATTTTTCTTAAAGCCCCAGGTTTCTCATCATAAAAATACACATAGTAATAACACTTACCTCATAGAGTGGCTATGAGTATTAAATAAGATAATATATATGAAAGCTCCTTAAAATGGAGGCTACCTAGTGAGAACTCAGCATTATAATGCTATCAGCATTATAATTATTATAGCATAAGCTTGTCCTTTTTAAAAAGCATTTATTTGTAATACAGTAGGGCAAATGGATAAAGTAAATGGTAAATAGTAATCAGGGAAAATTCCATGGGTTTCAATTACTTCAGGATTAGTTGTAGGATCTTTAAGAACTGAATTATCTGTTAGTTGGATCATTGGCCTATTACTGCCTAGGTAAGACCACAAGAGAATTGTTTTCCTCTTAAGACTAGAAAAAAAGGAGATAGTCAGTAGACCTCCTAAGTTTGCCCTTTGACCTGTGGACTGGACAGCTTTTCTGGGGTGCAGAAAACTAGGTCCCAGATTATCAAAGGTGGGTCACCACATTAGGCTGCTTTACAGCTTTTGAGCAAGGTGGTAACACTTGGAGGACATTTTCTTCCCTACTTTCTCCCTGACTCTCTTTTGTAAACACCCCTTTATAGTTTCATCATATTTCTCACAGATTATTGCTCTATACAGATACACGTATACCGCCCCCCACACACACACAAAATTAGACCTTAAGGAAACAAACAAGTCTTTTTTTTCAGTGTTCATATTGAATTGTCAGTCATTTTTCTGTAATTTTACCACATCATTCTTTTATATTTAACCAGTTAATGGTATTTATTGAATATCTCTCACTAGGTTCTGTTAGTTGGCAACATTATGATCTAGGATTTTCAGCTGTGTAATCTCAGCAAATAATTTCTCTTCTCTTTGCCTGATAGTTTTTATTTGTAAATTTAGGCTCTTGGATTGAAAGAATTCAACTCTAGCATTCTGTGATTCTGTACTAGCCATCTTTTTCTATCAGTAAATTTATTCAATTGTAGATGCCGTTTAATTCCTCTAAACAATACTTTTGGTTTGGCACAAAATTTCTGGTATATAATCAACTTTATATGCCAGGATTCATGTTTACTTCATTGAAAATGATGCTTCAGAAGGACAAAGGCATCTTTTGAACCAAAGTTGCAATGTTGTTGCCTTTGGCACCGTGGTAGCTTTCTCTTCATACCCATTTCCTTTCTAACATTATAGTGTCTTTATAATTTGAATAGAGATGTTGTATAAAATGTAAATGAAAAGGTCTTCCTAGTTATGAATTTCAGTCAGGATGGTGGCACAGGTAACATGTTTTGTTTCATCAGGACTTGGTTGATTTAAAAGTAGAAAGAAATATGCCAGTTAATTATTGGTGCAGCTAATTATTATTATTTTATTAATATAATCACATTCTTTCTCATACTTTCAATAGTTTCTTTTGACATTTGCATTTATTTTATAAGAATATGAAAAATAATTCAGAATTAATTCTTTATACATTTTTTATTCCTCAACATAATTTTTTATACCATAGTTTTCCATTAAAAAAAATATTCTTAGTACTGACTATTGGATTGTCTTCTAATATATTTTTTTTTTTTTTTTTTTTTGCGGTACGCGGGCCTCTCGCTGTTGTGGCCTCTCCCGTTGCGGAGCACAGGCTCCAGATGCGCAGGCTCAGGGGCCATGGCTCACGGGCCCAGCCGCTCTGCAGCATGTGAGATCTTCCCGGACTGGGGCACGAACCTGTGTCCCCTGCATCGGCAGGCGGACTCTGAACCGCTCGCCACCAGGGAAGCCCCTTCTAATAATTTTTATAGAAAAAGTACTTTCCTGGTATATTCTCCAAACCATTGCATGTCTGAAAATGTATTTTTCTTGACCTTGCATATAAACAATAGCTTGCTGAACAGAAAACTTTGTTATGGGGAGTATAACCTTTTGCCATCAAAACTGCTAATGATTCTTTTGGCATTTGGAGATGCCAAAAAAGGAGAAGTCTAATTTTTGTTGCCACATAGAACTTTGTTTTTCATTTGTGTGTGACTGGGTGTTGGTCTCTTTATTTCTTTTGCTGGGAACTTGGTGAGTCCTAATTGATTTTGAGAACTTAAACCCTGCTTTAGATCAGGAAAGTTTTACCTACTATTTGATTATCATAAGTTCTTTATATGTTTAGTCCCCTCCTTTTGAAAGTCCTATTCAATGCATATTGATGAGCCTATATTGACACATCATACACCCAGCATCCATAGTTTATGTTACCGTTCACTCTTGGTTTGTACGTTCTATGGGTTTGGACAAATGTATAATGACGCGTCCATCATCATGCCTAGTATTTCACTGACCTAAAAATCCTCTGTACTCTGCCTATTCATTCATCATCCCGCACTCACCACCCCAACCCCTGGCAACCTCTGGTCTTTTTACTCCCCATAGTTTTGCCTTTTCCAGAATGTCATGCGTTTGGAATTATAGTATGTAGCCCTTTCAGATTGGCCTCTATCAGTTAGTAATATACATTTAAGATTCCTCACATCTTTTCATGGCTTAATAAGTCATTTCTTTTTAGCACTGAGTAATATTCCACTGTCTGGAGGTACCACAGTTTACTAATTCATTCACCTACTAAAAGACATCTTGGTTGCTTCCAAGTTTTGGTAATTATGAATAAAGCTGCTATAAATATCCATGTGCAGGTTCTTGTGTGAACATAACTTTTCAGCTCCTTTGGGTAAATACCAAGGAGTGTGATTGCTGGATTGTATGGTAAGGGTGTGTTCAGTTTTGTAAGAAATTCCCAAACTGTCTCCCAAAGTGTTGGTACCATTTTGCATTCCTACCAGCAATGAATGAGACCTCCTGTTTCTCCCTAACCTTGCCAGTATTTGGTGTTGTGTGTTCCAAATTTTGGCCATTCTAATAGGTGCATGGTGGTATTTCATTGTTATTTTAAGTATATAAACTTGTTAAGAATAGGAGCTATATTTTTTTAAAAAACTTTTTATTGAAGTATCGTTGATTTACAATGCTGTTCTAATTTCAGGTGTACAGCAAAGTGATTCAGTTGTATGTATATATCTATATTATATATATAGTATATATATATTCTTTTTCAGATTATTTTCCCTTATAGCTTATTACAAAATATTGAGTATAGTTCCCTGTGCCATACAGTGGGTCCTTGCTGGTTATCTATTTTATATATAGTAGTGTGTATCTGTTAATCCCAAACTCCTAATTTATCCCTCCCCCCATTTCCCCTTTGGTAACCATAAGATTGTTTTCTATGTTTGTGAGTCTGTTTCTGTTTTGTAAATAAGTTCATTAGTATCATTTTGTTTAGATTCCACATATAAGCGATATCATATGAGATTTGTCTTTGTCTGGCTTACTTCACGTAGTATGATAATCTCTAGGTCCATCCAGGAGTAGGAACTATCTTGAAGTTGTCATTTTTTGCATGCCCTTCACAGTAACAAAGACAATGCCTTAGAGTTGCTAGATACTAAAGAAGTACTTAGCACATTGTAGAATTTCATCACAAGATGGTATTTGAGGTCATTTGGCTATTTCAACCTCCTTATTCCAAAGAAGAGAAAACCAAGTCTCTGATAAATTAAGTGACTCACCCAGGACCATACAACCAGAGCCAGATGGCAGCCCATCTCTCCTGAATCCTAACCCAGGCTATAGTCCAATAATACCAAACCGATGATTTTATGTGAGTCATCATTGATGCCTTTGCAATTTTCACATCTTGATTTTTCCTCTACAAAATAGAGATCATAAGCCTATCATTTGATGAATAGAAATTAAAAATCATCACAAGGGACATTGTGATTGATAGGAAATGTAGAAATGCTTACTAATACTATGAAGTACTGTTTTAAACAGTATTAAAAATAGATATGACAACAAACCAAGGCTTTTCTGGCATTGGAACTCAGAGTCCACCCATCCTGACCCTGCATCTTCTCATTTCAGGGGTTTTACTCTCAGGAGTTCAACTCAGTATGGAGTTTGCTATCATTTTTCACCTTGTGTTTATGTTGTACCTTCATATGAGGAGCTTAAGGAGCTTTACAGACATTAGCTCATTAATCCTCCCCAAAACTTCTCTAAGATAGGGCAGGGGCAAAAATTATTATTCCTATCTGGAAAAAAAATGGCCTAACTTATCTCTCTTAATTTTACCGATACTCTAAACCATTGATTAAATCCTAACTTATAACCTGTACACTTAAAATATAATATTTTCTTCCCCAAGGATATTTTTGTTTCTTTTTCAATGTAATGTCATGAAGATAAGTGTGAAACCAGAATGACAGGTCTGGTGTTAGAAGTTCATTTGCGAAGCATAGGATAGGCGATAGGTTCCTCCTTCCCTATATGCTCTCCTCATTTTCTAAAAAATATCCTTTATTGCCCCTCAGTCATGACAGGAGAAGTGACTTTTAGGATTTGGAGGGATGTTTCGAGACCAATTCACTCCTTTATCTGTAAGCCAAGACCACCAGCAAGAGAACCAATGGATCCATTCAACCATGCCATACTAACTCTATAAAACACTGGTGCAACAGACTTCAACGCTTTGCAAAAGCAGCAATAGAACTTAAATTTTCAGTCTTGTGTGCTTTGCTTAGGCATGTGGTTCTCACTGTAAAGATATTTGGAGTTAGACTTTGAAGATGTTAGAACATGACCAAGACATGAGAAGAATCTGAGGCCAAGCAAGGTTGTTTCATGTAAACAACTGCAACAACACACTTGTCCATTTAGAGCAGTTGCCCACAGTTCAGGCCAATGAAAAGGAAAATGAATAAGAATGATAAAGACAAAGTGAAACTAGTACCCTATCACCCCTCAAAGTTTATCAGAGTGGGTAAGAATCATCTTGCAACTGATTTGAGAGATATTCCATGTTTTATTATTATCTTTTAAAAGACCATCTCAGACCGCCATATGATATTTTTCCTGTCTCATAACAAAATAAAGTGATGTAATAATCTGATGCCAGAAGATGGTAAAGGCTAAAGAATCATTGCATTTTAGGGAAGGGGTATTGAGGGCACATAAAAGTTACATCATTTACTTGAGATCACGTAAATAATTACTGCCAAACTAGGTGAAGGCCCTAAGTTGTGTTTCTTTCCCTCCCTCAATCCAAGTTGCTTCTCAGATGTTCAACTAAAATACCTTTATGCTTAGATGACTTATGTTCTACCTTGCTGCCAGATGAAGGGGTTTAATGAGAGGACTTCCCCCCAGTGTATTTAATCTTGTTTTGGGGAACAGGCAGGAGAGGGGTGCGGCATCTTTTCTCAGAAGAAAAGAAAACATGTTCTTCTAAAAGGAAAATTAGCTTTTTCAAGAAACTGCTCTCAAAAATTTCTCCTGGACCTCTGCTTTGTTTAAGCTATGGGAGTGTTTAAAGAATGAAGTTCTTATTACATTTCCTTTTCACAAGGTTGTGGAATATTGCTTTGAGCTAAGTAATCATCAGAGCAATTTACCAGTTGGCTAATATTTAGTCAGCATCTCTCTACTACCTGATATAACAGTTAAAGAGTGTTTTTCCGTTATATATTAGTTAAACTTCTAAGAGAAGTTTACTAACCTGAGAGTGTGGTTAGTATTACTGCACATCTGGGAATACTGAAAACTAGCAAAAAAGGAGTTGAATTGCCCGGGGCTTCCACCACAAAAGCAAAGGAAAGAGCTAAGAAGCAAATTCCCAATGGTCCAGACCCACAGGAAAATGTCCTATTTATTTTAGGTGCTATGAAAATAAAATCAGAAATATGAAGTTTATAGAGCTGGCTATACCTCAGCCTCTTCCAGCTCAGGGAGGAATAAATGAAAAAAAATAGAACGGTCTTTCTTATATTGACTTTTTTGTCCTTAGTATCATTTTCCTCTTTTTTAGTGGTGTTATTCCCCACAGCCTAACTTTCTTCCTGCATTCTTGCTGTGTCCCTAGAGTTCTTGAATTCATTTACTTCCCATCTGTAGGATTCTTGAATAACAGTAATACTTCCCTAAAATACAAATTCCTAGCTGTTATACTTCAAGTAACACTCTGAGCTTTGTGATGAGTTCCAGGAGTGATGAGTTCCAGAAGTTCCAGCTTCATAGGAAATAACAAGTAAGTTAGCCAGAGATAAGTCTGGAAAAATACGGTTTGATGGAGGAGGCGGGTGAAGAATAGTCAACTGTGTATGGATGAGAGAGTTAGAAAACACCACGCAGCAGAGTTGAGTGATTCATGAAACAAATTAGTCCAATAATCTGTCCTGTCCTCTGTGTTCCATATTATCCCTGGGAATTCCTTTTGTGTCGTCCTTGCTCCTGTGTTCTCTTGCTTTCCTTCTTAATGCTATTTCATCCCCCCGGTGTGGTCTTTATGATGGTTCTTCTTTCATCACAGATGAGTTCAGGTAGTTGGAATCCACAAATAATCCAGAGAAGAAAATCACCTTCATCCGTTCTCCAGAATTACTTGTTTTTTAAAAATATTTATTTTATTTTTGGCTGCGTTGGGTTTTAGCTGCGGCATGTGGGCTCTTTCATTGTGGCGTGCGGTGGTCTTCGTTGTGGCACGCAGGCTTCTCTCTCTAGTTGTGGCGTGTGGGCTCAGTAGTTGCCGTGCGCGGGCTTAGCTGCCCCGTGGTGGCATGTGAGATCTTAGTTTCCCAGACAGGGATTGAACCTGCGTCCCCTGCACTGGAAGGTGATTCTTAACCACTGGACCACCAGGGAAGTCCCCTCCAGAATTACTTTGAGTGGAATCGGTAAGAGTTAAAAAGCACAGTGGGTATTGTAAAAAGATTTCAAAATATAATGTAAAAATAAAAGGCAATTAGTGCCTCATCTGCTTATGAAAAGAGAGTGGGATTTTAAGAAAAGGTATAGTATAATGGCTAAGTTGCATTTATATCCAGCACCCTTTCCCCCTTATTGCTAAAAGTTACCTTTCTGTAATTGCAGACTAGTTTAGCATCTTAACAATAATGGACATGTTTTTAAAGTGCATTCTTTATTCCAGGGAGACTCTGTAATAGATACCAGCATTTTAGTAATGATACAAGCAATCTGTAAGCTATTACAGTTTTCTTTAGAGTAACGTAATCTTCATATTGTTTTGTATGTCTGGAATTTTAATAGTGTTTTTAATTTAGAAAAGGAAGTATATAACATATTACTAATTACATGTGAATATGAACTAAGCACACGACCACTGAGCTTGATTCTTAAAAACAAACATGTTTAAAAGTACTTAACCTAGTGTAGGGTAAGTCACAAAGAAATTAAAGAATGCCACACAGGGCTAACAGCAGCTTTCATGGAATAACACAGTGAGGGTCTTCATTTTTAGAATGGTTATTAATTTTGGTCTACAGCTAAAAAGTAGCTAAGAGGTATAGAAATACTCCTTTCCAAATATAATTAATGTTTTTTGAACAGATGAAGGTACAAAAGAATTAAAACATAAATATGAGTGTATTAAAAGAATGTTTAGTTTTTCCCTTGATGACACCATTCATTGAAGGGTGTCCAAGAATTTGTAGTATTAATAGTCCTGGCGGCCCTTAATGATTCAAGTTGATTGGTGAGGATACTAGATTGCAAGAACAAGATCTTTTTCTAGGTCAAAGGTCAGGCTAATTAGAACTGGAGGTAAAGATGACACCTCACTTATCTGCTGCCTAGGTGAGCAGAGGGTAGATGATTTTTCTTAAAAATGAAAGTGTTCGCTGAAACTATTTTGATTTTAAATGGTTAAAATAAATCATTTAGTGTTAGAATCTAGACTTATACTGCCATGTACAATTTAAAAAGTATTTTGGCACACATCCCAGACCTCCTTCAAGGAGCTGATAGAGATGTGCTTGGTGAATCAATTCAGGGGCCTTTACTGCTATTTTTAAAATCCAGCTTTTACATTAAATAAACCAGTTTGTTATTTTGCAAGAAGTTATAATCTACTTAGAACTGTCATTCTCTGTTTCTGACTTGCAGTTAGATGGTATTTCCAAAATGTCAGACCTAGATTCTGCTTCTACCGTCACCATAATACAATGTGACAGCCAAGATATTATATCAGTACCTTTTCCATAATTAGCAATAAGGATCCTGCCAAGGGTTAACTAGAAAAGTTTCATAAATGTTTTTCTACAAATGGTCCTGAAGGCAGTATTACGCTTTTAAAATCTGCTAATGTAGCAAAGACTCATGACAACCAGGAGACAAATCTATGAGCAAAACTGTTCAGAGGGAATAGTTTTGTACTGTATGATGTATGGTATGTAAATGAGCTTATTAGGACTCTCATCTATTTTATTATTGGTGACCAATTTGATAGAGGCATTTAAAAAACAATATTTCTGCCTGACTCCTAGAAATGAAGAAGATACATTGATATAATTGAGAGCAAATGATTGCATGTCGTGCCATTTAATCATGTCATTTTTCAATTGCTAGTTTTTGCACTTCACTGCATGCTTATAGAATATTTAGCTCCAATATAGATTAAGTCCCAGAGTTTGCAACTGTGCTGAGTTCCTATATTGGCTGACTTCTTTTAAGTTTGGAATCAGGTAAAATATGAAGATATCTTTTGTCCATATTTTCTTTAAAATATGCAAGTCGTCATTCATACCTCACTTGAGGTGTTTTAATTTTTTTGGCTGTTTTGAATTACTCCTTTACAATTCCATGTTGGAAATTCTTTTTCCTTTTTTGTTCCATATTTTTTTAAGTTTTATTTTTATTTTATTTATTTATTTACTGGCCATGCCGCATGGCTCGTGGGGTCTTAGTTCTCCGACTGGAGATTGAACCGCACCCTCAACAGTGGACGCATGGAGTCCTAACCACTGGACCACCAGGGAATTCCCTAAAGTTTTGTTGTTGTTGTTGTTGTTGTTTTGCGGTACGCGGGCCTCTCACTGTTGTGGTCTCTCCTGTTGCGGAACACAGGCTCCGGACGCGCAGGCTCAGCGGCCATGGCTCACGGGCCCAGCCGCTCCGTGGCATGTGGGATCCTCCCAGACCGGGGCAAGAACCCTTGTCCCCTGCATCGGCAGGCGGACTCTCAACCACTGCGCCACCAGGGAAGCCCTAAAGTTCATTTTAATAGAATCATTTTTCTGATATTCACTTCCATTTTGGTTTGGGGCTAGATTTATTTCTTTTTTCTTTTTCTTTTTTTTGACTAGATTTATTTCTGACATCATGTCTGTTAAATTCATGTTTGCCAAAAGAGCCAAAGCTGCCTGCTCAGCCCATTCCTTATCTGTGATGGCCACCATCTCCTCTACCAGAACAAGATGGCTCACACAGGTCAATACACAACAGGTTGCTCACCATTCTTTTCAGTGGGGTTTTCAGGATAATATAGATATGGGTGTGCATATTTAGAAAAAGGGTATCTTGCTTTAATACTTCCAATTTCTTTTCCCTGTTTCCTTTTTTTTCTCTTCCTATCAAAACTGTTAATCTTGCTGGGTCAGGTTTTTTTTTTTTAATTTATTTTTATTTTTTCTTATTTGTAACATACACTATACACTAGGTATAGTTAAGTTAAGCACATAATTGGCTCAAGAATGGAGATGTCAGGACCAAATCTGCTGACCCCTTGCTGGAAACTTTGATAATCATTTGCCCTAATGAATGTTTCTTACTTTTGTTAAATCTCTTCTTTATTATTTATATGATTTACATCTTTCTCAGAAAAGAGATTATCTCCCACTGTCTGCTAGAATATGAGGTCCTTGAGGGCAGAAAGTTTTGTCTGTTTTGTTCACTGATGTATCTCAAACACTGAGAACAGTGCCCATTATAAAGGTGTTTAATAAATATTTGTTCAATTAATTAATTAGCATTTTTTCCACCTCTGCTATCATTAACTACCCTGGGCTTAAGAATTGCATAGGTTATAAATTCTTATCATATTTGCAGACTTAGGAATGGGTATAAGATAAACCCCTGACAGGTATATGGAAGAAGTTGTTGGCTCTCTGATCAACAGTAACTTTATGGCTGTGGTCACTTCTGGTTAGAACTCAGGGGCAGAGATGGTTTGAAAATGTTGAAATTTTCGAAGCTTCTTCAGCTCTCTCATGAAAGGCAGTGTAGCATAGTGTTTTCATGAACTGGCTCTGCGTTCAGGTGGCATGGGTTAAAATCCTTTGCTCCTTATTTGCTGTTACTTAACCTCTTTGTGTCTCCATTATCTCATTTGTAAAATAGGTAGATGACAGCAATGTATGTCTCAGAGTGCTGTTGTGAGGATTAAATGAGTCCATACATATAAAGTACCTAAAAAATGCATAGCACACAGAAATACACAAAAAACATTTGTCATTAGTGTAGGAGATTAGTGAAAAATAACTAAGAAAATACTACTAAAAAAAGAGCTCTAGCAATTTATGGCTCAATGATTGTTGGTTATTATTTTGCATTCAAGTAAATCTTGATTATTTGAAGCAAACACAGCATTATTTTTATTTTGTTTTGGTTCAGATCCATATAGTCAACTCAGAATCATCTTTGGCAAAGTATATGAAGTCTATCTGACATGTCAAGTCTCTCATTCTTGTACAGATACTAACACAATAGATTACAATTTCATAAGATGTATCTAAATATATATGAAACTCATCACTGCAATAATTACACTTAACTAACATTCTTCAACTCCCACATTTTCTTCAACTCCTTTTCCAGGCATGCTCTTATATATATACTTTTCTGTTATGTTTTATGATGTCTCTAGAAGTTAGGACAGCTATATTTAAAAAGGAACTGTATTTTTTTATCATATAGCAGAATGTTTTATCTGTTGACTGAGATTTATAGGTCTGTAGTTGTAACTGTATCCCAGGAAATTTTATAGCCATTACTTTTAAAAAATAAATAAAAGTTCTACATTTGCATTTGTAAGTGTATTAATCAGTGTATTGATCCATGGTTGCAGAACCATGGTGACTGACTGGATGGTATTGGTAATATCGAGTCTGTTGTCATAACACACTCTAAAGGAACGGAAAATTATCTGATTATATCATCAGTTTTGTGGTTGACAATATATACCTGCCCTTAACTGAGAGATTTTAAAAAATAACAGCTTTATTGAGATATAATTCATATACCATAACATCTAATTTCAAAATGTTTTTACTGCCCTGAAAAGAAACCGTTTACCTCTCAGCAGTCACTCTCTATATCCCCCGACTGCAGCCCCTGGCACCTACTAATATACTTTCTGTTTCTATGCACTTGCCTATTCTGGCCATTTCATATAAATGAACTCATACAACACGTGGCCTTTTGTGTCCAGCTTATTTCACTTAGCATAATGTTTTCATTCATGCTGTGGTATGTATCAGTACTTCATTCCTTTTTATTGCCAAAAAATATCCCATTGTATGGATATACTGTTTTTTTTTAAATCTATTTATCTATTAATGGATGTTTGGGTCATTTGCACCTTTTGGCTATCATGAATCATGTGGTTATGAATTTGTCTACAGGTTTTTGTGTGGTCATATGGTCAGTTCTTTTGGGTATATACCTAGGAGAGAAACTCCTGGACCATATGGTAATTCTGTTTAACTTTTTGAGGAAATGTACTGTTTTCCAAAGTGAGTACGTCATTTTGAAATCCCACCAGCAACAGATGAGGGTTCCAGTTTCTCTGTCTCCTCACCAACATATATTGATGTTTTCTGGTATATTTATTTACGTTTTATTTCCAGCCTCACACCACTGCCACCCCACAACACACAGAAAAATTTGCATATAAGTTCCATGAGAGCAGAAATCTTGCTGCCCACCATTATATCCCTACCAGTGAGAACAGTGCCTGGAATATAGGAGGCACTCAAGTACATTTAGATGGATAGGTGGATAATTGAATTATTATTAACATCACATTCCTCTTGAAATTCCATGCTTTTTAAAATGTTGCAAAAGTTATGGTTTCTTGGGCATTCCCTGGTGGTCCAGTGGTTAGGACCGTGCACTTTCACTGCTGAGGGCACGAGTTTGATCCCGCAAGCCGAGTGGCGCGGCCAAAAAAAAATCTGTGGTTTCTTGACCTTTTCTTATGTGAATCCCCCAGCTGTAATGCCTGTCCTTCTTCCCCTCCACTTTTTCGAACTTTAGCAACTTTCATGGCCTAGTTCTAGTCCTATGGATCTTTATCTGTTCCAGCTGGTAATGATCTTTCTCATCTCCAAAGTCAATGCCCATAATTTAGCATGTATATCAATTGCACATTACTTTTGGGTCACAGCCTCACTATTCACATGGCACATTCACCTCACTTACTTCATTTAAAACCTACAGGGCTTCCCTGGTGGCGCAGTGGTTGAGAGTCTGCCTGCCGCTGCAGGGGACACGGGTTCGTGCCCTGGTCCAGGAGGATCCCACATGCCGCGGAGTGGCTGGGCCCATGAGCCATGGCCTCTGAGCCTGCGCGTCCGGAGCCTGTGCTCCGCAACGGGAGAGGCCACAACAGTGAGAGGCCCGCGTACCGCCCCCCCAAAAAAATAAACCTACCACAACCTGATGGGTTAGGTCTTATCAAAAACCTTTGCCTTGCATTGATAGCTCTCATTTTGAGTAGCCAGAGGCTTCTCTTCACAGCCAGATTACAAGCCCTTAAGATCAGGTACCACATCATATTATATGCCTCTTATCCACCAATGCCATTCCTGTAATGAAAATTATGGTGTTTGGCACATAATTGATACCCAATAAATGTTTATTGCTATAAGAAATATCATTCATGTGATCTTTGCCAACCTTGCCCCCAAATTATGATTCTGAACCACCCAGTCAAAAGCATCTTCTGGAGAATCATAGAGGTACCAGTATAGCCTCTCATTTTTCCCACCTGCTATACATTCTTCTCAGACTATGGCTGTAGGCAGTAGCATTACCTGATGCCTTGTACCTTCCAAACAGTCATCAAGGTTTGATTACTATGTAAACTCTATGAGAGCAAAGCTTCTATTTAATTTAGCACAGTGCCAAATATGTTAGAGTCATTAATTAGTAAATGACTTACTTGATAAAAATAACCAAAAGGAGTAAAATCCCCAAATACAGTACTCAAACCATCAGCATTCTTTTTTAAAATTAAATTTTATTTTTTTATACAGCAGGTTCTTATTAGTTATCTATTTTATACATATTAGGGTATATATGTCAATCCCAATCTCCCAGTTCATCCCACCACCACCACCCCTCCACTTTACCCCCTTGGTGTCCATACGTTTGTTCTCTACATCTGTGTTTCTATTTCTGCCCTGCAAGTCGGTTCATCTGTACCATTTTTCTAGGTTCCACATATATGCATTAATATACGATATTTGTTTTTCTCTTGCTGACTTACTTCACTCTGTATGACAGTCTGTAGATCCATCCACGTCTCTACAAATGACCCAGTTTCATTCCTTTTTATGGCTGAGTAATATTCCATTGTATATATGTACCACATCTTCTTTATCCATTCATCAGTCGATGGGCATTTAGGTTGCTTCCATGACCTGGCTATTGTAAATAGGGCTGCAATGAACATTGGGATGCATTCATCTTTTTGAAGTATGGTTTTCTCTGGGTATATGCCCAGTAGTGGGATTGCTGGGTCATATGATAATTCTATTTTCAGTCTTTTAAGGAATTTCCATACTGTTCTCAATAGTGGCTGTATCAATTTACATTCCCACCAACAGTGAAAGAGGGTTCCCTTTTCTCCACACCCTCTCCAGCATTTGTTGTTTGTAGATTTTCTGATGATGCCCATTCTGACTGGTGTGAGGTGATACCTCGTTGTAGTTTTGATTTGCATTTCTCTAATAATTAGTGATGTTGAGCAGCTTGTCATGTGCTTCTTGGCCATCTGTATGTCTTCTTTGGAGAAATGTCTATTTAGGTCTTCTGCCCATTTTTTGATTGGGTTGTTTGTTTTTTTTGATATTGAGCTGCATGAGCTCAGCATTCTTAATTATATTAAAATTCTGGAGATCATCAAGCAAATACTAATAATATAAAGTTATCACTGGCTGAAAAGATCTATTCATTGATTGATTCATGAATTTTTTTAGCCATTCAATAACAATTAAAAAATAATTGGGGGTGGGAGGAATTGGGAGATTGGGATTGACACATATACACTATTGATACTATGTATAAAATAGATAACTAATGAGAACATACTGTACAGCACAGGGAACTCTACTTAATGCACTGTGGTGACCTAAATGGGAAGGAAATCCAAAAAAGAGGGGATATATGTATATGTGTAGCTGATTCATTTTGCTGTACAGTAGAAACTAACATAACATTGTAAAGCAACTGTATTCCAATAAAAATTAATTAAAAAAATAATTGATCACTCATGGGTGTGGTCTTTAGGCTCTTGGCTACAAGTGCGACTCCAGAATCAGAACTGACACCTTCTATTTTTATACTTCTAAAAAACTACTCAACTAGATTAATTTTCTTATCTGAGAAACTAAGTTCCTCTGTTTTCTGTAGAGCAATGTTCTCAAACTTTAACATGCATTGTAATCACCTGTAGGGCTGGTTAAACCATGCCTCATTGGGGCCCACCCTAGAGTTGCTGATTCACAAGATATGGAGTGGCACCAGGGAATTCTTGTTTCTAACAAAATTCCAGATGATACTAATACTGCTTGGCCCAGGGAACACACTGAGAAATTTTGCTCTAGAAAATTTGGTCACAGGTAGCAGACTAAGAGAAGACAATTGCTCACCTCATGTAAATAGAATGGTAAAATACAGAAAATGCAAAAAAGAAGAAAAGCACATGAAAAAGTGTAGAAAACCCTTGCAACAAAGAGATGGAGCTGTCTGCTTTTGTATGATCCTATTTAAACTAGAAGAATGTGCCTGTCTTTTCACTTCTCTCTTTTCTCTCTGTATATTTCCTCACGCCAACTACGTTGAAGGCAGGTACATATCATATACATGTACAGATTGACGTTTCTTTGTTGTGCTTGCCACATAGAAGGCATATTCAATAGATAGTGTTTAAACAATTGATTCATCTAGACGGTAAAGTCATGTTTGACTTTATAAATGGAATTGCTTCATAAATAATTTTTTAATTTGACGCATTACCTAAAGTCCCACCACTTTGTTTCTGTTGACCTACCTAATGATGTTACATTAACTGCTAAATAAAATTATGTAAGAGATATGGAGACAAATTTCTTTGGAGTTTCTCAGCTAGATTTAATTGTTTTCTCTCTGCGTTTACCATATACTTGGTTTTGGTATTTTTTGAATTTCATTTTCCTCCTCATGTCTTTTTTCTCTATTTAGTTCTTACATTTTATTTATTGTGCATTTTGGTTCTTGGTCTAATTGTAGTTCTTTAATTGTAGGCTTATTTATATCCTTTTGTAATAGGAGATGACAGTATTATTTAATGTCAAGAATATGGGTGGAGATTTGACTCTTGAACAACATGTGTTTGAACTGTACAGGTCCACTTATACTCGGATTTTTTTTTCAACAGTAAATACTACTGTACTCTATGATGAGTGCGTTGGTTGAATTTGCAGATGTGGAACCCTGGATACAGAGGAACCCTGGGCTGGACATAAATTATAATCAGATTTTTGATTGTGCTGGGGATTGGTACCCCTAACCCCAGCATTGTTTAAGGGTCAACTGTACAAGTAAATATAATCAGTCTATGCAATATGTGTGCATAAATACATACATTTAATGTATAATGAAGAATAAATTACCAATATTGGAAGCCTTACGTTCAGTGGTGTTAAACTGAAGCCAGTGGCAGGAATGATGTTACATCACATTTGGCTCCATAATATGAGTGGCTTCAACAGTCAGAGAAGTTCATAAAGCAAGTCAGGAGAGGAAACAAGCCCTACATAAACCAAAAACACCCCTTTGTATCACCACTGGTGAATTGAAAATCAGATTGATCGTTTATAAGTATAAAGCAAAAATCTTCCGTCTGTTGGCAGCTCTCTTATAACATGTCCAAAAAGATATGTTTAAAGAGTTGGAGATTTGTAAAGGAAAAAACAAATTAGAAATTTTGCTTTTCACTTTTATATACTTCTCAACTTTTATAGCAGATATGCTTTTTGAGTAACATGAGGAAGTTGAGTAGAAGTGTAAAATAACCAAATTAAATAGGTCATTAGAGACTTAAAAGTAGAACACCGACCTATATTCCAACAATTGGATTCTGAAGTGATAGTAAGACAATGACCTCCATACTAACAGAGATAGCTTTGTAGGAAAAAGTTCCTAAAGATTACCAAATAATAATGATACTAAATACATAACTAAGTACAAAAATAATGAAAATTAAATACATAACTAAATACAAAAGCATTTGGAATATCTTTCTCTTAGATATATTGATAATTAGTTCTCCTTCTTTCTTTTTACATTTTCTTTCCCACTTCTTTTCTTTCTACTTTTCTGGGAAGGCAGTATGACTGTGCTTGGGAACCAACATGATCTCATTGGATATCAAGGACAATGCTTCAAAACGGGCAAAAATGAAAAACCTTGTAAACTTTTCTGTTCCTTACTTCCTTTTCCATCTGCTTTACTCTCTCTTTTCTCCAACACACTGGGTACTCCCAGGGTCCCAGGCTACTTGCTACTGGACCTTCTGTCCTTATAACCACAGCCACCCAACTTGGACCATCTGGCTCACATTGTTTCCCTGGAGATTTCACGACTCCTCCGATAGCAACCTGCACAAACTTCTGTTAGCACCTACCTCTCTGTATTATTCCTGGTACTGTATAGTCCACCTCCAATAGACTCTCAGCTCCTTGAGAGAGGGAGCAGTAACTTGCTCCTTTTTGAAGCCTCCATGCCTGAAACAGTGCCTGGCAGATGCAAGGTGCAATACACATTTGAGGAGGTCTGGAAGGCAGGGATGAGTCTGTCTTATTTCTGTGCCTTACTTAGATTGCTTAGCTTGGGTTTCTGTTCTGTTCTCTGAAAATGTAAGCCAAAAATAGTTATAATAATCATTTTGTTCCTATGTAGTTATATTTAACATTTCTCTACGCATAGTGTACCATGGAAATAATGTGAACTCTACTGATTCTAAGAAACATTACCAGCAGATGCACTGATTTTATTTAGTATGTGTTTGTGATTATAAATAAACATGTACATTTTAATGGTTGTCATGGAAACACATTTATGTAAAAGAATGTTATCTTATCAGTTATATCACTTAGATGTAAAAAAGTACTGAAAAGTATGTTGGCCATGTAAAATTCTCAATGTTCCTCTCCTTTTAAAAGTAGTATTATTTCCAAAGTGTGCATATAGAATAAATTAATCTAGAATGTACACTAAGTTCTTTGAATATTTAAAACTTTTTAAACTGAAGAATTGTGGAGATCTGAAAATCAGATATTGAGTGTTAACAGTGTCAACAGTTTTTAAAAACAGCTAACACAGTTTTAAAACCCATAGAATGTCATTAAGATGTGGGGTGGGGATCATCTGGATACTTAAATACTGGATACATTCTAGATACTAATAAAAAGTTATGGCCAATCACCTTTATGAAAATTTCCCCTAGCAACCTCACATGTCCTGTTTCAAAACTTTGAAAATGCCTGTGAGGTGAATGAAGCCCATCTGGGCTGCTTTGTGAATATCACCTAATGTGGCTATGCTAAGTCCACATATACCTTTAGTGTCATCCATGGCAAACTCTCATTTAGCTAAGAAACGTAGGGACTTTTTGTTGGCTGGAGAAATGCAGTCATTATTTTAGTCAACTTAAAATGGAGTTTTGCAAGATCCAGTTTTGTGGCATGGAAACATCTCTTGATTTTTCTAGCCCTTTATTTTTAACAATTTAATGAAAAACACAGACAAAACCCCAAAATCTTCAACATGTATATTCATAGAACTCATCTGAATCAATCCCAGTTGGCTATATTATTATCTTGAAGTGTTTAAGATTGGGCCAAAAAATGACAGATATTAAGTGGGCTTGATAGTTTGACTTGCTCGACAGTTGTTCTAGAGCAAGAGAGCAAATTATTGAAGGGAGTGTGTGTGTGTGTGTGTGTGTGTGTGTGTGTGTGTGAGAGAGAGAGAGAGAGAGAGAGAGAGAGAGAGAGAGAGAAATAGAAGGAGAAAGAGAGAGAATGCATGTGGGGAGGGTCAGTTAGCAGGATTGGGAGAGGTAATGGAAACAATGCCTATTGCTTTGGTAGACCCTCAGGTTTTATCTTTGAATGTGTAGGGGTTTCTCCTCATTCAGCATTGAACTAATGAATAGCATCAGTAAAGAAATTTGTCAGACCTGGTCGTTCTATCAGGAGTTATATAGGAAAATAGTAATGATCCCTAGGAAAATAAATAAGTGTAAGTTCAAGAAACATAACAAAAAATGCTGTACTGGTATAAACTGAATAATAAAATTCCTAGTCATATTTTGCTGTAAATAGAGGTATGGGAATTTGTCATTCACCTTATTTAAAATTCAAAAATATTAAAGGCACAGGGTTCTCTCATTACAGAAATAATAGAATTCCAGCTATTACTGAGTTAGGGTTGTTTAAATGGCTATAGCATGTATTATATCAATAAGTGGAACATCTGTATGAGACGTCCACCTGCTGGTCTACTACCACTCTGCACATTTCAATGAACTGCACTTAATCATTTTAAGACTTCTTCTAATGAAGACTTATCTAGATTAACATTTTAAGCACAAATACTTTTAGGCATTAAAACTCTAGCACTAAATGAAATTGCATTGTCTTGTGTATCCTTGTTGATTAATAAGCAATCTGTTAGCTGTTAGAACAGTCCAATTGTGGCAGTAGAAGGAGATTAGTAATTCAGTGATGTTTGTGGATATAATCATCGTTTCTCCCAAAGGCTTTGAATTAGAGTATCACTTACACACTGTCCGTAGGCAAAGAAGAGATATAATACTTTTAGACATGTGTACCCACTATTTTGCTTGAATCGTTCAGCTTAGGGTCACTGCAGCAATACAAATGCTTCTGGGGGCAAAATCTTACTTTGATGCATGCATATCCTTCTTAAATAGTGTGAATATCTATTAAAAGAAACACACAACTAACAAATAATGCATTAATAATCCAGTATCCTAATTTCTGTTTTCAGAACATTATTGCTTTGTTAATCAAGTTTCGGAAGAGAAATGTTGCTTATCATTTTTTTCAAACAATAGCTGTTATATATCAATTTTTTTGCAATCTTATTTAACTTATTTCCAGCCTAGAAAAGTAAACTTTCGGCTCCAAAGAATCTAGGAGTAAATTTGGAAATACTCCATTTCCTTTTGGAGGACTTTTCTGTCTTTTGTGTTTCCTATGACCTTGAATCAAAGCATGTCAACCTGTTTGGCATAAATGCTTTATTTCATTAAGTTAATCACCTAGATATCAAGGTGGGACCCAACATTTTAGATGTAGAAGTCAGTTTTTAAAAAAAAAAAAGGGAAGAGGAATGAGATACAGCTAAATTCATTGGCATCAGTTGGGTGTCTGTAGAAGATCTCTAATCCAAAGGCAACTCCAGAGTCCTTCTTGTCCTATTGTTCGCAGCTGAGCATATCACTACAATTTAAAATTACGGTGGAAGAGGGTGTTTTATATTTTAGGGAAATCTGCCCTAGAAACACTAATGGATCGGTCCCTCTTTCTGTTGCAGTCCCTCTGTTGTGAAATAAAGCAGCGACGTCGTGGAGTGGCCTCCATCCTGCGATTATGCCAACATCTTCTGGATGACCGGGAGACCTGCAATCTGAACGCGGACCACCAGCCCATGCAGTTGATCATTGTAAATCTTGAAAGAAGGTGGGAAGCCATTGTCATGCAAGCCGTCCAGTGGCAAACACGGCTACAAAAGAAGATGGGAAAGGAACCTGTGAGTGATGATTTCTTTTTTAAAGCATAATGCTCTCTCATTTTTCTTAAAAAAAAAGAAATTCTTTCAGGGCTTGGAAAATGTGTTCATCTTACAAGTGGTTTTGCTAGCTAAATCTCTAACCGCTAAAAGAAACTGCTTTTATCATACAACAGAGATTCATTTGCCTACTGATAAGATGCATTTTAGTCTCATTGTCTTTTAAAAAATTCATATGGAGACTTTGCTTAACCTTACGAAACTAAGGTTTGGTAAACCTCACCAACAATATCATTAATCATACAATACCCCATGAAGATTTTGCTTGGAGGTGGTTTACCACTCTCGGAGCATATGGGGCAATGTGTATGCTTTACAGACAAGGCAACAAAGTATACAGTTTACCTTTTCTTTACATGATATGAATTAACACCATCCACGTGTAAAACAATCTCCATTGCTCCTGCTTAGAGCTCCTTCCAATACAGTTGCGTTGCTGAGAACTAGCAAGTTTCCTCTGAGAGTTTTAATGCAGTGCTCAAGGTAGAGGTCGGGACCCCTTTTAAGAATTTTCCAAATTGACTGTAAATGCAAGCTGTTGCTAGATGAAGGAAAGATATATATATATATATATAACTAGAGTTGTTTTATTATAATGTAGAATACACACTTGTCCAGAAAACCTTAAGGGAGAGGATTTATTGATAAAAAGATTACATTCCCCAAATGACCTTGAAGTTAGTGTCTGTTAGTTGAAGGCCTAATTCTCATGTTTGACTTACATAAATGAAATACACACACACATACATACATACATACAATGGAAATTTTTTCTTGTGTATTTATATTATCAGTTCTATGTCTTTGGAAAGTTCAAGATTCAAAATTGTAAAATCAAGTATAATAATCCTGCCACTGAAAAACAGACTTCTCCTATGAATTCTAATTTTAACAATACCTAAATATTTAGGTTATCTGATGTGTTTGGCATTGGGGACTGGGAACAGAAGGGACAATGAAGCAGTAAGCCTTCTCACTCTTTTTGCATCTGTAGTTATGTTGAGTCTAGGGGGTGATTTTATCCTCAATAGTTCACTTTAATTGTTTTGCGCTGAAGTCATTAAATTTCTTAAGACTTCCAAGTTATTACCAGTAATCAGATTCTATATAATTGGATGTCTTTTCTTGAAATGACCTATTTGTTGTGAAGCTATTTAGCTAGAGTGTTTTCTTTTCTTTTCTTTCTTTCTTCCTTTCTTTTTCTTTCTTTTCTTTCTTTCTTCCTTCCTTCCTTCCTTCCTTTCTTTCTTTCTTTCTTTCTTTTTCTCTGAGTGTTTGAAAGCATAGAAGAGGTTATTTTTTATTCTATAGTTTGAAACATCTAAGCATAGTAGTGGTGATAATAAAATTTACCCAAAAACCAACTGCACCTGGAGAAGCTCTTAACATTTTGGAAACATTCAAGCTTTGGAGGAAACAAAACTGGGTTCCTTTGGAGATTTATTTGAAATCGTATGATGAGGGATGCAGGACTGGATCTCTGCAGACTAGCTGTAGACATTTTTATCCTACTTCTGTGGTAAAGCGGTAAGCTTTAGCTTTGAAACCCTGGCTGCTTCTTAGAGGCTCAAGCTACTACAGAGAGGTAGATAAAAATTGCAGATGGACAAAACACCCCCTTTTCTTTAGGTTGGTGCTGAATGTTAGGTTTTCTGGAATGATGAGGTAGCAAATAAGGTCCTCTGTGCTAAATAAGATTGAAAAGCACTCGAGAAAGGGATAGAAGAGTATCGAGTGGCACTAATGCCAGCAATACAATGAACATCATGTACCTCATTACATTGGAGCTATTTCTTGCTCTGATCTCTGTTGGTTGGGTAAAGAGTCCAAGTTGCTTTGATGGGCAAACAAGTATTTTACCAATGTGGGACACTGCCTTTGTAGAGACTCAGAAGCCTCTAAGTGGTCTGTTTGCTTTTTTATCCTATGTCCCCACCCCCATGCCATCCCCTTCTTGTGTACAGGGACTTTCACTGCTATATTTCCAGGGCCTGGGACATTCCTGCATATAGTAGATGTTTAATAGACATTTGCTAAATGAATAAATACAAGCTTTCAATTGATAAATTTTGTTTCATTCTGGCATTTGGTTTGGAGTTACTATTTCTATATTAATTCTCAATGTTCATATCCTCACAAAATGGCTTTGAGTGTTATGTTCCTATGTGAATATTTCACCTTCGTGAGATCACCAAGGAGATACCTTTTAACCTTTATTCTTGCCTGGTAGGGTCAGTTTTTCCAAGTTTTAAAGTATGATATGAAGTCCCCCAGGGTATACTCTCTTTTCTTCAAATTATATCTGAAGAAAATTCTCTATGAGGTATTGAATAACGTCATTCTGAAAGTGTGGGCTACGTTCTGGCACTTAGAATTAGAAGCTCTAATTCTATCTCCGTGTTGTAGAATTTCCTTAGTCACTTTGGAAATAGCCTGTATAAGAGATGTCACCTAATCGTCTATCCAGTGCTCTTCATTTTTCATGTTACATCTGTTTGTGTGATGATTTAATTACTGTTGGTCTTCTCCACTAGTCTGAAGAAGGCAGCCGCATGCCAGTTTCTGCTCACCTTTACATTCCTAAAAACCCTACATAGTATGCAGGACTTAACAGGTACTCCATAGTATTTGTTAAATAAGTGAATTTTCTCTAAGTGATGCTCTATAGTAATCAGTGTTAGAGATTTAAAGGTAAACAAGATATCCTCCTTCTCCTCAAAAAGTATAGTTAATACAAATATGCAAATAACTATGATGCTAGGTCTATTGAGGTAATTATGTGCTTCAAGCTTACAGTTAATACTGACAAAAATATGGAAACTCTTTCCATAGTATTCAGGAAAATTCAGATAAATGTACAAATGTCAATTAAGCAAGCTTCTCTACTTCTCCTAACTAGGTAAATAATGAATCTCTCTCTCTCTTTTTTAACTGGAAGAAAGCAAGAGATCTTATATTAAATTCTGAAGTTAAAACAGACAAAACCCAAAAGCATCTTTCTCCCTTATCATCAAGATTTGAAATTGCATAATTATTTGACACTACACCTTGTTCTTTCTACATTCAAGCTCTTTTCCCAGACTTATTTGGTTTATTTCTGTGTTACCTGTAAAAAATGGTCTCTGTCTATACTTTTTACTCTTTAATGCTAATTTTCATTTGAATCATATGTTATTATTTCTAGTCTCCTGCTTTCTTTCTATGATTCAGGCTCCACATTTTGGCTAGCAATACCACGTGCCTGAGTTACCTTAGATCGTTCCACTTGCCAAAATAGCGTTCTGAATTTGTGATGTGTTAGTTATAGAGAATCAGGATTTTTTCTATTAAAAGTTTGAATCTCATTTCCTACAATAGATGCTAATTAAAATATATGAGACAACCATGGAAACACCAAGAATCCATACCAATAATTTATACATCTACTCATATTAATCATTAGCAAAGAGAAGATAACTTATTGATGATGGCTATAGGCCTTCTTCCTCTAAAAATGCATGGGCAGACTTCCACTTCCAGCCAGGATTGAGTAAAGGACCAGGACCCTTCTACCTGAAACAATTTAAAAGCTGGGAAAAATCACAATTTTAAGACCTTGGATACCAGGCAATGAAGAGATGTGAAATGATTGAAGTGATACTGTGATTACTCAAATTTCTGCCTAGACAGAGTTTTCCGGTCACGGTGTGCAAAGAGGAAATCCATGCAGAGCCTAGCATTATCCCTGGGTTGAGGGGACAGGTCTGGGAGTCTGAGGAGGACAAGGCAGCTAAAGTTGCTACAAGGCATAGTACCAGAGAGGAGAGAGCTGCACAGAGAGATGACTCTAAAGCTATGCAGAGGAATCCTTTTAAATCTTCAGCAGAAGAAACCACCTGAAAAAATTATAGGGAACAATCCTTGGAGCTGACACACAGCTGGGAATAGTTCCTTCTCCCATCAGTCACAGTAGAATCCTTATTATTCACAGGGCATGTGACACAGTATCAAGAACAGTTTTACCTTAGTAATGGGGCAAAATTCGATTAAATGGTACTCTAGTCTTGCCCAAAAAGCTTAAAAGGAAGACCTGAAAGGATCAAACTCTTTCAAAGTTATTTAACTATATCCTAGTTACAAAACTCAAGAATGCTTATAAGCATCTAAGTATCCAGCATCCAGCAAGGTAAAATTTATAGTGTCTGGCGTCCAGTCAAAAGCTTCCAGTGTACAAAGAAGAAGTATAATATCTTTGAAAATGAGGAGAAAATTCAATTAATAGAAACAAATCCAGAAATGACATATTATAGATTTAATAGACAAGAACGTTAAAAGTTATTTTTTTTGCATTCCATACATTCAAGAAACTAGAAAATATATTGAGCTTATTTAGTAAGACATTGAAGATATCTGTCTAAAATCAAACTTCTACAGATGAAAACTATAATAACTGATATAAAAAATACCCTGGCTGGTATTAACAACCAAGTAGACAGTATGGAAGCAACAATTCATAAACCTGTAAACATAGCAATAGAAACTGTCAAAAATGAAACAAAGAGGAAAAAAAAGACAAAAACAAAAGCATAGCATTAGTGAGCTGTGAGATAACTTCAAACCGCCTAATGTATATGTAATTGGAATCCCTGAAAAAAGGGCAGAAGGAGAAACAATTTTTGAAGAAATAATGGCCCAAATTTTCCAAATTTGATGAAAACTATAAACCCACAGATCCAGAATGTCAACAAACCTTAAGCACAAGAAACATGAAAAAAACTACACCAAGGGGTATTCTGTTCAAATTGATTAAAACCAGTGATAAGGGTATCTTCAAAGTATCTAGAGGAAAAAGGTACATTATATACAGAAGAATAAGAAGGAAGAGTTATAGCATACTTTTTTCAGAAATAATACAAGTCAGAAGATAGTGGAACAACATCTTTAAAGTATTGGAAGAAAATAACCCAGAATTCTATACACAGAGAAAATACTATTCAAAAAGGAAAACAAAAATAAATGGTTTTCAGATACCAAAACTTTAAAAAAAAATCAGCAGCAGCAGAACTGCAAGAAATGTTAAAGGAAACCCTTACAGGAAAAAAGAAAATGGTATTAGTGGAAGCCTGAGTCTGCACAGAGAAATGAAAAGCACTAGAAATACTTACTGTGTGGGTTAATATGAAATGTCTTTTTTCATCTTATTTAAATCTCTTTAAATGATAATAGGTTATTTAAAGCAAGATAATAACAATGTATTATGGGATTTATAACATATGTAGAAGTAGAACATACGACAAAAATATCACAAAGGCCAGGAAATGGAACTATACAATTGTGTGGTTCGTATATTAAGTATAGTATCACTTAAAGATATATAGTATCACTTAAAGATGGATAAGTGGTATAGAATGGTATAGAATCACTTAAAGATAAATAAGATAAAATACATACTATGATTCTTTAAAAACACAAGAAGCTATAACAAATAGGCCAACAAAGGAAAGAAAAGGAAATCATTTTAAAATATCACACACAATGCAGAAAAAGAGGAAAAATAGGAATAAAGAACAGATGTAATAGATAGAAAACTGAACCAAATGCATCAATAATTCTGTTAAACATAAATGGACTAAAACCCCCAATTAAAAGGCAGTAATTAACAGATTGCATTAAAAAAGCAAGACTGAACTATGTGTTGCCATTTTAATTATAAAGAAAAATTAAGTTAAAAATAAAAGGATGGAAAAATATATATTAAGCTAATGCAATCAAAAGAGAGTTGGAGTGTCCATATTAATATTAAACAAATTAGAGTTCAGAGCAAAGAATATTACAAGGTATAAAGAAAGATATTTCTTAGTGATAAAGTGCTAATTAATCAAGAGGGCACACAATTACTAAATGTTTGTGCTGTAGTAACAAAACTTACAAATTCATAAATCAAGTACTGATACAATTACAAGAAGATAAGAATATACAATTTGGGGCAGAGATTCCAATACTTTTCTCAATAATCGATAGTACAAGTAGACAGAAAATCAGTAAGGATATAAAAAACTTGAATCACACCATAAATCAACTTGACCTAATTGACATTTAAAACACTCCATCCAACAGGAGAATATACATCCCTTTCAAGTGTTGACAGAACATCTACCAAAATTGACTCTCTTCTGAGCCACAGAGCAAGTCTCAAATTTAAAAAACATTCTTATTACACCCTGTTCTCTGACTATGATGGAATTAGTTTAGAAATAAATATTAGAAATATATTGGTAAAGTCCTCAAATATAAGGAAACTAAATAACACACTTATCTACAACTCCTGGGACCAAGAAGAAATGAAAAAGGGAAATTAGAGATTATTTTGAGCTGAATAGAAATAGAAAAAATATTAAAATTTGTACCAATGAAAATTTGCCACCAAAATAATAATCTTAGTTTTCACATTTATGAAACTAGAGAAAGACAAATTAATCACAAAGTAAGTAGAAGAAAGTAAATAATAAAGTTTACAGCAGAAGTCATTGAAATTCAAAACAGAAAAAACAATAGAAAAAAGTTAATGAGGAAGAAAGCTGGGTGTTTTTTGTTTTGAGATCAATGAAACTAATAAAGCTCTAGCAAGACCGATCAGGGAAAAAGGAGAAAAGAAACAAATTATCATTATCAGGAATAAGAGATAGACATCACTACAGATTCTACTAATATAAAAGAATGTAAAGGAAATACTATGAATAATTTTATGCCATTAAATTCAATTATTTAAATAAAATATACAAATTCCTTAAAAGTTGCAAACAGTAGACATTTACTCAAAAGGAAATACACAACCTGAATAGTTCCATATCTGCTAAATAAATTAAACCATTAGCTTAAAATTTCCCTACAAAGAAAACTCCAGGCCTAGACAGCTTTATGGGTAAAGTCTCCCAAATAGTTAAGGAAGAAATTATACTAATTTTATGCAAAATCTTCCAGAAAATTGAAAAGGAAGAAATACTTCCCAACTCAGCATTACTCAAAGACATTACAAGAAAACTACTGACCAGTATCCCTCATGAATATAGATAAACAGATTCTTAATAAATTTTTATCAAATAATCAATGGTATATAAAATAGATAACACATTATGACCATGTGAGGTCTAGAAATGCAAAATTAGTTTGAAAAAAAATCAGTGTGCTTCACCACAAAGAGAAAGGGAAACTACATTCCAGGGTATGCAGAAAAAGCATTTGCCAAAATCCAGCATCCTTCCTGATAAAAGCTACATCAAACTTAGTGATAAAACACTGAACACTTTTCTTCTAACATAAGAGGAACATGGTAAGAAGGATGTCCATTTTCACCATTTCTATTCAGCATTGCACTGGAAGTTTTAGTTAGTGAAATAAAGCAAGAAAAAGGAATTAAAGACATGCTGCTTGGAAATTAAGGAGCACAGTTATCTTACTCATAAACTCTCTGGTCATCTATGTAGAAAATGCTATGGAATCTCCAAAAAAGATCCTAGAGCTAATAAAGGATTTAACAAGGCTGTAGGATACAAGATCAATATATAAATATCAGTTGTATTTTTATATACTATCAATTAACAATCAGAAATTGAAATTAAAAACAATATCATTTACAATAGCAGCAAAAATATGAAATGTTTAGGGATATATCTAATAAAAATGTGGAAGGCCTATATGCTGAAAACAAAATATTGCTACAAAATATTACTGAGAGAAATTATATAAGTGAGTGATGAACACTATACTATACACTATACGCTATACTGTGTTCATGGATCAGAAAGCACAATATTATTATTATTATTTGTTTTAATTTTATTGGAGTATAGTTGATTTACAGTGCTGTGTTAGTTTCAGGTTTACAGCAAAGTGATTCAGTTATACATACACATATATTCATTCTTTTTTAGATTATTTTCTCATATAGGTTATCACAGAATATTGAGTAGAGTTCCCTGTGCTATACAGTAGGTCCTTTTTGGTTATCTATCTTATATATAGTAGTGTATGTACGTTCATCCCAACTCCTGATTTATCCCTCCTCCACCACGTTTCACCTCTGGTAAGCATAACTTTGTTTTCGATATCTATAAGTCTGTTTCTGTTTTGTAAATAAGTTCATTTGTATCATTTTAAAAATTAGATTCCACATATGAGTGATATCATATGATATTTATCTTTGTCTGACTTACTTCACTTAGTATGATAATCTCTAGGTCTACCCATTTTGCTGCAAATGACATTATTTCATTCTTTTTTATGGCTAATATTCCACTGTATATATGTACCACATCTTTATCCATTCGGTGGACATTTAGCTTGCTTCCATGTCTTGGCTATTGTAAATAGTGCTACAGTGAACACTGGGGTGCATTATCTTTTTGGATTATGGTTTTCTCCAGATATATGCCCAGGAGTAGGATTGCTGGATCATATGGTAGTTCTATTTTTAGTTTTTTAAGGAACCTCCATACTGTTCTCCATAATGGTTGTACCAATTTACATTCACACCAACAGTGTAGGAGGATTCCCTTTTTTCCACACCCTCTCCAGCATTTATTGTTTGTGGACTTTTTGGTGATGGCTATTCTGACCAGTTTGCGATAATACCTCATTGTAGTTTCGATTGCATATCTCTGATAATTAGTGAGGTTGGACATCTTGTCATATGCTCTTTGGCCATCGGTATGTCTTCTTTGGAGAAATGTCTATTTAGATCTTCTGCCCATTTTTTGATTGGGTTGGGTTTTTTTTGACATAGAGCTGCATGAGCTGTTTGTATATTTTGGAGATTAATCCCTTGTCGGTCACTTCATTTGCACTTTCTCCCATTCTGTGCATTGTCTTTTCATTTTGCTTGTGGTTTCCTTTGCTGTGCAGAAGCTTTTAAGTTTAATTAGGTCCCATTTATTTTTGTTTTTATTTTCATTACTCTAGTAAGTGGATCAAAAAAGATATTGCTGCAATTTATGTCAGAGAATGTCCTGCCTATGTTTTCCTCTAAGAGTTTTATAGTGTCTGGCCTTACATTTAGGTCTTTAATCCATTTTGTATTTATTTTTGTGTATGGTTTTAGAGAATGTTCTAATCTCATTTTTTTTACATGTAGCTGTCCCGTTTTCCCAGCACCACTTATTGAAGAGACTGTCTTTTCTCCATTATATATGCTTGCCTTCTTTGTCATAGATTAATTGACTATAGGTGCATGGGTTTATTTCTGGGCTTTCTATCCTGTTCCATTGATCAGTGTTTCTGTGTTTGTGCCAGTACCATACTGTTTTGATTACTGTAGCTTTGTAGTATAGCCTGAAGTTAGGGACTCTGATTCCTCCAGCAACATTTTTCTTTCTCAGAATTGCTTTGGCTATTTGGGGTCTTTTGTATTTACAAATAGATTTAATTTTTTTTTTTTTTTTTGCTCTAGTTCTGTGAAAAATGCCACTGGTAATTTGCATTGAATCTGTAGATTGCCTTGGGTAGTATAGTCATTTTGACAATATTGATTCTTCCAATCCACGAACATATTATATCTTTCCATCTGTATGTGTCATCTTCAATTTCTTTCATCAGTGTATAAGAGTATAGGTCTTTTGTCTCCTTAGGTAGGTTTAGTCCTAGGTCTTTTATTCTTTATGATGTGATGGTAAATAGAATTGTTTCCTTAAGCACAATACTGTTCAGATATCAATTCTCCCCAGATTTATCTATAAAGTCAACTTAATACAAATGAAAATCCCAGTTATGTTTTTGGTAGAAATTTATAAGCTGATTCTAAAATTCACATGGAAATGCAAAGAAACTGGAATAGCCAAAACAGTTTTATTTTATTTTATTTTATTTAAAATTTTTATTTTATATTGGAGCATAGTTGATTAACAACGTTGTGTTAGTTTCAGGTGTACAGCAAAGTGATTCAGTTATACATATACTTGTATCTATTCTTTTTCAAATTCTTCACCCATTTAGGTTATTACAGAATATTGAGCAGAGTTCCCTGTGCTATACACTTGGTCCTTGTTGGTTATCTATTTTAAATGTAGTAGTCCAAAAAAGTTTTTAAAAAAATGAATAAAGTTGGAGGACTTACAGCTCCTAATTTCAAGACTTATGATAAAGTTATAGTAGTCAAGAGAATATGGCATTAGTGTCAAAGCCAAGAAATAGATCAGGACAGATATTTCAGAACTAGAGCTCCACATAAATGGTTAATTGGTTTTTGACAAAGGTGCAAAGGCAATTCCAAGGATAGTCTTTCAACAAATAATCCTGGACTAACTGAATATCCGTATGCACAAATATGAAATTGAACAATATATTGCACCATATACAAAAATGAGTCAAAATGGATCATAAACCTATATGTAAGATGTAAAAATCTAGAAAAAATATTTTAGGGTAAAATCTTTCTGACCACTGGAAGAATCATAAAACGTAAAGAGGAAGCTTTCTGGAGTAATAGATATATCCATGATCTTGATAGTATGATGGTTTTGTGCGTGTATTCATATGTCAAAACATATAAAATTGTACATTGTACATGTCATGCAGTTTATTTTATGCCACTTATTTCTCAATAAAATGGTTTAAAAAACACATGGGCAGATACAGAATTTTACATGTAATTACAAATGGGTGGATAGATTAACTTGAAGCCCGACAGTGAGAATCCTTGCCTGGGAGTAAGTAAATAAAAATAAGCAATCATTTTCTGAAGAACCAAAATAATAATAATAGTAGTAATTATAATAGCTAACACAGCACTTAATATGTGTCAGGCACTTTTCTAAGTGATTTACATTTTAAGTCATTTAAAAATTTTGATAACCATATGATATATGTAGTATTATTCTCTTAATTTTACACACTGAGGCGAAGAAGGTTTCAGCAACTTGTCCAAAGTAACCCAGCTAGTTTGTAACTGATCTGGCATTCAAATATAGGCATTTTGGCATTTTCACTCCAGGGTCAGTGTCCTGAATCAACATCCTAAATTGTCTCTCTAAGATGAAGCCTTCTTTAATGATAAGGGTGGTGTGTATGCCACCACTTTTCTTTTCAAATCAAGTATAATAATAGGACTTTCATAAATACAGATAGAGCCTAGTGGATTTTGAAATTAAGTAATCCCATTTTTCCAATACAGTTTAGGAAATCATGGATCAAATTTCTTCATTATCATAGGTGATATCTAAAGAAGTTTTCATTGCCAAAAATCAATCATATCTAACTGGGCTAGGAAAAGCAGTACTTTTTAAAAATAAGAACGTTAAGAAAGTGGAGTAAATAAGCATTTTCCCATTCAAAGTACTAGAAAAACTAGAAAAGAATTTGGGCTGCCATGTGTGTTGGTTGACCACTGATAGCTCATTAACACTTATTTAAGCATTTCCTCTAGGTATTTGAGCTTCTTATTAAATTTACACATTCTTCACAGAAACTCCTGACATTCATGGAATTTGTCTCAAGAAAGCCAGTTTTCCAGAAGTGATTTGTATGTATCACAAATCAAATTTCTTTATTCAAGTGCTGTCTCAGTAAAACTTCTGTCTACCAGACAGGTTCAGTCTAATATAGATCCGTTCCCTCAGGGGAGTTCACAAAGTTGCTAACACAAGAAAGTTTTATATATCTTAAGGAAATGTATTTCTCAGTTTATTTTATTTTCTCTTGTTAATTTTGTTTGTTTGATTGTCTGGCAAAGATCCCTCTAAAAAACTAAGTAGTATAAGGATTACTCACTATGAGGACAGGACTGTTTGTTATTTGCTAGCAGTACTGAACATGTACCATGTCCTGGTCACTGGGTTACCATTTTTCATACATTATCTCATTTAATATTCATAACAACTTGAAGAAACTAAATTTTTGAAAGATTAAGTAAATTGTGCAAGGTCATAGAGCTAGTAAGTGGAGGAAGAAGATCTGGATCCATGCATACCTGATTCTAGGCCTTTCAGCTCTTTCAGCTCTTAAAGGGTCTATCGATATAATTCTTTATTGAAGTATAGTTCATTTACAATATTGTGTAAGTTCCAGGTGTACATCAAAGCGATTCAGGTATCCACCTGTACATCAGGTGATTCAGGTAGATTCTTTTTCAGATTCTTTTCCCTGTTAGGTTATTACAAAATGTTGAGTACAGTTCCCTGAGTTCCCTGTGCTATATACAGTAGGTGCTCGTTGGTTATCTGTTTTATATATAGTAGCATGTACATGTTAATCCCAACTTCCTAATTTATCCCCCCCCCCACCTTTCCCTTTGGTAACCATAAATTTGTTATGGTCAATCGTTTTTACTCCAAAAATACTTCTAAAAGTAATAGAATGATTTTATGTAAAATTCTTTTGAGTTTGCTGTTGAATCCAAAGATAAAAATGAAGGGAAAAATGACCTGACATTAATACATGTATGAGGCTTAGATGGTAAAGTATTTTCAAAGTGTTGCAAATATAAGGCTCTTTGGGTGTTGATTTGGCAGTGAAGTTTGGGATTCTGTCATAAATATACCTGTCCTGCCAGTCTTTAAAAGATCTTTGTACAGTACAACTCCTCCTTTTACCAACTCAGTTTCTTCTATCATCTGCAGCATATGGATGGATGCTGTACCTATTTGAAAATACTCAAAATAAATCAAGACATAAATTAATAAGTGAAAGGACAGAAGATGTTCTTTGTTCTGAGAGTGTGATTATTTTTTTAAAAAAGAAAACCTGATGAAGATACAGGGATCATTCTCAGCAAATGAAACTCGTTTGACAAAGTGTCAACGTGTATTTATTGATGATGTCCCCAAATAATGTCCTAATTCACTCCTGGATTTATTGTGGAGAAATATCCAGGAGTCATTCATAATACCTGAGGACACCACTAGCATTAAATGGGTAGATGTGGGATGACAACAGCTAGGCATAGAGCAATCTATGGCTTGTCTCCCATTAGGAAACATTATATGCTGTAACCATTTCAGGGTGCTCTTACCATCACCTTCATGCTGGGGACAGATCTCTGTAAAATACTACTGTGCTTATATTGTATCTCTGTAAAGTACACAGTATAGCTCTGCTTAGCTCTTTTCAAAACCCAAACCTTTATCTAAAGAGGAAGAAAACTTTTGTCTTTTCTATCTCAGTTTCCTCTCCTGTCTAACTCATCATATAAGGCCTCTGAATGGTCCCATCAGTATTTTCTTACCTAGGAGAAGTAGTTATCAATAGCAAATAAATCATTCTTGCTTTCCATACAAGTGTTTTAAAAAGAAGTAACCTGGATTCCTTTGAAATACCTTTATTTCAGCAAGGGTGCCTTTGAATCCTTAGTGTATTTAGGGTTTTAAGTTTTTATTCTTCACAAAAATATTTTTTTCCTTTTGCCCTGTCACTCCAGAGCTCTAGCATTGAAAACACAACCTTGTGTTCAGAAAACCCCTGCATATTTATTGGCCTTGAAAGTATGCAACACATCTAGCCACATAATTGAAAATAATAAGGCCACGATAAATGGGATGGCCCCAGGGTAAAACACCCAAGGGATTCAATTGGTGTCGCTTTGCATCAATGTCCATGCATCATGGTAATTGAGGTAACATAACCAATTACCACATTTTAATTAGAGTTCTAAGAACTTGAGAAAATTTGCAATGAGACAGCTCACTTTAAAAAGAAAAAAAGCAAAGAAAGAAAGAATGAAAGAAAATTGGGGGGGGGGAATCCCACATATTTTGTTACCCAAGCTTGTTTCTTGCAAGAAGAGGTTACATAACATGATGTTTTGTGAGTCTTCTTTATTTCTAAAGCTTTTTCTATCTCTCAATCTTATTATTTGGTGATGCATTTTGAGATACCAAGTATTTTAAAATGCCATTTTGTGACTAAAGCAATAGCATTCTCACCCTATTATGACTGATGATTTTAGAAACTTATGACCAAAGAAATTCCCTAGAATATGCCTTGGCTTATAATTTCATTTCCCATCTAAGTGTTTCTCACCATCATAATTTAGGGATTTATTCTAAGTTTTAAGTCAGTGTCTGAACACAGTGACACATTATTAAATTACATATTTCTCTGGCTCTGGTTGCTAAACAAAAATAGACCTAGATTCCACCCCCCTCAAAATTAAAAGCAGAAAGAATTACAGCATTTAGAAAATAATTTTGACTTGTGGCAATTATTTTTATAACGGTAGAGTTTAAGTGAAAAACCTCCTGTAAAATTTTAGTGCTGCTACATAATCAAGTAATTATGTAATTACTTATACTTAATTACTTACAAGAGAGATGGTTGTTAAAAAATCTTTATACATGTCAAAAACAACTTTCTTCCTTTAGAGTATTTCTAGCCAAGCTTCAAATACCAAATCTCTTTTAAAAGTAGTTTCCAATTGATTTATTTTTCTTTCATATATCCCTTACCATTTTTCTTCAATGTATGAAAGTGCATTATATACAGCTCTACATGTCCTCTCTCCTGTTTCCACTCATAATAGCCAAAAAAAAAGAAGGAAGGCAGGGAAAGAGGGGCAGAGGGAGGGTGGAAAGGGAAAGGGGGAAAGGAAGAAAGAAGGAAAGAAACAATTTTAAATTACCGTTGAAGATCTTGAGGTTAAATATAAGAAACGTGTCCTTAATGTGAGCATTTCCAGTAGACAGAGTAAATTTTCAAGAGAAGCTGAGGAATTTTCTTTCCTTGAGTATTACAATAGAATGTGATGACTAAGAGCTTGGGCCAGACTTTGCCACTTAGTTTCTATGTGATTGTGGCAAATTATTTAACTTTTCTATGCCTCAGCTTCTTCATATGTGAGATGGAGATAACAGTAATACCTACCTTGGGTTTGATAAGGTTTAAATGAATTAATAGGTGAAAAGTTCTTTGAACAACTGCTGCCACAGGGTCAATAAATGTTAGCTGCTATTATTGTTTATGTTATTGTAGGAACCAAGTCTTATTTATCTTTTAGTTATCTAGAAATTGATACATTGTGTGGCATACTAGGCAATTAATATATTTTTGCTTAATAAACACATGAACAAATGACAGAGAAGTGAGTAGTTGAGGAAATCCTGAATTAAGTGATAGATTCCATGGTTGGCATAACCACCCATGCTTATCTTCCTCCTTTTCATTCAGAATTGGCCAAAGCATTATTTTGTTCTTTTTTAATGGCTGAGTAATATTCCATTGTGTATATATACCACATCCTCTTTATCCATTCCTCCCTCAATGGACATTTAGGTTGCTCCCATGTCTGGCTACTGTAAATAATGCTGCCATTTGCAGCAACATGGATGGGCCTAGAGACTGTCATACTGAGTGAAGTAAGTCAGAAAGAGAAATATCATATGATATCACTTATCTGTGGAATCTAAAAAAATGGTACAGATGAACCTATTTACAAAACAGAAATAGAGTCACAGATGTAGAAAACAAACTATGGTTACCAAGGGGGAAAGTGGTGGGAGGGATAAATTGGGAGATTGGGATTGACATGTCCACACTACTATACATAAAATAGGAAACTAATACGAACCTACTGTATAGCACAGGGAACTCTACTCAATATTCTGTAATGACCTATATGGAAAAAGAATCTAAAAAAGAGTGGGTATATGTATATGTATAACTGATTCACTTTGCTCTACAGCAGAAACTAACACAACACGTAAATCAGCTGTACTCCAATAAAAATTAATTAAAAGAAAAAGAATTGGCCAAAGCTAAACCAGTTGAATTAATTAGCCACACTCCTCTCAGCACTGGTTGATTTAGTTGATTTTCTCTATTATTCTGTTTTCAATTTCGTTGATTTTTGTTCTAATTTTTACTATTTCTTTTTTCCTGCTTGTTTTAGAGTTAAATTGCTCTTTTTTTCTCAGTTTCCTAAAGTAGGAGCTTAGGTTACTGATTTTTAGATCTTTCTTCTTTTCTAATATAGGCATTTAATGCTATAACTTTCCCTGTAAGCACTACTTTTGCTGCATCTCAGAAATCTTGATAAATTACATTTTCATTTTTATTTAGTTTAAAATATTTTAAGGGACTTCCCTGGTGGTGCAGTGGTTAAGACTTCACCTTCCAATGCAGGGGTGTGGGTTCAACCCCTGGTCATGGGACTAAGATCCCACATGACTTATGGCCAAAAAACCAAAACATAAAACAGAAGCAATATTGTAACAAATTCAATAAAGACTTTAAAAAATGGTCCACATCAAAAATAAAATCTTTAAAAAAATAAATTAAAAAAATATTTTAAACTTTCTCTTGATATTTCTTTAACTGTGTTATTTAGAAATTTGTTGTTTAATCTCCAAATATTTGGGAATTTTTCAGCTTTCTGTTATTGATTTCTAGTTTAATTCCATTGTGGTCTGAGAACAATACATTGTGTGATTTCTATTCTTTTAAATTTGTTAAGGTGTGTTTTGTGGCTCAGAATGTGGTCTGTCTTGGTAAATGTTCCATGTGAGTTTGAGAAGAATATGTATTCTGCTGCTAAAATATTCTACAAATGTCAATTAAGATCAAGTTGATTAAAGTGAGAGAGTGAAATGGACATATATACACTACCAAATGTAAAATCGTTAGTTAGTGGGAAGCAGCCACATAGCACAGGGAGATCATCTCGGTGCTTTGTGACCACCTAGAGGAGTGGGATAGGGAGGGTGGGAGGGAGGGAAACACAAGAGAGAAGAGATATGGGGATATAAGTATATGTATAGCTGATTCACTTTGTTATAAAGCAGAAACTAACACACCATTGTAAAGCAATTATACTCCAGTAAAGATGTTAAAAAAAAAAAAAGATCAAGTTGATTGATAGTGTTATTCAAGTCAACTATTTCCTTACTAGTTTTCTGCCTGATTGATATATCACTTACTGAAAGAATGTTGATTAATCTATCAGTTACCAAAAGAGCTAAGATCAGAAGTCCTCAGCACTAGTTGAAATCCAGCCATAATAGTGGATTTTCTGTTTCTCCTTGCAGTTCTGTCAGTTTTTGTCTCATGTATTTTGATATCCTCTTGTTGGATACATACATGTTTAGGATTATTGTCTTCTTGAAGAATTGATCCCTTTATTATTATACTGCCCCTTTTTATCCCTGATAATTTTCCTTGTTTTTTGAGTCTGCTTTGTCTGAAATATATATAGCTACTCCAGCTTTCTTTTTTGTTGTTGTTGTTGTGTTGGAAGTCATTTCAATTTTTTAAAATTTTATTTTAAAAATTTTATTTCAGCTTTCTTTTGATTAATGTTAGTATGGTATATCTTTATCCATTCTTTTAACTGTTCTGAGTCTTTGCATTTAAAGTGAGGTTCTATAGACAACATATAGTTGGATCTTATTCTTTTATCTATGCTGAAAATCTCTAGCTTTTAATTGCATTATTTAGATCATCCACATTTAAAGTGATTATTAATATAGTTGGATTAATATCTATCATGTTTGTTTTTTTCCCTTTGTATTCCTAGAAATGCCTGAATTCTATAATTGAAATTGTTATTGATTTCATTGTATATATAATTACATGTTATATACATATTATATACTATAATGTTATATATGTTATAGTATATATAACGAATATATGTTATATTATTTTGCTGTAATTAATGATAATATTCAACAAGTGTTTAAAATTTGAATTTCCAACAAATATTTACAAGATAGCCATAAGCTAACTTTTGTTCAAAATCTCCTTCCAAGTCTGTAAGGCTGTCTTTTCTTCTGCTCTCTTAAATACTACAGGTAATGACTGGTTGAGGACAGCATCAATTTATATCATTTCTTTTAAGGAATAGTAAATTATCCAAAAATGGGAATGAAATAATGCTTACAAATTATTTGTATCCCATATATAAAGATAGAACACAATATAGAACACAAAATCAAAATGTATATCATGATAAACATAAAGATTCTAAAAGATTTTGTTGAAGTATAGAAGTAATTCATTTGTTAACAGAAGTCATAATTTTTTTTTATTCAAACAGAAAGTCACAAAAATTATATTCATCCTCATCAGGTCACTCAGTCCCGTGTAATTAATATTTTTTTCATCTTGATCTTTTGTTAGCACTTTTATGAATTCATCAGTTTTCCATTAGAGTTCTGAAAATGCTTATTCATTCAATTCAACGGTATAGTCAGTTACCAGAAACCTGTGCTTGTCAGAGTCTTTTCCATGAATTCCTTGAAGATCAAACCCTTTTATAGGAACATTTTTGCAAAAGCATCAGAGTACATCCAGAACTGTCTGTAAATGACAAAAGACTTAAAAATGACCATGGTTAAAGATTTGATGACAGTTCATAATAAGTCAATTGACAAGGAAATTTAGTTATTTCTGAGATGAACATTTTAAAATAACAACTAGAATTATGACTTATAACATTATACCAGAACATATAATATTTTTAGGAATTTCATGTAATGTCTGAAACATTTATATTAACGTATTTCCATACAAATAACCCACAGAAAGTTTAGTATTAGTTGTTTTTTTAAAATTTTTAATTTAATTTTATTTATTTTTTTATACAGCAGGTTCTTATTAGTCATCAATTTTATACACATCAGTGTATACATGTCAATCCCAATCACCCAATTCATCACACCACCATCACCACCCCCCCACAGCTTTCTCCCCTTGGTGTCCATATGTTCTCTACATCTGTGTCTCAACTTCTGCCCTGCAAACCGGTTCATCTGTACCATTTTTCCAGGTTCCACATACATGGGTTAATATACAATATTTGTTTTTCTCTTGCTGACTTACCTCGCTCCATATGACAGTCTCTAGATCGATCCACATCTCTACAAATGACCCAATTTCATTCCTTTTTATGGCTGAGTAACATTCCATTGTATATATGTACCTCAACTTCTTTATCCATTCGTCTGTCTATGGGCATTTAGGTTGCTTCCATGACCTGACTATTGTAAATAGTGCTGCAATGAACATTGGGGTGCATGCATCTTTTTGAAGTATGGTTTTCTCAGGGTATATGCCCAGTAGTGGGATTGCTGGGTCACATGGTAATTCTATTTTTAGTTTTTAAAGGAATTTCCATACTGTTCTCAATAGTGGCTGTATCATTTACATTCCCACCAACAGTGCAAGAGGGTTCCCTTTTCTCCAACCCTCTCCAGCATTTGTTGTTTGTAGAGTTTCTGATGATGCCCATTCTAATTGGTGTGAGGTGATACCTCATTGTAGTTTTGTTTTGCATTTCTCTAATAATTAGTGATGTTGAGCAGCTTTTCACGTGCTTCTCGGCCATCTGTATGTCTTCTTTGGAGAAATGTCTATTTGGGTCTTCTGCCCATTTCTGGATTGGGTTGTTTGTTTCTTTAATATTGAGCTGCATGAGCTGTTTATATATTTTGGAGATTAATCCTTTGTCCACTGATTCGTTTGCAAATATTTTCTCCAATTCTGAGCATTGTCTTTTTGTCTTGTTTATGGTTTCCTTTGCTGTGGAAAAGCTTTGAAGTTTCATTAGGTCCCATTTGTTTATTTTTGTTTTTATTTCCATTACTCTAGGAGGTGGATCAAAAAAGATATTGCTGTGATTTATGTCAAAGAGTGTTCTTCCTATGTTTTCCTCTAAGAGTTTTATATTGTCCGGTCTTACATTTAGGTCTCGAATCCATTTTGAGTTTATTTTTGTGTATGGTGTTACAGAGTGTTCTAATTTCATTCTTTTACATGTAGCTGTCTAGTTTTGCCAGCATCACTTATTGAAGAGATTGTCTCTTCTCCATTGTATATCCTTGCCTCCTTTGTCATAGATTAGTTGACCATAGGTGTGTAGGTTTATCTCTGGGCTTTCTATCTTGTTCCATTGATCTGTGATTCTGTTTTTGTACCAGTACCATATTATCTTGATTACTCTAGCTTTGTAGTATAGTCTGAAGTCAGGGAGTCTGATTCCCCCCGCTTGATTTTTTTCCCTCAAGACTGCTTTGGCTATTTGAGGTCTTTTGTGTCTCCATACAAATTTTAAGATTTTTTTTGTTCTAGTTCTGAAAAAATGCCATTGGTAATTTGATAGGGATTGCATTGAATCTGTAGATTGCTTTGGGTAGTATAGTCATTTTCACAATATTGATTGTTCCAATCCAAGAACATGGTATATTTCTCCATCTCTTGGTATCATCTTTAATTTCTTTCATCAGTGTCTTATACTTTTCTGCATGCAGGTCTTTTGTCTCCCTAGGTAGGTTTATTCCTAGGTATTTTATTCTTTTTGTTGCAGTGGTAAATGGGAGTGTTTTCTTAATTTCACTTTCAGATTTTTCATCATTAGTGTGTAGGAATGCAAGAGCTTTCTGTGCATAAATTTTGTACCCTGCAACTTTACCTAATTCATTGATTAGCTCTAGTAGTTTTCTGGTGGCATTTTTAGGATTCTCTATAGTATCATGTCATCTGCAAACAGTGACAGTTTTACTTCCTCTTTCCAATTTGTATTCCTTTTGTTTCTTTTTCTTCTCTGAGTGCCATGGCTAAGACTTCCAAAACTATGTTGAATAATCATGGCGAGAGTGGATACCCTTGTCTTTTTCCTGATCTTAGAGGAAATGCTTTCAGGTTGTCACCATTGAGAACGATATTTGCTGTGGGATTGTTGTATATGGCCTCTATTGTGTTGAGGTAGGTTCCCTCTATGCCCACTTTCTGGAGAGTTTTTATCATAAATGGGTGTTGAATTTTGTCAAAAGCCTTTTCTGCGTCTATTGAGATGATCATATGGTTTTTCTTCTTCAATTTGTTAATATGGTGTATCACACTGATTGATTTGCATATATTGAAGAATCCTTTCATCCCTGGGATAAATCTCACTTGATCATGGCATATGATTCTTTTAATGTGTTGTTGGATTCTGTTTGCTAGTATTTTGTTGAGGATTTTTGCATCTATATTCATCAGTGATATTGGTCTTTAATTTTCTTTTTTTGTAGTATCTTTGTCTGGTTTTTGTATCAGGGTGATGGTGGCCTCGTAGAATGAGTTTGGGAGTATTCCTCCCTCTGAAATTTTTTGGAAGAGTTTGAGAAGGATGGGTGTTAGCTCTTCTCTAAATATTTGATAGAATTCACCTGTGAAGCCATCTGGTCCTGGACTTTTGTTTGTTGGAACATTTTAAATCACAGTTTCAATTTCATTACTTGTGGTTGGTCTGTTCATATTTTCTGTTTCTTCCTGGTTCAGCCTTCAAAGGTTATACCTTTCTAAGAATTTGTCCATTTCTTCCAGATTGTCCATTTTATTGGCATAGAGTTGCTTGTAGTATTCTCTTAGGATGCTTTGTATTTCTGTGGTGTCTGTTGTAACTTCTTCTTTTTCATTTCTAATTTTATTGATTTGAGTCCTCTCCCTCTTTTTCTTGATGACTCTGGCTAATGGTTTATCAATTTTGTTTATCTTTTCAAAGAACCAGCTTTTAGTTTTATTGATCTTTGCTATTGTTTTGTTTCTATTTCATTTATTTCTGCTCTGATCTTTATGATTTCTTTCCTTCTGCTAACTTTGGGTTTTGTTTGTTCTCTTTCTCTAGTTCCTTTAGGTGTAAGGTTAGATTGTTTATTTGAGATTTTTCTTGTTTCCTGAGGTAGGCTTGTATAGCTATAAACTTCCCTCTTAGAACTGCTTTTGCTGCATCCCGTAGGTTTTGGATCGTCGTGTTTTCATTGTCATTTTTCTCTAGGTATTTTTTGATTTCTTCAGGGATCTCTTGGTTATTTAGTAACGTATTGTTTAGCCTCCATGTGTTTGGGTTTTTTACGTGTTTTTCCCTGTAATTCATTTCTAATCTCATAGTCTTATGGTCAGAGGAGATGCTTGATATGATTTCAATTTTCTTAAATTTACTGAGGCTTTATTTATGACCCAAGATGTGATGTATCCTGGAGAATATTCCGTGCACACTTGAGAAGAAAGTGTAATCTGCTGTTTTGGATGAAATGTCCTATAAATATCAATTAAATCTATCTGGTCTATTGTGTCATTTAAAGCTTCTGTTTCCTTATTTATTTACATTTTGGATGATTTGTCCAGTGGTGTAAGTGAGGTGTTAAAGTCCCCCACTATTATTATATTACTGTCGATTTCCTCTCTTATAGCTGTTAGCAGTTGCCTTATGTATTGAGGTGTTCCTATGTTGGGTGCATATATATTTATAATCGTTATATCTACTTCTTGGATTGATCCCTTGATCATTATGTAGTGTCCTTCCTTGTCTCTTGTAACATTATTTGTTTTAAAGTTTATTTTATCTGATATGAGTATTGCTACTCCAGCTTTCTTTTGATTTCCATTTGCATGGAATATCTTTTTCCATCCCCTTACTTTCAGTCTGTATGTGTCCCTAGGTCTGAAGTGGATCTCTTGTAGACAGCATATATATGGGTCTTGTTTTTGTATCTATTCAGCAAGCCTGTGTCTTTTGGTTGGAGCATTTAATCCGTTCACATTTAAGGCAATTATCGATATGTATGTTCCTGTTACCATTTTCTTAATTGTTTTGGGTTTGTTTTTGTAGGTCCTTTTCTTCTCTTGTGTTTCCCACTTAGAGAAGTTCCTGTAGCATTTGTTGTAGAGCTGGTTTGGTGGTGCTGAATTCTCTTAGCTTTTGCTTGTCTGTAAAGCTTTTGATTTCTCCATCGAATCTGAATGAGATCCTTGCCGGGTAGAGTAATCTTGGTTGTAGGTTCTTCCCTTTCATCACTTTAAGTATATCATGCCCCTCCCTTCTGGCTTATAGAGTTTCTGCTGAGAAATCAGCTGTTAACCTTATGGGAGTTCCCTTGTATGTAATTTGTCATTTTTCCCTTGCTGCTTTCAATAATTTTTATTTGTCTTTAATTTTTGCCAATTACTATGTGTTATTGGCAAAATAACTATGTTACTATGTGTCTTGGCATGTTTCTCCTTGTGTTTATCCTGTATGGGACTTGCTGCAGTTCCTGGACTTGGGTGACTATTTCCTTTCCCATGTTAGGGAAGTTTTTTTTGTTTGTTTGTTTGTTTGTTTTTTTGTGGTACGCGGGCCTTTCACTGCTGTGGCCTCTCCTGTTGCGGAGCACAGGCTCCGGATGCGCAGGCTCAGCGGCCATGGCCCAGGGGCCCAGCCACTCCCCAGCATGTGGATCCTCCTGGACCGGGGCACGAACCCGGGTCCCCTGCTTCGGCAGGCAGACTCTCAACCACTGCGCCACCAGGGAAGCCCCCATGTTAGGGAAGTTTTTTACAATAATCTCTTCAAATATTTTCTTGGGTCCTTTCTCTCTCTCTTCTCCTTCTGGGACCCCTATAATGTGAATGTTGTTGTGTTTAATGTTGTCCCAGAGGTCTCTTAGGCTGTCTTCATTTCTTTTCATTCTTTTTTCTTTATTCTGTTCCGCAGCAGTGAATTCCACCATTCTGTCTTCCAGGTCACTTATCCATTCTTCTGCCTCAGTTATTCTGCTGTTGATTCCTTCTAGTGTAGTTTTCATTTCAGTTATTGTATTGTTCATCTGTTTGTTTGTTCTTTAATTCTTCTAGGTCTTTGTTAAACATTTCTTGCATCTTCTCGATCTTTGCCTCCATTGTTTTTCCGAGGTCCTGGATCATCTTCACTATCATTATTCTGAATTCTTTTTCTGGAAGTTTGCCTATCTCCACTTCATTTAGTTGTTTTTCTTGGGTTTTGTTTTTTTCCTTCATCTGGTACATAGTCCTCTGCCTTTTCATTTTGTCTGTCTTTGTATGAATGTGGTTTTCATTACACAGGCTGCAGGAGTGTAGTTCTTCTTGCTTTTGCTGTCTGCTCTCTGGTGGATGAAGCTATCTAAAAAGCTTGTGCAAACTTCCTGATGGGAGGCACTGGTGGTGGGTAGAGCTGGGTGTTGCTCTGGTGGGAAGAGCTCAGTAAAACTTTAATCCGCTTGACTGCTGATGGTTGGGGCTGGATTCCCTCCCTGTTGGTTGTTTGGCGTGAGGCAACCCAACACTGGAGCCTACCTGGGCTCTTTGGTGGGGCTACTGACAGACTCTGGGAGGGCTTACGCCAAGGAGTACTTCCCAGAACTTCTGCTGCCAGTGTCCTTTTCCCCACGGTGGACCACAGCCACCCCCCGCCTCTGTAGGAGACCCTCCAACACTAGCAGGTAGGTTTGGTTCAGTCTCCCCTGGGGTCACTGCTCTTTCCTCTGGATCCTGATGCGCACTACTTTATGTGTGCCCTCCAAGAGTGGAGTCCCTGTTTCCCCCAGTCCTGTCGAAGTCCTGCAATGAAATCCCACTAGGCTTCAAAGTCTGATTCTCTAGGAATTCCTCCTCCCATTGCCGGACCCCCAGGTTGGGGTGTAAGATTTTATTTTTTATGTAAGATTTTATTTTACCTTTAATTTTTCCTTCTTCAATGCTTTTTCCTTTATACAGATCCAAGTTTCTTACCAATATTTTTGTCCTTCTTCCTGAAGAACTTCTTTCAATATTTCTTGCAGGGCAGGTCTGCTGACAACGAATCCCTCAGTTTTTGTTTATCTGAGAAAGTCTTTATTTCTCCTTCACTTTTTAAGAAGTTTTGGGATATAGAATTATAGGTTAGTGATTTTTGTCTTTTGATAATTTATATATTTCACTACAATTTCTTCTTGCTTGCATGGTTTCTGATGAGAAGTCTGCTGTAATTCTTGTCATTGTTCCCCTATAAGGGAGATTTTTACCCACTCTGACTTCTTTCAAGATTTTCTTTCTCTTTGGTTTTTCTGCAGTATGAATATGATACACCTAGGTGTATATTTTTTTAGTGTTTATCCTGCTTCCTGGCTCATTGTTTTAGTGTCTCATTAATTTGGGAGTATTCTCAGCCTACTTCAAATATTCTTGGCCTCCATTCTCTCTGTCTTCTCTTTCTGGTATTCCAATTACGCATATATTGTACCCTTTGAAATTGTCCCAAAGTTCTTGAATGTCTGATTCTTATCACTTTTTCTCTTTGCATTTCAGTTTGGAATTTTTTGTTGACTTATCTTCAAGTCTACCAAAGGCATTCTTCACTTTTCTTTTACAGTTTTTTAAATATCTAACATTAAATTTTTATTCACTCTTAGAGTTTCTATCTCTCCGCTTACATTACCCATGTATTCTTACATGTTGTTTCCTTTTTCCATTAGAGCCCTTAATATTTGAAACATAGTTATTAAAAATTTTCTGTCCATTAGTCCCCAAATATTTGTCATATCTTTCTGATTCTGATGCTTGTTTTGTCTCTTCATATTGGTTCTTTTACTTTCCTTTCAGCATGCCTTGTAATTTTGTTGTTGTTGTTAAAGCTAGACATGACCTGTCAGGTGATAGAAATTGAAGTTAGTAAGGTTGAGGTTTTATGTTAATCTGGCTAGGAGTTGAGGTGTATTTCATGTTTCCCATAGCTGTAATTCTTTTATGCTGAGCTTCAAATTCCTTTGGTGTCCTTGTTTTTGTCTCCTGTATTGCCTTTGAGTTTTCCTATGAATTCTTCCTCAGACATCTTGCAGCTCTTTTAGCTCTGATCTGCTATTATTGTACTGGAACCCTTGTATAGTGATAATGATTGGGGGAGGAAAAGTGTTCTATAATTTTAAGGTTATCACTCAGTTTTAGTGGGCCTATGCTTGGGCTGTGACCTTCGTAAATGTTTCTTAGCTTCCTCACCTTCTTAGGTGAGACAGGAAGGCTACAGGGAGTGAAGTCAGAGAGGTGCCCTTCCCTCAGTTGGGATAAGGCTCTGGTAAAGATCTTTTTCCCAGCAAAGCCTTCGTTATGGAGAATGTTTTGGATATATTTCACAATGGTTACTCTTCCGCTCCCCCTGTCAGAACCACAAGGGAATCATTCTTGGCTCGTTACTGTGAGAACCTGCTGGGGTTCCTGGAGGTAAAACGCATGAAAATGTGTCCCACCCACTCCCACCCCCAAGACTATGGTCCCTAGGAGTATTTCACTCTCAAGCTGACCACATGCAGCCTTCAGCAAGTCACTGAAATTACTATTTAATAGTTGCTACCAATTTATGGCTCCAGTGACTTCAGCTCCAGATGATCAGATCTTATCTATGATTCTCTAGATTCACCTGTGTCTACAGATTTCAGGGTAACAGTTTGCCCTGCAACCTCAGTTCTCTGATGGGTCCAAGAAAAGTCACTGAGTTTCAATTTGCTTAGTTTTTCCTTCTTTTGAAGACAGGAGTGACAACTTCCAAAGCTCTTTACCTGTAGGAGCTAAAATAGAAGTCCTCAGCACTGGTGGAAATGAAGGCTTCTAGTCCAAGCTAGGACTTTAAAGCCTGATCCAAGGCTGCAGGATGTAAATCCAGGAGAAATCTAAGATACAGGATCAGGGTCAAGCAGTGCTAAGAATCCAGTTCTTAGAAAGCATCAATCCAAAAGGGCCTGGGCAAGAGGTTGAAACTCAGATTGAAGCAGAGGGACTGCAAGCAGAGAGGGCCCAAGGGCAATGAGAATGATTCCCTTTTGAAGACCTTTTCAACTGAGAATCTGAAGAAACAGAACTGTTAATGGTGGAAGTGGGTTTGAGCTGGAATGTAAACTCCCATTTACCTTAGTAATTTTTGTGTGACAAAATTGATGAAAGGACACATTCTCCTTTTTCTGTTCTCTCTACCCTAATGCTAATCTACTCCTATTGCCACAGCCTAGTGGCTAGAGTAGACTCCTTGCTGGTGTGCTTACTTCCAAGTAGGCCCTCCATTCTATACAATGTACCACTGTCAGGCTTCAGTGACTGAAATGCTGTTATAATGATGTTATTCCACTGAATAAGGATATGTTGTAGCTCCATTTTGCTTGTAAGTCAAAGTTCATAATCTTCCAAGACTACATAGGCTGGTCCCACTCTGACTACTGCCAACCTAAATAAGGAGGTAAACTGAGGCAAGCTTGAATTACTAGAAATTGAGTTTATTTGTGAATAGCAGAGAAATTGCAATTCAGGAAAGGCATGCTGTAGCAAGCTACAGGCAGGTCCATTGAGGGTTTGGGGCAGGCTCTATTTATGTGCAGGGAGCCAGAGTCCAAGCAGTAAGTCCATTGGCTTGAGGACAGGGAGATATTCTTGGTGGATATTCATTGGTCAGGAGGTAAGTCTCGATCCTCTGTAAATTGGGCATTTACAGGGAACTTAGTCTCTGAGTTATTAAGTTCTGTTCTTCTGAAGGACTGTGCATGAGATTTTCCCTTTTATATCCTCCAGTTCCATTTTAGGTTGAAGTCCTTTCACACTACATAAACCTTTGCCCCAATAATTGTCCATCCAGTTAGTTTTAAATATCAAAAAAGAAAAAAGGTGGGCAAAGGACATGATTAAGTGATTCACAAAGTAATAAATACAAATGGTTACTAAACCATTGAATAGATAACCAATCTAAGTAGTAATGAAAGAAATGCAAAGTAACACAGTTTGTCAGTTGTTATTTTTTCACCCGTCAGAAAGAGGGAAAATTTATGACAAATTCCACTGGTAGAGAGGTGAGAATGGGTTGCCAACTGGCATAATCTTTAGTTATTTATCAATATCCTAAAAAGTGTTCATGCCCTTTGGCCTAGTTTTTATCCTTCTCGAATTTGCTTTCAGAAGATAATCTGAGCTCTTTATCAGAACATGCCTATCATGTTTTATTGACAAAACCAAACATAATGGGAAACCATAGGGATTTTGAATAATATATATTTTAGGTAAACATTTTAGTAAATTGATGGAATATTTAAAACCATTAAAAAATCATGATTTTTCAGAAATTTTTTCATGGCTTATTGGTCTTTCTTTCTAAATGGCTCTAAAGTCCATCCAGTTTTCCCTAACTGTATACCACCTTAGTCCAAGCTACTAGCCTCTCTCATAAAGTGTTTAGGATACTGTTACCTGGCACAGAGAAAGTGTTCAATAAGTGTTAGTTGTTATTATTCTTATTTTACCTGTATCACTGCAGTAGCCTCAACCATTGCTTTCCGCATACCAACTTTTGCCTCCTTTCCAGTTCGTTCACTACACTGTAGCCTGTGTAATCTTTTAAAAATGCTGATCTGATGCCACCTTGCCTGCTTCTCCAGAACAGCCACATATCCTCTCCCTGTAGACCAGACCCACTTTCTGCCGTCAGACCCTCAAATGCAGCATGCTCCCCCCTGCCTAAGTGCCTTGTTCCTTCTGCCTTCACCACTCACCCATACCAGGAGTTTCCTCCCAGAAAATTTGTATTATCCTTCAGAAAACAGCTCAAGAACCACTTCCTCAGGCAACTTTTTCTTGACCTCCTAGAGTAGATCAAGACCACCTCTTCTATTTTAGCACAGATTGTGATCTCACTCACTAGGTCTGAAAATTAAATCTTGTCTGTCTTATTCAGTACTGAGCATTCAGTAAATATGTGTTGAATAAATTTGCTGAATACATATTTATTGGATGAATGAATGAAGTTGTTGAAAAAGTTCATGATAACTTGCTTTAGTATGCTTATTTTTTTTCTTTCTACACTAGTCAGCCATTAATTCAGTCTTCGTTTACCTACCTCTCTGCCTTCTCATATGTTTATGGCTTTCTTAACCAGAAAAACCTCTAATTATATTTATCCTCATGTATAACTGCCCTTCCATGTATGCTGAATCAGTTAGAGATGAATTAAAATATTGAAATCCTTATCCCTCCTGGTGTGGGGAGGAGGGCAGGGTGGGGCCTGGGAGGAGTCCAAGCCATTTATTTGCCTTTTGCAGTGAGCAACCTCTCCTTCCTTCTCAGTATGTAAGTCTATATTAGCATTTTCTATATGTCATATCTTGAAAAATATTGGGAAGCACAGGTCTAGAAATAATAGGTATTAAGCCTCAATACCAACCTGCTGATCATGAAGCAATAGTCACATTTAAATTTTGATTGAAGAGAAAACATCTAAGTGGCAATGCCACTGGGGTCAAATAATTTTCTTATCCCACTATAGAAAGATCAGATTTACTCTAATTTTCTTTTTTATACAGGGCTAATATTTTAGGTCTGTTTTTTCACTTGAATTATGCTTATGATTTTTTTAACATATAAATGACTAAGTTTGCTGAATATCAAAGAAAAGATTCTATGTTTAGTTATCCAGGGGGTTAAAATTGAAACACCAATATTGAAAAAGCTAATTTTTGCATAGAGGAGTGTAGTAGTGCAAAATAGTACGAGCAGACCCATAGGCCTAAAGTCAGAGTAACTAACGCTGTTTTAATATAGATTAAATATTTTCCCAAGCCATAATACCATCAGTGTATCACTCCTGATTATGCAAGTTTTGGATTCTGAATATTTAACCTATTTGCCAAGATGGTTTGTTTTCTGATTCCATTGGGTCATAGTATTGGAAGGAACTGAACCTATTGGCAGATAATGATCAAGTGCCCCTTGAGTACCTGCTCTGTGCTCAGCATTGTTCTGAGATTTGTCTATACAGAAGTAGTTCAGGACATGACCTTTAGTCTCAAGGAGTTTGCAAGCTATATGGAATGATATAGTAAGATAATATTGACATAGATGAGACAATAATTATTCCAAGCTGTGTTTGGGCTGAAAATGACAGTACCAGTTAGAAAACTAAATGCAAAGCTGCAAGATACTTGAGAGGTGAGTCTGTGCTCAGTTCACTTTTATATCTGTTCAGTGCTTGGGCCGTACTATGTAGTAAGTATTTAATGAACATTTGTTGAACAAATAAACAAATGTTAATACTAAATTGTGTGGTTCTATTACTAGTGTAAGAATCAAAGGAGAGGGAAGTCACTGAGGGCTGAGTATTCAGAGGAACCTTTATAGAGGAGTTTCAGCCTGAATTTTGAGATACTTGGTGAGGGCAATAGAAACCACATTCTTTCATTCAATCAAAAAATAGTTATTGAATACCTACTATGAACATAGGCATGGTAACATACATGAACAGTGAATATTCTTGAGGCAGTAACTATAGTGAAGGTCAGCTTTGGAGGAACATTAAATTAAATCTCAGTCATTTTTAGATGACCAGATTAAGGAATGCCTTAGAAGTCAGTCAGGGGACTTCCCTGGCGGTGCAGTGGTTAAGACTGCGTTTCCAATGCAGGGGGCACGGGTTCGATCCCTGGTTGGGGAATTAAGATCCTGCATGATATGCAGAGCAGCCAAAAAAAAAAAAAAAAAAAAAAAGGTCAGAATAATTTGAAGAGAAAATGACCGTTGCAAGTTGTTTGTTTGTTTATTTGTTTAGTTTTGTTTTAGTGAGAGGAGTAATGCAATGAAAGGATTTATTTTAGGAAGCTTGGTGTGAAAGTGGTATGTACGATCATCCTGAACATGTTGTTGCTTCTTCTGTTTTTAAAAATGTCTAGGGATAGATTTTTCGCAAACTGTCATGGGAGTCTATGAGAATGTTCTGTTGCCCTTTTAATAAAAAATCCTTTTGGTATATCTTACCTGCTTTTTCCTGTTGCAATGTAATTCCATTTCTTGCGTTTGGAGTTCTGGAAATAGAGAACTTTTTCATTGTTCAAGTCATAGTAACTTCCGAAGTGCTATAGAAAATAAGTCCCAATATAGCCTTTTCCTCACCTGGTAAAATAACTCCAGCTCCCTTGACTGTTCTGAAATGGTTTGTTTCTTCAGCGTTAAAACACATTCCTTGACTGTTAAACTCTAATGATATCTAACTAGATTCTCTCACATGGCCCTGATGTCTCCCTTTGTTTTTACACTTAGGCAAGAGTAGGGGTAGTGACAATTACTTCTAAAAATTAAAGAGCTAGACGCTCCTAAAATAATCCCATTTCAAGAGCAGTTTTTGCAGGTAAAGAAAAGTCAACCCTGTCCAATGCAGGATAAAGAATTTTTTATTTGGTGGAAGCTCAAATATTTTACATTCTTTTTATTCCTTCCATATCACCATCATCATTTGTTATGTTACTTTCTTAGCTCTTTATATAGCTCTTGTCATCCCCAAGGACTAGAAAAAGACTTACAGCAATAAACATCCAGAGAGATGTCCCTTCTTCCTTAGGACACCTGTACATCTAGATATGGACGAGAAGGGTCAACTGACATGCAAGAAGAAAGACAAGTTAGCTGAGAACTCTAGGCAAGTCCTGTCCACTGGATGGTGTATCCTGATGGAGCTTTAATGGGCCCAAATGGCCTGCTGGACCTCTCTAACCAAGGATTCCATTCATGGAACTTAAACTGTCAGTTAAGGAGCACAGTGCTCAACTGAAATTGTCAAGTGTGGAGAAAAGGCTAGATAGGAATTCAGGTGTCTTTGTATATTAAAGGTTGTTCTTGTGAGATCACTAACCCACCTCATCCAAATTGATGCACATGAAAATGGGTTTGTTATAAAACAAAAGGACAGAATATTAGGGGATCCAAAATAACACACGCCCTTCTGCTCTTTTCTTGTTTTACAGTCTGAAAGAACCCACTTCAAATAAGGAAGGGAGTCCAATTTTCAAAAAGCAATTCTTCCTTTTTTTTTTTTTTCTTTCTGAGTGACACTCATACAGTAGCAGTGGTAAAATAAACAACAATGTGTTGGATTTTGTTTCTCTTTATCTATATGACATTTGTGTCATCACCGTAGCTCTAATCCATATTCAGGTCTTCATGTTTGGTGTGCAGTAATATGTAAATTATCTCGCCAGCTGCATGGAGCAGTGTTTGTTTATTCTATTTCTTTTGGCACTGCACAGAACTGAATTTCTGCCAAAATGGGGCTGCTTCAGGGAGCACTAATGCTCCAGGAGGAAGTTTTGAAAGGAAATGCACATCATAAGTCTTCACTCTGTGAAGCAGCAAAATCAAAACAAACTTTCTGTTTACTAAAATATCGGTATTATGAATATAAAATAATGTGTTTGTTAAAATATAATGAGCACGCTGCCTATCTCCAGGACGCCTGGTGTACGTGGGCTTTGGAAATGAGGACACAATGCTGAGAAAGCTAGTGTATTTTTATTCTTGGAAAGGAAGTAGGTGAAATGAAATAGAGACAACATCTAGAAGTTTAAGGGGAAAGAAATATTTTAACATGCATATTAATCTCTGGAAACACATGGCATTTACATGCATTTAAATGTGGACAGCTGTGGCGTTTTAAGTGTTAAAAAATTTCATTAATGATGCATAGAGCTATCTACTTCTGTTGGCAGGCCTTTCAGTCTTCAATCTGACACTTCCTTTTTTATCCAGCAAGCTAATTTCCCCTCTTTTGTGAGGAGTAACTGTTTTCACACTACTGCTTACCCAGCAAGCCTCCTTATTGTTTCATGGTTAATTATCTTCTCCAGCTTCACCTTCCCCAGCAAAGGAAGCAGGGCTATGCCTCCCCAGCACTAATGAAAGCTGGGTTTTATGGGTACACTGTGTAAATAAACGCAAGGTCTGATCAGACAACATAATAAACGAGTTCCTAAAGTTTATGGAGTCAGAGCTCATCTAGTGGTTTTACTGAATAATGAGGGAAAATGGTTAATTTTGTGGGAGGGGGGACTTTAATTTTGGAGAAAGAAACCAAACTCTTTGATACCTTAGTATAGAACCTATCCGTAGATAAACATAAGGGATCTCTGTTTATCTAAGTGTTCCCCATTCTTCCTAATAACAGCAGTGATATCTGCCAGGAGAATGTCTTGCACGGAGTAGGCCTTTGAAAAACATTGTTGATTTGGTAGGAGGTGGAGGTCACCTGGCTTTATATTTTCCTGATTACTTGCCATTTATTAAGAAAAAAAGTAGCCAAGCTTTCTGTAGTCGAAGTATGCCTCAGTCTGCACTGACTGCAAGCAAAGCAGAGATGTCACAAATGCTACCATGGTCACGTGCTTGCAGTGGTAAATTGAGCAGGTCTGGCCCAGGTAATTAGCTCCACTGGCCATCAGTGTCTTGCCTCTCTGGACTATAAGCTCAGTATATTCTCTTAGTTGCCAGCTCAAGGGCCCATATCTGAAGAGTTTGGGGTTTGAAATTATTTTTGGTTATTTGTTACATTAAAAAAGGATTTTAAGGGATTAAGGTAACCCTAAGCCTCTAATATTCTTTTTTTATTTTTTAATTTACAAAATGAATTCACATTTTGAGATCATTTTTCCTCTAGAATGAAATTTTTTTAACATCTTTATTGGAGTATAATTGCTTTACATTGTTGTGTTAGTTGCTGCTGTATAACAAAGTGAAACTGCTATACGTATACATATATCCCCATATCCTCCTGCATCTCCCTCCCACCCTCCCTATCCCACCCCTCCATGTAGACACAAAGCACTGAGCTGATCTCCCGGTACTATGCAGCTGCTTCCCACTAGCTGTCTATTTTACATTTGGTAGTGTATATATGTCATTGCTACTCTCTCACTTCGTCCCAGCTTACCCTTCCCCCTCCCCGTGTCCTCAAGTCCATTCTCTATGTCTGCGTCTTGATTCCTGTCCTGCCCCTAGGTTCTTCAGAACCATTGTTGTTTTCTTTTTTTAGATTCATATATATGTGTTAGCATACAGTATTTGTTTTTCTCTTTCTGACTTACTTCACTCTGTATGACAGACTCTAGGTCCATCCACCTCACTACAAATAACTCAATTTCGTTTCTTTTTATGGCTGAGTGATATTCCATTGTATATATGTGCCACATCTTCTTTATCCATTCATCTGTCGATGGACACTTAGGTTGTTTCCATGTCCTGGCTATTGTAAATAGAGCTGCGGTGAACATTGTGGTACATGACTCTTTTTGAATTATGGTTTTCTCAGGGTATATGCCCAGTAGTGGGATTGCTGGGTGGTATGGTAGTTCTATTTTTAGTTTTTTGAGGAACCTCCTACTGTTCTCCATAGTGGGTGTATCAATTTACATTCCCACCAACAGTGCAAGAGGGTTCCCTTTTCTCCACACCCTCTCCAGCATTTATTGTTTGTAGAATTTTTGATGATGGCCATTCTGACCGGTATGAGGTGATACCTCATTGTAGTTTTGATTTGCATTTCTCTAATGATTAGTGATGTTGAGCATCCTTTCATGTGTTTGTCGGTAATCTGTATATCTTCTTTGGAGAAATGTCTAGTTAGGTCTTCTGCCCATTTTTGGATTGGAGTGTTTGCTTTTTTGATATTGAGCTGCATGAGCTGCTTGTATATTATGGAGATTAATCCTTTATCAGTTGCTTCATTTGCAAATATTTTCTCCCATAGAATGAAATTTACATTTCTTTGATTTGGGTTACAGTTTGAATTAAGGTCCCAACACTTAAAACTCTCAAGAGCCTCCTTCATGACAGCCCAGGACCAGAGCTTCTATTCCAATGAAGACTGAGTTTTTAAATCTAATCGGAGCTCAGAATCATTACTATTTTCCCCTTGAGATCTCAAAAAAAAAAGAAAATCCCCCAGGGATTCTACATTTTTTTAAATAAATTTATTTATTTCATTTATTTTTATTTTTGGCTGTATTGTGTCTTCATTGCTGTGCAGGGGCTTTCTCTGGTTGCAGCGAGTGGGGCTACTCTTCTTTGCGGTGCACGGGCTTCTTATTGCAGTGGCTTCTCTTGTTGTGGAGCACAGGCTCTAGGTGCATGGGCTTCAGTGGTTGTGGCATGCGGGCTCAGTAGTTGTGGCTCATGGGCTCTAGAGCACAGGCTCAGTAGTTGTGGCGCACAGGCTTAGTTGCTCCGCGGCATGTGGGATCCTCTAGGACCAGGGGGGGCTCGAACCCGTGTCCCCCCACACTGGCAGGTGGACTCCCAACCACGGTGCCACCAGGGAAGCCCAGGGATTCTACATTTTTAACATGTCTAAGGACTCTAGGAGTCAGAAGTATAAAATTTCTTGGAAACTTACTTCAAATACATTTACTACCTTCTAGGAAAATTCATCCTGAAATTTCAAGCAAATTTTCTAGCCTAAAGTGTAACTTGTATATTTTCCAGTCATTTTTATGGAAGGAACAGTATAGCTCTAGGGAGCTATTCTAGCAGAGGTTTTTCAGTTCTCCTTAAGTCTAAAAGCAGTTGTCTTTAAAGGAGGCTATTAAAACAAAAATGTAAATCAAATCAAGTCAGATGTATAAACAAAGGTTAAGCCATTTAAGAAAACAAATCATAACTGACTTCCTTGTTAATCATGTTAGACATTGGGCCAATCAGATAATAAACTGGGAAAAGCAAGAAACAAGTTTGGTTGACTGGCACAAATAAGATGGAAAAGAGATTAAAATGATATGTACCATTTTTGGTCATTCCAACATTTTTCTTGTTTTTTTCTCTGAATGGTGAGTTGTAATCACACTATTAAAATTGAATGGAAACAAACAAAACGAATCCCATACCCCTATTTATCTGAGAGGAGCAAACCATTAAAAACAGCAGTAGCTGGGACTTCCCTGGTGGCATAGTGATTAAGAATCTGCCTGCCAATGCAGGGAACATGGGTTCAAGCCCTGGTCTGGGAAGATCCCACATGCTGCAGAACAACTAAGCCTGTGAGCCACAACTACTGAGCCCGCGCGCCACAGCTACTGAAGCCCGCCCACTCAGAGCCTGTGCTCCACAACAAGAGAAGCCACCACAATGAGAAGACTGCGCATTGCAATGAAGAGTAGCCCCCATTCGCTGCAACTAGAGAAAGCCTGCGCGCAGCAACGAAGACCCAACACAGCCAAAAAAATAAATTAAATAAATAAATTTAAAAAAAGAAAACAGCAATAGCACAATGTTGGTTCTTAATGTGAACCTTTAGAGAGTGAAAAGACACAACAATTCTCTCAACTACTGGCTTGGCCAAAAAGTTCATTCGGGTTTTTCTGCAAAATGCTACAAAAAATCTGAACGAACTTTTTGACCAACCCAATGATATGTACTTCACAAAGGACACTGATCCTAGACGTGAGTGAACTTTGTCAGCTGATATTTGGCTTTGCAGGCAGACTTCAGCGTGTTGGCAAAGCTCTCCTTGTACATGTAGCTACCTCAGAATCATGCCACAAATCTGTGTTCTTAAAATTCAGTCTGAAAGTTGGGAAACTAAGTCTATGTCAGTAAAACTTCACTTGTTTACAAGACTGTTCACCTCCTCTTTACTACAAATATGCTTTGTAGGTTTTAAAAAATTGTAGGTTTTATTAATGGGAGCTCCTTATCATAAAGGGAGGAACAAGAGTATACTTTTCGCTAAGGCAAAGGTGAGGCAAAAATTACATCCCAAGGCACAAAACTCAAATGTTATGTCAACTTTTGACAGTCAAAAGGCAAACACCAAACAGAATAATGACAGAAGAATTGGGCCAGATGTTATCATTAGGGGAAAAAATCATTTATGCAACTTGGCATGTGGGTCTGTTGTCATTCAAATAGTTTTACCATGTGGTAGAATGTAGAAAATGCCACCATTTTACTACGGTTGGGTTTTTTACAACTTTATTGAGTTTATTTTTCTTTTGTACTTCATTTTATTGGTTTCAGTTCTACACAGTACTGAAGAGTTCAGATAAAGAAATTCCTTTTATTTAAAAATCTCTTCCCAAGTTGTTGTTTTTTTAAATTCATTTTTAAATAATCCTAAATGTAGATACTTTCTTGCAACTCTGGGGAAAATTTTCTGGAAAACAGAAGAGTGACTAAAAACAAAAATAAGCCAATTTTCCTATTCAGTCTGTTCTGAATACAATAAAATTTCAATGTTTGCACATAAAGCAATATTTAAGATAAGATAATTCATTTTCCAGTGGAAGTAGATTATTTTTCTAGTTATAATACTTTTAATGAAACATTCAGAGTTGGGTGGGAAAACAACTTTTTCCTACAGTGGATGCTTAACGAATATGATTTATATAATAATTAATTTGTTGAAAAAATAGCTTGATGCAAGAAATTCATCTTTGCCACCTAGCTTTAATATACCAACACTGAGGTTACTACACCTAAGAGTTATTTAGACATTTTGACAGTAATTAAATTTATTTAATTTATTGGCACAAACATGTTGCCTTTTAGTCAAAATAGTACTGTGACACTGAAGTTACAGAAAGGGCAGAAAGAAGTGCTTATAATTTGTGTTTCCTTCTTTCTTCTATGGAATTCCTCCTTACAGCCTCACAATCACCCTGTTTATAGAACCTTAAATTTCTTGGCAACCTGTTCTTCACACAAAAAAAATCAAACTTAAAAAGTATTAAATAGGGGCTTCCCTGGTGGCGCAGTGGTTGAGAGTCCGCCTGCCAATGCAGGGGACCCGGGTTCGTGCCCTGGTCCGGGAAGATCCCACATGCCGCGGAGTGGCGGGGCCTGTGAGCCATGGCTACTGAGCCTGCGCATACGGAGCCTGTGCTCCGCAACGGGAGGGGCCACAACAGTGAGAGGCCCGTGTACCGAAAAAAAAAAAAAAGAAGTATTAAATAGGATTTTTTTGTTTTCAAATGGATACAGAGTCAGGATGGGTTACTGTGTCTGAAGTTGAGGGAAGAGATGTTAGAACAACTGAAGAGTTTCCTGTACATTCTGTGGCCTCCACGGTTTCTCCACTTGTGCTCTCCTTCCACGATGGTGCTAGAAGGCAAGAAAGGCGGTGAATAGCACCTGGTAGGACCAGGCTCCCAATTTCAACCGCAGCTTTACTGTGGAACCTGGATTCCTTCAGGTTACTCTCAAGCACATCCTGTGCTCCTTTCCTCACCCACCAGCCTCTAGGACCTGCCCTTTCCAAGGCAACAAATGACTTTCTTCTTGCTAATTCACTGGCTTTCCCTCACCTCCCATTCATCTTATCTTCTCTGCTTCTATAACACTCTTAACCACCTGCTACTTTAAAAGGATTCTTCTCTCAGTTCCCAGAATTTCATACCAGTCCTACTTGGATATTCTTCCTGTGTTTCTTTTGCTCGTTGCTCATCCTTCCCTTGAAGGTACCCACAAGGCTCTGTCCCATCTGCCTTTGCTTCTTACTCTTCCCTCTTCTTGCAGTGTCCCCCTCCTCCAACCCTTTCTCTGAATGCCTTTCTCCTCAATGTAGCCTATACCACCCTCAAAATAATAGACAATCAGGCCTCATGTGGCTAAACCTATGGTAGGAGAGTCTGTAGGGTGAAAAAAAGCCAAACAGAACTGTGGGACACACTATCATTTAACAGTCGGCTTGAGTGGATTTTACAAGGAGGCTTAGCATCAAGGTAATCAAAGGAGGAGAAAATATCAAGAAAAATGGAGTCAAATGCTGTGGAGGAATCAAGTAAAATAAGGGCAAAGGAGAATCAGTTGGACTGGGCTGTCAGAAGGTCACTGTTGACCCTGCCAGAGGGTTCAGCAAATGAGGGCTCTGGTAATCACACTCCTCTCTCCTCAAGAGACTGTTGCATCGAAATGAGTGAAGTTGAACTAAGAGAAGTATTATACACAGGATGGTCTTCAGCATTTCTGGGAATGATGGGCATGCATTCAGACCAAACAAAGAAGCCTGTAATAAAAAATTATCTTTATTGATAATATATGTACAGTGATGTAAATGAGTTCAGAAATATCTGTTGTAATATTTTTGTAAGCAAGTTCCTCAACAGAGCGATGATGTCCTGTTATGTTTGATGATCTTACAGGTTCAGAAACAGTAGGACTGAGAACTACATTTGCTTGGGTTTTTGGGGGTTTTTTGTTTTTTGGCTTTTTTTGAGGTGAAATTAACATAACATAAAATTAATCGTTTAAAGTGAGCAATTCAGTGGCATTTAGTACATTCACAATGTTACATAACCGTCACCTCTATCTAATTCCAAAACATTATCTAATTCCAAAACATTTTCATCTCCCCAAAAGGAAACCCTGCACCCATTAAGGAATCCCTCCGCATTCTCCCCTCCCACAAGTCTCTGGCAACCACCAATTTTTTTTTTTTTTTTTTTTTTTTTTTTTTTCTGGTACGCGGGCCTCTCACTGTTGTGGCCTCTCCCGTTGCGGAGCACAGGCTCCGGACGCGCAGGCTCAGCGGCCATGGCTCACGGGCCCAGCCGCTCCGCGGCATCTTCCCAGACCGGGGCACGAACCCGCGTCCCCTGCATCGGCAGGTGGATTCTCAACCACTGCGCCACCAGGGAAGCCCTAGCAACCACCAATTTCGATTCTGTCTCTATGAATTTACCTAGTCTAGCTATTTTACATAAATGGAATTATACAACATATGGCTTTTGGTGTCTGACTTCTTTCACCTAGCATAATGTTTTTGAGGCTGCTCGCTCTTACAACTGAGCAGTAGCACCAGTTATACAGTCAAAAATTCTCCATGTGGTTTTGTCATGGCAAAAAAAACCGCAGAACCTTTCCCCAGAGTTCTTCAACAATTCATGAGACCACAGACAAGTCTTTCTTTGCTCATTAAATAATTTTTTGAGAACCTGCTCCCTGCCAGGCATGGTTTTAGTTGCCAGGGCACTAGTGGAGACAGGACAGAGGAGCCCCTGCCCTCATAAAGTTTATAGCTGGGAGGAAAACCCCTGATTCTCAACACTGAACTCTCTTTCGTCCCTGGTTCCTGTTGAAAACTAAGGCAATTTTTGCTATTGTAAAACTTACTTTAAAACAACATCTAATGGATTTTTCATTTTCAGCTAATTCAGAAATATCTCTGGAGCCAAGACTAGGAAATATGTCCATGTCAGTACTCATTTTAGTGAGATTTGTGAGATGGCTTTGGGTTTTACTTGTCTGTTTTGAGTTTCTGATCAGCTCTGTTATTGAAAAAGAGCATTCACTAGAACAGTTTTTGATCATTAGTGTGAGACAGAATTTCAAAGCTTTTTCTGAGCTGAGACAAGTTACTTTAACATTATTGTCAATCTGATAGATAGTGAGCAGGATTTGATTGCTCTAATGTGTCAGTTGTGATAGAATTTCACAGACAATAGACCTGCCTTTTGAAAATAAAGATTATTTTCAGGAAATAGAAAGTCCTTGAGCTATGGGCCCTGCTGAGGGCTGGACAGGCTTCTTTTCTCATCTGGCTTTTCCTAAGGGGTAAGCCCAGTGAGGACATGCAAAGACAAACCCACACCCCATTTGTAGTGCAATGGGAGTGAGTTAGGGGCCTAACTGGTGTTGATTTCATTGGATTCCATGCATGTGGTTGCACTAAAGAGCTTAGTCAACAAACCACCAGTCTTAATGCAAACCTTGATAAGGTTATTTAACAGTCAGCTGCACTATCTTCCTCTCTCTTTACAGGCAGTATATACTGATAGCTGCAGTCCTTGTACCACTACTGTATGTCAGGCCCTTCCCATAGGTCTTTACAGACATCTTATCATTTAAAGCTCCCAACAGTCTCTAAGACAGACACAATGTGCTCTGATTATCTTGAATAGATAGATGGTGGAACTGAGGCACACAGATGTTAAATAACTCGTCCAGGATCATACCGCTAACCTGTGAAGGGGGGGATATCCAGGATTCAAACCCAGATCTGTTTGCCCCAAATCCCAAAATGGTTGATAAACAGTGAACATCTTTGCTTTTTATCCTACTTCTCTTTTCATCTATATTTTTTCTTGCTAACTCTGAATCTGTTCTCTGCCCAACAAGCGACAAAGTACTACAAACTCTGAATTCTCATAAAAGCTGTCTTTCTATTTATTAAGGACTAGCTCTTTCTTATGGTTGTTGATGTTGTTTTTAAAAAGTTTCTACCTCAGTCTAATTTAGGAAAATAATTATGCATCTAATGATCAGACACTTTGGTTTTTGCATTTGGAGGGGTGGGAAAATATTGCATCAAAAAAGCAGAATGAGTATATGAAGGGGTGGAATATCCCCTCATTTAAATGGATTCCCCCACCCTGATCTATATATTATTTTCTGCCTGTTTCCATGGCCGCCTCAGTCTTCCCTGTGTTCTGCTTTTTGCCCTAGGGTAAATATGCTTATCTTTATTCAATTACAGTTAATGCTGTTTATGTTTTTGTTATTTTTATTTATTGTATGTTTCTGTTGTATTCTACTTTTCCGCAGATAAATCTTTCCTCCCAGGGCTTTGCAAGTGGTGTTGCTTAATAAATTCCTGGATCTAGAATAAACAGGGGAACACAGATTGCAAGACCTCCTAATGGTTTTGGCCATTCTGAGCACCAGAAGTTTGACTGGAACATTCAGTTCATCCTAGTCTTTTCGAGATACTTTAGTTTTTCAAAAGTTACAACTTTTTAAAGGAAATTAAAGGAATTCAGAGGTAGCTATATCAGAACTCTGTTGGTTTTTTGTTTTATAGAATGTCAGGTTCCTTCGTCTCCACTCTTTAGCTGATAATGTGTTTCTCATTGCTTATAAAAATCTACCATAACCTAAAATATTATGAAAATACTAGAAATGCAATCCTGGGATACCTAACTCAAAGTCATGCAAGTACAGAAGGAAATTAATTTAGATATTGTATTACTTGCTGCAACTGGAATATTGGTTCTTTCATCATCATCATCATCATATTTCTCCAGCCACTTTTTAGTTACTTTCTCTGTATATATTACACTAATATAAATAACCTGCCTCCAAGAATAAAAAATAAAGTAACACCAATTAATTCCACTTGGTCTTGAGCAGATCTGTAAAGATGTGTGTGTGTATGTGTGTGTGTGTGCATGTGTGTGTGTGTGTGTGTTTGTAATTCTTTATATAGAGCCCTTGGTTTAGGCCAAAATTCTGCACCAGTGAAACAAGTTTGTAAATGGAAGGACTTGGCACAAATGAATTTAATTCAGAATTATCTCTGGAAAGCCAGACTCTCTATTGGAACCTCGTGTACTACTCACCATCCTTTTGGCTTCACAAATATTCTTAGATTTTTTTCTAAATCCATGCTTGATTTATCACTTTATCCAAGAAAGGAACATTTGTGACTTTTTAAAAAGTACCAGACAATTCCTCTAGAGAAAAAACAACAACAAAAAATGCTTAACTAGCTTGAGGATTATTGGCTATTTTGGGCTATCATCAAAGAGAGCATTTGACCAAATAATTTTACAGCCAGTTAACATCACTCTGTACATATGTCTTTTTTTTTTTTCAAAGACAACTTTTTTGTTATATAAATATTGTAATATCCTTCCTCTTGGAAACTTTTCCTATTTTTTGCCCCCAAGGTATGTTTTATGTTTGAAGTTAAATCTTGAAGAAATGGAGATTTTATTGAAAATATTGACAGAATTTAATTCACGACAGAAAAAAAGTGAATGAGGGCAGAGTGAGTAGCACTTCTTTGATATGTAAAATTTAAAGTCTAAATTGAATGATTTTCTAATGGATCTTGTCAGATATTCCCCGCAGTTGACATAAAAATTTTTTGGAAGTTACAATAAATTTAAGAGATTTATAGGAAGAAAGAATTAAGAAGGGTAAAGGAAAATATTACATACAAAAGTTTAAACTTCTCCTATGGAAATTTTCCACTCTAACTACATTATTGAGCAAAAGATTTGTTCTTTTAGATGCTGCTGCAAGTTTTATACTTTTGTAGGCTTGCATTTGTAAAGCCATAAAGGCAGCATTTGGTCAGAAAATGACTGTCATGGAAGGCAAGTCCGAATTACAGGCATCACTTGGGCTAAGCTCCCAGAGCACATCCAGGTGGCAAGGTTCCTGCAGCTAGTGTGAGCCCCCCGGTTTGGGACTCTCACAGAAAATCTGTGCTTCTAAATGTTAAAATCAACCAGAAAGTTACAGAGAGAACTCCTTTGAAAGACGAGTTCAATTATTTATTAGCATTCTCAGAGTACAGTGTCTCCAAGATAGTATTTGAAATTAATATACTATTTGATTAGACTGATTGATTGTTTCTACAGCTGAAGATTTTAACATTCATTAGCTGTACTAACTGGTCATTAGTACTTCCTTTATCAGCAAGCAAAGAATAAACAGAAATTCTAATAAAAATTCATCACGGTGAACATACTCCATACCTAAGCGAGCGTGGTGACGGCCAGTGTACTAGATTAACTGCTGTAACGTTGGCAGGGAAGATTCTGTTATAACATTTAAGAATATCCCTTAATTAATGTTTACTTTGTATCTGGACTCTTTTAAACTTAAGTAAGCTATACAGATAATCTCTTACATAACCAGTATAATAAAGTGCTAATGGTTATTTTATACTTAATGTGTTTGTGTGGTATCCTTCAACTATTAGTTTCAGGAAGGACTGAGGACTTCTTAGGAAAGTTCTGTGAATGTGCTGCTGGTAAAGCCTTTTTCCCACTCCTGAGGAAGAAAAGCATCATGGCCTGTTTTTCAACCAGACTGTTAAAATAATTCTGAATTGTAATGCAAATATGCTCACCTGTTAATACTGTGGGAAACCTCTCTCTGCCTACCATGTCGTGAAACCCTTGTGGTTTTTATAATTTTTAAAAAATTTATTTATTTAATTTATTTATTTTTGGCTGCGTTGGGTCTTTGTTGCTGCGCGCAGGCTTTCTCTAGTTGTGGTGAGTGGGGGCTACCCTTCGTTGTGGTGCGCGGGCTTCAGTAGTTGTGGCACACGGGCTCAGTATTTGTGGCTCGCGGGCTCTAGAGCACAGGCTCAGTAGTTGTGGCACACGGGCTTAGTTGCTCCGCAGCATGTGGGATCTTCCCGGACCAGGGCTCAAACCCGTGTTCCCCACACCGGCAGGCAGATTCTCAACCACTGAGCCACGAGGGAAGCCCTCCCTTGTGATTTTAAGAGCAAATTGAAAGGAATGATGAGAAGGATTCTCCCTTCATGAATTAAGGCCACTCTAGAGCAATTCTCCCTATGCACTGAGAATTATAGCTGCTTTATACTGACTGCTTCCTCAGCCCTTCACAAGCGTTAGCCCATTTAGTACTCAGAATTATCTCCAAAGATAGATAATGCTCACCTCCTTGAAAAAGTGACATGAGGAGACTGCTGCTTGGAAAGGTTAAGCAACTTGCCCGAGGCCATGCAGCTGGTTAGCAGCAGGTCTGCACTTCAGCCGCTCTGCATCGTTCTAGAATCCTGTTCATCCACCTGGTTACCCTGCATAAGTATAAGCTGAACCGCAGGGTTCTGTTTGAGTTTCTGTTTGTAGGTGAGCCTGTCAGGGCCTGCAGTACCTATATCACCTCTCTTGGCTCTAGCATGAATCCAGACAGCTGGCCAGCAAGTGAGGATGGTGGAGGAATACAGAGTCCAGGAGCCCATTCAGCGTCTATGTCCCAGAATGTGTCAAGCTCCACCAAGCAGGGTTAAAATCAAGAAGTCCAAGGAAAGATCAAGGTCCCATCTGTGCAGGCAGAGAGCAGCATAAGAGAATCTGGGCTACTTCATCCTTGGAGTCAGGAAGTCCTCAGATAGTTGTTATTGTAGGGCTGCAGGTGGGCTGGAGCGGGAGGTTAGTGCTTGTTAGAAATAAGGAGGCAATAGTGAGAGAAGTTAACAAGGATCAAAGTGGAATCTCTGTCATAGAGAGGGACTGCGGAAGAGAGGGACTGAGAGAACTGTGATTAAGAAGCTGCCCTGCAGCACTGGGGCCTGAGACTCAAGGTCCAGAAAGACGTAGGTACGGAAACCAGTCGGAGGTTGCTCATCTTGGGTCTGATTGGGAACAGAGCCAAATTCTGAAGAAGAAGAATGCTGAAAGGGAAGACAGTGGAAAAGATAGACACGTGAGAGCCTCTGGCCTGTGAATGGCTCTACAGGTAGATACAACTCTATTCTCTTTTCCCAGGCAGAAGCTGCTTCAAGTGGAGAACCCAGGAATAGAAGCAGGAGGGGGTTCACCATATGTGGCTGCAGATAGTACTCCATTATGAACTCCAGAACTGAGATAATATCAGAGTGAATATTCCCTAAAAGATGTCATAAGCTATACTCTTTTTACCTTTATTTACCTGACAGTTTTATCTTCACCCAATCCAAGGTTAAAAATGTATTGATAGAAGAATCAATGGGAAATGGCTAATTCCATATATTACAATTTGACTGTAATAATCTTACATTTTAATCTATGCTATTGCCCTCAGTGAAAAATTACTATTGATAGAAAAGCATTTTTCAATAATTTTGGATGTTATTCCAGAAAGGAGTAGAGCTGATAATTATGCTATCTTTCAAATTCATGCTTGGGGCAAATTTCTTTCCTGACTCTTCCAAGAGATTTTGAATGGATAAAATTTTCATGTTTGTGTTCCCTAATTCTTCTTTTTTTTCACTTCTCCTACACAGGAGACTTTGAATGTGATTGATCCTGGCTTGATGGACCTAAATGGGACAAGTGAGGATGCCCTGGAATGGGATGAAACTGACATAAGTAACAAGTTAATTAGTTTGAATGAAGAATCGAATGACCTTGATCAAGAATCCCAACCTGTCTTGCCTTCCTTAAAGCTTGAAGAGACAGGTAGTGAGGACCCTGGTTATGAAGAAGAGGCAGGTGACCACGGGGCATCTCAGTGTGCATCGAGTATCACTGCCCCGTCCAGTCCACACATTTACCAAGTATACAGCCTCCACAATGTTGAGCTCTATGAAGACAACCACATCCCATTCCTGAAAAACAGTCCGACCTTCACTAGCATGACACAGTCTAGCGTTTTAACTAAGAGTCTCAGTAAAGACTCTTCATTTTCATCTGCCAAATCTTTGCCAGATCTTCTAGGGGCTTCCAATTCGGTGAAGCCCTGCCCGTGCCATGGAGGAGACATGAGTCAGAATTCAGGCAGTGAGAGTGGAATTGTCAGTGAAGGAGACACTGAAACCACTACCAACTCTGAAATGTGCTTGCACAATGTGGTGGATGGGTCCCCAAGTAACCCTGAAACTGAACATCTGGACCCACAAATGGGAGATGCAGTTAACGTGTTAAAGCAAAAGTTTAAAGATGAGGAGGAACAAATTAAGCTTCCAAATAGCTCTCAGTTATCCATTTCACCAGTCGGTTGTGTAAATGGAAAAGTTGGAGATTTAAACACTGTTACCAAACATACCCCTGATTGTTTGGGAGAAGAATTACAAGGAAAACATGATGTGTTTACATTTTATGATTACTCATACCTCCAAGGCTCAAAACTCAAATTACCAATGATAATGAAACAGTCACAAAGTGAAAAAGCACATGTGGAGGATCCCCTGCTTCATGGTTTTTATTTTGATAAAAAATCCTGCAAATCTAAACATCAGGCTACAGAGTTACAACCAGATGCACCTCCCCATGAAAGGATTTTGGCAAGTGCATCTCATGAAATGGATCGCAATTCATATAAAAGTGGTGATGTAGAGAAGACCTTCAGTGGCATGCAGAATGCCAAACAGCTCTCCCTTTTATCTCATAGTTCCTCTATTGAGTCTCTTTCTCCAGGGGGTGATTTATTCGCATTGGGCATCTTTAAAAATGGCAGTGACAGCCTCCAGCGAAGCACTTCTTTAGAAAGTTGGTTGACATCCTATAAAAGCAATGAAGATCTTTTTAGCTGTCACAGCTCTGGGGACATAAGCGTGAGCAGTGGCTCAGTTGGTGAACTGAGTAAAAGAACATTAGATCTCCTGAATCGTTTGGAGAATATCCAGAGCCCTTCGGAGCAAAAGATAAAGCGAAGTGTTTCCGATATCACTCTTCAAAGCTGCTCCCAAAAGATGTCTTTTCCTGGCCAACTGTCATTGGACATAGCATCTTCTATCAATGAAGACTCGCCAGCATCTCTTACAGAACTTAGCAGCAGTGATGAGCTCTCTCTTTGCTCAGAGGATATTGTGTTACACAAGAACAAGATCCCGGAATCAAATGCATCATTCAGGAAGCGCCTGCCTCGTTCAGTGGCCGATGAAAGTGATGTCAATGTCAGCATGATCGTGAATGTCTCTTGCACCTCTGCCTGCACTGATGATGAAGACGACAGTGACCTCCTCTCCAGCTCAACGCTCACCTTGACAGAAGAAGAACTGTGCATCAAAGATGAGGATGACGACTCCAGTATTGCAACAGATGATGAAATTTATGAAGAGTGCAACTTGATGTCAGGGCTGGACTATATAAAGAATGAGCTGCAGACCTGGATTAGACCGAAGTTTTCCTTGACAAGAGATAAGAGAAGGTGTAATCTCAGTGATGAAATAAAGGGCAGTAAGGATGTAAGTAGTAGTGAGATGAACAATTCCTCTGACACCCTGAACATTGAGGCCCTTCTAAATGGCTCCATAAAACATCTCTCCGAAAATAATGGAAATAGTAAGAATTTACCCCACACCTGTGAGTTAGGGACAAAGGGTGAAAATAAGAAAAATATTTTCGAAGTTAATAAAGATCCATATGTGGCAGACATGGAAAATGGCAATATTGAAACTATTCCAGAAAGGCAGAAGGACAAACTGAATGAGATTTCAAAGGAATCAGAAAATCTTGGTTCAACCGGGAAAAGGATTTCAGAGAGTGAGCAGTGTAAGTGCAGAGCACTTATGGATAGCTCAGATGATTCAAATATTGCTGGAAAGGAATTTGTTCCCCAGATGGTTAGACATGTTCCAAAGAAATGTCAAAATCACCACCATTTTGAAAATCAAAGTGCTGCTTCTACTCCCACTGAGAAGTCTTGTCCAGAACTGCCTTCAGAAACCAGTGTTATCAATAGACAGGACTCTGAGGTACTGAAATCTTCATCTAATGATGCACCAGATATGGCTGGAAAATCTGCTCGTTGCTGCCTAGCGCTTGAACAAAGCGAAACAGAGGAAACCGTTTCTATCAGTGACAACGTTTCCTGTTGCAACTGTGACCCAGATGTTTTCCATCAGAAAGATGCCGAAGATTGTTCCGTACACGACTTTGTTAAGGAAATCATTGACATGGCTTCAACAGCCCTAAAATGTAAATCTCAACCTGAAAATGAGGCAGCTGCTCCTACTTCATTAACTCAAATCAAGGAGAAGGTGTTGGAACATTCCCACCGGCCCATCCAGCTGAGAAAGGGGGACTTTTATTCATACTTATCTCTCTCATCTCATGACAGTGATTGCGGGGAGGTCACCAATTACATAGAAGAGAAGAGCAACACTCCACTGCCACCGGACATGACTGACTCTGGCTCAGAAGACAAGGAAGACACCGAATGCTTCTTCGAGGCCTGTGTTGAGGAGGACCCTTCTGAATACCAGTCCTGTTTCTCCAGCGCTCTTCCAAATGAACCTGCAGTTCCCAGTGAAGCTCCAGTGCCACTGCAAGCAGCAGCAGGCTCTTCCAAGTTCAGTGATACTTCTCTCCTCGTCGATGATGCAGACGTGATGGCTCTTTCAGGTCCTCCCCCTCCAAAAAGAGGTGATGTAGGAAAGGAAGTGGATGGTTTACCCCAAGCTTCTAATGTCTATGGAGAAAGCTCAGAGTTAACTACTCCTTCAAGGCTGAGTGGTGAAAAGGAGAGTTCAGAAAACTCAGGTGAGTCTGGAAGGCCAGAAGAACATGATGCTTCTTCAGCCCAATCTAGAGTTCCCGGATTCTCCTCGAAGGCAAAGCAGCCAAAAGACACGGCTGCATTGCATCCCAACCCCAAAACTTTAACCTGTGAAGAAAATCTTCTGAACCTTCATGAAGAACGACATAGAAATATGCATAGGTAGAATGTAACCCTCTCCAAGCATGAAAATCATCTCATTGAAAGGTGCGTATAGTCCTCATGTTTTTTTTATATATATATATGATATATTTTAACATATATTTAATATATACATACTTAAAATATGAATTTTAGTCAACAAAGCTATGATAGGAGAAAAGACTAGTCAGGATAGCTGTTCTTGGCAGATATTTACCTGAATAAGACATTTAGATGAAAGAAATACTCCCAACAATGCAAGTAACTATGAAGCAAAAGGGGAGAGAACAGTCACAGTTGACATTTTTAGCAACATTACCTTCATTACATCATTATGGCAAGAAGAATAAAAAATTTGAGGAAGTAGTCAAATAATGTAGGGCCTCAAATTCTTCCATTAAGGGAGGAAAAAAGGTTCTGAAAATTGCAATTATACCCTCTGATCAGAATGCATGCACGGTGACAGTGCTCCCCGCTTCAGCTTCTGTGCACAGAGATGCCCGCTTCCTTCAGTGCCTGGAGATGAACAATGATTAGGTTAAAGGCTGCATCTCCTGATCTGAGCCTTCCTTTTACGCTTCTGTCTAATGTAACTATCATCACATTTGCTTCCCCGGTGGAAGGCTGTGCTGTCACAGCTCCTAATCATGACCAAGTCTGAGGATTCAAATAGGAGGGGAAAGTTGATGTTAAAGAAGAGGCTTTTATTTATCCACACAGAGACTGAGAACAGGCTCAGAAAGCAAATGCAGAGAGAATACGTGACAAGTTAATGGTGTTTTGATAAGAACAGAATTTTTGAATTTTGCCTGAAGGTGACAGGCTGATTTCCATCCAATTTTTTTGAGAAAGTCATTCTACTCTTCATGTTTAATAAGACAGCTATTGATTGATAATTCTGATATGATGATACAGCTCTAAAAGTGACACAAAAATTCTGTTATTTCCCGTTTCTAAGCCCCAATGATGAATATACTTTCTCAATCAAGTTTAAAGAAGAAAATTTCAGTTTTTGAATGTAAGAGTTGTATTTCACTGAAGTGTGAGGTACTGAATGCCGTCTCCACCCGTACTCCAGAAGCTTAATGCAGTAACCTAAACTCGTGCTATAGGAAATGAATTACAGAAGCAATCTACCCTAATTTGTTAACTTATTCAAATAACAGTTATTACACTTAACTATGCTAAAGATTATCTTTTTTGTGGCAGATTGTTTATTTTTTGATGAGCCTAATTACTGATTTTCTAAAAGTAATTTACATTTATTACAAATACATCTTTTAAAATGTGACAGATAAATGTTGTTCCCATAATGTATTATGAAAAAAGTTACTATTTAAAAACACATTATTTAATTTGAAAGATGAATGGCAAACATCATTACTTTTTTTCCTGCAACACCTGTGCCCTCAGCTCATTAAAATGTGTGATTCTGTGTAGAGCTGCTAGAAATGGGGAGTGAGGGGGGGAATCTATACCATATATATACCCTAAAAATAAACTCAGTATGCAAAATTGAAGAAAAGCATCCTACTTACTAATATAGCTCAACTAATCTTCTGTGTTTCAGACTCTATTTACAATTGGTTGCAAGGGAGAACAAAAGTAGGAGAGAGAGAAATGTATTTTCTGTGAAACATGTCCACCCTATAACCACATTCTCTATCAGTATGCTGTAAAACTGACCATTAAGGAAGAACAACTGCGATTCCATAAGCTGCTTCAAAACAAGTTCTATGAGAACCAATTGTACCGCCGGCTCTGCTAACCTCCGCAAAAGGGCCGGTAGAGCCTGGCTGATTTCTGTTTTCTGAAAGGGTATCAAGGCTTGAAAGCAACACCACTCTGAGCACGACATCATGTGACTGTGACCCTCAAGTCACCAGTCATGCTGAGATCTGGTCTCAAGAAGCTCTGGCCCTGGAGAAGCCTATGGGGTGCACTCCTCCCTTTTTGATGCTCCGGGGATTTCTTCTCTCCCCTACACAGATATAGAATTGGAATGAAATGTAATGACTCACAGCTCCATCTTTAGACTCAGGGATGGGAATATGCTGATGGATCTGTGTAATCCTCACGTTTTACAGGCATGCACAGTGTAAAACTACAAGCCAGCCCACTTTCCATTTAGCAATATTTTGTGGGACCCTGTGGTTCGATGCCTGGCTGATCTCAAGCAATAGGAGAAGCAGCCTGATTTTACTTCTGCAGAACTCACATCGCCACCCAGTGACTTGTTATCAGCCTAAGGCCATTTAGGTAGCCATATTTACTGGGCCTATTCAGTTTTTCCAGTATCATGTAGACAAACGTCTGGATGCCTAAACTTTTCACCAGTCATTAACACTGGGCACCTGGTGTAAATATTTACATATTGTTAAAATACTACCAACCAGGACAAGTTATTTTATCTCAAAATGCTGACATGCCTTCTGTGTTAAATGTCAGGAATACATAGTAAAATTATTTGGTAAATAAGAGGTTTCATGTCTATAAAAGCTTAACTGTTGTCATTGTTCTTCCTATAAGAAAAAGCTCTACTTTTTTAAGCCATTTGAAAACCATCAGTTGGGGTGCTCTTTTTATCAGGAAAATAAAGTTCACCAAATTCAGTTTGCTTTTTTTCCCCAGAAATAAGTTCTCAGATGATGAAATTATTGTAATGCCTTCTAGAAGAGCTATAACTTAAAATAGCAGTTCCAGTCTGCAACAGTAACAAACTTTTTTTTTCAAAATTTTTTGAACACGTTTTTCATTTACTGTGTTCTAATCAAAAACCCACTGAAACTGAGAAACTTTAACACGATCTAACACAGTATGCATTTGCACTGATTTCCGGGTACACTGCTCTGCTTTTCACTATTTTCATATATGTGTCATGTTTCTACAAAAATAGAGAGGTCAGTTACAGCAAATCACATCAAAGGAAAGGTAACTGGATACATCCAGATATTTCTGCCTAATTTTGAGGAAGCATATAATGTTTTTCTGGGGAGCCTCCTAGGACCTGCCTAAGAGGTGTACTTTGCACTAATCTTTTTGCTGTATTCTGATAGTTATTTCTTCATAATCCTCATCATAAGCCTCTGATCTTTGGTGAATGATTTAACCGTAAACTTCAGGCTGGATAAATCCTGTGGTACAAAAATTGAACTCATCACATTCAGCCAGTGTATACACTTCTTTTCCTTTCGGTTTGCTCTGCTCTTCGGGCTTGTTTTAGTGTGTGGGGGTACTGTATTTACTTAGGATGTATATATTTCCTTCAGAACTTTTTAGCTCTATTGCCTTTCCTACTTTATTGGTCTGCAAAGAGCTGGCCTATAGATTTTAGATTTTAGGCAATCACTTGTATTCGTACATGCTCAAGTATACACATACACAGTAAAAAGTGCTGCCGCTCAGTTTTTACAAACTGGGAAAGCTGTAAAAGCAAACGTTTCTCATGTACACAACACATTCTTATTCTATTAATTGGATTGACATTAAGTGTTTAACGTGACCCAAAGCTGACCAAGCAAGTTTAAGAAACTACTCTTGGTGATAGAGTATTAATTTTTCACTAAACAACGTAGGTGCAATCTTAGCATATTTTCCTTTAAAATCACTTTAATAAATCAAGGTCTTGGTGGATGTGAAGTGTTTTCTGATTATCTAGCACTTCTGAATAATGAGCCCTGCCATGCCAAATAACAAAGATTTTATTGGGCATCACCCATCTCTCTCTCTCTCACACACACACACACACACACACGGGCACACACACGCGGGCACACACACACACACACACAGGCACACACACGGGCACACACACACACACACAGCCCAGATCTTTGTCTCAACCACACACACACGCGGGCACACACACACACATGGGCACACACACATGGGCACGCACACATGCACGCACGCACACACACACACACACACACACACAGCCCAGATCTTTGTCTCAACCAGTTTGTCCTGCCCTTTTCCACGTGGGCCAAGTTGAAAGTCTTGATTATGCAGAGGAATATAAATACCATCATTTAGTGAGACCGTATTTGCCTCACCTAAGGATTCCCTACTCAGTGGCCAGATTTCAAATGAGTCGTGTCCTCAGCATTTGAACAATGCACCATGCTTTCTTGAGTTACTGCGTTATTTTACTGTACCAAATTTCGTCCCGTCTGTTCCTGTCTGTCTCTCCCTGTTTTTGATAATTTGCCTTCTCTCCCCAACATCCTGTGGCTTCAGCCAAACCACATTTGCTCAAGCTTTTCTGGCTCTTAAACAGGTTGCAAGGTTATAGAGAAAGAGAGAGCAAGACAGAAAGAATGAGAACATTTACTTCTAGAAGGACAGTAAAGCAACCTGACATCAGACATCAGACTTCAGAACTCAGTTTAAACCCATACAAGCAAAAGCCTTGCTATATTTGAGAGCTGGTCAGAGGACCTAACGTAATTGTACCCTGCATTGCCTAAACCTGGAATTTAATTGTTCCTCACACTCAACAGGTTGCTTTTAGCTACTCAGAAATATGAAGAACCAATTGAGTTTGTAACAAATTTGTATCTGAGCCATCAGATGTACAGAAATAATTGAATCATTCTCATTTGCACAATGCTGTCTGTGCTTTAAATGAAATGCATTCCTATTTGAGCTAGAAGCCCCAGTTGTATCCTTTTATAGACAAGGGACTGAAGCATTTGGGATTATCACAGTTATGAATATTTCCCCATTATAAAATAATGGAATTGTTCAGTTCCACTGTCACACATATAGTGATTGAAGGAAAGGTTAAACCCGAGGGTCAAGGCTCCCAGTTTGTGAATCACTGTTGATACTTTTCTGCATCACTTGGCATTGGCAGCCTCACATTTTCATATTGATTTGAGGCTTCTTGAGTGTTCAAAACTGAGTTCACAAGCAAAAGAGTAGGTGAGATCCAGAGAAAAGATCAAACTTGATGATTTTTCTTTTCTTTAAAACCATGTCTTTTTAAAATACATATATTTTTTTCACATTGATTCTGAAGCATTTGGGCTATCAAAATCACTAAAATCACTATATTTTATGTATCCTTTTATTTCAGAACATTAGCAAGTAGTTCTAAATGGCAGCCTTCATTGTTCTTCAAAGGGGCTCAGTTTTGCAAATGAAACAGACACTTCTGAAATCTTTTCTTGTCACTTTTGTGTTTCTTGTAGGTAAGCCTGGCTGCAACTCAGGGGTGGCCTCATATTTCCGCCCTGGGCTGGTCTCTGGTTCCATCGCGTCACTGCCATTTGTTACACTGACCTCTCCCAAGATGAATCTTTCTTCCGAATGCGGTTGTCCACATGAGCCTTGTGATCTGGATGTGTGCACTGGTTCTCTTTAGGTGGTTGTCTTTGAAGTTCAGCAAAGCTGCTTGTTCTCCCATGGATTCCTGTCCCAAGCTACCTCTACCGACCCCACCTCTCCAGAGAGACTTTTCAGTTTGCCTTCTCCCCTCCCCATCTACTCTCTAAAATTCTGGAGTTCACCAAATTGATGGTCCATTAAATTCACCTGTCTGGAATGCCCCCCCACTCCCCCGCTGGTACTTGACCAATTTCACGTTTCAGTCTGGATTTTTTTATGCTATGATGCCTATGTTCATGGAAAGAGGTTTACGTAAAAGGCCAACATTTGATTTGATTGCAGCATAGGGAAGAAACACTGGCCCTTCTTTCAAAATTAAGCAACTTTTAAAAGCGCCATTTTATTTATTTCCTTTTAAAAATAATAATCTATGCAGCACTTCAGGAAACAACTATATGGTGTTGTATATTATAAACTGGTGACATTCTACTATTAAATTATGTACAACATTTTTGTTTTTTATGCTTCTTGAGGTGGCAATGAGAAAAAAGTTTTTTAAAAAAGTGTGCCTTGCTGTATTTCTTATACCATTTATTAAAAAGCTGCTTTCACGGTAAAATTATGTTGGTTTGAAAGGAGGAAATAGCAAGGTTAAGATGTGTGAATAATTTCTGTATATATGTATAACCAAGTACAAACACTGATGTATAATGACAGTATAAAATGCTTTCATTTTTGTGATGTCTAGTGATGTGGAAAATATAAGCCTTAAATCCATTAGATTGCATGGTAATTAAAATTGGCATAATAAACATAGTTTATTGGGGGAAAAGGAAAATTAGTGATCTCTTCTACCTGTGTTCTTTACCAAATTATTGCATCTGGTTCTGGAAAAATGTGACATGTAGCAGCTTCCAAAATATCCATATTGTATAAGAGACTTAAAATTACTTAAACTACACATGATGCTGTCACAATTTCCAAAATCTTTCTGGTAACTATAAAGATCTTGGAACGCAAATGATTAAATGCCAGTTCCCCTAAACCAATAAAAATTTATCCTAGATATTTTATTTCTACTTATCATTAATGGTTTAGTGTTGGGTTTCAGGATACCTAGTATATCTTGTATTTATTTTATATAATTATTTTGAATGGGTTTGATGGAAAGATGGTAGAGAAGTATAAAAAAGTTGATTATTTTTTGATTTAGACTATAAATTTCAGGTGTATTTATTTTGTGTAAAAGAAATTAGCTAAGAAATATTCCATTTAGTCTTTATTGCTCTTGTTAAATGTAGTTTTGAATTTATATCCTAATACCTACTAAAGTGCCTGACACACAGTAGGTACTGAATAAAAACTTGCTGAATTGAAGTATTGAATTAGGTAATATGGATGACATTTATCTATTCATTTTGAGAAACCTACACTAAAACACTTATAAACAATTAGAAAAATGATGAAATGCAATATAAAACCATACAATATATAATCAGTTTATATCAAATTTCAAAAAGAAACAATGTAGATTCAGATAGTCACAGTAATGACAATCATTCATTCAACTGATAATTCATTAACATCTTCTACCTGCAAGGCATTGTTCTAGATGCAGGGGATGCAATGATGAACAAACAAAAGCCCTGCCCTCAGGAGGCTTACCTACATTATGGACGAGGTGAACACACAGTGAGATTCAGTAGTTGTCCTGTACATGAGGAAGAGAAGAAAGCAGTGAAAGAGGCACAAAGACAGAAACAGCAATGAAGGACAAGGAGGAAAAAAAGGGTTAAAAGAGAGCTGGAAGTTTGACAGTAGAAAATAGTGCAGCTTTATTGCAGGGATAGTAGGAGAAACAGTAAATTGTGAGACTTAATGAAAGGTCTTTTAAAATGTTAGGTTGGAGCTTTTGTATGTAATATGCTAAGTAGTAAGGAAACTTTGTATCGTCTTTGTTTTGCACCTGATTTTACTTATTATTAGAACTTTATTAGTACCACACCAAGAACATTTAAAAAATAATAGCCTATAGTTCTGCCACTTAATAACTATTTGTATTGTTATGCCTCTTCTAATCTTTTCCATACAGATTTCTAAATTGATGAATCATTCTAGGCTTTTTAATGGGCAGGAATTTGTTCAAAAGGGGTTTTAGGCAGACATCTAGCTGCAATATTCAACACAGGGGAAAGAGATTAGAGGTAAATGCCTCGTTAGGGGGCAGCTGTAGAAAATAAGCTAGGCTCGAGATTATCACAGAGTACACAGGGTTAGCAGCCAGACCACAGAGAAGGAACAAATCCTGGAGTCTCTGAAATACCTAAGAGCATTCTGGAGCTCCGTTGAGGTACGGTATTACTTTATATACTGAGACAACCTAAATTTTCCTTGCGTAGTAATTAACAATGCCAAGTTTAAGTCTATTGGTAAAACATTTGAAGAGCAAACTGACCGAGATGTTCTATTTACCTGTTGTGTGCTCATTGAAGACTTTGAGGTATTGAAAATATGTGTTTTTTAATTATCTGCTTAGTATTAACACCAAATTTGTAGCATGACTTTCCGGTTTATTGAACAGTGCTTTTTCAGGCTGGAAGTGATGGAATAGCCTCACTCCTTCACTCTAGGTAGGCACGACACCCCTGCCCCCCACCAGGCAGCCTTGAAAACGGTCGCACCAACTCTGCCTACACACTTTCAGTGACAGTGGTTCATTGTCTGTCAAGGCAAGCTGTCCCGCCGTTGGATGCGTCTCTTTGTTAGAAAGTTATTTCTTAGGTTGCTAAAATCTGCATAGTTCTGCTTTCCCCTCGCCTTTAGTTTTGCTCAGTGGTCCTAGTTCTGTCCTGATGAGCCGCTCAGAGTATTTCTGCTCCTTTCTCCTGGCAACCCTGAAGAGAGAGACCAGTTAGTCATCCTCTCCCAGCTGCTGTGATTTCTGTTCTTCGGTTCCCTCCACCACCCTTCATTTGTCATGATTTTCAGATCCATTTAAACCTGACTGAATGTTAAGAGGCAGTATCCTTGAAACTGAGGAACTGTCTTGCCCATCATACATGTAGAAAAATATCCGAACATTTAAGTGGTAAGTTTTCTCTCAGAATATATCCAAGATATATGTTTATTCTATTATTGTAAATTTCAATAAATAAATAAATAAGTAAATAAATAAGAATTCATTACTTCCTTCAGTGGCCCAGTCCAGTGCCGGAGTCATGTTGAATCCTTTCCTTACGTCAAATCTGAACCTAACCTGTTTCCATATAAAGCAGGGTCCCCCCCACTCCATTTATTCACCCAGTCATTCAACAACATTCATTCATTGACTGGCTATGTGTGTGAGGCAATGTGTTTGGCGTTAGAGATACAAAGGCAACTAAAACACGGTTTCTGTCTACAAAGGGTTTACAGTTTTTTTGTGAAAGTACCTTTCATGTCCTTGAATAGGGTAATTTCTCCAAATTAAAAGAGGACTCATTTATTTTGTTTCCTATCTTGTTTCCCTACATTTTCAAAAATCTAGTGAGCAAACAATATGCAGAATTACCTGGATTTGACTACTAGAAGTGGTTTTTGTATTTGTAAGTTTTAATTGCAGAAAAAATATATTTCAGATTTCTGGTCACTGAATAAATATGCATCTTATGCAACAACAGAACAATCTAATTTCAGGGCTTTTGAGAAGCTTAGTTTAAGAACTTTGTTGTGTTTGATTAGCCCAACTCAGGTTTTACCAATGCTGTAATTTTCCTGGGAACAAATTAGATGAAAATATCAGAACACCCTGAAATGATCCAGCTGTTTCTTGTAAGTCAGATTGTTTTAATTTCTAAATGGAATTGGTATTATTTTTAGAATTTTAACAAATACTTAATTTTTCAAGTACCATATAATTCTTACCTTTCAAATTTTTCTAACTTGAACCAACTAAATTTACAGCTGTCTCTTTTTTTCTATATATTCTTTGTCCAATTTTTATTTTGAATATTTTCAGGCCTATAAAAGTTGAATGAGTAGTACAGTAATATTTGCATACTCATCACTCAGATTTATTTATTCCTAATATTTTACCACATTTGTTTCATCTCTACACACACACACGCGCACACACACACACACACACACACACTTTTGTGTGATCAAACCATTTGAAATTAAATTGCAGATGTGTAAATGCTGCGGCATGTATCACCTAAGAGCAGGGCATTATTCTATAAGTCCACAACACCATTCTCACACCCAAGAAACTTAACATTGATACAGTAATACCTGATAATACATACTCAAATGAATTTCTCCAAATGCCCCAATAGTGTCCTTTTACAGTTGTTTTTTGCTTTAATCCAGGATCCAAGCAAAGGTCACACATTACTTTTAGTTTTACTATCTTTTTAATCTTGAACAGTTTCCCTGTGCTTTTATTCTTTCTTTCTTTGGTCGTTCATAACGGACATTTCTGAAGAGCCCAGTCCAGTTTTATAGAATGACCCACAGTCTGGATGTGTTCAGTTTTCTCATTCAACTCAGGGTAAACTTTTTTGTCAAGGAGAGTACATAGGTGATGTTATGTTCAATAGCTACTCTTTAATGAAGGGCGAATGATCCACTGACATTCTTCATGTGTCTGGAAGTTCCCTGCCTACTCTTACAGCTCATGCTTCATTAGGCTAAGGCAGGGGTCAGCAAACTACAGTTTGTGAGCTAAATCTGGCCCACTGCCTGTTTGTTTGGCCTATGAGCTAAGAATGGTTTTAAAATTTTTAAATGGTTGAAAAAAATCAAAAGTGTTTCATAACATGTGAAAATTACATGAAATTCAAATTTTAGTGTCCATGAATAAAGTTTTATTGGAACACAGCCACACACATTTGTTTACATATTGTCTATGGCTGCTTTTGCACTATAATTGCAGAATTAAGTAGTTGTGATGGAGACCATATGGCCTGCAAAGCCTAAGATATTTACTCTTTGGCCCGTTACAGAAAAAGTTTTCTCATCCCTGGTCTACAGTACCCTAAATTCTGACACCATTTTCTTAGAGGTAGATAGATTTTCATTTGCAAAATCAATGTAAGTTATTAGCACCTGCAATAGTTATTTTTTGCTTTCTAGATTTTATTGAGTTCTCGATTTCAGTTTCATGTGTCCTTAGTAAAATGAAGTGTGCTTTGTTTCATAAACTTAAAGATTGTTCTACATCCATAGTTGGCTTAAGGATTTAAATTTAGTTCACTTATTACAGGCTGGGTTTGATTTAAAGGGTTACTCAATTACAGACTAAGTCATTAAGTTCAATCAAAACCATCAGGAAAATTGACACAACCTAAACTCACTTCGATTCACCAGTAAACTGGAATCCCTTTTCTGAATGTTTTTCTAAAGTAGTCCAAAGAAATTTAAAACCAATCCATTTCAGAGTCAGGATTTTCAAATTTATTTTTCAACCCAAACAAAGGTGAAACCATGATCAAAGACTGTTTAAGATACACTTGCATTTCCTAAGAGCTGGTCATAAATAACAATCTGAATTTACTAAGGAAATAATTACTCACCACACACCCTGCTGTGGTCATACGTAACGACACTCTTATTGAATAGATGTTCAACGGTAACAGTCTTTCTTTACCTTTTTTTTTTTTAAAGAACATCCATTTTTTATTTTTATTTTTTTATAAATTTATTTATTTATTTTTGGATGCATGGAGTCTTCATTGCTGCACTCAGGCTTTCTCTAGTTGTGGCGAGCGAGGGCTACTCTTCCTTGCGCTGTGCAGGCTTCTCATTGTACTGGCCTCTCTTGTTGTGGAGCACAGGCTCTAGGCACGTGGGCTTCAGTAGTTGTGGCACGTGGGCTCAGTAGTTGTGGCTCACGGGCTCTAGAGCACAGGCTCGGTAGTTGTGGTACACGGGTTTAGTTGCTCCACGGCATGTGGGATCTTCCTGGACCAGGGCTCGAACCCGTGTCCCCTACATTGGCAGGTGGATTCTTAACCACTGCGCCACCAGGGAAGTCCCTTTACTTTTTTTCTTAATTCACTTTTGACAGCACTGCCATCTCCCACTGCCATGTACCTAGAGAGGGGACAGTCAAAGACAGTGGTCTTTTAGCCACTTTCTCCTTCTTAAAAAGCAACCACTGCCTTGCATATAGCAACAGCCTCTTAATTTGAGACTTGTCATGTATTTGCATTTCCAGAGTAAAATAACAAGTGACAGATGCAAGTCAGGCCCACAATGTTAAGGTTTCTCTGGCCAAGGCCTTTTGGCCAATGCCTTGAGACCATTCTGATCCTTGACTAATGGGCCCTCACCAAAACAGAAAATATGAGGACTGTTTGTACTTGTGTTTTGCAGTAAGCCAGGGCATGCGACTTCAAAGCAACTTTTCTCAGTCCCTCTTCTGTTGCAACACACACAACATGGAAGGTGTTCCCACGTGTGAGACACTTCCAACTTTTGCCAAGCATTGATTAGCAACTTCCAGTCAGGAAAGGCCGTGCCCACTTCTCCCCAACTCATGAAGGGGATCTTAATGCAGCTGAGTGGGGTGACATTAGTCTATGTATAGCTAATTCTTTGAAGACAGTCTAATTCATACTTAAACAAAAAGTGATTCCTAAATATTGGTACTTTATTATTGGTTACAAATCCCTTGTGACGTCATGTTTACGAACCACTGATACGGAGGCTTGCACTCTCTTGCTTGAAAGGAAGTGTCCCCAAACCTGGGAAAGGACTTCCAAAGAACAAGAGAATCAACACCCCTGTGTGTGGATGTACAGCCCCAGGTGCTCCGCAGCCACAAAGAACTTGTGCTTTCTGGTGAGTACGTTCTTCAAAAAATGTGAATTTAAGAGAAGTAGATGTAAAATGCAACAAAACTTGGCCTCAAACTTACATTGGTGAAATGGCTCATTTCGATGATTTAGCCTAAGTAACTTCACTCCTTGTTAACTACAGAGGCATAAGATATGGAACATCAAGATTTTCCAGATGCTCACAAAACATTTTGTGTCTCTACCACATAAGCTGCCATGTTCATCAACTTTATAGACTGTGGCATTGTTCTTTCTCCTTCTTGACCTATTTTATGTGGGAAATTTGGACTAGTATCACCAGATGTAAAATTTGGTATTTTTTCCACACCATCAAGACACATAATAATGGATTTTATTAATTTAATAAAAAGTATTACTAATTAATTACATGATTTAATAAAAACTATACTAAAGTTATTAAAACATTTATTTGTCCTTGCACTTAACCTTCCATTAAAAACAAAATCCCACCTCCCTATAAAAAAATGGGCCATTACTGGCATAAAACAAATATTATTCAGCAAAATTTATCCAAGGACTAAAATGATTAGGAACATTAGGATTAGGAACATAATGCATTAGGAACATAAAAATGCATAAGATCCTCTTTAAATCCCATATTCCCTAACCACTGGTTTATAAAAAAATACTCTAAGGTTTATAGAATTAGTCTGGTTCTATTAGTTGATCAAGTTACTTTCACTGTCAGCAATTCAAAACAAATACTTCCATGTGTGTGTGCATGTTTGCTTGCTTGCAAGTATGTTTCATTTATTTTAAAGTGTCTTTTTATATAGAAATCCAAGTTGCTGAATTTTATCTTGTCATTAAAATGGTGTGAAAATCAAATCAGTCTTCATATAGGTTCTCTCATCCTTGCCAATCTCAAATGACCGATGATGCTTACAGCAAGGTTTTGTAAAATACAAGCTCCTTAACTTTTCAGAAACAGGTCCTTTTTAACATGTATACCATTTGCCCCTCTTCTAGTACTTTGTTCAGTGTTCTAAGTCTAGGATTATTCTCTTATAATATACTAATGATACAAACTATATGGAAAAATATTTTATAGAATGTAAAATTACTAATTATTTAAAGGCTAAGAGGCATTGTTCAACGTGAATGAAATATTTAATTGCTATATTTACAAAATAAAAGATTACAGATTCTGATTGGTTCAGAATGACTGAACATCAGAATATTCTTCTTCTTAACCTAAGCGTCTGATTTTTTAAGTTATGTATGACTTCCTGGCAACTTAACCATTTTTTTAAAAAATGTAACCTTTGATGATTCAGCAGCATAATGATTACCAATTATTGTCCAGTATGGTAAATGTGTAAATTATAGGAAATCAGACTAAGTCAGTAAACACACTCTGGATACTATTTTTTTAAATCAATCTAAATAATAACAAAATAAATCATTATTACTTGAGTGCCCACTATGTGCCAGGCACTGTACTAATTTTATGCCTGTTTTACAATAAGGAAATTGAGGACTGGAGAGGTAGGTGAGGGGCTGTACTCTGCAGACCTGCAAGCCCTGTACTTGCCCAGCCTCAAGACCAAGGGAAGAGACCGACGTCAGTGACAGAGACATAACTGGTTTAATGGATGGGGGAGCTTACACATCTAAAGCAAAATCCTGTAGCAACACCCCACTGCGTGCAGCAGGAGGTGGGCAGGATGTGGCAGTAATCTTTGCTACCAGGGGAAGAGGGAGAGTACCAGTTATAGGGGGAAATGACATCAAGTTGGCTCATCGGTTGCCAGGGAAACCCCAGAGGGGCGCACCCCTCACAGCCCCTGTGATAAACCAACATAGTGGAGATAGTCCTGATCTAAAAATTAGAATAATTGCTAGCTGGGGCCAAGGGCAAGTACACAGGCATTTCCTGATTAGGCTCTACGATTGAGAAGGAAGGTCAGTCAGGTGAGTAAGGTATAGGTGAGGCAGGGACTGGTCGAGCAGGGGATGTACAGAGAGCAAAGAGAACGGCCACCTTGGGTGTCCTGACCATACAGCAGGCTAGTTATTACTTGTTTCCTTTTCATAAAGGCAGAGTGTGTGTGGAGGAAAAAAGCTGTTTCAGAAACTCATTTCCCATCCTAGATAAATAAGGATTTATTTTACAGAGTTCACTTAACATCCATACGTATATTACTAAATTTCCTGTCTATATTATATATTGAACATATAACTCATGCCAAAACTGAAGAAAGGACTTTTCATTTTTAAAAGTATTTCTTACAAAAATTCGATATGAAGAAATGATAGCTAAATTAGCACTTGAAAAAGGCAAAAGAAAATTATATACTGTATATAATTATGCCTTATTATGACCTCTGCACATTTTCTAGAAAAGTTAGGCATTAAAAACACACACAACAGGAACACCTTAAAGGTCAGAGCCTGATGAAAGAAAAATGCAATAGTTAATTATGAAGGATGAGATTAATGTTCTAGTAGGAACGTACATTTTTGCTTGAGAATACTTAAAATATGCAATTTCCCTTTCATGTATTTTGTTTCATATCTGAAAGAGGTGATGGAGAGAGAAAATTCAAAGTATAAGTATAAATTAAATTTTAATTTAATGAAATGAAAACGTGGGCTTTTTATCTGATTTTTCTTCACTTAGGTCTTTTTGCCCCTAAAGGTAATAGTTTTAAGAGTAAATACTGAGGTCTCATTTTGTAAAAAATTTATCTCAAAATTTCTCATTATCTTCAAAAGATATTTTCTAAGATGGCAGAATTCCTGGATCATATTTGCTGAGCTTCACACTGGCAACACACCTAACTATACACATTTTTCCCCCACATGTTTATTGGAGTATAATCGCTTTACAATATTGTGTTAGTTTCTGCTGTACAACAAAGTGAATCGGCTATATGTATACATATATCCCCATATCCCCTCCATCTTGAGCCTCCCTCCCACCCTCCCTATCCCATCCCTCCAGGTCATCACAAAGCATCGAATTGATCTCCCCGTGCTATGCAGCAGCTTCCCACTAGCCATCCATTTTATATTTGGTGGTGTATATATGTCAATGCTATTCTCTCACTTCATCCCACTTTCCCCTTTCCCCATTGAGTCCTCAAGTCCGTTCTCTACGTCTGCATCTTTATTCCTATCCTGCCACTAGGTTCATCAGTTCCACTCTTTCAGATTCTATATATATGCGTTAGCATATGGTATTTGTTTTTCTCTTTCTGACTTACTTGACTCTGTATGACAGACTCTAGGTCCATCCACCTCACTACAAATAACTCAATTTCGTTTCTTTTTATGGCTGAGTAATATTCCATTGTATATATGTGCCATATCTTCTTTATCCATTCATCTGTTGATGGACACTTGGGTTGCTTCCATGTCCTGGTTATTGTAAATAGTGCTGCAATGAACATTGTGGTATATGACTCTTTTTGAATTATGGTTTTCTCTGGGTATATGCCCAGTAGTGGGATTGCTAGATCATATGATAATTCTATTTTTCATTTTTTAAGGAACCTCCATACTGTTCTTCATAGTGGTTGTATCAATTTACATTCCCACCATAGTGCAGGAGGGTCCCCTTTTCTACACACCCTCTCCAGCATTTATCGTTTCTAGATTTTTTGATTTTGCCCATTCTAACTGGTGGGAGGTTTTGATTTGCATTTTTCTAATGATTAGTGATGTTGAGTATCCTTTCATGTATTTGTTGGCCATCTTGTATGTCTTCTTTGGAGAAATGTCTATTTAGGTCTTCCATGCATTTTTGCTTGTTTTTTTGATATGGAGCTGCATGAGTTGCTTGTACGTTTTGGAGATTAATCCTTTGTCAGTTGCTTCATTTGCAAATACTTTCTCCCATTCTGAGAGTTGTCTTTTCATCTTGTTTATGGTTTCCTTTACTGTGCCAAAGCTTTTAAGTTTCATTAGGTGCCATTTGTTTATTGTTTTAATTTCCATTCCTCTAGGAGGTGGGTCAGAAAGGATTTGCTGTGACTTATGTCATAGAGTGTTCTGCCTATGTTTTCCTCTAAGAGTTTGATAGTGTCTGGCCTTACATTTAGGTCTTTAATCCATTTTTAGTTTACTTCTGTGTATGGTATTAGGGAGTGTTCTAATTTCATTCTTTTACAGGTAGCTGTCCAGTTTTCCCAGCACCACTTATTGAAGAGGCTGTCTTTTCTCCATTGTATATTCTTGCCTCCTTTGTCAAAGATAAGGTGACCATATGTGCATGGGTTTTCTCTGGGCTTTCTATCCTGTTCTGCTGATCTATATTTCTGTTTTTGTGCCAGTACCATACTGTCTTGATTACTGTAGCTTTCTAGTATAGTCTGAAGTCAGGGAGTCTGATTCTTCCAGCTCCATTTTTCTTTCTCAAGATTGCTTTGGCTATTCGGGGTCTTTTTTGTTTCCATACAAATTGCAAAATTTCTTGCTCTAGTTCTGTGAAAAATGCCATTGGTAGTTTGATAGGGATTGTATTGAACCTGTAGATTGCTTTGGGTAGTATAGTCATTTTCATAATATTGATTCTTCTAATCCAGGAACATGGTATATCTCTCCATCTGTCATCTTTGATTTCTTTCATCAGTGTTTTATGGTTTTCTGAGTACAGGTCTTTTGTCTCCTTAGGTAGGTTTAATCCTTGGTATTTTATTCTTTTTGTTGTGATGGTAAATGGGATTGTTTCCTTAATTTCTCTTTCTGATCTTTTGTTGTTAGTGTATAGGAATGCAAGAGATTTCTGTGCAAAGAGATTTTTGTATCCTGCAACCTTACCAAATTCATTGATTAGTTCTAGTAGTTTTCTGGTGGCATCTTTAGGATTTTCTATGTATAGGACCATGTCATCTGCAAACAGTGAGTTTTACTTCTTCTTTTCCAATTTGTTTTCCTTTTATTTATTTTTCTTCTCCAATTGCCGTGGCCACAACTTCCAATACTATGTTGAATAATAGTGGCAAGGGTGGACCTCATTGTCTTGTTTCTGATTTTAGAAAATGCTTTCAGTTTTTCATCACTGAGAATGATTGCTGTGGGTTTGTCATATATGACTTTTATTATGTTGAAGTAGGTTCCCTCTGTGCCCACTTTCTTAAGAGTTTTTATCATAAATGGTGTTGAATTTTGTCAAAAGTTTTTGCTGCATCTATTGTGATGATCATATGGTTTCTATTCTTTAATTTGTTAATGTAGTGTATCACATTGATTGTTTTGCATATATTGAAGAATCTTTACATCCCTGGGATAAATACCAGTTGATCATGGTGTATGATCTTTTAAATGTGTCATTGGATTCTGCTTGCTAGTATTTTGTTGAGGATTTTTGCATCTATGTTTATCAGTGATATTGTTCTGTAATTTTCTTTCTTTGTGATATCCTTTAACTGGTTTTGGTATCAGGATGATCGTGACCTCATAGAATGAGTTTGGGAGTATTCCTCCTTCTACAATTTTTTGGAAGAGTTTGAGAATGATAGGTGTTAACTCTTCTCTAATTGTTTGACAGAATTCGCCTGTGAAGCCTTCTGGTCCTGGACTTTTGTTTGTTGGAAGATTTTAAATTACAATTTCAATTTCATTACCTGTGATTCATCTGCTTATATTTTCTAATTCTTCCTGGTTCAATCTTAGAAAGTTGTACCTTTCCAAGAATTTGTCCATTTCCTCTGGGTTGTCAATTTTATTGGCATATAGTTGTTTGTAGTAGTCTCTTATGATCCTTTGTGTTTCTGCAGTGTCAGTTGTGATTTCTCCTTTTTCATTTCTAATTTTAGTGATTTGTGTCCTCTACCTTTTTTTCTTGATGTGTTTGGCTAAGGGTTTATCGATTTTGTTTATCTTCTCACAGAACCAGCTTTTAGTTTTATTGATCTTTGCTATTGTTTTCTTTGTTTCTATTTCATTTATTTCTGCTCTGATCTTTACGACTTCTTTCCTTCTACTAACTTTGGGGTTTTGTTCTTTTTCTAGTTGCTTTAGGTGTAAGCTTAGATTGTTTGAGATTTTTCTTGCTTCTTGGTGTGAGTTTGAATTGCTATAAACTTCCCTCTTAGAACTGCTTTTGCTGCATCCCATATGTTTTGGATCATCTTGTTTTTGTTGTCATTTGTTTCTAGGTTTTTTTTTTTTAATTTCTTCTTTGATTTCTTCAGTGATCTCTTGGTTATTCAGAAGCACAGTCTTTAGCCTTCATGTATTTGCTTTTTTTTTTACAGTTTTTTTCCTGTGATTGATTTCTAATCTCATAGAGCTTTGGTTGGAAAAGATGCTTGAAAAGATTTCAATTTTCTTAAATTTTACAAGGCTTGATTTGAGACCCAAGATGTGATGTATTCTGAAGAACGTTCCATGTGCACTTGAGAAGAAAGTGTATTCTTCTGCTTTTGGGTGGAATATCCTAAAAATATCAATTAGGTCTATCTGGTCTATTGTGTCATTTAAAGATTGTGTTTATTTATTTTCTGTCTGGATGATCTGTCTGTTGGTATAAGTAGGGTGTTAAAGTCCCCCACTATTATTGTATTACTGTTAATTTCTCCTTTATGGCTGTTAGCAGTTGCCTTATGTATTGAGGTGCTCCTATGTAGAGTGCACAAATATTTATAATTTTTATGTTTTCTTCTTGGATTGATCCATTGATCATTATGTAGTATCCTTCCTTATCTTTTGTAACAGTCTTTACTCTGAAGTCTATTTTATCTGATATGACTATTGCTACTCCAGCTTTCTGTGATTCCATTTGCATGGAATATGTTTTTCCATCCCCTCGCTTTCAGTCTGTATGTGTCCCTAGGTCTGAAGTGGGCTTCCTGTAGACAGCGTATATAAGGGTCTTGTTTTTGTATCCATTCAGCCAGTCTGTGTCTTTTGGTTGGAGCATTTAATCCATTCACATTCAAGGTGATTATTGATATGTATGTTCCTATTACCATTTTCATAATTGTTTTGGGTTTGTTTTTCTGGGTCTTTTTCTTCTCTTGTGTTTCATGCTTAGAGAAGTTCCTTTAGCATTTGTTGTAAAGCTGGTTTGGTGGTACTGAATTCTCTTAGCTTTTGTTTGTCTGTAAAACTTTTGATTTCTCTGTGGAATCTAAATGAGATCCTTTCTGGGTAGAGTAATCTTGGTTGTAGGTTTTTCTCTTTCATCACTTTAAGTATATCATGCCACTCCCTTCTGGCCTGTAGAGTTTCTGCTGAGAAATCAGCTGATAACTTTATGAGGATTCCCTTGTATGTTATTTTTTGCTTTTCACTTGCTGCTTTTAATATTTTTTTCTTTGAATTTATTTTTTGTTCATTTGATTAATATGTGTCTTGGTGTGTTTTTCCTAGGGTTTAGCCTGTATGGGACTCTGCAGTTCCTGGACTTAAGTGGCTCTTCCCTTTCCAATGTTAGGGAAGTTTTCAACTATAATCTCTTCAAATATTTTCTCAGACACTTTCTTTTTCTCTTCTTCTTCTGGTAGCCCTATAATTCGAATGTTGGTACATTTAATGTTGTCCCAGAGGTCTCTGAGACTGTCCTCAAATCTTTTCATTCTTTTCTCTTTATCCTTCTCCATGGCAGTTATTTCCACCATGTTATCTTCCAGCTAACTTATCTGTTCTTCTGCCTCAGTTATTCTGCTATTGATTCCTTCTAGAGTATTTTTAATTTCAGTTATTTGTTGTTCATCACTGTTTGTTTGCTCTTTAGTTCTTCTAGTTCTTGTTAAATGTTTCTTGTATTTTCTCCATTCTGTTTCTGAGGTTTTGGATCATCTTTACTATCATTACTCTGAATTCTTTTGCAGGTAGGTTGCCTATTTTGTCTTCATTTATTTGGTCTTGTAGGTTTTTACCTTGCTCCTTCATCTGTAACATAATTTTTTGTCATTTCATTATTTTTTGATGGGTGAGGCTGTATTCCTGTCTTACTTGTTGTCTGGCCTGAGGCATCCAGCACTGGAATTTGCAGGCAGTTAGGTAGAGCCAGGTCTTGGTGCCAAGATGAGGACCTCCGAGAGGCCTCACTCTGATTAATATTCCCTGAGGTTCTCTGTTAGCCCAGTGGTTTGGACGCAGTGCTCCCACCACAGGAGCTCAGGCCTGACCCCCAGCCTGGGAACCAAGATCCCGCAAGCTGTGCGATGTGGCAAAAGAAAAGAAAAAATGTAGCAGTACAATAACAAAGCATAAAAAATAAAATTAGAAAGATAAATAATATATTAGGAAAAATATATATAATTGAAACAACTGCAACAAGGTAAAACAAAACCACAACAGAAAAAAGAAAGAAGAAAAACAAAAAGAGAACAAGCCAAAAGGAGCAGAACAATAACAAAGTATAAAGAATAAAATAAAATTAGAAAAATAAAAGATTTATTAGAAAAAATAAAAATATAAATGAATCAACAACAACAAGGTAAAACAGAACCCCAACCTATAAGAAGAAGGAAAAAAAAGGCCAGAAAAGCCTTAGCTATGGGGGTGGAGCTTAGACAGGGGTGGAACTTAGGTTTAGGGTGGGGTGGGGCCTATGTGAGGTGATGTTCAAGTGTGGGATGGGGTCTAGGCTTAGGATCTGCATGGAAGGGGAGAGGCAGCATGTCCAGAGGGGGACCTCCAGAGTGTGGAGTTTAGAGTTTAAAGGTAAGGCCCTGGATGAGGGTGTGGGGGGGGGGTTTAGGCCCAGCATGGTTGGAGGGCTTCTCCCAGTGCTGCGTGTAGAGGTGGGGCCCTGGGTGAGGGTGTAGGGGTGGGGTTTGGGTTCTGCACAGCAGGAGGGAGGCTCTAAGGGCAGAGGATTAGGCTAGGGATCCCAGCAGGCTCCATGGTGCCCAAGAGGGCAGGGAAAGTGCTGGCTGTGCTCCCTTCCATTCCTCTGCACCACCCCCCCACCCAGGGTCTCCCCCATCACTGCTGGACCCCAAACCATGGTTGGGTCCTGCTGGATGTAGGAACTCCTCCCCTCCCCCAGCTGCCCCTCAGGGGTGCCAGTCCTGTAGGTCCAGCCTTTACTTTTGCTCCCCTTCCCTCCATCCCATTCCATCAGGGCCCATGCAGCTGGAGGGGGCCTCAGTGGTAGAGGATCAGGCACAGGATCTCAGCAGGCTCCCTGTGGCCCAAGTAGGCAGGGGAAATGCTGGCCATCCTCCCTTTTGATCCTCTGCCCTCCCAGTGGTCACCCCTTTCCCCTGCATGGTGTGGGACCCCTTCCCCTCCCCCAGCCACCCATCAGGGGTGCCAATCCTGTCCTGCCTCCACTTCTCCTCCCCACTCACTCCCCCACACATCCTACCCAGTCGCTGGGGGTTCCTCCCATCCCCTTAGGTGCCCATGGACCCCCACCCGTGCCTGGTAGGTGGCCTAGTTGTGCAGAGACGAATTCGGCATCTCCTAATCCTGACTCCACCCCTATACACATTTAAAATAACAACAAATGACAACTTTTAAAGTTTTATTAGGAAATAAGTTCAGATTTACAAATTATTACAAAAACAAAAATAGTGCAATAGTGTACCTATCGTTAATATAGGTACACTACATTGTTAATAGTGTACCTATTGTTAATATCTCAGCCCATTTGCTTTATCTTTCTACTTACCCAACCATATGGCTTTTTTTCTGAGCCATTTGAAAATAAATTATATACATCATGGCCTTTTATCCCTAAATATTTTATTATATATTTCTTTACAAGGATATAGGTGAGTTCTCTTAAATAATCACAGTGCAGTTGTCAACCTGATAAATTTACATTGATATATTTATGGATATAAATATAAAATATATGAAGTCTGTTTATTTGATCTACCTTTCACATTCCAATTTTGTAAATTTCCTTAATAATACCCCTTATCGCACTTTTCCCCTCTTCAGTACACAATTTAAGTCTTGAATTTAGTTATCATGTCTCTTTAATCTCCTTCAATCTGGAAACATTTCCCCAGCCTTTCTTTGTCTTTTTATGACATTGGCGATTTTGAAGAATAAATTCCCCCTTTTTAAAATAGATTATTCTGGGACCTCTCTGGCAGTCCAGTGGTTAAGACTTCACCTTCTAATGCAGGGGGTGCAGGTTTGATCCCTGGTCAGGGAGTTAGGATCCCACATGCCTCACGGCCAAAAAACCAAAACATAAAGCAGAAGCAATGTTGTAACAAATTCAATAAAGACTTTTAAAAAAATGGTCCACATCAAAAAAATCTTAAAAAAAATAATAATATAAAATAGATTATTCCTCATTTTGTGTTTGATCTTTCCTTGTGATTGGATTAAAGTTATGCATTCTCAACAAGAATATTGCATAGGTGATTTTCTGTCCTCAGGATATCATATGTAGAGACACACAGTGTTCATCTGCCCCCCATTAGTGATGTTAATTTTGGTCATTTTATGGAGAAACACTTTAAAACCATGCAAATATCCTGTACCTCCTCAAAAATTTCCCTTTATTTAGCATCCATTGATAATTCTTGTCTGGTCCAATCCTTACCAAGATGGTTGCAAAATTGTGATTTTCCAACTCTACCACTCTCTTCACACTTACCAGGTGGCCCTTGGTATTTCACCACAATAAGATCTCTCCTTTCTCCCCTACTTACCTATTTATCATAAGTATGAATTCATGAATTTCTTTTTTCCCAATTATTTATAATTCATTACTATACTCAGATTATTTTGGTATAGAAATTGTCCCAGGTTTGGCTAGTGGGAGCCTCTTCAATCTAGCTCTTCAATTCTTATGACATCTTTTAAACAATCCCTTACCTTCTGGTAAAACAAGGTGTTCCAGTATTACCTTGTACCTACCTGCCCAAATTCTTTATCAGCCATTTCTCTGCAGAGCCTTGGTTCTTTTTAGTAGAGGTTGGCATTAGAGACCAAGATCTAGAGTGGTAGGTGTGCTTAGGGCTATTGAGGTGTTTTTGCTTTCTTGACTCTTCAGCCAACAAAGACAGGAAATACACAAGTGTGTATATACATATATGTACACGTATATGTGCAAAGGCATATTCATATGTACAGATGTATACATGCACATACAAACATGCATATACATAGACATAGACTTATTTTAGAAATCAGGAGTTTGTACCAGTTCCTCCTATTTCAATCCATCCCACAGATTCTTTCTTGACTTCTCCCATTCCATATTCGTATTTCCCTTCTTCCACCATGACAACCCTGGATACCCACAACATTAACACATTTACTCATTTGATGAATAATATAATACATTTTAAATGGTTTCAGAATTGCATCAGAACTATTATAATAAACAAATCTGCTAAAAAGAATTCAGAATTCATTTGCAGTTTCCCCATCCCCACATTCTCTTTCCCAACTCTGCTCAAGACTGAGGGTGTATGGTCAAATACTGTGTTCTAAAGTTACGTTGTTACTAAGTTATCGGTCCCTTTCTCATCCTCCCTTCCTGCCTCCCTTCGTTTCTTCCTTCTTTCTTTCCCTTCTTTCTTTATTATTTCCCTTCCATTATGACATTCATTTAGAACAAAATTAAGTTCATTGTTTCCATTTCCTTTCAGTTTTAGGTTATTTTCTTCTTCCCTCCAACTCTTATTAACTTAATTGTATTTTTATATATGTAGAATATTAACATGCTTTCCAAAGTGAAAACTACACAAAAGGTATATTCAAACAGTATCACTCCTTCCTCTAGCTCATCAACCTCGATTCCCCTCAGGCCTTGTAAGTCCAAAGTTCCAGTGTCTTCTGGCTTATTTTTCCTCTGCTTCTTTCTGTAGTAATAAGCAGATATACTAATATGTTTTTATTTTCCTTTCTTTCTAGCACAAAAGGTGGCATACCACCTGTGTCTTTTGCCTTTGATTTTTTTTCATTTAATAATATCCTCTGGAAGTCAATCCATATCAATTCTTGAGATCTTCCTCATTCTTTTTTTAACCATATGGCACTCACTGAAGTCACAACTTTTTTGAAGCTCTTTTGTAAATGCAAAAGGAGATTTGGAGTCCATTCCATGTCCATATTGTGTGAAAGGATTAATGATGAGTATTTTTTTTAAAATAAGATGTTGGCATATTGTTTTCTAAGAGCAACTGTGGTTTGAGTCCATGTTCTCAGGCTTCCCTTGATTTTCCCCTAGCAGTTATCTTTATCCTCCTGTCTCTTAGCTACACTCCATGCCATCCTTACTCCCACCAACAAATGGTGGTTTTATCAAGGCCTAGAAACATTCTTAAATATGTGCTGTTATCAAAAACTTTCTCTCAAAGAGTGTCACCTCTGTTTGTACACTGCACAAAAAGGGGTCAGTCAGGATGAAATCATCCAATATTCTGCTGGCCAAGTCACACCAGCACACACGTGGGAATATGTCCACCCAGAAAAAGTGTCAAATTGTCCTAATTTTTCAAAAAGCACCATAGAGTCTAACAGCAGCTTCCTCCTCAATCCTTCTTCCTGATCATGTGACCATCATATCTCTCCATCCTACACTATCTGAATTCTAGTTTTATGCTAGTCTGCCCCTCCCATTTGTTCTCCCTCTGCAGTCTTATTTCTGCCCCCTCCACTCTACTGAAATGGCTCAACTACAATTCCTCGGGAAATTATAATCCTACCAGACAGCAAAGGAGCATCTGGCAGTTGAAACCTTTCTTGAAAGCCATTTTTCTTTTGACTTCTGAAGCCCACAATTCTCTCTTCTACCTCCTACATTTTGACACGTGTCTCTTTCCTCCATTCTCACTGGAGGTCTTTCTCCAGGTTTCCTTCTTGGCCTACCTTTCTTTTCACTCTATAGTTCCACTCTATCATGGAAGTAGAGGGTGCAACCTCTACTTCCATGATTTCAACTCACCTCTAGGTGGAACATTCCAGCATTTCATCACTGAGCTTGGCTTTTCTCAGGAATTCTAGATCTAGGTCCATTTATCCAACTGTCTTTTCACCTAATAGTTTTCTTAGGACCTCATACTTTAAAACCCAAACTTGTAATTTTTTACTCTTTTATATGATTGTCTATCTCACATAATGACATTAACTTTACCCACTTGCTCAACATTCAGATTCTGGAATCTCTCTCTCTGTCTCTCTCTCTCCCTCTCTCTCTCTCTCTTTAACACCCCCAAATGTGACTAGAAAAAACCTGGTGTTCCTTCTTCCCCACATTTTGAAATTTTGTTTAAATACTTTCCATTCCCACTGCCACCCTGTTCCCAAGACTCCCCATGACTCACACATGGTTCATAGCAATAATTTTCCAATTCCTTTTTCATTCTTGGTTCAGGCATAGGGCTTATCACTTTGCCTCACATATTTCATTTAATCAAGTCTTTTATGAATATCTAAATTTGTGTCTTACTAGAGCTGTAGACAATGCTTGTGAAATATAAGATGTATCCTTCTTCTGAAGGAAAGTTAGTAACTTTGTAATTCTCAATCCTTAGTCTGTAGAAGACTCACTGGAGAAGCTTGTGAAAATGAAAATTCCCAGTCCCCACATTTACTCTGATCCAGTAGACCTGGGGTAAAGCCTAAGTGTCTGTATAACACAGGCATCAGGTTATTCTTCCGCAGGTATTACATTGACCATGCTTTCTTAGTCATTCCTCCAAACAATCCCTAACTCACTACCCAATCTTTGTTTCATATGTATTTATACACTGCCTACTTTCAAAAGTGATGTGTGATATGAGGCAGTTTACAATAAAATCACAATTAAGTGGAAAATCATTAATATAATAAAAGACATGAGCCAAGAAATAAAAATAGTGAGGGAATAATTATTTGAAAATCCAGACTAAGGGAAAGTACTGAATCTAAGCATAAAAATTTACTCTGAGCTTTTCAGCAATCAAAGTAAACAATAAAATGTGACCAATGAGAGTGTTCCTTATCTAATAAAAGAAAGTAACTTTTTTCCTGCACCTGAGCTTTGGGAGGAGGAATTTGCCCAATGAGTCTTTATTTGGGGACCATTGAATAACACAATAGATACTATAATTTAAGTCTACTTTTTAAAAAAAGAAGTCTGCATAGAGCTACTTCTTACAATAAGCTTAGATGAAAACTGAGGGCACAACATGGTTGTATTTTGGAGAATCTTGAAAATGCCTGATTGGTGGATCCCTTTGGCAATTCCACCTAAGTATCAATAGTCTCAGCCAGGCTTTTGACAGGGGATGAATAATACACAATTCAAATTTGAGATTACTATCTTGTTCTACTCACAGATTGTCCACATTTCTGACTGAAAAAAAGATCAGATGTGTAGATGACAATGATGTTGTTGCCCTGTGAAAATAAAAAGGCTTGTCTGATATTTTTATCTTAATGGAGAGTCACTTCACCTCTGTACAACAGAGAGCCAAATGAGCACTTTCAAACAGATCAAGGGCAATTCTCACAAAGCAATTAAGTGTCTGCACAAATTGATAGAAACGTCAGAAGTCTGTACCATAAGGCACAAAGGAGATGGCCTGTCTTAGAAGGTTTTGAGGATAACAGAAGATCCTTAACATGACCCCTGTAAAAGGTTTAATTTTGAGACCAACTGCATACCAAGGGTTAACCAGGTAAATCACAAATTTGATCCTTAGGAGTTATGTATGGCAGTCGGTTGAGCAGACTAGTTTAATATTATCCATTTAGATGTCAAAGCATGCCTGCCATAATTGATCATTCTGGTTTTAGGAGAATTAATATTTAGAAACGTCTCCTGACATAAGTTGGCCAATAGGCTGAACTGCTTGTCAAAGCCACTTCTGTAACCATAGAGGAAGGCATGTCATCAACACATGAGAAGTACTTGTCTTGCTGTGGCCGGGTCATCTAAAGACAACCAATTTGTTCAGTTATAAAATTAAAAGGAGGGCACTTGGGATCCAGCCCTGTTTTATGCCATTTAAAATGGACATTTCATCTGTCAGAAAGAAGGCTCATCCTAGCTACGTTAATTTGTGCCATACTGTCCAGCAGTAATGGCCCTGAGAGAGAATTATAAGCCTTGAATCTATGTTGAGATCATACACTTAGGCCTCTTTATGGATTCAGTGACCAGTGATAAATCAGTAAGTTCCATGAAAAGTCTTAAAATACTCCTAATTGAAAGACTGCATTTCACCTTCAGAAATATATGCTGCATGCTGATTTCTCATCTCCCTTTCTGTTGTCCTAAACTATTTTCCCAACTTACCCTCATAACTCTTCTTATACACTCCCTTATATAATAGTTATTTTAACATTTGTCTCATAGCCCCAATTAGCTTTCTGTTTTATTGGGTCATCTAAAGCTTTGAACTATCATTCTCTAAATTTATAAATGCTCTATGTCTTTGCTAAATAAAAGAATGAATGACTGGTGGGTGAATGACTAAATGGGTCATATTTCCTACTCTGGTTATGATGAAATACAAAGTTCCCAAGCATAAAATTTGGTGACACAGAAGTAAGAGACAAAAAGTCAAAGAACATGATGAATGTGATCTGTGTCCTTTAGCTCAAGAGGTTGTTTTGGCTTTCTGCCAAGGAAATTTGGAATTGTATCACTCCAGATTTTCAAAGTACAGATTATTGGAAGTGGATGGGCTCCATCAGCACTTGTCATGAAGTGACAGATGTCACATTGGCCAAGTCATTGTAATGTTCCAGTTGGATTCCTCTAATGTTCTTTTCCTAAGGAAAATCCAAGGAACACCTAAACAGTCTGAATAATGAAGACTGTAAATTCCTTAATTTTCTCATTTCTGTCCTGGCTCATCCTATGTGTTCACAAGCTTGTATTTAGCCTCCAAAATGTTTTCAGTTGATTGATAATATTTGTGTGTAGATGCCAGCTCTTTTTCAGACCATCACACAACCAAGTCATTATTTCCTATATTTTTCACCTCATGGCACATACGAAGTGATGACATCCTACTCTGGAGTAAATAGAGGAGGTTGTCCGTGGTGATGGGCCATCATGGGGGCTGAGAGGGCCCAACCTCAGACAACAGTGACACCACAGGCTGGTGTCGGACAGAACTGAGTTTGGAAAGCTCTGGTCTTCAGTATACAAAATTAAATCTTGGAGTAGAATATGGTTATCAGGTCCAGCTTTTCATTCCTCGGAATTAGATTTAATTACTCTAAACATCCAAGATAGTGATTATTTATCTTATGTTTGAAGATTTCTACAGGTTTTTGAGAGACTGTCCTGTGGTGGGAACGTCCATCGTTTGTGGACAGAAGTCCTTATGTTGTCCACTTTGCTGTCTACTATCTACAGTCAGCTCCCTTATCTTCTCATATATGAAAATAACACTCTCATAAAAGCTATCCTTCAAAACCTTGACCAAATAACTTATCAGTCTCTTTTCAGGTAAATAAGGGCAATCCTTTCTATCTTTTATCCCAGGGTTGGTTTCCTATTTCCTCACTCAATGTTTTATTTTACTCTTCATTCTCTAAATTCACTGTGATTTCTCCACATATTTTTAAAAATACAGAAGTCAAAACTTGGCAAATTATTCTATAAAAATCTGGCCATCCCTGCCTGTGTGCCTATGGGCTTACTCACCTCTTACTGTGGTCCACTGGCATTCTCCTGCATTATTCCAGTTAGTCCACTGATAGCATTTACACTTGTTCTTAACAAACAAATGAGAGAATGTGGACAAGGGACTCAAATAATAAAACTCTAAATATTAATATTAATCATAACTATTATTGAGTTAAGCACTGTAGTTAGTAGTGCCTGACAAATGTTAACTTATTTGGTTCTCACAATAACCTAACTAGTAGGTATATTAGCATTCCTATTTTATAGATGAAGAAACTGAGGTTCAGGAACATTAGGTAACTTGTCCAGGGTTGGTCTTGGATTCAAGCAGTTTAGTTGTCTGACTACGGCCACTTAAGAACAGTAGTTTAGAATAATAATGAGCAAACCAATATTACCTGTGTACATTATTTTGGTTCTTTTGTAGTTACCCTGAAGCCAATTAACACTAAAAGGTGACTTCTATTGTACCTTCAAGTTTTATCAATTCCCTACTGAGGAGGAGCAAGCACAACTTTAAAAGACTTAATGCTTCTAAGTATATTTTTCCTAATCCATTATAATTTTTTATTAAGGTACACCTGACATATAACATTATACTAGTTTCAGGTGTGCAAAATAATGATTCAACACTTGTATATATTGTGAAATGATCACCACAGTAAGTCTAGTTCACGTCTGTCACTGTGCATACCATACAATTTGTGTACAATTATTTTTCTTTATGAAATGTTTAAGATCTACTTTCTTAGCAACTTTCACATGTGCAATACAATATTAGCTATAGTCACCATGCTGTACATTACATCCCCATGACTTATTTATTTTATAACTGTAAGTTTGTACCTTTTGACCCCCTTTATTCTTTCTGCCCATGCCCCTCCCTTGCTGCTTCCCCTGGCAACCACCAATCTGTTTTCTGTATCTATGAGCTAGTTTTTGTTTTTGTTTGGTTGTAGATTACACAAACACATATAAGTGACATCAGACAATATTTGTCTTTCTCTGACTTATTTCTCTTTCCTTTCACTTTCTTTTTTATGGCTGAATAACATTCCAGTGTGTGTGTGTGCGTCACATTTATCTATTCATCTATCATTAGACACTTAGGTTATTTCCATATCATGGCTATTGTAAATAATGCTGCGGTGAGCATGGGGGTACAGATATCTTTCCAAGTTAGTGTTTTTGTTTTTCTTCAGATAAATATGCAGAAGTGGAATTGCTAGATCATAGGGTAGTTCTATTTTTTTTTTTGAGGAACCTCCATACTATTTTCCATAGTGGCTGCATCAATTTACATTCCCATCAACAGTGCACAAGTGTTCCCCTTTCCTCACATTCTTGCCCTTTGCTGTTTCTTGTCTTTTTGATAATAGACATTCTAGGAGGTATGAGGTAATAGATAATCATGTTGCTTCAAGAAAAAAACATCTTATTTATTAAGCAGATAGTTATATAGCACTCACTATGTGTCCAAATACTCGTCTAGGAGCTTTACAAATATAACACATATAAGTCTATGAAGTAGATTCACTTTAAATATGGAGAAGCTGAGAACAGAGAAGTTAAATAATTGCCCAAAGTCCCAGAAATAGTACGGAAGTAGGACTGGGATCTGAACCACACGGCACCAAGCTCTGAATCACTCTACAGTCCTCTATTATTTGCTGAGTGATGTGTTATTTATAGGATGTATGATGACTGTTTTAACTCTATTACTGAATTTAAAACCATCAACTGTGTGTTTGTTGGTAGGTGTGTGTAGGTGGTCATATGCATACTGATATGCCTTTAGGGAGGGAGATGCAAGAGGGAAGAGACATGGGAACATATGTATATGTATAGCTGATTCACTTTGTTATAAAGCAGAAACTAACACACCATTGTAAAGGAATTATACTCCAATAAAGATGTTAAAAAAAATCTAAATGGAAATGAAAACAAGCCCTCTTATCTCGAGATAGCTTTATTTTTGGTAACATAGTCCAAGAAACCTATGGTCAAATACACATACAAAGCTCAAGTTTCAACGCTTCTGATGCTGTGACATAAACGGGAAGTCACCAAATTTCCTCCCCCAGTTTGGCATACCGAGGTTTCCAGCGGATCCAGAGCCCAGACAGGACTGAGAGCCCTGCCAATTATCCTGGACGTCCCCATCCTCAAGACAAACTGAGGGGCCTCGAAAATATTTCAACCTTGTACCCATGTGAGCCTCAAGTCTGACTCTTCTTTTATCATTGGAGAGGATATTATTCAACTATGACATATCTGTCAATTTTTAATGACATAAATACATCGCATAAATACGTCACAATTATTTTACGTCATCAGATGTTGGTCATTGCATGTCTCATAAAGGCTGTTCAATTCGATTTAAACAAGGAATTTTATCACCTGACACCCTCTACCTGGTTAATTTTAAATAATGTAATTTAGAAGATATTTGGGAGTTCTTTTTAATCTAATTTCCCTATAAGGGACTTGGGCCATTTTGACCTTTGTTGAAATCAGCATATATTTCAATTTGGGGAAAGAAAAGAAAGAATGTCCCTTCTCATAGCTTATGTTTGATGTGTACAATTGCACCTGAAATAAGACACTAACAGATACCAACTAGAATTTTAAAAGATACTGTATATGAATATAGGTATTGCATAAGCAAGCAGTAAAAACTATAGGCAACACTGCTAGCTAGGAGAGAAGTTTGATGTGCTTTGGATGCACACCAACCACAGTAGAAGAAGAACTTTGGGCTTTGGACTCACAGGGCCTCAGTTCGAATCCCAGCTCTGTCACCCACTATCTATATGTCTTTAGGCAAATTACTTATCCTTTCAGAGCCTCAGATCCCTCAACTGTATAATGAGGATGCAAATAATTGGCAAGGTTGCTTTGAATATGAGAGATATTGTATTAATTAGCCCAGTTCCTGGCTCTTTGTAGGTGTGTGTGTGTGTGTATATATATATATATATATATATATATATAATTTTTTATTATATATATATATATACAAAGATCTATACTCATTTAAATGAGTATACAAAGATCTATACTCATTTAAAATTTTGACATGAGAATTTAACAAAGAGAGAAAGAAATGCTTTTGGCATCCTCAAAATGGCAAAAAGAAGGTTTTGGCTCCCTTTTGGGGGCTCAAAAGCTGGACGCTCTGTTGTGAAATGTCTTAATATTGGGTGACCAGCACATACTAATCCAACATACTGCATGCACTGATGCTGGACCAAATGTTTGCTCTATCACCCTGGTTTATTGTGAGATACTTTATTTGAAACAAAAACATAAAAAAACACAGCTTCAATTACTAACTAGGTTTCCATGATGCAGACAAACTTATTCAAAGTAGGACCATTTTGCACAGACTTAGAGCTCTACAAAGTGCCACAGGCAGCATGTATAGTCTACATACACTTTCCCAGATGCAGCAAACTGTGATAAATTATATCTCGACAAAGAAACTAGTCTTATTCAAAGCAAGTTTGGAAACAATATTTCAGGAGTCTAACCCTTCTTTAATCATATACTTTGATGGAAGAATGTTCTTATGCACATCAGCTCAGCTCAATTCCTTCCAGAAGGACTGACATCTTAAACTGCACTAAACAATGAATCACCTTGTCAAATAAAGTGCAAAATGGAAAACCTGTTACCAAACTCATCTGATATAATGACATTTACAACAACATGTTTGAGGTGATAAACCGACAATAATAATTATATTTCCTTTAGACTTTGATTGTACTCTGAAAGTTCGATGCAATCATACTTTCTTCCTTCAGGAAAATTTTACACCCCGACATTTAATTTCTGAAACTTCAAACCTTCTATGAACATGCAAATCACAGTTGGCATTAAAAGAAGCACTCTCCGCTCTCCTTCAGGAGCCTGGAATAATGATGATGACGATGATGCAAACAATAGCTAAGTATAGGAGACTCTTCCTGTAATTCAAGGTTGATGGAAGCATTTCAGTTCAGAAATGACAAATAGAGCACTTTCCTCTCCCTAACAACAAGATTTTGCTGGTTGACTTTCTTGAGGAGAATAAAAGCAGAAGCAAGGTCATGCAAAACACCAGATTACAGCTGCATTCATGGAGCTTTTGCACACAGTACACACTTAATTACGATTAAATGAATAACCATTTCTGGAAATTTTTCATACAATATTCTGAGCACTCAGAAGACTGGGTCACTCCTCTAAGGGTGAGGTTTTAATTACCCTCACAGAGCAGGCCGGGTCTGGGAGCGCAGAGCCTTACAGACTACTCCTGGCTCCCTCTGCTGCCCTATAACCCTGCTTGGTGAACGGACTTCCCCACCAGCTCCTGGGCAAACTCCTCTCTTCCCTCTGCGGGAGTGGCCAAGCATTGGATCCTCTCGTACATTCCTAATTTCTCATTGCAGTTGGGTTCAAAGCCTCTGGGCTCATGGTCACTAGCAGACTCTATCTACTTTGCTATTTGTCAGTAGCTCTGGCCAAAGGTTCAGTGGGAAAAATATTAAACCTTTGGACTAAAGTGAGATTTGATATACTGTTTGCAGATACCAGTTATCCATGCTCTATCGGTCTCGGAACTCCCCAGAGAATCAGGCACAGGCTGTAATCTTTTCTCAGAATATTTGTGATTAGAAAGTCTATTTATGACCCAACAGTTTAAAGATTAAGAGAAACAAAAAAACTAAATCACATGTACAAAAATGGGACTTTTATTTCTAGACATAACTGTTTTAGGTCCTCTATTGAACATATAAATTGTATATTTTATATGTCTAGGAAGTTTTAATCTTACATAAGTGTTAACATATGAATACGTTAACATATAAGTATGTTATATACATCTTTTTTCTCTACGATCCCTCAGATTTTATATGGCTTCCCATGATAAGAGACAATAAACTCTAAGACTCCAGACCTAAATTACCTAAATTATAAATGTGTTTATTAGGTTACTTGTTTGAAATACTTTGTCTACAGCTGCATCAGTTATTAGATTGCAAACTCCCAGTGGTCTGTGTCTTGTTCTAATGCTAGCATCATGCTGTCCAAAACAGTAGCACCCAACAAGTTGGTTAATATTGAAATGAATATAGATATTTAAATAAAGGATACCCTGGATTTTTTTTTTAACACCAAAAGGCAGGGAGATTTCTAAGGCAGCTGGACTCACGCCAGACCCAGCACATAATAATTTCACAGCTCATATATGTTAAATGAATAAGTGAGGGATGACAGGGGGATGTTGAATATATGGAATATGAGGCAGTCTCACAATATAGAACTCAAGGGAAGATGATCCTATTGATAAATGAACAAATCGGGGTGCTCTGAGGGTTTAGGCAGCAACAATGACAGCTGTGATCAGTCATGACAGGAACTTCATATATGTCTCTAATGCATACACTGTCTCTCATGCTTTGCAAGATGTTTATTATGAAACCCATTGCACAGAAAATGATCGGCAACTTTCCTGAGGTCAAACAGCCACGATGGGGCTCAGCCAAGATTTGAAGGCAGGCCAGTCCCTTCTGAGACCTATTGTTTTCCCACGCCCCTGTGCTGTCCTGTTGTCACCTGAAGTCCACAGAACCAGTGAGAGTGGGGGCAGGGCAGGTGGGGAAAGGATATCAAGCTTACAGCCTTTCAGACTCATTACAGGGGATGGAGATTTGATGTAGTGAGGTTAGTGAGGAGAGGATACCACGATTCTGTTGATTCTAAAAATGAAACTTTTCTGCATAGGCACACCTATGACTCTAGCCATTTAAAAAAATTATTTTGACCCAAAGTGTAGAAGAACATTTGCTCATTCTTTGAAAACAGTAAGAGGTGATTGGTGGCCACATGCTGAAATGGTTATCTTCTCTCTGCTCTACACATCATTATTCGTGAAATCATTGAGAGGGGAAAAATGATAGACTCCATATTGTGCAGGATACTGCTGCATTCAAATAGCTTTGTGCCTTTCTTAAGAAATCAGGCAGGAAAACTGGCTAACTGGAGGGCCAGCAAGTCCATGAAGTCCACATAATGAATTCCAGGGGGAAGGACACATCCGGGCTCACAATCTAGTAAATGACTATGGCAGTGAAGAAATCAGGAGGTTGTCTTCTCATGCGCTGTGTCCGCCCGAGGAAGAGTCTCATGTAGTCTGCCAACGTCACCCGCGTAGAGTCTGGGCTAATGTCTGTATTAATTTAACTTTTCGCTGGAATTGCTGTTCAGCTTTTTCCTTTGGAATGAATCACTGCTTTACAAAATGAAAAATCTATAAAATGCAGCAAGGGCTCGATGACAATTAGTGCCTATGCTCTTTTTTAATCCTCTTTTGGAAGCAGAATTTTTCATGGTTCAGATACTGCTCCAATAATTAATTTGAAAATTTGCCATATTTTTCTGAATTAGTGTTCTTCATTTTCCTCCAGGGAAGAAAATGAGGAACTGCAAAGCCTTAGAGCAACCTGGTTGAAACCACAAGTTAAATGATAGCAATCGTAATCATACTTTTCTGTGTCTCTCTCCGGGCCAGTAAAGTTCAACACGCTGCCCCTCGGCAGCTTCTGCTTGTGGAGTTCAGCCACTGGGAAGTGATGTGACCATCAGGTGTCAGCAGTGGGCACGAATTTGGGAAAAATCATGTCCAGAATGCTCACAGGTGCTTGTCAATTTCATAACTGCTAATTGAATCTATCGAAGTCCAAGCTCAAGTCAATTCACTAATATAACAAACATTCTTGAGGCACCTGCTATGTGTTAGGCTGGATGCTAAATACTGAAGATACAAAAATTTCTCAATTCAGAACCCTGGAAGTCAACCCTGCTTAATAATTTGCCCTCATCTACTACTATTCAACCCTTTGTCTGGTGCTATTTATTCTGTGTACAAAAAATCTATTACTTTCCAAATTTCTTTTGCAAGGGTCGAGCCACCATCATCTCTTGCCTCTACTACTGTATATTATCCATTCATCCACCCAGCAAGCATTCATTGGACTCCCGCTATGCACCAGGCACTTTTGGGTGCAGAGAACATACCATTGAACGAGACAAACAGAATCCCTATTCTCATGGAGCAGCATTCCAAAGAAGGGATACAGATAATTTTTAAAAAGAAGGAAAAACCAGTTAGTGATTAATATACTACTACTAATAAAACAGGGTTCTCTTTTGGAGGCAATGGTGGTAAGCAGAGATGCATTCAATTTTTGTTTGGGTCTTCATATTCAGACAAAATCTGCTATTTGTCTTTGACCTCAGCCTTTGGATGGCAAAATACCCGAATGCCTATTTCAAAGTCATTTTTGGCATCCCTAAACTTGTCAATAATTAATGATTGGTTAATCATGTAGGTTTCCAGCATTACTAATGAAAATGACATTAGTAATAAAAATGAAATATATCATTAAGATTCATTGTTAATATCTGAGTATTTATTTTCAACTATAGATAAGCATCATAGACATAATTTGGAATGAAATCTACTTTATGCTTTAAATTCTACAAAGACTCAGTTGAAATAAAAATTTATATTTATTATCACTATAACTGTAGAGTAGCTGCTATGCTATATGATGATTACAAAAGCTGAGAATTTTACTTATGTACAAATGCAGTTGTGAGGAACTTTTAACCAGTTAAATAAATAAGGAAATAGATTGGCAGATAAACAAACAAAACCCTTTAAGATGTATATTTAACTTTCAATTATCAAACTCCATTTAGGCTATAATTTTGAGAAAATATCCTCCTTGGGAATCATTTGCATCTTGTTAAGATGAATTAAAAGCAGAATGCCAAATTTTATACCTCAACATTTCCTAATGAGGCGCAACTTTAAAAAGCATGTTTTACAACACCCATGGTAAACCACTGCGTCTGTTCATACTGCAGACTACAGAGAGCATGAAAACAAGACGAGGCTGCCAGAGAAAAAGCAGGAAACCCCAAACTATCTTCTCCTCTACTGAAGTTAATAGGCGGTAGCATTACAGTGACTGCATGAGCTGTCAAGTGGTTGACGGTGCTGAGAAATAGTTTCTGTCCTTCAGTTTCAAACTTTCAAAATCCACTATTAAAACTTTCCATGACAAGATTGTAGAAATAATTACATTTATGTATTCAAATATTAGACTTATTTTTTAAGTCAGACATCCTTTTTTTAAACATCTTTATTGGAGTATAATTGCTTTACAATGATGTGTTAGTTTCTGCTTTATAACAAAGTGAATCAGTTATACCTATATATATGTTCCTATATCTCTTCTGTCTTGCGTCTCCCTCCCTCCCACCCTCCCCATCCCACCCCTCTAGGTGGTCACAAAGCACCAAGCTGATCTCCCTGTGCTATGCAGCTGCTTCCTACTAGCTGTCTATTTTACGTTTGGTAGTGTGTATATGTCCATGCTACTCTCTCACTTTGTCACAACTTACCCTTCCCCCTCCCCATATCCTCAAGTCCATTCTCTAGTAGGTCTGTGTCTTTATTCCCATCTTACACCCAGGTTCTTCATGACCTTTTTTTCTTAGATTCCTTATATATGTGTTAGCATACGGTATTTGCCTTTCTCTTTCTGACTTACTTCACTCTGTATGACAGACTCTAGGTCCATCCACCTCACTACAAATAACTCAATTTTGTTTCTTTTTATGGCTGAGTAATATTCCATTGTATATAAGTGCCACATCTTCTTTATCCATTCATCCGATGATGGACACTTAGGTTGCTTCCATATCCTGGCTATTGTAAATAGAGCTGCAATGAACATTGTGGTACATGACTCATTTTGAATTATGGTTTTCTCATGGTATATGCCCAGTAGTGGGATTCCTGGGTCATATGGTAGTTTTGTTTGTAGTTTTTTAAGGAACATCCATACTGTTCTCCATAGTGGCTGTACCAATTCACATTCCCACCAGCAGTGCAAAAGTGTTCCCTTTTCTCCACACCCTCTCCAGCATTTATTGTTTCTAGATTTTTTGATGATGGCCATTCTGACAAGTGTGAGATGATATCTCATTGTAGTTTTGATTTGCATTTCTCTAATGATTAATGATGTTCAGCATTCTTGCATGTGTTTGTTGGCAATCTGTATATCTTCTTTAGAGAAATGTCTAGTTAGGTCTTCTGCCCATTTTTGGATTGGGTTATTTGTTTTTGTTATTGAGCTGCATGAGCTGCTTGTAAATTTTTGAGATTAATCCTTTGTCAGTTGCTTCATTTGCAAATATTTTCTCCCATTCGGAGGGTTGTCTTTTGGTCTTGTTTATGGTTTCCTTTGCTGTGCAAAAGCTTTTAAGTTTCATTAGGTCCCATTTGTTTATTTTTGTTTTATTTCCCTTTCTCTAGGAGGTGGGTCAAGAAGGATCTTGCTGTGATTTATGTCATAGAGTGTTCTGCCTATGTTTTCCTCTAAGAGTTTGATAGTTTCTGGCCTTACATTTAGATCTTTAATCCATTTTGAGCTTATTTTTGTGTATGGTGTTAGGGAGTGATCTAATCTCATACTTTTACAGGTAGCTGTCCAGTTTTCCCAGCACCACTTATTGAAGAGGCGGTCCTTTCTCCACTGTACATTCCTGCCTCCTTTATCAAAGATAAGGTGACCATATGTGTGTGGGTTTATCTCTGGGCTTTCTATCCTGTTCCATTGATCTATCTTTCTGTTTTTGTGCCACTACCATACTGTCTTGATTATTGTAGCTTTGTAGTATACTCTGAAGTCAGGGAGCCTGATTCCTCCAGCTCTGTTTTTCATTCTCAATATTGCTTTGGCTATCCAGGGTCTTTTGTGTTTCCATACAAATTGTGAAAAATTTTTTTCTAGTTCTGTGAAAAATGCCAGTGGTAATTTGATAGGGATTACATTGAATCTGTAGATTGCTGTGGGTAGTAGAGTCATTTGTACAATGTTGATTCTTCCAATCCAAGAACATGGTATATCTCTCCATCTGTTCATATCATCTTTAATTTCTTTCATCAGGGTCTTATAATTTTCTGCATACAGGTCTTTTGTCTCCTTAGGTAGGTTTATTCCTAGATATTTTATTATTTTTGTTGCAGTGGTAAATGGGAGTGTTTTCTTAATTTCACTTTCAGATTTTTCATCATTAGTGTATAGGAATGCCAGAGATTTCTGTGCATTAATTTTGTATCCTGCTATGTTACCAAATTCATTGATTAGCTCTAGTAGTTTTCTGGTAACATCTTTAGGATTCTCTATGTATAGCATCATGTCATCTGCAAACAGTGACAACTTTACCTCTTCTTTTCTGATCTGGATTCCTTTTATTTCCTTTTCTTCTCTGATTGCTGTGGCTAAAACTTCCAAAACTACGTTGAATAAGAGAGTTGAGAGTGGGCAACCTTGTCTTGTTCCTGATCTTAGTGGAAATGGTTACTATTTTTCACCATTGAGGACGATGTTGGCTGTGGGTTTGTCATATATGGCCTTTATTATGTTGAGGGAAGTTCCCTCTATGCTTACTTTCTGCAGGGTTTTTATCATAAATAGGTGTTGAATTTTGTTGAAAGCTTTCTCTGCATGTATTGAGATGATCATATGGTTTTTCTCCTTCAGTTTGTTAATATGGTATATCAAGTTGATTGATTTGCGTATATTGAAGAATCCTTGCATTCCTGGAATAAACCCCACTTGATCATGATGTATGATCCTTTTAATGTGCTGTTGGATTCTGTTTGCTAGTATTTTGTTGAGGATTTTTCCATCTATGTTCATCAGTGGTATTGGCCTGTAATTTTCTTTCTTTGTGACATCTTTGTCTGGTGTTGGTATCAGGGTAATGGTGGCCTCGTAAAATGAGTTTGGGAGTGTTCCTCCCTCTGCTATATTTTGGAAGAGTTTGAGAAGGATAGGTGTTAGCTCTTCTCTAAATGTTTGATAGAATTCGCCTGTGAAGCCATCTGGTCCTGGGCTTTTGTTTTTTGGAAGATTTTTAATCACAGTTTCAATTTCAGTGCTTGTGATTGGTCTGTTCATATTTTCTATTTCTTCCTGATTCAGTCTTGGCAGTTTGTGCATTTCTAAGAATTTGTCCATTTCTTCCACGTTGTCCATTTTATTGGCATAGAGTTGTTTTTAGTAATCTCTCATGATCTTTTGTATTTCTGCATTGTCGGTTGTTATTTCTCCTTTTTCATTTCTAATTCTATTGATTTGAGTCTTCTCCCTTTTTTTCTTGATGAATCTGGCTAATGGTTTATCAATTTTGTTTATCTTCTCAAAGAACCAGCTTTTAGTTTTATTGATCTTTGCTATCATTTCCTTCATTTCTTTTTCATTTATTTCTGGTATGATCTTTACGATTTCTTTCCTTCTGCTAACTTTGGGGGTTTTTTGTTCTTCTTTCTCTAATTGCTTTAGGTGCAAGGTGAGGTTATTTATTCGAGATGTTTCCTGTTTCTTAAGGTAGGATTGTATTGCTATAAACTTCCCTCTTGGAACTGCTTTTGCTGCATCCCATAGGGTCGTTGTGTCTCCATTGTCATTTGTTTCTAGGTATTTTTTGATTTCCTCTTTGATTTCTTCAGTGATCACTTGGTTATTAAGTAGTGGATTGTTTAGCCTCCATGTGTTTGTTTTTTGTTATTGATCTTTTCCTGTAATTGATATCTAGCCTCATAGCATTGTGGTGGGAAAAGATACTTGATACAATTTCAATTTTCTTAAATTTACCAAGGCTTGATTTGTGACCCAAGATTTTATCTATCCTGGAGAGGCATTCTTTTTATAATGAACTTAATATTGAATTTGACACTTAACAATTCAGCATTGATCCATAAAGGTTATTAGGTGTGCATCCAGCAAGAAGTAAGAAAGGCCTCTCTGAGAAGGAGACTATGCACTGTGACCCAAAGTACAAGACTGAGCCATTCAGACAGTGATCTGAGTGAGGAGCATTCCAGGTAGAGAAAATAAATGGTACAAAAGCCCAGCTTATTACACAGAGAGGAAGAAAGAAGTGGCTGAAGAACAGGAGGCAAAACACATTTTAAACACAATATTTTATACTCCAATAAAAATTAAGAAAAAAAAAAAAAAGGACCAGGAGGCAGTAGGGAAAGGAGCACAGCTGAGGACTGAGAGAGGCAGGCAGGAGCCAGATGTTGGAGGTTCTCTTCCACTTTTGTCCCCTCCTCCACTGTCTCGACTCCCAGACCCCATTCATTCCACCCTCAACGTCCTGCAGAATGGTCTTTTTGCAACGTAGTTGTGTGCTATCACTCTGCTTAGCATCCTGCCATGATTTTCCACAGCATTCGGAATGCTGCCCAAACTCCTTGCGAAGCCTCCAAGACCTGGCCCGTGCAAACTTTTCTAGGCAGATCTCAGGACTGTATCCCTTTTGCTCATTAGTTTCCAAGCCCCTTCTCTCTGCTCATCCACCTACCAGTCTATGTTAAATCTGGCCTGTTGCCCATGCTATTCCACTTGCCAGGATGCCCTTTTCTTCAGCTCTTTGCATGATGTGCAGCTCCTTTCTCAGGCCTTCTCTAACAACAATCACCAAAATTGGGTCTCCCTCTCCCCATCTCATGCTGATATCCCCCATTAGCTACTTTCCCCCTTAAATTTCTTTTCTTGTTTATTGACTCTCTTCCGCATGGGACTGAAAGCTACTTGAAGGTTGGTGCCATGTTCATTTTCTTTGCCATTGTAGCATCTGCACCCACCATGATGCCTGGCAATGGTAGGCCTTCAATTAATGTCCATTGAATAGACAAAATAAAAATAACAGTGATCCTTTAAGTTACAACACAGTAGGGGAATTTTAAAAACACAAAACAAACATAACAGTAACACATGAAATGAATATCTCTCACTACTAACTATTCACTATATGCCACACATATAGTGTGCTCAATGATTTTATTTTTCATTTATTACCCACAGCAAATTTATGAGCAAGATATTACTCTCCCTGTGTATTTCCTTGCCCAAAGTCATAGCTGGTAAATTGTGGAACAAAGGCTGATCATGGAAGGCCTTGAATTCCATTCTCAGAAAGAAGACTATTTAATTGGCATCTGGGAGGCACTGAAAGTGTTGTGAGCAAAGTAAAATAAATCTTAAAATATTTTATTAGTGGGAGTATTCATTCCCTGAATTATACTAGACCATCGTACTTTTAATGCTCTGAAAACTAAAGGAAGCCGGTGTTCCATTTTGCTCCCTGGCTTTGCCTGAGGACTCAATTTCTGATTCCATTCCTTCAATTAAAGAGAATTGGGGTAACTTTTAGAATGGGAAATGCTCCTCTGACACACAAATAACCACAAGGACAATTAAAATGATAAAATCTTAGACCAAATGTGAAATAAAGTGAAACATTTCTTCTGAGTGTTTATAATTATTTTTAGACATAAAATCATGTCCTGTGCAAAAATTCATGAATCCTAACTTTCAAGAAAGAAAATAGCACAATCACAATAAGCCCTACCTAAATGTGTTTTTAAATACATTATTATTTATACCAACTTTTTAATATGAAATATTTTCAGTGTGCCTGGTTTGGGTCAATCCTGTTAAACAAAACAAAAACCATGCAAAATTTATTTTTCCATGTGGCTAGGTATATTCCCAGGTCTTGAAGAAACAGATTATGTACTTATGTTCTTCTTTCTTCGAAACTATGAATGGAAAGTCAGGGACAAAAAAAATGTATCCTTGGGCAACACAATAATTTGCAAAAGGCTACACCGTGAAACAAGCATCTTTCCAAGAGTTAAAAAAATAATAAGGGAGCACACAAGCACAAAAAAAATTAAATTTCAATCTGTAAGGGCTGATTTGAAAATTTTAAAGAAAGGTACAATTCAGATATAGTTATATGACTTTTTTCCCTTAAAAATCCACTTGGTTATTTTCATATGTCATTAAATATTGTTCACATTTTGTATAATTTATAATTCTTCAACAAGAAGTTATGTCAGTATTTCTTTAGCAAAACATTTTTGTAGCAAAACTTTTTTGAAGATTTTTTTTTTAGTATTTCAGCTTCAGTAATGTAAAAAAATAACTCACTGAGATGAAAATCTTTTTTGATAATTAGCTTTATTAAGGTATAATGTACTTAAAATAATCCATTTAAAGTTTATACGTCAAGGAGTTTTGAAAAATGTATGTGTGCAACTAGTATTACAATTAAGGTATAGAATACTTCAAAGAGAATGTCCTTTTACGTCCCTCACTTCCCTGGCCTGGGCAACATTTGATCTGTCACTATAGATATGTTGTGCCTATTCTAGAGTTTCAGATAATAGAATCACACAGTAAGTATACTTTTAGATTTGGCTTTTATCACTCAGTGTAATGTTTTTGATATCTATCCATGTTGCTTGTGTGACAGAAGTTCTTTGCTTTTTATTGCTGAGGAGTATTTTATTGTATGGATTAACTACAATTTGTTTTTCTTTCTCCCACTGAGATGTTTGGCTTGCTTTAGATTATGGCTAGTTTGAAGAAAACTGCTATGAACACTTGCGTTCAAGTTTTCCTGTGAAGATGCTTTCATTTCTCTTGACCAAATACCTAAGCGTGGGATATCTGGGTTACACGATAAGTGAATGCTTAACTTTTAAAGAAACTTTTAAAGTTAACTTTTAATGCAAACTCTTTTTCCAAAGTGGTACCCCACTGAACATTCCCACCAACAGCGTTAGCAGTGTTCCACTTGATTCAAATCCTTGCCAACACTTGGTATGGCCAATCTTTTTAATATTAGCCATACTAATGTGTATGTAGTGGCATCGCACTGTGGTTTTAGTTTGCATCGTCCTACAGACTCATGATATTGAGCTTTTTCATACGCTTATTTGCCATCTGTATATCTTCTTTGGTGAAGTGTCTCTTCCAATCTTTTGTCTAATTTTTAAATGTATTGTTCATCGTCTTCTCATTGAGATTTGAAACTTTATAAATCCCCAATAAAAGTCCTTTTATCAGATATATTTAATACAAATATTTTCTTCCAATTTGTGTCCTTACATTTCTTAATCGTGTATTTTGAATGTCAAAAGTATTTTAATTACTGAAATTTTATTTATGATTTTTTTCTTTTATGACTTGTGCTTTTTGTGTCTTGGGAAATTTCTTGGGAAATTCCTTGGGAAATTTTCTAACAAACAGCATTTCAATAAACTTTGCTAACTTACTAAATGAAAATAAATAATATGTTGCTATTTTCCTGAGATTAAGATATGCGTAAACTCTATTACTTCATAAGGCTGTGTGGGGTTAAATGAGATCCACATAAAGCAATTAGTCCAGTGACTCTGGATGTTATTGTTCAAACGTTAGTTTTTATTATCATTGTGTTTACCAGAAACTTGCCTTTCTTCTGTTATAAATTCCTTTGCACACAAAATTTTAAGAACTTTATAATCAGGGAACAAACTTCTTTTTCCATTTTCATTGCCAAATTTTTTCCCACATAGTACCTTTTTAACTTTTTAATTTTTCTCATTACATTTCTTCTGCGATTTTTTTTTTTTTCAGTACGTGGGCCTCTCACTGTTGTGGCCTCTCCCGTTGCAGAGCACAGGCTCCAGATGCGCAGGATCAGCGGCCATGGCTCATGGGGCCAGCCGCTCCACGGCATGTGGCATCTTCCCGAACTGGGGCACGAACCCGTGTCCCCTGCATCAGCAGGCGGACTCTCAACCACTGCACCACCAGGGAAGTCCTCTTCTGCGATTTTTTTCCCTCACTGGTTTTCAGATCTGAAAACTTCTTCATCATCCAGAATACATTCTGGATACAAAAATGTAATATATGGTACAACTGGTACCACAATATGATGGGGAAAAGAAATCAATAAGTTATTTGGGGACTACTTATACTTTAAAATTTAGAAATTCATATCACATCATAATTCAAAATAAATTCTAGGTGAAGTAAAGATCTAATTTTAACAATGGGGCAAAAGTTAAATAAGCAGGAACATGGCATCCATCACCTTTGCCACATTCTATTGGCTAGAAGCATGTCACAGGTCCCAGCCACACTGGGGGCCAAAAAGGGTGTGGCTCCATGCGGGGATCAAATTAGGGCATGTCCACCACCACTATTCATACATGTTACAAAAAGAATGAATCTCAAAATCATTATGCTGAGTCAAAGAGTGAAAAAAACAGACAAAAAGAGAGCACATCCTTTGATTATATTTACATAAATTACAGAATATGCAAACTAATCTATAGTGATATGTTCCTCCCCAAGTAATACAACAGAGAAATTCAGGGGAGTTTACACCTTGTGGAAAGAATCTTTGGCCAACAGGTGATGGAATCACTGGATAAATGCAACTCCTTTTCATCTTGCATCACTCCACTCGAACCTCACCTCTGCTCCCGAGAATTGTACCTCTATTTTTACTGAGGTATAGTTGATTTATAATATTATATTAGTTTCAGGCATACAACATAGTGATTCAAAATTTTTATAGTTTATACTCCATTTAAAGTTATTATAAAATAATGGCCATATTCCCTGTGCTGTACAATATATCCTTGTAGTTTATTTGTTTTATACATAGTAGTTTGTACCTCTTAATCCCCTATTCCTATCTTGCCCCTACCCACTTCCCTCTCCCCACTGGAAATCACTAGTTTGTTCTCTGTCTGTGAGTCTGTTTCTGTTTTGTTGTATTCATTCATTTGTTTTATTCTTAGCTTCCACACATAAGTGATAATATATAGTATTTTTCTTTGTCTGACTTATTTCACTAAGCATAATACCCTCCAGGTCCATCCATGTTGTTGCAAATGACAAAATTTCATTCTTTTAAATGACTGAGTAGTATTCCATTGTATATATGTACCATATCTTCTTTATCCATTCCTCTGTTGCTGGACACTTATGCTGCTTCCATATCTTCGGTGTTGTAAATAGTGCTATGAACATTAGGGTGCATGTATATTTTTGCATTAGTGGTTTATCTTTCGTTGTATATATGCCCAGCAGTGGAATTGCTAGGTCATATGGTAGTTCTACTTTTAGCTTTTCGAGGAACTTCCATACTGTTTTCCACAGTGACTGCACAAATTTACATTCTGACCAACAGTGTATGAGAGTTCCTTTTTCTTCATATTCTTGCCAACATTTGTTATCTGTGCTTTTTTTTCATGATAACCATTCTGACAAGTGTGAGGTGATATCTCATTGTGGTTTTGAGTTGCATTTCTCTGATAATTAGCAATGTTGAGTACTTTTTCTTGTTCCTGTTGGCCATCTACATGACTTCCATGGAAAAAATGTCTTTTTGGGTCTTCAGACCTTTTTTTAATTGGGCTGTATTTTTTTTTATTGAGCTGTATGAGCTGTTTATATGTTTTGGATATTAATCCTTTATCAGTCATATCATTTGCAAATATTTTCTTCAATTCAGTAGGTTGTCTTTTCATTTTGTCAGTGGTTTCCTTTGCTGTGCAAAAGCTTTTAAGTTTAATTAACTCCCATTTTTAAATTTTTGTTTTGTTTCCTTTGTCTTAGGAGATAGGCCCAAAACAATATTACTACAGTTTATGTCAAAGAGCGTTCTGCCTATATTTTCTTCTAGGATTTTTATGGTTCTCAGTCTTACTTTAGACCTTTAGTCATTTTGAGTTTATTTTTGTACATGGTGTGAGGGAATGTTCTAATCTCATTCTTTTACATGTAGCTGTCCAGTTTTCCCAGCACCACTTGTTGAAGAGAATGTGGTTTCGCCATTGCACAATCTGGTCTCCTTTGTCATAGATTAGTTGACCATATGTGTGTGGGTTTGTTTCTGGGCTCTCTTCTGTTCCATTGATCTATGTGTCTGTTTTTGTGCTAGTAACATAATGATTCGACTACTGTAGGTTTGTAGTATAGTCTGAAGTCAGGGAGCATGATACCTCCAGCTCTGTTCTTTCTCAATGTTGTTTTGGCTATTTAGGATCTTTTGTGTTATGATACAAATTTTAAAATTACTTGTTCTAGGGCTGCCCTGGTGGCACAGTGGTTGAGAGTCTGCCTGCCGATGCAGGGGACACAGGTTCGTGCCCTGTTCCAGGAAGATCCCACATGCCATGAAGCGGCTAGGCCCGTGAGCCATGGTCATTGAGCCTGCGTGTCTGAAGCTTGTGCTCTGCGCGTCCAGAGTCTGTGCTCCGCACATCCGGAGTCTGTGCTCCGTGTGTCCAGAGCGGAGCCTGTGGTCTGCAACGGGAGAGGCCACACAGTGAGAGGCCCACGTACCGCAAAAAAACAAAACAAAAATTACTTGTTCTAGTTCTGTGAAAAAAATGCCTCTGGTGTTTTGATAGGGATTGCATTGAATCTGTAGATTGACTTGGGTAGTATGCTCATTTTAACATATGAATTCTTCTGATCCAAGAACACAGTATACCTTTCCATCTGTTTGTGTTGTCTTCAATTTCTTTCATCAGTGTCTTATAGTTTTCAGAGTACAGGTTTTTTGCCTCCTTAGGTAGGTTTATTCCTAGGTATTTTATGCTTTTTGGGGAATGGTAAATGGGATAGTTTCCTTAATTTCTCTTTCTGATACCTCATTGTTAGTGTATAAAAATGTAACCGATTTCTGTATTTTAATTTGTATCCTGCAACTTTACCAAATTCATTGATGAACTCTAGTAGTTTTCTGGTGGCATCTTTAGGCTTTCCTATGTATAGCATCATGTCACCCACAAACAGTGACAATTCTACTTCTTCCTTTTCAATTTGGATTCCTTTTCTTGTCTGATTGCTATGGCTAAGACTTCCAATTCTATGTTAAATAAAGTGGTGAGAATGGGTATTATTGTCTTATTCCTGATCTTAGAGGAAATGCTTTTAGCTTTTCACTGTTGAATATGACATTAGCTGGGCATATCAGATATGACTTTTGTGTGTGTGTGTGCATATGGTCTTAGATTTTGAGTATATTGGAAATATTTTACAGACACAGCAACACTCAAGTCCAAGAGAAGGAGTAAGATAGAAAATTATCATAAGCCATTCTGTAGCATAAAATTACATGTTTCAAAAGTTCTGCCATCAAACGTAGGTATTGGAAAAGAATTACAATAGAGAAGAAACAAAGATAAATTATACTATACTTCATTACAGTTCTGTTTGTCTAGCCACACTTGGGACTAGCACACAAAGAACATGGTCAACACCACCAAGTTCTGCCAAATTAAAAGGTAAATTTCGAATGTAATAACACTTAATGAATGTAATAGACATTCATTGCATTGCACTTGGAATTTTACAGTATGGAAAATAAAGGAAAAATGTTTTATTCAATAGATTATTTTTCAAATAATTCTATTATGCTTGGTAAGATCCTTAGAATTTTTTTCCTATGCATTTTTAATTGTTATTTAACATCTTTATTAGAGTATAATTGCTTTACAGTGGTGTGTTAGTTTCTGCTTTATAACAAAGTGAATCAGCTACACATATTCATATATCCCTATATCGACTGCCTCTGGCTTCTCCCTCCCATCCTCCCTATCCCACCCCTCTAGGTAGTCACAAAGCTCTGAGCTGATATCCCTGTGCTATGTGGCTATTTCCCACTAGCTATCTATTTTACATTTGGTAGTGGTGTATATATGTCCATGTCACTCTCTCACTTCATCAGCTTACCATTCCCCCTCCCCGTGTCCTCAAGTCCATTCTCTATGTCTGTATCTTTATTCCTGTCCTGTCCTTAGGTTCTTCAGAACATTTTTTTTTTTTAGATTCCATATATATGTGTTAGCATACGGTATTTGTTTTTCTCTTTCTGACTTACTTCACTCTGTATAACAGACTCTAGGTCCAACCACCTCATTAAAAATAACCCAATTTCATTTCTTTATACTGCTGAGTAATATTCCATTATGTATATGTACCACATCTTCTTTATCCATTCATCTGTCGATGGACAATTATGTTGCTTCCATGGGCTGGCTATTGTAAATAGAGCTGCAGTGAATATTGTGGTACATGACTCTTTTTGAATTATGGTTTTCTGAGGGTATATGGCCAGTAGTGGGATTGCTGGGTCATATGGTAGTTCTATTTTTATTTTTTTAAAGAACCTCCATACTGTTCTCCATAGTGGCTGTATCAATTTACATTCCCACCAACAGTGCAAGAGGGTTCCCTTTTCTCCACACCCTCTCCAGCATTTATCATTTGTAGATTTTTTTTATGATGGTCATTCTGAATGGTGTGAGAGGATATCTCATTGTAGTTTTGATTTGCAATTCTCTAATGATTAGTGGTGTTGAGCATGCTTTCATGTGTTTGTTGGCAATCTGTATATCTTTGGAGAAATGTCTATTTAGGTCTTCTGCCCATTTTTGGATTGGGTTGTTTGTTTTTTTAGATATTGAGCTGCACGAGCTGCTTGTATACTTTGGAGATTAATCTTTTGTCAGTTGCTTCATTTGCAAATATTTTCTCCCATTCGGAGGGTTGTCTTTTCGTCTTTATGGTTTCCTTAGCTGTGAAGTTTCATTAGGTCCCATTTGTTTATTTTTGTTTTTATTTCCATTTCTCTAGGAGGTGGGTCAAAAAGGATCTTGCTGTGATTTATGTCATAGAGTGTTCTGCCTATGTTTTCCTCTAAGAGGTTTATAGTATCTGGCCTTACATTTAGGTCTTTAATCCATTTTGAGCTTATTTTTGTGTATGGTGTTAGGGAGTGTTCTAATTTCATTCTTTTACATGTAGCTGTCCACTTTTCCCAGCACCACTTACTGAAGAGGCTGTCTTTTCTCCATTGTATTTTCTTGCCTCCTTTATCAAATTAAGGTGACCATACGTGCATAGGTTTATCTCTGGGCTTTCTATCCTGTTCCATTAATCTATATTTCTTTTTTTGTGCCAGTACCATACTGTCTTGATTACTGTAGCTTTGTAGTACATTCTGAAATCTGGGAGCTTGATTCCTCCAGCTCCATTTTTCTTTCTCAAGATTGCTTTGCTATTTGGGGTCTTTTGTGTTTCCATACAAATTGTGAAATTTTTGTTCTAGTTCTGTGAAAAATGCCGTTGGTAGTTTGATAGGGATTGCAATGAATCGATAGATTGCTTTGGGTAGTATAATCATTTGTACAATGTTGATTTTTCCAATCCAAGTACATGGTATATCTCTCCATCTGTTTGTATCATCTTTAATTTCTTTCATCAGTGTCTTATAGCTTTCTGCATACAGGTCTTTTGTCTCCTTTGGTAGGTTTAATCCTTGGTATTTTATTCTTACTGTTTCAGTGGTAAATGGCAGTGTTTCCTTAATTTCTCTTTCAGATTTTTCATCATTGGTGTATAGGAAAGCAAGAGATTTCTGTGCATTAATTTTGTATGCTGCTACTTTACCAAATTCATTGATTAGCTCTATTAGTTTTCTGGTAGCATCTTTAGGATTCTCTATGTATAGTATCATGTCACCTGAAAACAGTGACAGGTTTACTTCTTCTTTTCCAATTTGTATCCCTTTTATTTCTTTTTCTTATCTGATTGCTGTGGCTAAAACTTCCAAATCTATGTAGAATAATAATAGTGGTGAGAGTGGGCAAACTTGTCTTGTTCCTGATCTTAGAGGAAATGGTTTCAATTTTTCACCATTGAGGACAATGTTGGCTGTGGATTTGTCATATGGCCTTTATTATGTTGAGGTAAGTTCCTTCTATGTCTACTTTCTGGAGGGTTTTTTTTTTTTATCATAAATGGGTGTTGAATTTTGTCAAAAGCTTTTCCTGCATCTATTGAGATGATCATATGGTTTTTCTCCTTCAATTTGTTAATATGGTATATCACGTTGATTGATTTGCGTATATTGAAGAATCCTTGCATTCCTGGGGTAAATCCCACTTGATCATGGTGTATAATCCTTTAAATGTACTTTTGGGTTCTTTTTACTCTTATTTTGTTGAGGATTTTTGCATCTATGTTCATCAGAGATATTAGCCTGTAGTTTTCTTTCTTTGTGACATCTTTGTCTGGTGTTGGTATCAGGATGATGGTGGCCTCGTAAAATGAGTTTGGGAGTGTTCCTCCCTCTGCTATATTTTGGAGGAGTTTGAAAACGATAGGTTTTAGCTCTTCTATAAATGTTTGATTGATTCGCCTGTGAAGCCATCTGGTCCTGGGCTTTTGTTTGTTGGAAGATTTTTAATCACAGTTTCAATTTCAGTGCTTGTGATTGGTCTGTTTATATTTTCTATTCCTGGTTCAGTCTCAGAAGGTTGTACTTTTCTATGAATTTGTCCATTTCTTCCAGGTTGTCCATTTTATTGGCATATAGTTGATTGTAGTAGTCTCTCATGGTCCTTTGTATTTCTGCAGTGTCAGTTGTTGCTTCTCCTTTTTCATTTCTAATTCTAGATTTGAGTCTTCCCCTTTATTTCTTGATGAGTCTGGCTAATGGTTTATCAATTTTGTTTATCTTCTCAAAGAACCAGCTTTTAGTTTTATTGATCTTTGCTATTGTTTACTTCCTTTCTTTTTCATTTATTTCTGATATTTATGATTTCTTTCCTTCTACTAACTCTGAGGGGTTTTGTTCTTCTTTCTCTAATTGCATTAAGTGTAAGTTTAGGTTGTTTATTTGAGATGTTTCTTGAGTAGGATTGTATTGTTATAAACTTCCCTCTTAGAGCTACTTTTGCTGCATCCCATAGGTTTTGGGTCGTGGTGTTTCATTGTCATTTGTTTCTAGGTATTTTTTGATTTCCACTTTGATTTCTTCAGTGATCTCTTGGTTATCTAGTAGTGTATTGTTTAGCCTCCATGTGTTTGTATGTTTTACAGATTTTTTCCTGTAATTGATATCTAGTCTCATAGCATTGTGGTCATAAAAGATACTTGTTATGATTTCAAATTTTTAAAATTTACCAAGTCTTGATTTGTGACCTAAGATATGATCTATCCTGGAGAATGTTCCATGAGTCTTGAGAAGAAAGTGTATTCTGTTGTTTTTGGATGGAATGTCCTATAAATATCAATTAAGTCCACCTTGTTTAATGTATCATTTAAAGTTTGTGTTTCCTTATTTACTTTCATTTTGATTGATCTGTCCATTGGTGAAAGTGGGGTGTTAAAGTGCCCTGCTATGATTGTGTTACTGTTGATTTCCCCTTTTATGGCTGTTAACATTTGCCTTATGTATTGAGGTGCTCCTATGTTGGTTGCATAAATATTTACAATTGTTATATCTTCTTCTTGGATTGATCCCTCATTCATTATGTAGTGTCCTTCTTTGTCTCTTGTAATAGTCTTTATTTTAAAGTCTATTTTGTCTGATACGAGAATTGCTACTCCAGCTTTCTTTTGATTTCCATTTGCATGGAATAGCTTTTTCCATCCCCTCACTTTCAGTCTGTATGTGTCCCTAGGTCTGAAGTGGGTCTCTTGTAGATAGCATATATACGGGTCTTGTTTTTGTATCCATTCAGCCAGTCTATGTCTTTTGGTTGGAGCATTTAATCCATTTACATTTAAGCTATTTATCAATATGTATGTTCCTATTACCATTTTCTTAATTGTTTTGGGTTTGTTATTGTAGGTCTTTTTCTTTCTTGTGTTTCCTCCCTAGAGAAGTTCTTTTAGCATTTGTTGTAAAGCTGGTTTAGTGGTGCTGAATTATCTTAGCTTTTGCTTCTCTGTAAAGGTTTTAATTTCTCTGTCAAATCTGAATGAGATCGTTGCTGGGTAGGGTAATCTTGGTTGTAGGTTTTTCCCTTTCCTCACTTTAAATATGTCTTGCCACTCCTTTCTGGCTTGCAGAGTTACTACTGAAAGGTCAGCTGTTGGGCTTCCCTGTGGCGCAGACATTGAGAGTCTGCCTGCTGATGCAGGGGACATGTGTTCGTGCCCTGGTCTGGGAAGATCCCACATGCCACGGAACAGCTGGTCCCGTCAGCCATGGCCACTGAGCCTGCGCGTCCGGAGCCTGTGCTCCGCAATGGAGAGGCCACAACAGTGAGAGACATGTGTACCACAAAAAAAAAAAAAAAAAAAAAAAAGAAGATCAGCTGTTAACCTTATAGAGATTCCCTTGTATGTTATTTGTTGCTTTTCCCTTACTGCTTTTAATATTTTTTCTTTGTATTTAATTTTTGATAGTTTGATTAATATGTGTCTTGGCTTGTTTCTCCTTGGATTTATCCTGTATGGGACTCTCTGTGCTTCCTGGGCTTGATTGACTATTTCCTTTCCCATATTAGGGAAGTTTTCAACTATAATCTCTTCAAATATTTTCTCAGTCCCTTTCTTTTTCTCTCCTTCTTCTGGGACCCCTATAATTCAAATGTTACTGTGTTTAATGTTGTCCCAGTGGTCTCTGAGACTGTCTTTGATTCTCTTCATTCTTTTTTCTTCATTCTGCTCTGCAGTAGTTAGTTCTACTCTTTTATCTTCCAGATCACTTATTCTTTCTTCTGCGTCAGTTATTCTGCTATTGATTCCTTCTAGAGAATTTTAAATTTCAGTTATTGTATTGTTCATCATTGTTTGTTTGCTCTTTATTTCTTCGAGGTCTTAGTTAAACATTTCTTGTATTTTCTCCATTCTCTTTCCAAGATTTTGGATCATCTTTACTATCATTACTCTGAATTCTTTTTCAGGTAGACTACCTATTTCCTCTTCGTTTGTTTAGTGTGGTCAGTTTTTACATTGCTCCTTCATCTGCTATGTGTTTCTCTGTCTTTTCATTTTGCTTAACTTAATGTGTTTGGGGTCTCCTTTTTACAGGCTACAGGTTTGTAGTTCCTGTTGTTTGGCATGTATACCCCCAGTGGCTAAGGATGGTTCAGTCGGTTGAGTAGGCTTCCTTGTGGAGAGGACTGGTGCCTGTGTTCTGGTGGATGAGGCTGGGTCTTGTTTTTCTGGGGGGCATGTCCACGTCTGGTGGTGTGTTTTGGTGTTATTGTGAACTTATTATGATTTTAGGCAGCCTCTCTGCTAATGGGTGGTGTTGTGTTCCTGTCTTGCTAGTTGTTTGGCATAGGACGTCCAGCACTGTGGCTTGCTGGTCGTCATGTGGAGCTGGGTCTTAGCATTGAGATGGAGCTCTCTGGGAGTGCTTTCATCATTTAGTATTATGTGGAGCCGGAGGCCACTTGTGGCCCAATGTCCTGAACTTGGCTCTCCCACCTCAGAGGTACAGGCCTGATACCTAGCGGGAACACCAAGACCCTGTCAGCAACATGGCTCAGAAGCAAAGTGAGATAAAAATTAATAACTATATTAATTAATTAAATAATATAAAAAGTTATTAAATTTAAAAATTATTAAAAATAAATCTAATTAAAAAAAGAACTGACAGACAGAGCCCTAGGACAAATGATAAAAGCGAAGCTATGCAGACAAAATCACACAAAGAAGCATACACACACACACTCACAAAAAGAGAAAAAGGAATAAAAAAAATATATATATATTACAAAAAAATGGAAGAGAGCAACAAAATCAATCAACTAATATACCAATGATAATAAACTCTAAACACTTAAGTAAGATAAACGTAAAACCAGATGCAGAAAGTGAACCCCACGTCCACAGTTGCTCCCAAAGTCCACCACCTCAATTTTGGGATCATTCGTTGCCTGTTCAGGTATTCCAGAGATGCAGGGTACATCAAGTTGACTGTGGAGATTTAATCCGCTGCTTCTGAGGCTGCTGGGAGAGATTTCCCTTTCTCTTCTTTGTTCGCACAGCTCCTGGTGTTCAGCTTTGGATTTGGCCCCGTCTCTTCGTGTAGCTTGCCTGAGGGCGTCTGTTCCCGCACAGAGAGGACGGGGTTAAAGGAGCAGCTGATTAGGGGGATCTGGCTCCCTCAGACCGGGGGGAGGGAGGGGTATGGAATGCAGGGCGAGCCTGCGTCGGTGGAGGCTGGCGTGACATTGCAACAGCCTGGGGCGTGCCGTGTGTTCTCCTGGGGACGTTGGCCCTGGATCACGGGACCCTGGCAGTGGTGGGCTGCACAGGCTCCTGGGAGGTGGGGTGTGGATAGTGACCTGTGCTTGCACACAGGCTTCTTGGTGACTGTAGCAGCAGCCTTAGCATCTCATGCCCATCTCTGGAGCTCATTTAAGCAGTTCTCTGAATCCCCTCTCCTGGCGCACCCCAAAGCAATGATCTCTTGCCTCTTAGGCAGTTCCAGACTTTTTCCCCGACTCCCTCCTGGCAAGGCTAGCTGTGATGCACTAGCCCCCTTCAGGCTGTGTTCACGCAGCCAACCCCAGTCCTCTCCCTGGGGTCTGATCTGTGAAGCTGGAACCTCAGGTTCCAGCCCCCACCCACACCTGTGGGTGAGCAGACAAGCCTCTCAGGCTGGTGAGTACTGGTCGGCCCTGGTCCTCTGTGTGGGAATCTCTCTGCTTTGCCCTCTGCACCCCTGTTGCTGCGCTCTCCTCCATATCTCTGAAGCTTCCCCCCTTGCCAGCCCCCGTCTCTGCCAGTGAAGGGGCTTCCTAGTGTGTGGAAACTTTTCCTCCTTCACAGCCCCCTCCCAGAGGTGCTGGTCCTGTCCCTATTCTTTTGTCTCTGGTTTTTCTTTTGCCCTACCCAGGTACGTGGGGAGTTTCTTGCCTTTTGGGAAATCTGAGGTCTTCTGTCAGCATTCAGTAGGTGTTCTGTAGGAGTTGTTCCACATGTAGATATATTTCTGATGTATTTGTGGGGAGGAAGGTGATCTCCATGTCTTATTCCTCTTGAAGCCATCTTGAAGGTCTCTCCAGATATGACCTTTATTACATTGAGGTATGTTCCCTCTGTTCCTACTTTGTTGAGAGTTTTTATAATAAAGGAATGTTGAATTTTGTCAAAAGCTTTTTCTGCATCTATTGAAATGATTATATCATTTTTAAAATTTTCAATTTGTTAATCTTGAGTGTTACATTGATTGATTTGTGGATATTGAACTATCCTTGCATCCCTGGAATAAATCCAATCTGATCATGGTGTATGCTCCTTTTAATGCATTGTTGAATTTGATTTGCTAAAATTTTGTTGAGGATGATTACATTGACCTTAGCAATGATATTGGCTGGTAATTTTCTTTTTTAGTGATGTCTTTGTCTGATTTTGTTATCAGAGTGATGGTGGCCTTGTAGAATGAGTTCAGAAGCATTACTTCCTCTTCAATTTTTTGGAGTAGTTTGAGAAGGATAGGTTTTAACTGTTCTCTAAATGTTTGGTAGAATTCACTTGTGAAGCCATCCTGTCCTGGACTTTTGTTTGTTGGGATGTTTTGAAATTACTGATTCAATTTCACTAGTGGTAATTGGTCTGTTCATATTTTTTATTTCTTCCTTGTTCAGTTTTGGGAGATTGTACATTTCTAGGAACTTGTACATTTCTACTAGGTTGTCTCTTTTATTGGCATATAGTTGTTTGTAGTAATTTCTCATGATCCTTTATATTTCTGTGGTGTTGGTTGTAACTTCTTTTTTCATTTCTGATTTTATTGATTTGGGTCCTCTCTCTTTTTTTCCTGCTGATTCTGGCTAAAGGTTTTTCAATTTTGTTATCTTTTCAAAGAACCAACTCAATTTCATTGATCTTTTCTATGTCTCTCTAGTCTATATTTCATTTATTTCTGCTCTGATCTTTTTTTACTTCTTTCCTTCTACTAAAGGAAAAGTGTTTGTTCTTTTTTCTAGTTTCTTTAGATATAAGATTAGGTTGTTTACTTGAAACTTTTCTTGTTTCCTGAGGTAGACTTGAATTGCTAGAAACTTTCCTTTGAGAACTGCTTTGGCTATGTCCCATAGATTTTGGGTCATTGTGTTTTCATTTTCATTTGTCTCCAGGTGTTTCTTCTTTTATTTCTTCAGTGACCCATTTGTTGTTTAGTAGCATATTGTTTAGCCTCCATGTGTTTGTGTTTTCTGCAGTTTTTTTCCTTGTAGTTGATTTCTAGTCTCATGGCATTGTGGTTAGAAAAGATGCTTGATATGATTTCATTTTTCTTAAATTTATTGAGACTTGTTTTGTGGCCTAGCATGTGATCTCTCTTGGACACTGTCCCATGTGCACTTGAAAATAATGTGTATTCTGCTGCTTTTGGATTGGATGGTCTATATATATTTATTAAGGCCATTTTGTCTACTGTGTCATTTATAGCCAGTGTTTCCTTATTTATTTTCTGTCTGGATGATCTGTCTATTGATATAAGTCAGTGTTAATGTTCCCTATTATTATGTGGTACTGTCAATTTCTCCCTTTATATCCCTTTATATCTGTTAGTATTTGCTTCATGTATTTAGATGCTCCTGTGTTGAGTGCATATATATTTACAGTTGTTATATCTTCTTGGATTAATCCCTTGATCATTATGTAGTGTCCTTGTTTGTCTCTTTTTTGTTGTTGTTTTTTCCATTCACATGGAATCATTTTTTTCTGTCCTCTCATTTTCAGTTGTGTATGCCTTTAAATTTGAAGTGAGTCTTTTGTAGGCAGCATGTATATGTGTCTTTTTTTGTGTCTATTCAGCCATTCTATGTCTTTTGGTTGGAGCATTCAGTCCATTTACATTTAGAGTAATTATTGATAGGTATGTATTTATTGCCATTTTGCTAATGGTTTTGGGGTTGTTTTTGTAGTTCATTTGTGTTCATTATTTCTTTTGCTCTCTTCCCTTTCATTTGGTTGCTATCTTTAGTGTTATGTTTGGATTCCTTTCTCTTTTGTGTGTATGTATATATTATAGATTTTTGGTTTGTGGTTACCATGAGGTTTATATATAGCAATATAAATATATATATATATAATTATTATACCTTGTTTATCCCTTAAGTCTGAATACAATTTAACAACACTGCATATTTACTCCCCATCCCAAAAACGTTTAATGCTTTTGACATCATATTTTACATATTTTTGTTTTGTGTATTCCTTAACTACTTATTGTTGATAAGGATGATTTTACTACCTTTGTATTTTCACCTTCTTAGTAACTTTATACGTGGTTGACCTACTACATTTACTGTATATTTTCCTTTACCAATGAGATTTTTCTTTTTGTAATTTTCATGTTTATAGGTGTAATCTTTTCTTTACCACTTAGGAAAGTCTCTCTCACATTTCTTGTAAACCTGGTTTCATGGTGCTGAACTATTTTTGCTTTTGCTTGTCTGTAAAACTCTTCATCTCTCCTTTAAATCTGAATGGTAGCCTTGCTGGGTAGAGTATTCTTGGTTGTAGGTTTTCCCTTTCAATTTTAATTATATCATGCCACTCCCTTCTGGCCTGCAGAGTTTTTGCTAAAAGTTCAGCTGAGAGTCTTATGTGGGTTCTCTTGTATGTAACTAGTTGCTTTTCCTCTCTGCTTTTGATATTCTCTCTGTATATTTTATTTTTGCCATTTTATTTACTATGTGTCTTTGGTGTGGACCTCTTTAGGTTGATCCTAGTTGGGACTCTTTGTGCTTCCTGGACCTGGATGTCTTTTTCCTTTCCTAGGTTAGGGAAGTTTTCAGCTATTACGTCTTAAATATGTTTTCTGACCCCTCTTTTCATTCAAGGGCCCCTATAATGTGAATGTTAGTACACTTGATATTGTCCCAGAGCTCTCTTAAACTGCCCTCATTTTTTTTTATTCTTGTTTTCTTTTTTCTGTTCATCTTCAGTAATTTCCAATACTCTGTCCTCTGGCTCATTGATTTGTTCCTCTGGATCATTTTATCTACTGTTGATTCCTTCTAGTATATTTTTAATTTCAGTAATTGTATTCTTTAGCTCTGTTTGGTTCTTCTTTATATTTTCTAACTCTTTGTTAAAACTTCTAACTTCTCATACTGTTCATCCATTCTTTTGCCAAGTTTTTTGATCATCTTTGTGATCATTACCTTGCACTCTTTATCAGGTAGGTTGCCTATCAACTTTACACTTAGTTCTTCTGGGGTTTTATCTGGTTCTTTTGTTTGGAAAATGTTCCACTGTCTCCTCATTTTTCCGAATTTTCTGTTTTTATTTCTATGTGTCTCGTCAGTTGGTTATGTTTCCTTGGAGTGTGTTCTTATGTAGGAGACGTCCTATGCATCCCAGCACCATGCTCCCCTCTGATCACTAGAGCTACTTGCCCCCTATGTGGTCTGCATAGATTCTTCAGTTGTGGGGGGCTGACTACTCTGGAGGGTCTGGTAGGTGTGGCTGGCCCCTGGTCCAGTTGATTGCCAGATCCTGCCCTGTGTGGAGCTTGCTAGTCACTGGTTGGTGGGACCAGGTCATGATGTGCCTGACTGTTGAACCACATAGGGTCCTATGGCTTGTGCTGGCTCACTGGTGGTCAAGCCAGGTTCTGGGGTGTGTTGTGGGGTTGCAGTTTCCTAGGTTGGCCTGATGGTTGAAGCTCATTCCTGACTCAGCTGGCTGGGGTTTCAGGATGTCCCAAAGTGGGTACTGGTCCATTGGTAAGGGGTTTGGATCCCAGGGCAGCTGTCTGAGGAGTTTAAGGTATTTTAGAGCTGATGTTGGCATGATAGTGGGCAGGGCCAGGACCCAGTGTGTCCCAGGGTTAGCGCCAGCTCACTGGTGATGGAGCTGGGTCTGGGGTCTCTGGTTGTATGGCTTTAGGGGTTCTTTCTGAAGCTCATGTCAGCCTGCTGGTGGGTGAGGCTGCATCCTAGGTCCACCCTCTGACAGGCCCAAAGTCTCCCAGAGATGAAATTGGCCACTGGTGGTCAGGGCCAGAGCCTGGAGGGTCCCACGGCTGGTGCCAGCCTGCTGGTGTTGGCTGGGTCCTGCCACAGCAGGCTACAGGGCTGCTGTGGTCCTGGGGCTGGTGTCTGCTCACTGGTGGGCAGGGCTGGGGCCCAGGGTCTCTGTATGTAGTGCATTGAGATACTAGGGTCTGGCACCCATGCACTGATGTTTGGGGCTGGGTCCTTGGCCCTCTGGTGGATGGAGCCATGTCCAGGGGTGACTTCAGGCTCTGGGGGTCTGAAGTCAGCCTGCCTGCTGGTGAGTGTGGTTGTGTTGTGTCCCTGCCTGGCTAATTGCTTGGCCAAAGGGATCCCGGTACTGGTGTCTACAGGCTGGTGGGATGGACCAAGGCTGGGTCCCAAGGCTAGTAAGGTACAGGGAGGATTCCAAAATGGCAGCAGTGTCTGTGTCCCCAGGATGACATCCAGTTGCTTCCTGCTTCTCTGGGAAACTCTCCAAGATCAGGTGGGTCTGACCCAGGCTCCTTTCAAATTACTGCTTCTTCCCTGAGTCCCAGAGCATGTGAGATTTTGTGTATTAAGAGTGGAGTCCCTATTTCACACAGTCCTTTGGCTCTCCAGAAAGTAAACCCTGCTGGCCTTCAAAGCCAAACATCCTGGGGGATTGTCTTCCTGGTGTAGGTCTCCTGGACTTAGGAGCTCAATGTGGGGCTCAGACCCCTTACTCCTCAGGGAGAACCTCCAAAATTTTAATTATTCTCCCATTTGTGGGTCACCAACCTGAAGTTATATATCTTGACTATACCATGTGACTCTGCCCCTCTTACCCATCTCGTTTGGTTCCTTCTTTATAGCTTTAGTTGTAGAAGAGCTTTTCTAATAGATTCCAATCTTTCTCACCAATAATTACTCTTGAAGTAGTTGTAATTTTGGTGGGCCCATGAGAGGAGGTGACCCCAGGCTCTTCCTACTCCACCATCTTTCCAAAAGTCAGGATTGTACTTTTTAATAAAGGATTTGTACATAGGCGTTCTGCCTGGGGTTCTACTTTCTGGGGTACCCAGGTTAAGACACAATTACAAAGAGAATGTCTTCATGTTATTATTATCCATATGAAGACATTCTTAAACTGCTCTGTTACTACTTGCAGATCTTAATAAGCTAGAAGTTGACATAGTCTCCAGTCACCCCTCTCTGGCTACTTGGAGAATGGTGGGAAATATGTAGAGGAGCATGAGAAAAAATATCAAGGTAAAATCTGATGCTGGCATAATCTTTCCTTAGTTGGCATAACCTTTCAGGTGTAGCCACCACTGTGTGTATATTTTCTTCAATCCTTTTTTCTTTCTTATCTCGTTTTCATAAAACAAACAAAAAATAAGCTAAAACTAAAATGCTTTTGTTAAGACATAGTAACATCTTCCTCAATGTCTTAGGATATCACAAAACCACAGATCCTCAGGTCACTATATTTGGCTTCCTTTCTTGCTGATGCCTAAAGGACATGGAAAATATTTGAGGATTAAAAACACTCAGTCAGGGCTTTCCTGGTGGTGCAGTGGTTGGGTGTCCGCCTGCCGCTGCAGGGGACGTGGGTTCGTGTCCCGGTCCGGGGGGATCCCACGTGCCACGGAGCGGCTGGGCCCGTGGGCCATGGCCGCTGGGCCTGCGTGTCTGGAGCCTGTGCTCTGAAACGGGACAGGCCGCGGTGGTGAGAGGCCCGCGTACCGCAATAAAACACACAAAAAAAAACCCCAAAAAACTCAGCCAACTACATATGACAATTGAGCCCAAATGCCAGTCTCCAGAAGCAGCAAACATAATGGTGTGGTGTCACGAAGATTAGAGGCAAACCTCCATCTGCATTAGAATCAGCCAAACTAAAACTCTGAGAATAGATTACAGTTCAGTAGCAACACCCTAAAAATATTGGAAGCTTCCTGCATGCTGGAACTGGAGTCATCAAAATCTGTTTGTCCTTTAAACTCTATTTCACTGACTTGCTAAGTTTCTTGAAATTCTCTGGGGTTGCTTCTTTAGTTTAATACAGATCTGCAGAAGACCTTGTTAAAATTGCAATGTGTTATCTTGTAGTGCTCAAACCTTAATGCAGACACACTTGTTGATCACATTAGAATAGATTTGTTTACCAGTTTATGAGAGAACTTAACTCTAAAGAAATAGTATACAGGAAAAGAAAATTTTCTGGGAAAAAGATTCGATAAAGATTCCAGAAAATCTGGAAAGTGAGATGGCAGTGAGTAGATTAGAATAGGCTAGATTGGTGTAACAGATAGACCCCCAAAGCTTAGCAGCATCAGAACAAAGAGATTCCTTGCTTACAAAATAGTTCACATTGCTCTACAGTCTTCCAGGGTCCTGGGCTAACAGTGGCAATGCCATCTTTACCCTGTGGCTTCAGAGGTTAACCCTGAGGGTTGCATCCCAATTGGGCAAAAAAGGAAAATAGCAGAGGGAAGCACACTTAGGAGGGTCATGATCCAGGTTTTAAGTTATACTACTTCCTACCCTCACTGGGCAGAAGCTAATCACATGGCTCCACCCAACCTCAGGGAGGCTGGACACTGTGGTCTAGCCGAGCGCTCAGGACGTTGAGGAAAATAGGTTTTGGCGAACAGTTAACAACTTACAAGGAGACAGGCCTGAGTGGGGATTGGTTTCCAAGGTTAGGTGTTTTTGAGGTAAGTAGAGTAACCGGGGGAAATGGGATGGAAAGTATGGAAGTTGAATATTAGCTATCTATTGTTCTGTAACAAATTACTACAAAACGTAAAGCCTTAAAACAATCGTAAAATTTGTTTATTGTTTCTGTGGATCAGGAATTCTGGCCCCACTTGGCTAGGCAGTTCTGGCTTAAGGTTTCCCATGAGGTTCATTCAGAAGTTGATTGGGGCCATAGGCATCTGCAGGCTCAGCTGGGATTGGAGGATCCACTTCCAAGGTGGCTCACCCGCATGGCTGCCAAGTTGGTACTGGCTGTTGGTGGGAGGATTCAGTTCCTCTTCACAGGAGCCTCTCCATAGGGCGCATTGATTGTCTTCATGATATCATCACAGGCTTCCTCCAGAAAGAATGAGCTAAAAGAACATTGCCTTTGATGACCTAGCCTAGGAAGTCACCTCTGCCATATTCTTTTGGTCACACAGACCACTCATGATTCAATATGGGAGGATATGCATAAAAGCACGAATATTGGGAGGTAAAGATCTTAGGGGGCAATGTTGGAGGCTGGCAAAAATCAGCTTGAAATAATCCACAGTCAACTATCCTATCCATTAATTAGCACCTCATTGATGAACTGTATATATCAGCTGCACACACTAAAAGCAGACTAAGTCAATCTGATTCATAGCTTGTATATTCACATTTCTTTGGTATCAATCACTTGACACCTGAAACAAATCCCGTAACAGTCTTTGAAGTAAGCATCAGGAAAGGTTTCCTTGCTCTCTGTTTTAAGTTCTCATTCTCACTCTCCAATGAACTTACTACACCATCATAGCTCTCCTACGTGTCCCTAACCACTTACCCAGAAGCGTACTTCTTAGATTTTAATCTGGAAGCCTCATATTTGTAATTCCCAGGATTCTTTCTCCTGTAATCCCCGTATATCATTAAGAACTTAAACTAAGAAATAAAGGAAATAGAGAGCAAGTCTTGTCTTTCGGTTTTCTCCCTGGAGTTTTATTATGAAAAATCTGGACTTTCTAAGAGGAAAACTGACACCTGAGAAGCTGGTTTACCCTGACTGTGGTCAGATGCTGGATTTCCTAACAATATGGCTTTGTTGTGTTTAGTGTTGTTTATACCCCTTGCATGTAGAGTGATTAACTAGGAATAAATAAGATCCAACATTGGCATGGTGCCCAGTGACAGTAACTCAATCTAGTACCATATAGGATATATCCAGTCACAAACAAGCTCAAAAACAGTCTGCCAGGAACAAAAATAAACTTTATGCATCTCAAAATGCTAATTTGTAGCTGATAACCGAACTTTCTGAATCTCTGGACGCACTGAAACTTTTTTTTATCTCTGGACCTACATATGGGGAGGTGGTTTAAAACCAGTGATACCTGGATAAATTAATGAAGCAGGAAGAATTTTATCCTCTTTCCACCCACTGATCCACCTTAGCAAGATAATGTTTCCCAGAATTCAGTAAATTGAAGCTATGAAAGCATAACTCTGTGTAAACAAAAGAGTAATCCATAAACAAAGCATGGACAATAGGAGAAACCACTATGACATCAAACCTGACAGGCTTAGCTGCCAGGCAGGCCACTGAGACCTTCGGGAGATTGCCTTTTCTGCCCCTTTCTGGACGTGGATGTGGACATGAATGTCTGTGGGTGGCATCTCCTGAGTCTTTCAGACACTTGGTGGTGGCAACTTATTATCGTTGCCCTAATACCATTTTCACAGTGGAAAATACTCTTGGTGTTATTTATATTGCTTGGGTAGAAAAAAGGGAATATTTCTGAAACTATAAGTGATGACCACACAACGTGACAGTGATGAATGTGTAGCGCAGAAAGGGATGCTTCTCTCAGAGGCCTCTGTGCCTGAACTTCAGAAAATGGAAACCGCCTAAAGAGAAACTCAGATTGTCATCTTTTTTTTTTTTGCTGATAAGAAGAAAAATATTTATCAAATCTGGATCAAATTAAAGTTGTTGTGTCTTCAAAGAAAACACTGAGTCAAAATACTTAGGTTTCCCTTTTGAGTTTAGGATTATTTGCTAAGAATAATGTCTCCATCATAACCTTTCCTTCAAGTATAAAAATGATGTTTCCTGAAAGCTACAGGGTCTTTTCTTTAGTGCTTACCTCCAGCATGATTTACTTTTCTGGTCATTTCTAATTGAATAGAACTCACATAAATATTTCTTTAGAATTTCCTAGTGTTGTTCATATGTAAATATATGTAAATTTGATTTATATGCTCTCGAAAATGTATTTAGCAGATGGTAAAGGAAACCAAATTTTAAGACATTAGGTTCCTCCTGAAACTAAAAATTAAGATTTACATTTCCTTGACAAACTGGACTATAGCAATGTTTAACTGTTTAACTATTACCATTGTATAATTTCAGCAATTTCTTTAGGAGTATATTTGGAAAATGGCAGGGTAGACAATAGTAAATGTAAATTTGATACCCTCCCTTGAAAGTTTTTTTTTTTACCCCAACATTTAGCCACCAGCATACTGTAAATTGGTTTAAAAACAGTTCTTTGGAATAAGGTAAATTCTTATTCCAAAGTTTTGGAATTTTGTAATTGGGTAATTGCAGGATGTCTGATTCCTTCTAGTCCTTGACTATTAGGACAAAAGAATGGGAGTAGTTTCCTTGATGTAGGCAGGATAAAGTTTCGAAACAAAGAGCAACAGAATCTGTCAGAAACAATTTGCTCTCTCATCTCTGTAGACTGTAAAAGATACCTGAATCAGACTTATGATGTCTAAGTCACAGAAAGAACCCCTGTACTTTTCCAAACGTGCTACCCTATCTCTCAATTTTCTCATCTTTTCCTTTGCACATGTAACTCTTCCCTTGCCTAGAACACAGAGGCTCTGCTGGTTTCCATGGTTAGCCACTGCTGGTCCTATCAAACTAGATGGTATCTCCCCTGAGTGGTTTATACACTTGCACACCACTTAGCATATGTCTCCATGACAGTAATTATCCTTTGGGGTTTTCTTTGTTTTCATGGTCTTCCCCACAAGACTGAAAGATCACTGAGGGCAGGAATTGTCAGCAGAGAATTTTGAGTACCCAAGCTCAACTCAGCACAGCAGGTAGCATGTAATCAATACCACTGGATGAAGAAATAAATAGACACATTTTATATTCTCCAAGTGTGCTTTATTAGGTTACCTCTGTTCAAGAAAAAAGACCATATTTTGGAATTTTATAAGAGTTTCTTCATATATTGCTTTTTTTTCTTTCTTCCAGTTTTGAGATATAATTGACATACAGCACTCTATATAAGTTTAAGGTGTACAGAATAATAATTTGACTTACAAATATCATGAAATAATTACCACAATAAGTTTACTGAATGTCCATCATCTCATATAGATACAAAATTAAAGAAATAGAAAAAATTTTTTTCCTTGTGTTGAGAACTCTTAGGATTTAACCTCTTAACAATTTTCATATATAACATACAGCAGTGTTAATTACATTTATCATGTTGTATATTATATTCCTAGTATTTATTTATCTTATAACTGGAAGTTTATAACTTTTGGCTACTTTCATCAAATTCCCCGTCTCCCCACCCCCTTCCTCTGGTAACCAGAAAGCTGATCTCTTTTTCGATGAGTTTGTTTATTTGGTTTTGTAGTATAATCGACAGCATTATGTTAGTTCCTGGTGCAGAACAGAGAGATTTTAAATTTCTATACATTTCAAAATGATCACCACAGTAAGTCTAGTTACCATCTGTCAGCATACAAAGATATTACATAATTATTGACTAAATTTCCCACACTGAACATTTCACCTGTGAGTCATTTATTTTGTAACTGGAAGTTTAAAACTCAAAATCTCCCTCACCTACTTTTCTTCTCCCTGTAAACCCCCTCCCCTCTGGCAACCACTTGTTTGTTCTCTGTATCTATAACTCTGTTTTTGTTTTGTTATGTTTATTCATTTGTCTTGTTTTCTAGATTACACATATAAGTGAAATCATATGGTATTTGTCTATCTCTCTCTGATTTATTTCACTTAGCATAACACCCTCTAGGTCGATCCATGTCATTGCAAATGGCAAGATTTCATTCTTTTATATGACTGAGTAGTATTCCATTGTATATGTGTACCACATCTTTATCCATTCATTTGTTGATGGGTACTTATGTCAGTTCCATACCTTGGCTATTGTAAATAATGCTGCAATGAACACAGGGGTGCATATATGTTTTCTAATTAATGTTTTCATTTTCTTCAGATAAATACCCAAGAGTGGAACTGCTGGATCATATTGTAGTTCTATTTTTAGTTTTTTGAGGAAGCTCCATACTGTTTTCCATAGAGGCTGTACCAATTTATATTCCCACCAACAAGGTACAGGGGTTCCCTTTTCTATACATCCTCACCAACATTTGTTATTTGTTGTCTTTTTGATGATAGCCATTCTGACAGGTGTGAGGTAATACCTCATTGTGATTTGGTTTGCATTTCCCTGATGATTAGTGATGTTGAACATCTTTTCATGTGCCTGTTGGTCATCTGTTTGTCTTCTTTGGAAAAATATCTATTTAGGATCTCTGCCCATTTTAAAATCTTTTAATCAGGTTGGTTTTTTTTTTGATGTTGAGTTGTATGTGTTCTTTATATATTTTGGATATTGACACTTCATTGCATTTATTGTTGACAAATATCTTGTCCCATTCAGTAAGCAGCCTTTCCATTTTGTTTATGGTTTCCTTCATGGTGCAAAACTTTTAAGTTTGATATAGACCCTTTCTTTATTTTGCTTTTGTTTCCCTTGTACCCAAGGAGACTTATAAAAAATGTTGGTAAGACCAGTGTCAAAGAACATACTGACTATGTTTTCTTCTATAAGTTTTATGGTTTAAGGTCTTGCATTTAAGTCTAAGCCATTTTGAGTTTACTTTTGTATATGGTGTGAGAAAGTAATCCAATTTGATTCTTTTGCATGTAGCTGTCCAATACCATTCATCGAAGAGGCTGTTTTTTGCCTCCTTTGTCCTAGATTATTTGCCCATACAAGTGTGGATTCATTTCTGGGCTCTATTCTGTTCCATTGATCTATGTGTCTGTTTTTGTGCCAGTACCATACACACTGTTTTCATTACTGTAGCTTTGTAGTATTATCTGAAGTCAGGAAGCATGATTCCTCCAGCTGTGTTCCTCTTTCTCAAGGTTGTTTTTGCTATTCAGGGTCTTTTGGTTTTCCATGAAAAATTTAAAATTATTTGTTCTAGTCCTATGAAAAATGCCATTGGAATTTTGATAGGGATTGCATTGGATCTATAGATTGCCTTGGGTAGTATCGTCATTTTAACAATGTTAATTCTTCTAATCCATGAGCATGGTATGTCTTTCCATTTGTTTATGTCATCTTCAACTTCTTTCACCTAAGTCTTACAGTTTTCTAAGTACAGGTTTTCCCTCCTTAGATTTATTCCTAGATATTTACTCTTTTTGATACAATTATAAATGGGATTGTTTTCTTAATTTCTCTTTCTGATAGTATGTTGTTAGTGTATAGAAATTCAACAGATTTCTGTATATTAATTTTGTATCCTGCAACTTTACCAAATTCATTGATGAATTCTACTATTATTTTTGGTGGTGTCTTAAGGATTTTCTGTGTACAGTATCATGTTATTTGCAAAGAGTGACAGTTTTACTTCTTCCTTTCCAATTTGGTTTCCTTTTATTTCTTTCCCTTGTCTGATTGCTGTGGCTAGGACTTCCAATAATATGTTAAATAAAAGTGATACGAGTGGACATCCCTGTCTTGTTCCTGATCTTAGGGGAAATGCTTTAAAATTTTCACTGTTGAGAATGATGTTAGCTGTGGGCTTGTCATATATAACCTTTATTATGTTAAGATATGTTCCCTCTATACCCACTTTGGACAGTTTTAATCATAAGTGGATGTTGAATTTTGTCAAAAGCTTTTTCTGCCTCTACTGAGATGATCATATGACTTTTATCTTCAATGTGTTCATGTGGAGTATCACATTGCTCAACTTATAGATGTTGAACAATCCTTGCTTCTCCAGGGTAAATCTCACTTGATCATGGTGTATGATCCTGTTAATGTACTGTTGAATTCAATTTGCTAATATTTTGTTGAGGATTATTGTATCTGAATTCATTAGTGATATTGGCCTATAACTTTCTTTTTTTATGATATCTTTGTCTGATTTTGGTATCAGAGTCATGCTTGCCACATCAACTGAGATTGGAAGTATTTTTTCCTCTGCAATTTTTGGGAATAGTTTCAGAATGATAGGTGTTAACTCTTCTCTAAATGTTTGATAGAATTTACCTGTGAAGCCATCTGGTCCTGGACTTTTGTTTCTTGGGAGTTGGTTTGTTTTTTGTTGTTGTTGTTGTTTTAACTGATCAATTTCATTACTAGTAATTGGTCTGTTCATATTTTCTGTTTCTTCCTGATTCAGTCTTGGGAGATTGTACATTTCTAACTATTTAACTATTTGTCCATTTCTTCAAGGATATATGTTTTATAGACGTATAACTGTTCATAGTAATAGCTTATGATCCTTTATATTTCTGTGGTGTCAATTCTTAACTTCTTTTCCATTTCTGGTTTTATTTATCTTTTATTTTTTTCTTGATGAGTCTGGCTAAAATTTTATGAATTTTGTATATCTGTTCAAAGAACCGGCTCTTAGTTTCATTGCTCTTTTTTAGGTGGTTTTTTTTTTTTTAGTTTCTCTATTTATTTATTTATTTATGTGCTCTGATCTTTATTATTTCTTTCCTTCTACTAATTTTAGGTCTTATTTGTTATTCTGTTTCTAGTTCTTTTAGGTGCGAGGTTGGGTTTTTAGTTTAATTTTTTCTTGTTTCCTTAGGTAGACTTGTATTACAATGAACTTTCCTCTTAGAACTGCTTTTGCTGTGTCCCATGGATTTTGGATAGTTGTGTTTCATTTTCATTTGTCTCCAGGTATTCCTTGATTATTTTTATATTTCTTCAGTAACCAATTGATTGTTTAGTAGCATATTGTTTACCCTCCATGTGTTTCTTTGCTGTATTTTTTTTTCCTTTTAGTTTGTTTCTACTCTCATAGCACTATGTTGGAAAAAATGCTTGATATGATTTGTCTTCTGATCTTTTTCTGTATTTATCTTTTAACAACTTTATTGCAGTATAATTGCTTTACAGTGGTGTGTTAGTTTCAGCTTTATAACAAACTGAATCAGCTATACATATACATATACCCCCATATCTCCTCCCTTTTGCATCTCCCTCCCACCCACCCTCCCTATCCTACCCCTCTGGGTGGTCACAAAGCACCAAGCTGATCTCCCTGTGCTATGCAGCTGCTTCCCACTAGTTATCTATTTTACATTTGGTAGTATATATAAGTCCATGCCACTCTCTCAATTCGTCCCAGCTTACCCTTCCACCTCCCTGTATCCTCAAGTCCATTCCCTATGTCTGCATCTTTATTCCTGTCCTGCCCATATGTTCTTCAGAACTTTCTTTTTTTTCTTAGATTCCATGTATATGTGTTAGCATATGGTATTTCTTTTTCTCTTTCTGACATACTTCACTCTGTATGACAGACTCTAGGTCCATCCACCTCACTACAAATTACTCAGTTTTGTTTCTTTTTATGGCTGAGTAATATTCCATTGTATATATGTGCCACATCTATGTTATCCATTCATCTGTCGATGGACACTTAGGTTGCTTCCATGTCCTGGCTAAATAGAGCTGCAATGAACATTATGGTACATGACTTTTTTTTTTTTTGCTGTACGTGGGCCTCTCACTGTTGTGGCCTCTCCCGTTGTGGAGCACAGGCTCCGGACGCACAGGCTCAGCGGCCATGGCTCACGGGCCTAGCCACTCTGTGGCATGTGGGATCTTACTGGACTGGGGCACGAACCTGTGTCCCCTGCATCGGCAGGCGGATGCTCAACCACTTCACCACCAGGGAAGCCCTACATGACTTTTTGAATTATGGTTTTCTCAGGGTATATGGCCAGTAGTGGGATTGTTGTGTCTTTTGGTAGTTCTCCATAGTGGTTGTATCAATTTACATGCCCACCATAGTGCAGGAGGATTCCCTTTTCGATGCACCCTCTCCAGCATTTATAGTTTGTAGATTTTTTGATGACGGCCATTCTGACTGGTGGGAGGTGAAAACTCACTGTGGTTTTGAGTTGCATTTCTCTAATGATTAGTGATGTTGAGTATCTTTTCATATATTTATTGGCTTCTTGCATATCTTATTTGGAGAAATGTCGATTTAGGTCTTCCACTCATTTCTGTTTGTTTTTTTGATATTGAGCTGCATGAGCAGCTTGTATATTTTGGAGATTAATCCTTTGTCAGTTGCTTTATCTGTAAATATTTTCTCCCATTCTAAGGGTTGTCATTTCCTCTTGTTTATGGTTTCCTTTACTGGGCAAAATCTTTTGCTGTGCAAAAGCATTTACGTTACATTATGTCCCATTTGTTTATTTTTGTTTTTATTTCCATTTCTCTAGGAGGTGGGAAAAAAGGATCTTGCTGTGATTCATGTCATAGAGTGTTCTGCCTATGTTTTCCTCTAAGAGTTTTATAGTGTCTGGCCTTACTTTTAGGTCTTTAATCCATTTTTAGTTTACTTCTGTGTATGGTAGGGAGTGTTCTAATATCATTCTTTTACATGTAAGAGTCCAGTTTTCCCAGCACCACTTATTGAAGAGGCTGTCTTCTCCATTGTATATTCTTGCCTCCTTTATCTCATTAAGGTGACCATATGTGAATGGGTTTATCTCTGGGCTTTCAATCCTGTTCCATAGATCTATATTTCTGTTTTTGTATCAGTACCGTACTGTCTTGATTACTGTAGCTTTGTAGTACAGTCTGAAGTCTGGAAGCCTGATTCCTCTAGCTTCGTTTTTCTTTCACAAGATTGCTTTGGCTATTCTGGGTCTTTTGTGTTTCCATACAAATTGTGAAATTTTTAGTTCTAGTTCTATGAAAAATGCCATTGGTAGTTTGTTAGGGATTGCATTGAATCTGTATATTGCTTTGAATAGTATAGTCTTTTTCACAATGTTGATTCTTCCAATCCAAGAACATGGTATATCTCTCCATCTGTTTGTATCATCTTTAATTTCTTTCATCAGTTTCTTATAGTTTTCTGCATACAGGTCTTTTGTCTCCTTAGGTAGGTTTATTCCTAGGTATTTTATTCTTTTTGTTGCAACAGTAAATGACAGTGTTTCCTTAATTTCTCTTTCAGATTTTTCATCATTAGTGTATAGGAATGCAAGAGATTTCTGTGAATTATTTTTATCCTGCTACTTTACCAAATTCATTGATTAGCTCTACTAGTTTTCTGGTAGCATCTTTAGGATTCTCTTTGTATAGTATCATGTCATCTGCAAACAGTGACAGCTTTACTTCTGCTTTTCCCATTTGGATTCCTTTTATTTCTTTTTCTTCTCTGATTGCTGTGGCTAAAACTTCCAAAACTGTGTGGAATAATAGTGATGAGAGTGGGTGACCTTTTCTTGTTCCTGATCTTAGTGGAAACGGTTTCAGTTTTTCACCATTGAGAACATTGTTGGCTGTGGGTTTGTCATATATGGCCTTTATTATGTTGAGGTAAGTTCCCTCTATGCCTACTCTCTGGAGGGTTTTTATCATAAATGGGTGTTGAATTTTGGCAAAAGCTTTTCCTTCATCTACTGAGATGAATATATGGTTTTTATCCTTCAATTTGTTAATATGGTGTATCACGTTGGTTGATTTGTGTATATTGAAGAGTCCTTGCATTCCTGGGATAAACCCCACTTGATCAAGGTGTATGATCTTTTTAATGTGCTGTTGGATTTTTGCATCTATGTTCATCAGTGAATTTGGCCTGCAGTTTTCTTTCTTTTTGACATCTTTTTCTGGTTTTGGTATCAGGGTGATGGTGACCTCGTAGAATGAGTTTGGGAGTGTGTCTCCCTCTTCTATATTTTGGAAGAGTTTGAGAAGGATAAGTGTTATCTTCTCTAAATATTTGATAGAATTTGCCTGTGAATCCATCTGGTCTTGGGCTTTTGTTTGTTGGAAAATTTTTAATCACAGTCTCAATTTCAGTGCTTGTGATTTGTCTGTTTATATTTTCTATTTCTTCCTTGTTCAGCCTTGTAAGGTTGTGCTTTTCTAAGGTTTTGTCCATTTCTTCCAGGTTGTTCATTTTATTGGCATATAGTTGATTGTAGTAGTCTCTCATGATCCTTTGTCTTTATGCAGTGTCAGTTGTTACTTCTCCTTTTTCATTTCTAATTCTGTTGATTTGAGTCTTCTCCCTTTTTTTCTTGATGAGTCTGGCTACTGGTTTATCAATTTTGTTTATCTTCTCAGAGAACCAGCTTTTAGTTTTATTGATCTTTGCTATTGTTTCCTTCATTTCTTTTTCATTTATTTCTGATCTGATCTTTGTATTTCATTCCTTCTGCTAACTTTGGGGGGGGGTTGTTCCTCTTTCTCTAATTGCTTTACGTGTAAGTTTAGGTTGTTTATTTAAGATATTTCTTGAGGTACAATTGTATTGCTATAAATTTCCCTCTTAGAACTGCTTTTGGTGCATTCCATAGGTTTGGGGTTGTTTTGTTTTCATTGTCATTTGTTTCTAGGTATTTTTTGATTTCCTCTTTGATTTCTTCAGTGATCTCTTGGTTATTAAGTAATGTATTGTTTAGCCTCCATGTGTTTGTATGTTTTATAGTTTTCTTCCTGTAATTGATATCTAGGCTCATAGCATTGTAGTCAGAAAAGATACTTGATACAATCTCATTTTCTTACATTTACCAAGGCTTGATTTGTGACCCAAGATGTGATCTATCCTGGAGAATGTTCTATGAGCACTTGAGAAGAAAGTGTATTCTGCTGTTTTTGGATGGAATGTCCTATAAGTATCAATTAAGTCTACCTTGTTTAATGTATCATTTAAAGCTTGCATTCCCTTATTAATTTTCATTTTGGATGATCTGTCCATTGGTGAAAGTGGGGTGTTAAATTTCTCTACTACGATTCTGTTACTGTCAATTTCCCCTTTTATGGCTATTAGCTTTTGCCTTATGTATTGAGGTGCTCCTATGTTGGTGCATAAATATTTACAATTGTTATATCTTCTTCTTGGATTAATTTCTTGATCATAATGTAGTGTACTTCTTTGTTTCTTGTAATAGTCTTTATTTTAATGTCTATTTTGTCTGATAGAATTGCTATTCCAGCTTTCTTTTGATTTCTATGTGCATGGAATATCTTTTTCCATCCCTTCACTTTCAGTCTGTATGTGTCCCTAGGTCTGAAGTGGGTCTCTTGTAGATAGTACATATACAGGTCTTGTTTTTGTATCCATTCAGCCAGTCTGTGTCTTTTGGTTGGAGCATTTAATCCATTTACATTTAAGGTAGTTATAGATAGGTATGTTCCTATTACCATTTTCTTCATTGTTCTGGGTTTGTTATTGTAGGTATTTTCCTTCTCTTGTGTTTCCTGCCTAGAGAAGTTCCTTTAGCATTTGTTGTAAAGCTGGTTTAGTGGTGCTGAATTATCTTAGCTTTTACTTGTCTGTAAAGGTTTTAATTTCTCTGTCGAATCTGAATGAGGTCCTTTCTGGGTAGAGTAATCTTGGTGGTAGGTTTTTCCCTTTCATCATTTTAAATATGTCTTGCCACTCCCTTCTGGCTTGCAGAGTTTCTGCTGAAAGATCAGCTGTTAACCTTATGGGGATTCCCTTGTATGTTATTTGTTGTTTCTCCCTTGCTGCTTTTAATAATTTTTTTGTAGTTAATTTTTGATAGTTTGATTAATATGCATCTTAGTGTGTTTCTCCTTGGATTTATCCTGTATGGGACTCTCTGCACTTCCTGGACTTGCTTGACTATTTCCTTTCCCATGTTGGGGAAGTTTTCAACTGTACTGTCTTCAAATACCTTCTCAGACGTTTTCTTTTTCTCTTCTCCTTCTGGGACCCCTATAAGTAGAATGTTGTTGCATTTAATGTCCCAGAGGTCTCTGAAACTGTCCTCAGTTTTCTTTTCATTCTTTTTTCTCTATTCTGCTCTGCAGTAGTTATTTCCACTATTTTATTTTCCAGGTCATTTACCTGTTCTTCTGCCTCCATTAATCTGCCTTTGATTCCTTCTAGAGAATTTTTAATTTCATTTATTGTGCTGTTCATCATTGTTTGTTTGCTCTTTAGTTCTTCTAGTTCCCTGTTAAATGTCTCTGTTATTTTCTCCATTCTATTTCCAAGATTTTGGATCATCTTTACTATCATTACTCTGAATTCTTTTTCAGGTAGACTGCCTATTTCCTCTTCATTTGTTTGGTCTGGTGGGTTATTACCTTGCTCCTTCATCTGCTGCATACTTCTCTATCCTCACATTTTTTTTTGTCTTACTGTGTTTGGGGTCTCCTTTTTGCAGGCTGCATGTTCGTAGTTCCCATTGTTTTTGGTGTCTGCTGCCAGTGGGTGAGGTTTGTTCATTGGCTTGTGTAGGCTTCCTGCTGGAGGGGACTGGTACCTGTGTTCTGGTGGGTGGGGCTAGATCTTGTCTTTCTGGTGGGCAGGGCCGTGTCCAGTGGTGTGTTTTGGTGTTTCTGTGAACTTAGTATGATTTTAGGCAGCCTCTCTGCTAATGGGTTTAGTTGTGTTCCTGTCTTTCTAGTTGTTTGGCATGGGGCGTCCAGCACTGGAGCTTGCTGGCCATTGGGTGGAGCTGGGTCTTAGCATTGAGGTGGAGATCTCTGGGAGAGCTTTCTCTGATTGATATTACGTGGGGTCAGGAGGTCTCTGGTGGTCCAATGTCCTGAACTCTACTCTCCCACCTTAGAGGCTCAGGCCCAACACCCACCCGGAGCACCAAGACCCTGTCAGCCACAGGTCTCAGAAGAAAAGGGAGAAAAAAAGAAAGAAAGAAAAATAATAAATAAATTATTAAAGTAAAAAAATTAAAAGAAAAAAAAGAAGAGAGAGCAACCAAAGCAATAAACAAATCCACCAATGATACCAAGTGCTAAAAACTAAATTAAGATAAATATAAAAATCAGAAACAAATCAGTCTCAGACAGCAAACTCCAAGATTACAGTTGCTCCCAAAGTCTACCACCTCAATTTTGGGATGATTCGTTGTCTATTCAGGTATTCCACAGATGCAGGGTACATCAAGTTGATGGTGTGGATTTAATCCGCTGCTCCTGAGGCTGCATGGAGAAATTTCCCTTTCTCTTGTTGTTCACACAGCTCCTGGAGTTCAGCTTTGCTTTTGGCCCCGCATTTTCATGTAGGTAGCCCTCAGACATTTGTTCCCACCCAGACGGGAGGGGGTTAAAGCAGCAGGTGATTAGTGGGCTCTTGCTCATTCAGGCTTGGGGGACTGAGGGGATACGGTAGTTATAATTGGAATGTGGGGTTAGCCTGTGGCTGCAGAGGCTGGGGTGACATTACAACAGCCTGAGGCACACCCTGTGTTCTCCTGGGGAACTTGTCCCTGGATCACAGGACCCTGGCAGTGGAGGGCTGCACAGGCTCCCGGGGGGTTGTGGATAGTGACCTGTGCTTGCACACAGGACTCTTGGTGTCTGCAGCAGCAACCTTAGCGTTTCATGTCCATCTCTGGGGTCTGTGCTGGTAGCTGAGGCTCACACCTATCTCTGGGGCTCGTTTAGGTGGTGTTCTGCCTTCTGTCGAAAGGCAGGGAAGGAATCCCCTCTCTTCGAGCACCCCGAAACAATGGTCTCTTGGCTGTTAGGCAGGTCCAGACTTTTTCCCGGACTCCCTCCTCGCTAGCTGTGGCGCACTAGTCCCCTTCAGGCTGTGTTCACGCACCCAACCCCAGTCCCCTCCCTGGGATCTGACCTCTGAAGCCCGAGCCTCAGCTCTCAGCCCCCACCCACCCTGGTGGGTGAGCAGTCAAGCCTCTCAGGCTGGTGAGTGCTGGTTGTCACCGATCCTCTGTCCGGAAATCTCTGCGCTTTGCCCTCTGCACCCCTGTTGCTGAACTCTCCTCCGTGGCTCTGAAGCTTCCCCGCCGTCTCTGCCAGTGAAGGGGGCTTCGTAGTGTGTGGAGACTTTTCCTCCTTCACAGCTCCCTCCCAGAGATGCAGGTCCTGCCCCTATTCTTTTTTCTGTTTTTTCTTTTGCCCTACCTAGGTACATGGGGATTTTCTTGCCTTTTGTGAGGTCTGAGTTCTTCTGCCAGCATTCAGTAGGTGTTCTGTAGCAGTTGTTCCACATGTAGATGTATGTATGTATTTATTTATTTATTTTGTGGTACACGGGCCTCTCACCATTGCTGCCTCTCCCGTTGCGTAGCACAGGCTCCGGACGCGCAGGCTCAGCAGCCATGGCTCATGGGCCTGGCCGCTCCGCGGTATGTGGGATCCTCCTGGACCGGGACACGAACCCGTGTCCCCTGCATCGGCAGGCGGACTCTCAACCACTGTGCCACCAGAGAAGCCCATGTAGATGTATTTTTGATGTATTTGTGGGGAGAAATGTGATCTTCACGTCTTATTCCTCTGCCATCTTGAAGTTTTCCCCCCGGAATTATTTTGCAGGCTGCTACCTGCAAGCTCCAGTTATTCAATTTAATAATCAATTAAGGTCACAGGGCTTGGAAAGGAAACTGACAAGAGAAAAATGGGAATAGATCATTTAAAGTTGACTTTTTTCATAAAAATCATGGTAGTTCTGGGAAGTGAATAAATGACTTTTTAAAAAATAACATGGTATCTTTAAAAGAGAGTAGAGGGCTCAAGGGAAAAACTAAGGAAAATAACTTTAAAAGAATAGATGTTCAAAATATTTGTTTATTTTGTTATATAAACAGTTAAAAAATTCTTCAGAAAATATAAACTTGTACCTAGAATTTCATTAAAACCACAACACTAATAGACTATAGGTATTTGAAGTGAATTTGTGCTTAGATTAGATTGAGATGCATAGAGTCATTTATAAACACTTTAATTTGTAGAAATGAACACATATTACCTAAGATTTTTCTAGTTGAGCCATACTCTTGAGGAATGACAAAGTTAGGATCCATTTTACTTCATTAAGAAAAACAAGCTTCTACTTCATGTCTTTCTTTTGAAAGCTACCTGGTGTCAGCCATATCCTTGTGTAGGCAAAAGTTTCTTATTTATAAAATTCAGGCTTTCCATGAGTTTAACCAAAAAGGAATAAAATAATTATATCACATTGTTTATTTGATTCATTAAAAATATTGATAGCCGGAAAGATGGCTAGTCAGACAGATTATTATACTGGCTGAATCCTTAAGGAACGTAAGATTAAGAACATGACCAGAAAGCACTAGGGAGGTATACACCAGAGAGCAGGAGACAGTTAAAGGAAAAGAGAATATACTGCATTGTGGGGCTCAGAATGGAAAGGGCTGGCTTTTTATAGGCTACTCCATTGCTAGAAAGCTCTTGCAGCAAAGGAAAGTTAAAAATGTATTATCCAGTACAACCTGCATCTTGAAGAAAGTGATTAATGCAATTTGGTGAGTCTATAACAGAGCCATAATAGTGTTGAAAGGGGCCTGCTGAGGCAAGATGTAGTGTTGAAAATGTGCTGTTTCTTAGTAGTAATAGAGGTTACCAAAGTGAGCTTTAAAAAAAGTAGTCCTGGCCAGTGATTAAGCTAACATTAACACCTTTTCCTACTTGCAAAGACTCCAATTTTCCCCAAGAGCCTCTGGTTCTTTAAGCTTTTTCTTCTTGTTTTTTTTTTGCTTGGTTTGGATATTTCATTTTCTGCTAGGATTTTGGAGACAAGGATGAAGGAGGGAAGAAAATCTTGCGGGAAACAGAGGCAGGAAGTTGGATTTTTTTCTTTCAGTAATCATTTCTCCTTCTTCTTTAAACTGGAAATATCCTGTATATCATATCCTATCATGTGTCATGTTTCAGGATAGGGCAGATATGGCACAGTTAATGTCTGTAGAATGGGGCAGGCTAGGAGGAAAAGGACTTTGGAATTAGACTGCCCGTTGGGGACGTGCGGTTCTGGAGGAGAACTCTGCTGCATGTGTAGGTAACGAGTTAGCCTGGCCAGTGGAGCAAGTTTCCAAAAGTTTAGGCAACAAATAGGTGGTAATTCCAGTAAGAAGTTGGTGTTGGAGGGGGCATTCAGTATGAAGCCTGTTGGAAGCCTGGTAAAAATGAGACAATGGGAAATCCTGAATGCCAGTTTGGAAACTCATATGGTAGATGGTGGGAAGCCTCTTAGTAGGGAGTGGCAGTGCCCCAGACACTGGCCTGAGGATAAAGAACATGACTCAAGCCCATGGTAGAGAAACTTGCATGAAATGACCCTTGCCCCAAGGGATTTTATTTTCCTGGCACTGATAAGATTCCTGTTTGGATAGTGGCTAAGTTGTTAACAGAGAAGAACAAGGAAATGCAGGAATTGTGGATTCTTCCAAAGTAGGTAGCAAAAACAGCAGTAGCAGGTTGACACCGCAAACTCTCATCTCTAATGTAACAGCACACAATTCCCTTGACAAGAGACAAAGCAACTGCTAGGCTTAATGTGTCTTTACATGAGCAAATGATCTCGCATAGTAATACTGCACCGTGCTGACAATCCTTTATGAATACAGCAGTGTAACGCCGACAGTTAGCTAACAACAGAGGTGCCTGCCCAGATAGAAGGTTTGGAAGTACACGGGAGGCACATATTCAGCTCAAGGTAATTCTGGGAAAATGTGGAAAGGCTGACATCTGGACTGTCATGCAAAGCAGATACATTTTGAAGGACAAGAGAAATACCGTCTGAGAGGTCCTAGTGAGGCTCCCAAATTGTCATCAAGAACTTGTTAAATTTTCATAATTTTAATGTGGAAGCAAAAAAGATTGCTTTAGAGAAATAGTGGGAGGGACCAGTACTTGAGATGGATACCTTTATTCATTTACTGAATATTTCTTGACTACTTTCTGTAGTCCAAGTACTGTGCTAGGTGGCAGAGATATGGACATGAATAAGACAGTCCCTGACCACAAGAGAGTTATTATCTAAATTTGGAGGGGGAAATAAGCCAACAATTACAGTGTGCTGTGGCAATAAGTAGGAATGAAGTAAAGTTTGCTATGGGAGCTGAGTTAAAGAGCATCTAACTCTGTATGCATGTGTGTGCATGTGTGTATATGCATGTATGAAGGGTGGTATTGGTCAAAGAAAGTTTCCAGGAGAAGGGGATATTTGAATTAGGTATTATAGGGTAAGTAAGGTGTGTCAGAGGAATGGGTGAGTGGGTAGATAGGTGAGCATTCCTGTTGGAGGTAAGGATATATACAGAAGCTCAGATTCATAAAAGGGCCACTTATGGAGTACATGGTGTACATTGTGCTGGGAGATATGGTGGAGACATAGAAGTCAAGAACTGCCAAATGCCTTATTCAGTAGCACCTTTTTGGGGTCTTTGTAAAGGTTTTCTTTCATGGCAAGACAGCATCAGCTTATATATCAAGTGTTTCCTGATACAAAACTGATTAGACCTTAGAGGAAGTTGTAGGAGAAGATTAAGAGATTTCCTTCTCTGAAAGATGTGGTGTAGAAAGTAAGGAAACTAATAAAGAGTTCTTTCATCTCTGGGATTTCTCTTTGTTTCCAAAACTGACTAAAAGGAGTTGGGAAAGATTAATGAAGGGGAAGGACACTGCATGGAATGCAACTGTAAAATGGTGCAAACACTGTGGGATCTTATATAGGGGTGCTTCAATATCAAGATGATGATTGTGGCATAATGGACTAAGATTATTTAATAACCCTAAAGCATCTAAACTACTTACAGTAAATTCTAACATGCTATCCTTGCCAACTTTTAGAAACAGGATGCACTAGGTTCAGGAAACTGCACTGAAGAAAGCCCAGATCATTGCGGACATTTGGTTGGTCTTCAGCAATGTGTCTTGATTTCCAGTACTCCCCCCTCTTATAGATTGTCTTCTGCCACTTGTGATCTGGAGGGCTCTGGTCCAGCCTGTGTATGGTAGCCCATTCATTAGTGGTGTCCAGGTTCATGTCTGGTTCTCTGTTAAACTCAACTACTGTGTGCTAACTTTATCAAGTTTTTACTTTGACATTTACATCCTACAAATTACATGCAAACTGTAAGCAGATATTTTGAGATATAAATGTATATCATGTTTGGTTTTCAAAGCACATTTCTTCATCTCTTCTTTACTTGTCACAGTCCATCGATAACAGGAGAACCAGTACTACCAGAGATGACAGCAGGGCTGGCTCAAATGATAATGCCATTCAAAGTCATCTCCATCTGGAAACATGGGAAAACATAGGTAATTTCATAGAATTATCAAATGCTGGAGTTAGTAAGGACGTTGAAAATCATCCGGTTCCTCATCTTCAATTGGCAGATGGGGAAACTGAGGTCCTTGCTCAGAGCCCTGCAATAATAATGGACTAGAGTTTTAAATGCTAGTCCAACACTTCCTTCTCAGCTGTACCGTTTTCCCTTTCATCCTTACGAATACTTCTTTTCTATTATGGGTCATCTATTTTAGAAAACATTTTGAAAATATAAATGCCATAAAAATGTGTTATTTAAAAAAAATTTGTGTAAGTTACGTTGAATTAGGATTGCAAACCTTACACTTATTAAAACCTCACATATTTGGTTACATTTTTCACACAAAGCTCCCAAAGTCCAATAGCCTCTGCATATGGAGTTTTTTTTCACCTCACATGATTCCATGTGAAAGCTAGCAACCTGGCTGGCAACTCTTCATGATAACTTGGTTGGCAAAGGCAATCGAGCAAATCTGTGTCATTACTTACTTAATTAAGCATGTCGCTTATTACAGAGTGATCCCATCTATTTCTTGCTTTGCCCATGTAACGGCCTTAAGAGGCACACAGGAAAGTATTAATCTTCCCATCATAGAGATCAGAAAGCAACATCTTAGAATAATTGATTTGTTCACAGTCATGGAGCTGGTCTACAGCAGAGCTGAGCTAGTACCCAGGCTTTCTCACTGTTGGTTGTGTACCCCTTTTACCCTATCAAATCATTGTCATCATTACGACCATCATCATTGCCACCACCACCAGCATCAACACCATCATCATCACATTTCTTTCTCCGACGATAGTAACTTTTCTAAGATCAGCAGATCTCGATATATATAATAGCATCTCTCTTACAGTACCATTGCCCCAAACTTGCCTCTTGGTTGCCTAGGAGGTTGTAGGGAAGATGGTTGTAGGGAAGATGGTTGTAGGGAAGATGACCACACCTAACTATGTTTTAGGGACCCCATCCTACCATTAACTCCTCAATAGCAGTTAACAGTAGGATTGACATTTAGTGTGTCCCCAAACCATACTTCCTAAAACATCTGAAGAAATTGCTGACATTTTTTGATCGCAAGAACCGCAGTGAAAATTTTGATGGCAAAATTAGCAACTCAACATAATTAGTCTTAAGCAATGCTAGTGCTGCCTTTGGTGTTTCTTCAAGGAGTCCCATCCCTCAGTCCTTGATCCTATATCTCCTAGTCCCTCTACACTTCTGTGCAGCTTCCCAACCACTGAGCTTGCCCACTTTTTGTGGCATACCTTTGGGCTCTCTGCTTCTCATTTTACAACTAACAAATTAGTACTCATGCTTTTATCATTTTCCCCATTAGTGACTCCAGTGACAGGGAAATACATAGGGGTAGAGAGAAACTTGTGTACTCTTCATATCACCAGTATCCACTGAATATCTTTTTCCATTCCCTCACTTTCAGTCTGTATGTGTCCCTAGGACTGAAGTGGGTCTCTTGTAGATAGCATATATACGGGTCTTGTTTTTGTATCCATTCAGCCAGTCTATGTCTTTTGGTTGGAGCGTTTAATCCATTTACATTTAAGTTAATTGTTGATATGTATGTTCCTATTACCATTTTCTTAATTGTTTTTGGTTTGTTACTGTAAGTCTTTTCCTTCTCCTGTGTTTCCTGCCTAGAGAATTTCCTTTGGCATTTGTTGTAAAGATGGTTTAGTGGTGCTCAATTATCTTAGCTTTTGCTTCTTTGTAAAGGTTTTAATTTCTCTGTCAAATCTGAATGAGATCCTTGCTGGGTAGAGCAATCTTGGTTGTAGGTTTTTCCCTTTCCTCACTTTAAATATGTCTTGCCACTCCTTTCTGGCTTGCAGAGTTTCTACTGAAAGATCAGCTGTTAACCTTATGGGGATTCCCTTGCATGTTATTTGTTGTTTTTCCTTTACTGCTTTTAATATTTTTTCTTTGTATTTAATTTTTGATAATTTGATTAATATGTGTCTTGGCGTGTTTCTCCTTGGATTTATCCTGTATGGGACTCTCTGTGCTTCCTGGACTTGATTAACTATTTCCCTTCCCATATTAGGGAAGTTTTCAACTATAATCTCTTCAAATATTTTCTCAGTCCCTTTCTTTTTCTCTTCTTCTGGGAACCCTATAATTCGAATGTTGGTGCGTTTAATGTTGTCCCAGAGGTCTCTGAAACTGTCCTCAATTCTTTTCATTCTTTTATCTTCATTCTTCTCTGCAGTAGTTAGTCCCACTATTTTATCTTCCAGGTCACTTATCAGTTCTTCTGCCTCAGTTATTCTGCTATTGATTCCCTCTAGGGAATTTTTTATTTCATGTATTGTGTTGTTTATCATTGTTCATTTGCTCTTTAGTTCTTCTAGGTCCTTGTTAAATGTTTCTTGTATTTTCTCCATTCTCTTTCCAAGATTTTGGATCATCTTTACTAACATTACTCTGAATTTTTTTTCAGGTAGATTGATTATTTCCTCTTCATTTGTTTTGGTCTGGGTTTTTACCTTTTTCCTTCATCTGCTATGTGTTTTTCTGTCTTCTCATTTTGCTTAATCTTACTGTGTTTGGGGTCTCCTTTTCACAGGCTGCAGGTTCATAGTTCCCTTTGTTTTTGGTGTCTGCCCCCAGTGGCTAAGGATGGTTCAGTGGGTTGTGTAGGCTTCCTGGTGGAGGATACTAGTGCCTGTGTTCTGGTGGATGAGGCTGGATGTTGTCTTTCTGGCGGGCAGGTCTATGTCTGGTGGTATGTTTTGGGGTATCTGTGACCTTGTTATGATTTTAGGCAGCCTCTCTGCTAATGGGTGCAGTTGTGCTCCTGTCTTGCTAGTTTTTTGACATAAGGTGTCCAACACTGTATCTTGCTATTCATTGAGTGGAGCTGGGTCTTAGCGTTGAGATGGAGCTCTCTAGGAGAGCTTTTGCTGTTTGATATTATATGGAGCTGGGAGGTCTCTGTTGGACCAGTGTCCTGAACTTAGCCCTCCCACCTCAGAGGCAAAGGCCTGACACCCAGCTGGAGCACCAAGACCCTGTCAGCCACACGGCTCAGAAGAAAAGGGCTAAAAAAAGAAGAAAGAAAGCAAGAAAGCAAGAAAGAAAGGAAGGAAGGAAGGAAGGAAGGAAGGAAGGAAGGAAAAGAAAGTAAAATAAAAAATAATTATTAAAAATTATAAAGTAATTTAAAAAAGAAATCAAGAAAGGAAGAAGAGAGCAACCCAACCAAAAAACAAATCCACCAATAATAACAAGCTCTAAAAACTATACTAAAAAAACAAAAAATGGACATACAGAACTCTAGGACAAATGGTAAAAGCAAAGGTCTACAGAGAAAATCACACAAAGAAGCATATACACACATACTCACAAAAAGAAAAAAAGGAAAAAAATATATATATCACTGCTCCCAAAGTCCACCACCTCAATTTTGGGATGATTTGTTGTCTCTTCAGGTATTCCACAGATGCAGGGTACATCAAGTTGATTGTGTAGATTTAATCCACTGCTCTTGAGGCTGCTGGGAGAGATTTCCCTTTCTCTTCTTTGTTTGTGCAGCCTCTGGGGTTCAGCTTTGGATTTGGCCCCACCTCTTCATGTAGGTCACCTGAGGGCATCTGTTCTTCTCTCACACAGGACAGGGTTAAAGGAGCAGCTGATTAAGGGGCTCTGGCTCACTCAGGCCAGGATAATGGAGGAGTACGGAATGCGGGGCGAGCCTGTGGCTGCAGAGGCTGGCATGACGTTGCAACCACCTGAGGTGCACCATGTGTTCTCCCGGGGAAGCTGTCCCTGGATCACGGGACCCTGGCAGTGACGGGCTGCACAGGCTCCTGGGAGGGGAGGTGTGGAGAGTGACCTGTGCTCGCACACAGGCCTCTTGGTGGCTGCAGCAGCAGCCTTAGCATCTCATGCCCATCTCTGGGGTCTGCGCTGATAGCAGTGTCCCCCCCAACTCTAGAGCTCAATTAGGCAGTGCTCTGAATCCCCTCTCCTCGTGCACCCCAAAACAATGGTCCCTTGTCTCTTAGGCAGTTCCAGACTTTTTCCTGGACTCCCTCCTGGCTAGCTGTGGTGCACTAGCCCCCTTCAGGCTGTGTCATGCAGACAACCCCAGTCCTCTCCCTGGGATCTGACCACCGAAGCCGGAGCCTCAGCTCCCAGCTCACACCCATCCCAGCAGGTGAGCAGGCAAGCCTCTCAAGCTGTTGAGTGCTGGTCGGCACCGATCTTCTGTGCGGGAATCTCTCCACTTTGCCCTCTGCATCCCTGTTGCTGCGCTCTCCTCCATTGCTCCGAAGCGCCCCCCCCCCTGCCACCCACTGTCTCCACCAGTGAAGGGGCTTCCTAGTGTGTGGAAACTTTTCCTCCTTCACAGCCCCCTCTCACTGGTGTAGGTCCCATCTCTATTCTTTTGTCTCTGTTTTTTCTTTTTTCTTTTGCAATACCCAGGTACATGGGGAGTTTCTTGCCTTTTGGGAGGTCTGAAGTCTTCTGCCAGCATTCAGTAGGTGTTTTGTAGGAGTTGTTCCACATGTAGATGTATTTCTGTTATATTTGTGGGGAGGAGGCTGATCTCCATGTCTTACTCTTCCGCCATCTTGAAGGTCTCTGCTGTTCTGCTCTTTTTGGATGGCATGTTCTATATATATCTATTAAGTAAATCTGATCCAATGTGTCATTTAAGGCCAGTGTTTCCCCATCGATTTTTAAAAAATAAATTTATTTATTATTTATTTATTTGTTTTGGGCTGTGTTGGGTCTTTGTTGCTGCGTGTGGGCTTTCTCTAGTTGTGGCAAGCGGGGTTACTATTCACTGCAGTGCACAGGCTTCTCATTGTGGTGGTTTCTCTTGTTGCGGAGCACAGGCTCTTGGTGAGCAGGCTTCCATAGTTCTGGCACTTGGGCTCAGTAGTTTGGCTCGTGGGCTCTAGAGTTCAGGCTCAGTTGTTGTGGTGCATGGGCTTAGTTGCTCTGCAGCACGTGGGACCTTCCTGGACCAAGGCTTGAACCCATATCCCCTGCATTGGCAGGCAGATTCTTAACCATTGTACCACCAGGGAAGCCCCTCCCCATCAATTTTTGTCTGGATGATCTGCCCATTGATGTAAGTGGGTAAAGTCCCCTACTATTACTGGGGACTTTACTGTCAGTTTCTCCCTTTATGTCTGTTAATATTTGCTTTATATTTAGGTGCTACTATGTTGTGTACATATATATTACAATTGTTATATCTTCTTGGATTAATCCCTTGTTAATTCTGTAATGTCCTTTTTTCTCTCTTATTACAGTCTTTGTTTTAATGTCTATTTTTCTGATATAATTATTGCTACCTTGGCTTTCTTTTGATTTCCATTTGCAATGAATACTTTTTTCCAGCCCCTCACTTTCAGTCTAGGTGTGTCTTTATATCTGAAGTGAATCTCATATAGGCAGCACATATATGGGTCTTATTTTAGTATCCATTTCAGACACTCTGTGTCTTTTGATTGGAGCATTTAATCCATTTACATTTAAAGTAATTGTTGATAGGCATGTATTTATTGCCATTTTGTTAATGGTTTTCAGTTTTGTAGATCTTTTTTGTTCATTTCTTCTTCTTTTGCTCTCTTCCCTTTGATTTGATGAGTATCTTTAATGTTATATTTGGATTCATTTCTCTTTTGTGTGTGTGTATTTACTATAGATTTTTGGTTTGTGGTTACCACGATACATACATACATACACACACAGACACAGACACACACACACACACAATTATTTTAAGTTGCTGATCTCTTAAGTTCAAATGCATTTTAACAACCCTACATTTTTACTCCCTTCCCCCACACTTAATGTTTTTGACATCATATTTTACATCTTTTTGTTTTATGTGTTCCTTAACTACTATTTATATAGATGATTTTACTACTTTTGTGTTTTCACATTCCTAGTAGCTTTATAAGTAGTTGATCTACTACCTTTACTTTATATTTCCACTGAGATTTTTTTCCTTTTGTAATTTTCATATTTCTAGTTGTGACCTTTTCTCTTCCACTTAGAAAAGTTCCTTAAACATTCCTTGTAAAGCTGATTTCATAATACTGAATTGTTTTAGCTTTTGCTTGTCTGTAAAACTCTTGATATCTTCTTCAGGTCTAAATTATAGCCTTGCCAGGTACAGTATTCTTGGTTGTAAGTTGTTTCCTTCCATAACTTTAATTATATCATCCCACTCTCTTCTGGCCTGCAGTTTCTGCTGAAAAGTCAGCAGAGACTCTTATGGGGGTTCCCTTTTATGTAACTAGTTACTTTTCCCTTACTGCTTTTAATATTCTTTCTTTATCATTAATTTTTGCCATTTTAATTACAACATGCCTTGGTGTGGACCTCTTTGGTTTGATCATGTTTGGGACTCTGTGCCTCCTGGACCTGGATGTCTGTTTACTTTCCCAGGTTAAGGAAGTTTTCAGCAATTATGTCTTCAAATATGATCTCTCCCCACTCCCTCTCCTTCTGTGTCACTTTTAATGCAAACTTGATGTCCCAGAGGCCTTTTAAACTGTTTTCATTTCTTTTTGTTCTTTATTCTGTTCAGCTTCAGTGATTTCCTCTACAATGTCTTCCAGTTTGCTGATCTCTTCCTCTTTATCATCTAATTCCTTCTAGTGTGTTTTTCATTTGTTAATGTAGTCTTTTAGCTCTGTTTGGTTCTTTATATTCTAACTCTATTTGAAACTTCTAGCTTCTCATTGTGTTCATTCATTCTTCTCCCAACTTTGTTGAGCTTCTTTATGATTGTTACCTTGAACTCTTTAGCAGGTTGATCGCTTATCTCCACTTCACTTAGTTGTTCTTCTGGAGTTTTATCTTGTTTTTTTGCTTGGAACTTATTCTGCTGTTGACTCATTTTGCCCAATTTTCTGGGTTTATTTCTACATATTTGGTAAGTTGGTTATGTTTTTTGATCTTGGAGAATTGGCCTTTTGTAGGAGACATCCTATGGGGCCCAGCAGTGCACTTCTGTCTGGTCACCAGAGCTACATATGCTCTAGGCGTGCCCTCTATCTGGGCTGCATGGGCCCTTCTGTAGTGGTGGGCTGACTACTGTGGGCACACTGGTAATTGTGGCTTGTCCCTAGCCTGGTTGGTTGCCAGGCCCTGCCTAGTATTGAGGCTGCTGGCTGCTGGTGGCCAGGCCTGAGTCACAAGGTGGCTGACTTCAATGCCTTGCAGGGTCCCAGGGCTTGTGATAGCCCACTGGTAGGTGGAGCCACGTTCCAAGCTGGCCTCTCATGGGCCTGGGGGGGGGGGTCCCATAACTAGTTTCAACTTTGAAATGAATCATAGAATAAAATGTAAGGACTAACTACACAAATTCTATACAAAAACAGAAGAAAAATATTAGTGGCTTTGACTTATGCAAAGATTTCTTAAATAAGACATAAAGAGTAAGAAATATAAAAGAAAACATGATAAAATGAACTTCATCAAATTTAAAAGCCTTTGCTCTTTGAAAGATAGTTAAGAAAATTAAGGTAAGTCATAGACTAAGAGAAAATCTTTGCAATATATATCTGATGTAAAAAGTTGTATTCAGAATATATAAAGAACTTCTGAAAACTAAGAAACAAGAAAACCTAGTTTAAAGAGGAGAGGGTTGTGAAGGTGCAAAAGACTTAAATAGATACTTCACAAGAGAAGATATACAGATGCAAATAAGTACATGTAAAGGTTTGTTAGGCATCAGGAAAATACAAATTAAAACTACCACGAGATACCACTTCACAATCACTATAATTGCTAAAATTAGAAGGTCTGACAATACCAAATACTGGCAAAGGTGTAGAATAACTGGACCTCTCACATATTACTGGTGAAAATATAAAATGTTTGGCAATTTCTTAAACAGACATCCATCTCATAGCCAAATATTTCTACTTCTAATTATCTGCCCAAGATAAATGAAAATATTTTTTCCACAAAATGACTTGTTTTTAGCAGCTTTACTTATAATAAACAAGTCTGAAAACAACCTAGATATTCAACAGGAAAATGGAAAAACAAACTGTATAGTAATACAATAAAATAGTATATATTAAAAAGAAGTGAAATATTCACACAGACAACATGATGAAACTAAACACATGTTTAGTGAAATAAATCAGATATAAAAGAGAACAGATTTTATGATTCCATTTATGTGAAGTTAAAGATTAACCAAAACTGTTTTATGGTGATAAATATCTAGAAGAGCCTTTGCTCCTGGTGAGTTCAGAATTGAGTGCTAAGAGGGATAGGGAACCTTTTCAAGGTAATGGAAGTGTTCTTCTGATGGACATGGAGATATGCTGCCCCTTTAAGAATGACCTTGTTGCCTCAGCAGCTGGGAGTGTTGTCAATGAAGATTGTTCAGCTGTCAGCCCTTTATAGGATGGCTTCAGCTGTAGAGACCCACTCATCACAGGTCATTCCCTTCTGGGGATGATCCACAACCAATGATTAATCAAAACAGAAATTAAATGTCTGGCCCTGTGGTCCAACATGAAACAACTCCGTTGGGCCATCCCAGCTTCACAGCTCCCCATAGGGTGGGCTGAGGCTGTTGGGCCTGCTTTGCAGCAGCAAAACAGTATGGCATGGTTGCATTATTTTTGAAAAAGACTATTCTTTCCCCATTGAATTGTCTTGATACCTTTGTCAAAAATCAATTAAACATACACTTAAGAGTTCATTTCTCTACTCTTACTTCTATTCCATTTATCAATGTATCTATCCTTATGCCAGTGTTGTACTGTTTTGATTATGGTAGTTTTGTAGTAAGGTTTGAAACCACTGTGAGACTTCCAATATTTTTCTTCTCTTTCAAGATTGTTTTTGGTGATTAGTGTCTTGCATTTTATACAAATTTTAATGTCATTGCCAATTTCTCAAACAGTAATATGTGGCTGAGATTTTGACTGAGATTACATTGAATCCATAGGTAAATTTGGGGAATATTGCTACCTTAAGAGTACTGTCTTCCAATCTGTGAACATGGATGTCTTTCCATTTATTTAGGTTTTCTTTCAATATTTCATAGTTTTCAATGTATACATCTTGCACTTTTTCTGTTAAATTAATTCTAAATATCTTACTCTTCTTGATGTTATTGTAAATTGAATTGTTTTCTTAATTTAGTTTTCAAATTTTATTGCCAATATATAGAAATATTGATTTTTATATATTGATCTCATATTCTACAACTTTGCTGAATTCTTTGATTAGTTCTAACAGTTTGTGTGTGTGTGTGTATTCTTTGGGATTTTCTATATGCAAGGTCATGACATTTCTGAATAGAGCTTGTTTTACTTCTTCATTTTTAATCTGGATGTTCTTCCTTTCTCCTTCCCTCCTTTCCTTCCTTCCTCCCCTCCTTCCTTCTTTCCTTTCTTTCTTGACTAATTTTCCTGGCTAGGACTTCCAGTAAAATGTTGAATAGAAGTAACAAGAGCAGACATTCTTGTCTTGTTTTTGATTTTGGGAGAAAGCATTCAATCTTTCACCATTAAGTATGATGTTATCTGTGGATTTTATTTTATTTTTTTTTTGATGTGGACCATTTTTAAAGTCTTTATTGAATTTGTTACAATATTCCTTCTGCTTTTTATGTTTTGGTTTTTTGGCTGTGAGGCATGTGAAATCTCAGCTCCCTGACCAGGGATCAAACCTGCACCCGCTGCATTGGAAGGTGAAGTCTTAACCACTGGACCACCAGGGAAGTCCCCATTTACTTTCTTTCTTTTTTAAAAAAATTAATTAATTTATTTGGTTGTGCCAGTCTTAGTTGCAGCAGGAGGGCTCCTTAGTTGCAGCTCCAGGGCTCCTTAGTTGTGACTCGCAAGCTCCTTAGTTGCAGCACACGGGCTCCTTAGTTGTGGCATGAGAGCTCTTAGTTGCGGCAGGCATGTCAGATCTAGTTCCCTCACCAGGGATTGAACCTGGGGCCCCTGCATTGGGAGCGCAGAGTCTTATCCACTGTGCCACCAGGGAAGTCCCATGAGGATTTTTAACAGATTACCTTTGTCAGGCTGAGGAAGTTCCCTTCTATTCTTAGTTTGTTGAATTTTTTATCATGAAAGGGAGTTGGATTTTGTCAAATGCCAATACTGAATTTATTGAGATGATCTTATGATTTTTGCCCATGATTCTATTAATATGATGCATTATATTGTTTGATATTTATATGTTAAAGCAACCTTGCATTTCTGGGATAAATCCCACTTGACTATGGTGTATAATCCTTTTATACACTGCTGAGTTCAGTTTGCTAGTATTTTTCTGAAGATTTTTGCATTTATATCCATAAAGAATATTGGTCTACAGTTTTCATTTCTTATGATGTCTTTGTCTAGTTTTGGTATCAGGGTAATGCTGGTCTCAGAATGAGTTGGGAAGTATTCCCTCCTACTCAATTTTTTGGAAGACTTTGTGAAGGGTTTGTCTTAATTCTTCCCTACATTTGGAGGAATTCACAGTGAAGCTATCTGAGCCTTCTCTGTAGGAAGTTTTATTATTATTATTATTACTAATTTAATCTCTTTACTTGCTACAATTCTATTGGAAGTTTCTATTCTTGAGTCAGTTTTGGTAGTTTGTATCTTTCTAGGAATTTGTTCATTTCATCTGGATTACATAATTTGTTGGCATACAATTGTTCATATTATTCCCTATAATTCTTTTTATTTTTATAAGTTTGATAGTGATGTATCCTCTTTCATTCTTGTATTTAGTAATTTCACTCTTCTCTCTTTTTAGTCTTGCCAAACCAAATATTAATCAAAAAAGCAAAGTGAATAATGATTCACAAATACTATGCTATCAATGTTAAATTTAAAACCACACAACTATTATAAAAACTTTATGGATAATATTTATAGTAAAAGTCTTAAAATCTTCAGGATACTGGTTTCCTCTGTGGAAGGAAGGGGAGGAATAGGAGATTCAAATATATCTGTAGTTTAGACCTTTAAAAAGATGCTTTTAACATTTATTAAATAAAGATGGTAGATAAAGTAAAATTATCTTATTCTCTGTGTCATTATGTATATTAGACTTATTTTATAATTAATTTTAAAATTGGATCATGTTAGTCCCTTGCTTAAGACTTTTCAGTGGCTTCCCATGCCACTTAATACAATTCAGACTCCCTACCTCAGGTCTTCCATGATCAGACTCTTACCTCTAACACCCTGCCTCATGCTGTTCTCCTCTTCGCTTGTTAAAGCACAGCCAGCCTGGCTGGCCATACTTTTTCAACTCAGGATTCCTAAGCCTCCCTCTTTTCTGGGCACTTCTGTCTCATTCAGCTTAAATGTCATCTTAATGCGGCCATTTCTGCATATTCACCATCCCTGCACATTTCTTCTCTTTTTGTTACAGAATCATTCTCATTCCATTTTTTGTCCGTCTTCCTCACTGTGCTGTAAGCTCTAGCCAGGAACTAGTTTGCACAGTACTCTGTTCCGAGCCTCTAGCATGATGACTGTCATATACATGTGCTCACTGGATATGGTCCGGTGTAATATAAAGATTGTGAATCTGTAACCATAACTTTAGTGTCTTAGATATGTCATATATCTTCATTTTGTTTAAATCAAATTAAACTCAACCTTAAGGCCAAACCCTGCATGGATGGTGGGAAATGCAGCATTAATCAACATAGACGGTTGGATGGGGGGAGGGTATGCTTACCAGCATTCTCTGCTTTGGGACCCCCAAGTCACCACTTGTGGCCCCACTCCACTCTCGTGTAAGGTCTTCTACATCTTTTGGCCCCAAACAATGCTCATGTTTGCAGGCACTGCCATCTCTTACCTTCCACTCTAGGACACCTAAAATAATTTCTTCAGTGATAAGAAACTTTTGCAAAAGACAGTAAGAGAGTTCACTTCAAATTCTTCCCTGAGGCAAGGGTAGTTACATAATGAAGGTGATGAGAGAGAAATAAATGTAAGAGGGAAAAACATAAATTAATATCTCGGTGAACTGTTTTTCCATGGGGAAAAAGAAATGACTAAATAAATGAATGAGTGTAACATCATTGCTAAAGCTAATAGTTTACTATTATTGCAGCCGTTGGTTGTCTCCACCACCATTACATTTACATATCTACTTTTCCCATGATCTTTCAAAGGCTTCCTATTGCTCTTAGTTTAAAGACCAAAAACCTTAACAAGGCATGCAATGTACTCCATGATCTAATCCCGAGCTTTTTCTCCAGCTGCACTCCCCCTAACTCTATGGCAATAGTTCTGAATTCCAGGTATGCATTAGAATCACCTGGGGAACTTTAAAAAATATATACCATAGGTCACTCTCATCCCAAAATGATTGGATCTAAATCTCTGAGGTGGTGTCCAAGCCCTGGTATATTTTTAAAGCTCCCCAAGTAAGGGTTGGTACTCAGAGTTGGGAACCATTCCTACATTCTCTAGCTACAGGGGCCGTTTTTCTACTTACTGCAAAATAAAATGATTCTTCCCAATTTTTCAAACTAGGTTGGCAAAATGGCATTCATGTCTAGCTTTTTCCATCACGGATGACTGACCAGTAATCTTCATACCTCAATCCAGCTATTTTCCTCAGGGAAGTCTTCCCTGAGCCACCAAATGAGGTCAGACCCCCTGTTCTATGCTCTCATTGCACCCAATGCATTTGCTTTAGAGCACTTATCATGGTTTGTAATTATTCTTTTGTGTGACTTTCAAAAAATTAATGTCTGTCTCACGTGTTAGATTGTAAGCCTCATGAGGGCAGAGAATACTGTGGAATTTCTTCATAATTCTATCCAGAGCTTAGGGCATTTTAGGGAAGTAAAAATTTGTGGAATGAGCATTTGAATGAATATAGAAATCTGTGAACATTATACTTGGAGTATATGATCAAGTATATAGTATATAATAAAGACAAGAAATGACAATCTTTTTTCTTTTCTCTTTTTCCTGATAAAGTTTGGAAGATCTTGAAAATACTTCCATAGATGATAAGTTAACAAGCCTAGTTTTAAAATAGTTTGTTTGTGATTTTTAACATCTACACCAAACAGCATTAGTGAATAGTTTCAGAATTAATGAGAAATAGTTGATATTTTAATTATTTTAATTTAATTTTCCAACTTGAATAAAGAAAACTGAGTCTTGTGAAAAAAACAAAACAGAATATCTTGGCATGGCACTGAATGAAGAAACAAATAACTTCCAAAGTCTTACAGACTACAATATTTGTAGCTAGGTGCAAAAGTCATCTCTACAACACCAAAAACATGTCAAAACAAAATTAGAGTATCCTCTCCAGGAATTTTTTAGGAGATAGAAACAGATTCTGGATTCTATAACATCTTGTTTTGATCATTTATTTACTCAAAAACAAGCAAACAAACAAACCCTCAGTTCAGATGCACTGTGGGTTTTCAGTGAAGTCCTGCTTAATTTGAGGCATTTCTTTTAAAATTTTATAGACTTTCCCAAAAAATTCTTGATTAAAAAAACTATAGAATTTTACACCAATAACCTTTTTCATCTTTCTTTGAAATGTGTTAGTATTAAAGGACTATAGTTTATCATTTAAACTCTAAGTATGAAAGATATTTAGTTTTAATTCTCAAAAACTGCTTAGATGATAAAATCATAATTTATAGGTTGAGTCATTATTTAGTTCTTAGGATGCTTTTTTATCTTTAGCCATACAATTGCCTTCATATGTGACTTCCCTAATTGTAATGCCTCTGGTGGTTATATTAGAATATATAAGATACTACTTTGGTTTCTTTTAAAGGCTATGTCTGGGTATCCCTGCTCTATCCTGTGCAGATGTAAGTATATATGTCACTATTTCACATTCAAGGATAAGTAATAGTCACAAAGTCCTTAAGCAGCTGTTTCTAATGTTCTGCTCTGTGAGTTGTGTAGATTAGTGGCACCCAGCTCACAAGGAAGGCAAAGGCTCTCACAGAGCTCAAAACACTTGCCTCCATCACGCAGGCTCTTGATAACATTTCTTAAACTATCATGACCGATTTCCCCCTTCAGCTGACTGTAAAAATGGTTGACCTGTTTGCATTTATAGAGGACTTTTTTTTTTTTTTTTTTTTTTTTTGCGGTACGCGGGCCTCTCACTGTTGTGGCCTCTCCCATTGTGGAGCCCAGGCTCCGGACACGCAGGCTCAGCGGCCATGGCTCACAGGCCCAGTCGCTCCGCGGCATAGCGGGATCCTACCGGACCGGGGCACGAACCCGCGTCCCCTGAATCGGCAGGCGGACTCTCAACCACTGCGCCACCAGGAAAGCCCCTATAGAGGACTTTTAAAGCAATATTTATGAAGCAAATGTCATGAGTATCTGCCCCATGCCAGACACCACGTGGAGCCCTGGAAAAACAAAGGTAAATTAATGCATCCAACAAATCCTGTTTTCAGCAAAGAAAAAGAACAGTTATTTGCATCACTTAACTGTTGGGATTTTTGTTGTCAAGGCGTTTGTCCTTACCTACATGGCCCCTTTTTAATAGAAGGAAGATAATTACGTTTGTTGCCCACCGGCTAAGTGCCAGGTATTTCATATACATTAACAAATTCAATTCTATGCCTCAGAACAAGTCTCTGGGACAAGAGCTATTTTAGCTTCATTTTTCAGATGGAAAAACAGAGGCTCAAGGTTTTAATCACTTGCCTGTGAATGAGTGGCAGAACGTTACCATGCTAACTGGGGAAAAGTCTCTGGAAACTAAGAACTCAGTGCAAATGGCAGAAGATGGGTCTACATCTTTCTTGCTGAAGGGTTGCTCACTAGAGGATCAAAGCAAGATGTCACTAAGAATATTAGAGGGAGCGAGGTGGGAAGAGCAGCACAAGGGGAGAAATAGATGCTTTTGCAAATGGCGGTGGGGTAAGCTTGAAAATGAGACCACCCTTCTCAGGTGCTACACATTAGCGAATTGCTCTCCACCCTCCCCTGTGAGTCTGTGAGCTTTAACACCAGCAGTTCTTTTGTATTAAAAGCATGACACCCATTTTTCTGCTATTTGTACAGAGTCACTTAACAATGAAGCGATGCAAATATTTGTATCCAGGTGCTAGGCACACTGTATTTCAATCTATGACCGGAGAGTAGTAGCTTATGAGGTACCTTCAATGGTACCGAGCATGTTCCCCAATCTATATTCACATCAGTTCCATTTTCAAATGAGTCAAATGGGAAGCTGAAGTTAGCCAGTCAGAGCTTAACACCTCTGATTTATGGTCAGAAGTATCTTAATAGGATCATTCATTTTCCTTTGCTCGTTCAGAACATCTGATGTTACAAGTTTCTAGAAATGTTCGTGTATACTCTGGTTCTGCAAAAATATAATCTTTATCTCCAAAAGTGACCTTCAAATGAGCAGGAAATGAAAGCCAGCCGTTCTTTCTCAGTCACCTTGCCTTGCTTTATTGATGTGTCATAATGGAAATCTTGAGAGCCAGAAATCTCAGAATTATTATGATATTTAATCTTTTTAGGGTAAGTGTAAATGTGAAGGTGTAGGGCAGAAAGCATTAGTTTAGGCCTGGCTTTATGAAGTATCTCTTTCTTGCCCTTTTTCTCCTTGTTCAGTTGCTTTAGAGAGGATGTCTCTTCTGCAATCTGCAGTGTCTGGGCTTTCGTGAACTTGGTCTTCTACTTTTTATATCTTCATAAGTGACTTGATTTATGAAATTGGTTGGAACAACTCTGAGCATCCGACCCCGACCCACACTCCCCTTCCCTTTGCTGTCCCCTCCCCCTCCCCTCCTTCCTCATCTGAGCAGCTCAGCACTGGTTCCTTTGTTTCTACTGCATATTTTACAAATATTTGTAAACAAACCTAACTGCAGTCGGTTATTAGTTTCCGTTCTCTCAGAAAAATGTCTGAACACATGCTTTATTTAGTGTGAGGCTGCGCGTGTCAGGACACAGAGTTCTAAGCCCAGAGCATTCAACTTTCTAAGTAGCAGGGACTTGTCAATCAAAGATCTTGCTCCAAAGCTAAAATCTTGCTGTTATTCTACGTCTTGAACGTGAGCTCCCAATGCCAAACCATCAGAATATGTACAACACATATCCCTAGAATTGGTACTCTAAAGTATTCTTTTGTTGAGATGAACTCTTAGTAATGGATCAGTTGCTTATCTGGGGTAATCATTTATTCTCCTGAAGCAGAAATGATCGCTGACTACTTGATCTAAATGCATCTCAAGGGTAACAAAAAATTAGGGTGAATTGGTGAATTTACAGTGCTGTTCTAGTCAATATAAAAATAACCCTTCTCACATCATGATTTCTGTCTTAGCCCCAAGATCACCCCAAAACACTTGGTTTTAACTGTGCACTGAACGTGTCTGAGACTACCAGATATATATATATTTTTTAATGTATCAATCACCTCAAACATACTTTAGAAAAAAACACTGTGTTGACTCTATGTTAATTGCTAAATTACTAAATTCTCATTGCAAAAAAATCAAATATATATAGTAATGTACAAAATGAAAAGTAAAAGCTTCTTCTTAGGGTTTAATTTGTGTCTTTCCAAGTCTTTTATAGAAAAGTAGATGTATAGATATGATATTCAAATATATTTAATAAATATATAACAAAGCTATATTTCTATCCTAATATTTGTAATATGTCCTCAGCTTTATAGTTTCCAACCCTTTCCTGAAGGCTGTAGACTGTGGCTAAAACACCAGAGGCCTGTCTTGAAACTGGGGAGCTGACATCTTAGCTATACAATTGGTCCAAACTGAATGGATTGAACATCTGACACATTACATTTTAAGGTCTCAGGGAGATATTTCATGATCACATTGAACAGACCACATATTCTTTCCTTTAGGGAGACCATAAAATTCCCAGATTATGGGAGCAGATCTTGTGCTCAAGTATGCAATTCTCTATTTTAAGCTTGATTTTTCTTTTATTAAGATCTGTCAATGGTACTTTGGTTAAGTTCCCTCCTGTGGCCAAAGACTCCTTCCCTACATATTTGTTTTTAGAATCATGTGGTTTTTAAGAAGATGGACTTGCCATCTAAGAGATTGTAATAAGAGGCATTCTTTTGTTGCTGAAAAGATCTAGCTGAGTTAATGACATTGTTAACATAAACAGATGAGGCCAAAATGTTTGTGATAGCTCAAAAATAATCATAAAGCCAATGGGAAGTTTCTGCAGAGTAGAAAAATACCTCTTCTAAGTCATAATAAACTGAAAAGAAAAGACTCTGGTTCAGTATTTTACTGACAAACAAGGGAAGAAGGTAGGGGAGGTAGAATCCCTCATACACTAGTATGGTATAAAAGTCAAGTCCAAGAGGAAGAACAAATTCTGGATTTTTTTTTTTCAGATAGATTTTACCAACTGAAAGGTGAGTCATGAATGAAAGTGTTTGAGTTTTATTTTCTACTGGCAGCCCCTTTAGGTTAGATGTTTTGTCCCGCAAAGTAGGATTTCAAAATCTTTGTTCCTCTGAGAACAAAGCTGTCCCACCCAGCTCACTGTCAGTCTCTTTTGCTGGTTAGAAACCTGCGGTACAAAGTAGCCACACTACAGCATTTTTTTTTATTGTCTCTTTTCCATTTAATTTCTATCAACGGCATCAGAATCATCTGCTTGCCTTTCCATTGTTAATGTCCACTAGAATTGGTCAAGTTCCTCGCTTTCCCATAAATAGGGACCTAACAGGAATCCAGTCTAGTTTCGCTTTCTCTTTTCTTCTCTCTTCAGAATCAGAGTCAATAGTCAGCAGTTTGTGCTCACATAAATCTTGTTATTGTTTATACCAACTCACCCTTTCTAATGCTATTAGAACCACAGTGGACAGAGACCCCAGAGATTTGCTCATCTTAAAGCTTTAAAACTGCACCACTTTTATGACAACAGTAAAGCCTTGAGCTGTCACTTTACCCCTACGACTGTTACTCACCGTGATTACTGGCATTTCTTTCTTGCTCATTCCCTCCTGCTCCCATCCCCCGCTTGATTGTTTGGACAAAGGTATTTGGAACAAATACGGTAAAGGACTAATGAATAGCAATTCTTAGTTGAGCTGTATAAAACTCTGTGGCTGCCTAGAGAGAACTTGTATCTGTTGTATATACATATACCTTCCTGAGAACTCAGCCCATTTTTCTGATGGATTTTTTTTTATGTTGCTGATTTATTTATTTTAACATCTTTATTGGAGTTTGATTGCTTTACAATGGTGTGTTAGTTTCTGCTTTATAAGAAAGTGAGTCAGCTATACATATATCCCTGTATCTCCTCCCTCTTGCGTCTCCCTCCCACCCTCCCTATCCCACCCCTTTAGGTGATCACAAAGCACCCATGTGCTATGCAGCTGCTTCCCACCAGCCATCTATTTTACATTTGGTAGTGTATATGCATCCATGCCACTCTCTCACTTTGTCCCGGCTTACCCTTCCCCCCACCCTTGTCCTCAAGTCCATTCTCTACATCTGCATCTTTATTCCTGTTCTGTCCCTCTGTTCTTCAGAACCTTTTTTTTTTTTTAGATTCCACATATATGTGTTAGCATATGGTATTTGTTTTTCTCTTTCTGACTTACTTCACTCTGTATGACAGACTCTAGGTCCATCCACCTCACTACAAATAACTCAGTTTCATTTCTTCTTATGGCTGAGTAATATTCCATTGTATATATGTGCCACATCTTTATCCATTCATCTGTCGATGGACACTTAGGTTGCTTCCATGTCCTGGCTATTGTAAATAGAGCTGCAGTGAACATTGTGGTACACGCCTCTTTTTGAATTATGGTTTTCTCAGGGTATGCAAATCAAAACTACGGTGAGGTATCACCTCACACCAGTCAGAATGGCCATCATCAAAGAATCTACAAACAATAAATGCTGGAGAAGGTGTGGAGAAAAGGAAACCCTCTTGCACTGTTGGTGGGAATGTAAATTGATACAGCCCCTATGGAGAACAGTATGGAGGTTCCTTAAAAAACTAAAATTAGAACTACCATTCGACCCAGCAATCCCACTACTGGGCATATACCCTTTCTGGTGGGTTTTAAGGGAGCTCTGAGAACAAGAGGGATAAAGAAAAATATGGCCTTCTTCACCTTAATGAGGAACTGGCTGTGTCCAGCCATGATCCTGCTAGGGCCACATGGCAGTTCAAGGCTGAACTCTGCTGAACTCAACTGCTTCCAGGCCGGGAGGTTCAGGCAAAGTATTAGCTTCTTTGGCATTCAGTTTCCTCCCTGGAAACAGTACATCTGCCCCACAGAGCCGCTGTGAGGATCAAATGAAATGATGTATGTGGACGGGTATTGTAAACTTGTGATCATACCATAAATACTCAAGCTTATAAACTTATTGATTAAAAGAAAGGGAAAGAAAGGTTTGGATGTGCAAAAGAACTAGAATTCACCTGCTCAGGCATTTAAAATTCACAGTCAAATGGCCCATCAGTTTTTGAATTACAAAATTGGAACTTTAATTTTCTTTCTTTCTTTCTTTTTTTTTTGGTTTTCACAGTTTTGTAGAGTCATAAGGTATTCTTATCCTCATTTTACAAATGAGGACATTGGTACAGAAAAGTTATGTCACTTGCCCCAGGCCCCTTCTTACTCGGAATCAAAAGCTTTCTGATTTTGGCAGCCTAGATATTTGTCTCACAGCCTCCAGAGAAAGGAGAAGATTTATGTGGGAAATTCATCCTCAGAAAGGTTACATGTTCTCTAATGTATGTTCATTTTGCATTAACACTTTGCTCCATCCCAGAACTGTATTAACTGTATCTTACATTTTATTCTGCATTTCCCTAATAATATAAATCTGTTTTTAAAAATCTCATTGCAAAAATGCACTGAGAAGCACGGTTTATAAATAGAGAAAATAGGGCAGAGAAACTTCCTAAGTGCCTAAGTCAGCCACATATTTTCATGCTGAAAGCTCCCTCTTTCCATTTTCTTTTTCTTCTCTACAAGCATAAAATGTGCAAAACACATAGAGGTTTATTTGAACACTGTGGGATGGTGAAGGTGGTGTTAGAACTGATCCTTTCCATTGAGTCATGGAAGAATGGAGAATTAAAATCTACTGTGTTGCTTACCCAGAAGGATTTTTTTTTAATGTTCATATTTAAAAATGCACTTGGATCAGTGCTTTGGCTCATTCTTTGACAAGTAAGTTTACGTATGAACAAAATAACAGTGTGCAGGATGAAATGAATAATCTGTAAAGTGGATATGTCTGGAAATTTCTAGGCATTTTGGTCTCTGAACCTTTTGAGGAAATTACTTAGCCTGACTTCAGTTTCTCAACCAATATGGCAAACAATTGACCGCAGAAGAATAATCCCAGAAGCTCCCAATTTACGAGTGGGTTAGAGCTAAGAGTTAGTACACAAGTCAATTGTTTGAAATTTACTTTTTTCCTGGTAGTATTTCTTTGAAACACAATTTGGTTCCCCAGCTAGTCTGCAAAAACTTCACCCATAGTGAATCAGGGATCTCTAGTGTCATTCCAGGAGCAAAAATCACTCTCACCTCTCACACATCTCCCTGTCCTGGTGGCATCAGAATCAGAGGAAACAGATTCAAAGGACGATGACTGCTTCACAGAACAGGTGGATGGAGATTTCTGAGGTCTAGAGATTTCTCTCTTGCTATGTCTGTCAGACAAAGTATTCCTCTAAATAAATTGCTCCCCAGACAGGGGAACGAAGGGGTGGTGCCCTTAAGAACTATGGGTTTGGGTTGTGCTTCCTCCAAAACTTTTCCTGCATGTATATTTCCTTTTTAAAAAAATTTTTTTATTGAAGTATAGTTGATTTACAATGTTGTGTTTAATATCTGCTGTATAGCAAAGTGACTCAGTTATACATGCATATATATTTTTCATGTTCTTTTCCATTATAGCTTGTCATAGGATATTGAATATAGCTTCCTGTGCTATACAGTAGGACCTTGTTGTTTATCCACCCTGTATATACTAGTTTGAATCTGCTAACCCCAAACTCCCAATCTGCATGTATAATAGATTTCTTAAGTCTAGAATTTATTACTTGAGGAATCACTGCTGGGATGCCTAATCCCCTTGCACACAGGGCATGTGTGTGCAAGTGAACGTGTTGAAGACTCATCTGCACAAAACCTGTCTCGGTGATTTTGTCCCTCACAAAGTTGTTATTTCCAAAACAGAAATAATGTCTTAGGACTTAAAAATGGCCATTAAAAAGCTATTTGTAAGCTATACAATCAAAAAAGCATCAAATTTGAGTTGGGAAATAAACTTTCCTCTTTCATTTTAGATAGAAAAATTATACCATGTAGTATCTTCTAGAAATTTCTTTGTATTTAAAGAAAGGTAAACATAGTCACAATTTAACTTAGATGTTATGAAGATTTACATTCAGCAGATGGTTCTTAAGAGAGGACAAATTAAAATTTGCTGGTCTCCAAATGGATATGTAAAGTTAAACATTGGTTTCATGTAACCTTTTAGTAAAAAACTAAAACTTTAAGGACCAGCCCAAATATCTGAGTGAAAGTAAAACCTTACATTCAACCCTAACAGCCTCTTTTGATCAAAGACCATGGGTATGATATCCTAAACTAAGAAGGACATTGATGCGTACGGCAATAATAGCAGAATGAGGGAATCCTATTATTAGGTGATTAACCCACGCTAGACTTGGAATATATGCCATTACATCTCTGTTATCTTCCCTCTTAGCTTGCTAGCAAGTGCAGGCTGGGCTCCTCTCAGTCTCTGGGATGACTTCGGAGGAGGTGGGGGAGGGAGAGCGCACGTGGCCACATATGAAGTGGTCTTATCCCAGCCTTCCGATCTTTGTGTTTCAGAGTAATAACCAGATTACAGGTCATAATCTGTAAAAGCTCCCCTGCTAGTGCCCTGCTTGACTTCCTTCCAGATGAAATCGCTTCAAACAAATCCTGGATCACAAAGAATACTCTATTTTGTGTCTGGAGCCAAAGAGGAAAATAAAATGCATATAGAAAGACAAGTATCTGCCAAGGGTAAAGAGCCAGATTGATGAGGTTCTGCATTTATCACCTCTGGAAAAAAAATCATTCCTGTAAAAGAAGCCAACTGCAACATTTAGGATGAAGTAATTCATCTAGTGATTCTGCTTCCATCTGAACTTTTCATTTCCTTGTGGTTTTTTATGGATGCCCAGTTTAAATGTGTCTAGATAAGGACATGACTTATTTATTGACACTAAGAGCTTTTTATAAATTTAATATAATTTATGGATTTTTAATAATCCCTCTAATAGTTTCTTTACATGAGTTACTACTTTTTTAAAAGCCAAATTTCATTTGCTTTATGACAGAAAATGAGTGAAAGAGAAAATTAAAGTTTAAATAAAAAGTTATCCCACTTGGCAGTCCAAACCCATCCTTCGGCTCATAAAACACTACTGATGGGGACATCCTATTATTTTTAAGGGTTCATGAAGTAGACAGAATTCAATTGTTCTCATTTGTTCTCTCAGCATACAGACAGGATATTTATGAGAAAGCACTCTCAAAACAAACAAACAAAAAACAAACAACAAAACCCCATCCTCCCCCTAAAAAACAAACAAATCTTCTCACTGGGAAGGTCTGGGGTAAAGCAGTTGTAATCAAGCTTGTTTGCTAAATGCCCTCAATTTTTCAGGAGCAATTTCCCCTATCTTTTACAAAGCCTTTCCCCCCCACCCCCCCCCAGAAGATAACTTCCTAATTCAATAGATGTTTAGTAACCTTTAGTTTTTCATTTGTAAGCTGTTTAGAACTTGTTTCTCAGGCAAATAACCTGGTGACATCTTTAAAATAATTCCAACAGGACTAGCCTACGACAAAAGGCCATTGGTCTCTAGATAAATATTCCCTAGACTAGGAAGTGTATTCTTCCTTCCCTGTACATCTCGCAGCTGCACACCACAGATGCCCACATGGGGATGCTTCTCTGTGTGTTAACTCTCAGCTATCACAGCCCTTCCTGGTCGCTACCTCCTATGTCGATACATTCCTATCAGTGAGATAATTCAGAAGACCTCATTCCTCCCTTAGTCACCTTTAGGTAGAGCTTTGAGCCTCATCTGGCTCTGATCACTTGCGGCACTGAAGCCAGCAAGCACCATAAATGAGGGCGAGTGAGGAAGCTACCACTCTATAATGAGATCCCTCTCCCCCCGATTAGAACTCCCAGGTCCTTCCCTTGCTGGGACCTGCCTGCATCTCCAGGCCGAAGGCAGTTTCCCCAACACTTCAGTCCATGACTCCTTAGAACTGTTCTTTGGGTTCTACCTCCCCTGCTCTGATAAAATCTGTGCCATGTAAAGTTCACTTTTTAGTAATAGTTTTATGGAGGCATAGTTTACATACAATACAATTCACTCATGTGAAGTGTACAGCTTGATAAGCATTGGTATATATGCAGTCATGTAACCTCCACCAAGATATAGAACAATTCCATCACTCTAAAGAGTTCTCTTGTGCCTCTTTGTAGGAGACGCCTTCTTATGCCCAGCCCTAGGCAACTACTGACTACTTTCTGTCATTATAGTTTTGTCTTTTCTAGAATCTCATATAGGAATTATACAGTATGCACTCTATTGTGTTTGAATATTTCACTTAGCCTAATGTTTTTTAGATTGATCAGTATAGCTAAATGTTGTTAATATTTCTTTCCAAATTTTCAATAAGTATCTACCACAATATATTTATCTATTTTTTTTAATAAATTTATTTATTTTTGGCTGCACTGGGTCTTCGTTGCTGTGCGTGGGCTTTCTCTAGTTGCGGCGAGTGGGGGCTACTCTTCGTTGTGGTGCGTGTGCTTCTCATTGCAGTGGCTTCTGTTGTTGCGGAGCACAGGCTCCAGGGCACATGTGCTTCAGTAGTTGTGGTGCATGGGCTCAGTAGTTGTGGCTCGCGGGCTCTAGAGCACAGGCGCAGTTGTTGTGGCGCATGGGCTTAGTTGCTCCATGGCATGTGGGATCTTCCCGGACCAGGGCTCAAACCTGTGTCCCCTGCATTGGCTGGCGGACTCTCAACCACTGCGCCACCAGGGAAGTCCCTATATTTATCTATTGACCAGTTGAGAGATTCATATAGATTTTGCTTCACATCTTCCATCTCTCCTGAAACTGATTTGGAAGTGAATTTCTTGAGTTTCAAGGTGTCTGCTTCAAAAACTTTACTTAAACATATATGCATTTAAATATAATAGAAAAGGTCCAAAGAAGCAGAGGGAAGAATATTTCATTGTACCAACAGTCTGTGGGAAATGAGGAATTATTCCAGTGTGGGAGATTAATGCCATATTGGAAAGGTGGAAAGTTCCTTCAACATCTGAAAGAACAAAAACACTGAATAGTCATGTCTCTCCTGTTGTCTGTCCTGATTCCCACGTCTGTTTGAGATAAAGTTACTTAATTTTCCCCTCCTGACTTATGTGTTTCTTCTAATGGCCACTTAGATTACAGGTAAAACACTATTGATAAGGAACTTCCACAGTTATTTAAACATGTTAGGTCCCATGACAGTTCTTTCACATGTGGCCTTAGTATTTACTCTTTTTTCTATCTACATCAGTGTTGACATTTAAAACTCTGATGAAAAATTGTTTGAAAAGAATTGCAATTTGACTGAGCTCACAAGTCAATCTGATAAAAACTGGTTGATCTGAGTTGATATAATCAAAAGTTATGACTTCTGTAGTGTTTTTCAAAATTTAATGTGCATAAAATCACCAGAGGTAACTTGACCAACACGAGGTTCCTCAGCCTCACATTTCTGGATTCTGATTAAGAAGCTTGGGGTACACAGTTTAACAATCTGCGTTTTCTAAGCATTCCAGATGATTCTGAAGCAAATGGTATGTAGATCTCCTTTGACATGTGCTAGAATGCAACAGGCTGACATAAAAGGCTGGTCAGACTGGTTATTTGGCAAACTACACATGTTAGTAAGGACTCTTTCAGTTGCAAGTGACAGGAACCTAAATCAAACTGACTTAAACCAAGCAGATGTATATTGACTCATATAATTGGAAAGTATGGGAGTAGAACAGGCTTCAGTAAAGATCTGTCTCTCTTCTGGCTTTCAAAGGATGTCATCAGAATTTGAGTTCTTTCTTCATCTTTTGGATTTGTTTTCCTTTTGTTGTTTCCTTCAGAAAGAACCTTTGTAAAAGTTGGCGAGATGGCCACCAATAGTTCTGTGCTTATACGTCCTCTCAGTAACTTCATTGGAAAGACAAAAGTCCCATGACTGAGTCTCACTGGAAAGTTTTATCACATTCCCATCTCCAAAACATTCAGAATGTTCTAAATGGCCAGGCCAGAGTCAGGTGTTCCTCTCCCCTTCCCAAGTGAGTGAGTGTATGTGTGTGTGTAAGCACATGTTTGTGTGTTAGGAGATGGAGGGCATGGATCAGCTGCAATTAAATCCTATGAACTGACTGTGGGGTAGGGGCGATTCCCTCCTCCACCAACCAAAAAATCAATGTGTCAGCTATAGAAAGCAGCCCAAGTCTGCTATATTACACATTTCACATAAACAGATGCCAGTAAAATACTATATTTTTATCTGACTAGCTGTGTATATAGATAATCTTAGATTTAAACTCCTAGGGACAGAGTACAAAAACCAACTTCTTTGATAGGGGGCTTAGTAAGCACATGCCAATACATGCTTAACAGATACATTTTCATGTCTAATATCAGCATTGTTATAACCAGTTAGCTTTGGAAGAGCCTACTGTTCAGGAAAGGAGGGAGGGTACCCAACAAGACTGTTTCTGTGGATTAGAGTCTCTTGGACGGTTAGGATGACGTTTTTTGAAATGTGCTTTGAAATCCATCACTTAAACTGCCATTACTAACTCTGATGATGGGGTGAAGGATCATATTTGAGAAAAAAACCTGTTAAAACTACCTGATCATTGAGAGGTGAGACATAAAGTAGGAGGAATTAAAAAACAAATAGCAGAAATAATTGACAAAACTTGGATAAAGAAGAGGCATTTTAAAAGCTGTGTATACGAATGCAGCCATGACTATAAGAGTGAGATGATTCTCATGTGCAAAAATGTGGGCAGGGAAGAGGAGGGGTATGGTCCAATTGGGTAATCACAACTTGGCTCTGCATTAGAAAGACCAGACCTAGAATAGCTATGGGCAAGAGACCTACAAATGTAAGCACTTTTATCAGTAATGTTACATTGTGAAATAATTCCACAAAGGGTCATCTGTGAAGAAATTTAGGGCTAGGGTGAGCAGTACACAAAAGAAAAAACAAAACAAAACAGTGACATAAAAGAGCGGCAGGAAATGGGGAGCCCATGACCTGAAAGGTCTCTTTTGATCTCACTTTTCTATGATTCCAAAACAAATGTGTCTCCTTTGTGAATTCTTTCTAAGCAATAACAATTCGAGGTTCAGTTGAAAGTCAAACATGTCGGCCGCTCTCCTGGGCCTGCCGTCTGATACAGGGCTGGTGAATCCTTATGGCTTGTGACTCAGCAGGTTCAGGAAGTAACAACAGATGTCTTTTCTCTGTTTGTTATAACTCATGACCAATGTCTCTTATAACCTAGAATTTTAACCCAAAATGTCTAAAAATGACGAACCTCAGCTCAGAATAGATAAAATATTTTATGATTTATTCGTTCAAATTTCAAAAGTTCCAGGAATGTGGCAAAATTTGGTGGTAATATGGCAAAAAATTTCTCCAGGAATCTAGCAGTCTATCAGAATTGTGTGTGTAATTTTAAAAAATTACACAATTATATATACATATATATTTTTTTAACTTTCCCTAATGGACAGTACATGATATTATTGTGTATGGAAATAGTTTGTTTCTTGACATTTTCTCTGAGATGAATTGACCATGTATCCTACTTAGAGAAAAGCAAGTTCAATGAAGCTATAGTAACTTAGCCACCACGAAGAAGACAAAAGACATGAATGTGAGTTGAAGTGACTTTAAGGGCTAGATATAGGATGACATCAGCATGTTGGCAAGAAACAGAGATACACAGCAAGGCTAGACTGTCTGATCTATCCAGGGTGGAACAAATGAAGAGGAAGACAAATGCAAAGCTACAGAAATAAATACAGCTGTCTAAAATATGCCCCTTGTGGTTATTAGTATATTTATTTTCTAGCAAAGAGGAAATTAACATATGAGATTCATATATCACCTCCCTTTTTTCTTTACATGCTTTCGTCTCTATCAACTCTGCTCTAGCTCTGATCTGCCACCCATTCCAAGAGGATCCTTTGGAAACTTGTGTAATAAGTAATAAACTCCTCCTGCGTCTTTCAGGGCTCCTTCCTCCTCACCTAACTGAAACTTGACATTTACGTGACCATGAAACCTTTCTTACTGTCTACTTAATGTCTTCTACCTTCAGATAAGGGTCTTAAGTTAATCCAGGAACGCAGGTCTGCAACAAGGGCTTGCATTCAGTTAGTATATTTGAAGAAGCAACCCCAGGAAACAGGATGGGGAACCTGGAGGAGTGAGCCCAGGAAGGAGGGAATGTCAGTCCAAAGATGTGTTATCAGACCTGTCACTGCTGTGGACAACAGGAGGCCAGTCCATCTGGGATGCTCTGAGGAGACTTCTGGAAATCACCTCAGAATTATTTGCCTGACAGATGGAAGAGGGGAGCATGTGTCTACCAGAGAAGTGTTGGACAAGTACTGTCCATAACGGTGTTAACTCCCTCTGTTTTAGATTGCACGTATGTGAAGGCCTCATTGTATTGTCAGGTCCTGGGCTAGAAGGTAAGAGCTGAGTGTGTTCTAGAGCTGAGGTGCTGTCAGGTCAGCTGTGTGTGCAGTAACCAGTGACCAAAGGGGACATGAAAAGATACACGTGACGTTTTTTATGCAAGAGGCAACCAATTCCTTAATCACTGCTGCATCTAGTTCATTATCCTCCTAACTTTACCCAGTCAACAGTCCTCTTCCGGAATCCATGACCTCTCCCCAAACCTCTCTCTCCCTCACCTCAGCTTCTGGTCACCCAGATGCTGCCCAGTCTCCCCAATGATAGTGGCACTGAAGCCTCCACCATCCTCTAAAACCCATGTCTGTCACCATTTTTCTTGGCTTCAGTGCAGATGGTGATGACCCAGTAACTCCCTGGCCTCACAAACCCTCATCTTGAGGCATCACTCAATTTCAGTTGGTCCCGGCACAGCCTCATCTGTGGCTACACTATCACCCAGACCCTCCACACTTGTACACCTTGAATTAATTACAGGAATTTTAAAAAATACGAAACCTATTCACTTCCTCATTCCTTCTGCTCTTCTCTTTGTTCTCACTGTGTCCTCAAATTCTTCCCTTCTTCCAGCCCATATCCAGGCGATTCTGGTTTTATTTGCTTCCTTACCCAGGGTGGACTTCTTGAAAAGAACAATCCTGTCAATAACACATGAGATGGCACCTTAAAATCCTATGCCTCTTTTACCTACTGTTGCCTTTCTTGGTTCTGCATCCTTGGTTCTTATCAAAGTTTGCTGGAGGAAATTCTCAGGGCCATGATAACAGACTCAGCTACAAATTCACACTATTTCATCTCTGCTTAAATAGCAATCTTCTGCTTGAGGTTTCAACCTTGGGAAGTGTTCAGGACCTCTATAATCAAGCTTCTCACATGCCCACACATACCTCAGTCGTTTCCCTAACGTAGGAGGAGTCTGTTACTTAGAATATCTTTCTGCCTCCTTTGGACTGTCCACATTCTACTCATTCTCTACACATTACATTGGTGTGTGTTACGCTTTCCTTTCTCTAGATACCTATTGTATATGTAATCAGCAGTATATTTGGTTATACACTGTTTTTATTATTTTTAATTATTTCTCTTCTGTTTGGGACTTTAACGAGGGAGTACGCTCCTTAAGAGCAAGGACTTTATCTGATACATCTATTGTCCCAACAACGGTGACCACCCATTAAGCACTTACTACAAATACCCATGGACTTCATTTCAGTGAGTCAGAGATTTTCACTGGAAAAAGGAACCTACATGTGCTCACTTGAATCTCAAATAGTATAAATTAGCTCTTCAAAATTCATAATCAAAATGAATTGGCATAATTAGGATCATCTTTTTATTTTTCTCTGAATATTGGTTGCGAATGACCTAGCTTCATGGGTAAATTGGACCGTGGGAATCATCCCTCAGTTTACAGTTCCAACTAAGCACAATGCCAAAGTGTTGATCTAAAACTATGTGGATGATGAAATATAAATGTAGCTTGTGTCTACGCATCATAAACACTTACATTAAAATATGAAAATATAAAAATCTGGAAACAAAGTTTTGACTGCTTTTTAAATGTTTTTGAAGAGATGTTGACAGCAATAATTTTGGAATTTAAATATTTGTTTGGAATTTATACAAATCAGAGCTAAAACATAAGATTTTAACTCACAAGTTTTGTTTGTGAATGTTGAGGAGTCATTAGAATAAAAAATAATTTAAGCAAATAACACTGCAAGTCTCTCTTACAAACACATTTGATAAAAGTTGATCTAGCCCAGCCTCCAGCCCCATGCCAGAATTCTCTCTAATATCCATGTCAACCTACGCTTCAACGATAGGAAGTGTAGGTTGATAGGAAGCTCAACAGCCCTTAAGGCAACCCACTACATTTGGAGACAGATTTCATTTTTTCAGAATTTCTTCATCCCTTTATTTTAAAGGAGTCACACAAGTTCAGATATCTAGGGGCCAGGCACATGCATAAATGAGTATGGCAGACCAGGTGTGTCAATAGGGAGCGGTGGGGACTGTGGTGAGTGGAAGGCACTGCCCGGCTCTTGCTGGATGTCGCTAGAGGAGTGCGGGGCCAATGCTGCCAGATCTTCCTGTGACTCAAAAGATGCTGAAAATCCAGATATATATATGAAGTCTTGTGGCTTTTCAACACAAGTAACTAAGTAAAAATGTTAGATAAAATACTCTGGAGGAGGGTGGTAAATTAAAAAAATATATTTGTGGGCTAAACCTGGCTTGAAGCCCTTCAGGTTTTTAACTTCTAAGTCCTGTCTTACATTTTCACCTCTGGAAAAAATGTATTAAATTTCTACTCTTTTACTTTAAAAAAGAAAAAAGTAAATCAGATATTTAAGACCAACTATTGTTCTCTATACTTACCCCCGTCTTTTTAAAATTCCTTGAGTCTTTTGAACCCAAAATACATTTAGGTTGAAAAATAAATTGCATGTATCTTTATTGAGAGAGTCATGATTTAGAGGGTTCCTTAATGCAAAATATTGATTTCTATTATGATTGTTTTCCTTAGTTTTGGTCCATCGGTAAATTTCCATTTGTAAACCAGACCTAGTATCCTCTAGGCCTCCCAGCTTTATGTCGTAAGCAAATTAGATAAGCATAGCTTCTCTGTCCTCATTTAGAGCATTGATTAAAACTAAGTTTAGCTTTCCTGGACCAAGATAACTGTCCCATGATAGGCCACTAGTCCCACTGCCCTGACCCCCAACCAGCTGGCATACATCACTCAATAATCTCTAAATCTCTGGAAAATATAACCACCCTTTTCAAGATGTCAAGGTGGAGTTTAACAAATATTCTGTTAAAATTTAAAAATACGTTGCGTACATTATCTTCCTTATTTGCCAACTCAAATTCCATTTAAAAAGGAGCCTAGATCAGTACCATTGTGTCACACAACTCAGGGGAATTCGTTCATAAAAAAAAAGATACTAATGAACTTATTTACAAAACAGAAACAGACTCACAGACATAGGAAATAAATTTATGGTTACCAAAGTGGAAAGGTTGGGGGGAGGGATAAATTAGGAGTTTTGGGATTAACATATACACACTATTATATATAAAACAGATAATCAACAAGGACCTACTGTATAACACAGGGAACTCTACTCAATATTCTGCAGTAACCTATATCAGAAAAGAATCTGAAAAAGAATAGATATATGTATATGTATAATTAAATCACTTTGCTGTACACCTGAAACTAACACAACATTGTTAATCAACTATACTCCAATATAAAATTTAAAAGAAAAAGACAACTCTAAGCGTAACTCATAGAACACAATGTGGCTGGTGCCCCCTGGAGCTGTGCATCCACCATAGCCCTCAATGAGGTTAATTTGGTAATAAATCCCTGTGGTATCTGCACATATATGATAGCTCTTGGTAGTCATGTTCATGGCCCAGGCTTTAAACAATAACAGAAACAAGGATTACAAAAACCTGATTAACAATTTGCTGGCATCAGACATACTTCAGTATACTTTCCTTTGATAAATATTTTGGTAACATTTGAACTTATACAAGAAATTATAATTTGGTCACATAATCAATTTTTAATCTTAGTAAATGCTATGTAATCCAGAGAAAATCTAAATATCTCTGGCATTCCATATATATTATTCACTTACACTTATAAAACATATCTATTGTAGTCAAGATTACCTATTAGAGCAGAGATGGATGAATAGTTTTGTAAAGGGCCAGATAGTAAATATTTTAGGCAGTGCAGGGCACGTACAGTCTCTGTCACGTATTCTTTTTTTCTAGCAGTTACAAATGTTTTAATAGCTGGTAATTTAATAAATAGTAAGTATTGCCTCACTGCTTTATTTTGGCTTTTTTTCTTCTGTTTATTTTTGGTACTATTTCTATACACTGCCCTAAGAAGTTTTAGCTATTTAGTAGTTTTTAGATCCTTACAATAACCCACGGAAATAGGCTTTACTATTGTCTCCGTTGTTTAGATTGGGAAATCAAAGCATAGCAGGGGTTAAGTAACTTGCCCAAGTTTTCAAGGTGATTTTGCTCTTACAAAGAAATTCTTAAAATTGTATCTTACATACGTTCAAGGGTGGAAATAAGTACAAAATGTATATAGGGAATTATGATTTATTTCTATATAAGGTAAAGTGGCCTCAGCCTTTTCCATTTTTTTCCTTTACACCACAGAGTGCAACTGCAGATGTGCGTGTTTCCACTATATTTTGGAATGATAAACTGATATGAAAGTATTTTAAATAGCATGCCAAAAATGTCTTCCCTGTGCACAAAATGGACAAAGTCCAAATGTTAGTTTAAATTTCATATTATCTACCAATCTTCCCAGAAGAATCTGAAAGATTTTATTGTTTAAGTCACGTACTTCTTCTGAATCATCTTTCCTTTGTAAACAGTTGGCAATGCAAACTCTGGGTTTTTCCACTTCATGTTCAAAGGAAGCTCATTTTTAAGATCAGTTTTAGTCAGAGTATCTGTCACCTTCCTTTTTTTTTTTTTTTTTTTTTTTTTGCGGTACTTGGGCCTCTCACTGTTGTGGCCTCTCCCGTTGCGGAGCAACAGGCTCCAGACACGCAGGCTCAGCGGCCATGGCTCACGGGCCCAGCCGCTCCGCGGCACGTGGGATCTTCCCAGACCGGGGCACGAACCCGCGTTCCCTGCATCGGCAGGCGGACTCTCAACCACTGCGCCACCAGGGAAGCCCTGTCACCTTCCTTTTTAACCTTTATTTGGCCATTGCTTTCTGGTGCTGGTCATTATTGGACTTGCAGCTTTAAACTGCTATTCATTTTCTTCTTTAACACTGCAGTTTTCTATTCACCAAGATTTGCATTCCCTCCATGTTTTTTCTAAAAACAAAAATTAGTGGTCTTTTTAAAATAAAAGCTATAATTTTTACACGAACCTTGTTTCTTCTTTTAATTGGTGTTCTTTTTTTCTTTTTAATTTATCTGTATTTGTTACAACTTTTAAAGCAGAATGTGACTTGAGCACTACGTCTCCGTTCACAAAACTTGCTCTGAGTCACTTTTCAAACAGCTTTACAACATGCCTAGATAGGCTTATAATTCTGCTACTCTCAACACTACTTTTCTGTGGAAAACAAGCCCTATGGTGTTCTTCTTTTAATTGGACAATGGTGGAGGGCTGGTGATGGGTGTTATTTATTTTGAGAATCCTGCTTCAGTGAAGCTGTTGTGAAGTAAAAACTTGAAATGAAAACACTCCTGAAGGCCTCTGACAGGGGTGAGTAAGAAGAAAGGAGATGGAGAAGGAAGAGGAAGAAACATGGGAGGGAGCAGGAATAGCACTGGAATGTCCTCATCAAGTCAGAAATTAGAAGCCAGTCAGGAGCAGGTGACCAAAGGGTTTCTTCAAGTTTAAATACAAAGCCATGTTCAGGTGCATAGAGATCCAAGTTGCTAAAAATTCTTCCCCCCCGCCCCCCACCAGCCCAGCTAAATAACAGAATGTTTCCTTCAACAGGTGTCTGATGACATTCAAGCGGAAAACCCACAGCTAGGATAAAGTGATCGTGTTGAAACCCCTTTCAGACAAACAAGTAAGTATTCACGTTTCTTATCATTTTCTGGTTTTCCTCTCAGTGGGCTAATATGTAGCTGCCTCTGTCATCATTAATTGTCCACTGTTCTTTTTTTTATTGCTATAATTTTAAAAATTGAAGTATAGTTGACTTACAACTATACTTCAGGTGTACAGCAAAGTGATTCAGCTATATATATATATATATATATACATATAAACACACATACACATATATATTCTTTTTCAGATTATTTTACATTATAGGTTATTACAAGATATTGACTATAGTTCCCTGTGCTATACAGTACACCCTTGTTGTTTATCTATTTTATGTGTAGTAGTTTGTATCTGTTAATCCCAAACTCCTAATTTATCCCTCCCCCCCTTTCCCCTTTGGTAACTGTAAGTTTGTTTTCTATGTCTGTGTGTCTGTTTCTGTTTTGCAAATAAGTTTATTTGTATATTTTAGATTCCACATATAAGTGATATCATATGATATTTGTCTTTCTCTGTCTGACTTACTTCACTTAATATGATAATCTCTGTATCCATCCATGTTGCTGCAAATGCATTATTTCATTCTTTTTGATGGCTGAGTAATATTCCATTGTATATATACCATATCTTCTTTATTGCTCCACCCGTCGATGGACGCTTAGATTGCTTCCATGTCTTGGCTATGTAAATAGTGCTGCTACGAACACTGGGGTCCATGTATCTTTTTGAATTAGAGTTTTTGTCTTTTCTGGATACATGCCCAAGAAGGGGATTGCTGGATCATCTTGAATGCATTGTAGTTAAATTATCTCCTGCAAGAAACTTAAAATGATGCTTTGAAGGAGGGTTCCCTTACCTAGAGATGGTTTGTAAATATAACGCAGTATAAGGAAAGAAATTATATGGGATTTAAAACCTAAGTTCTTTTTATTCTAATTTGGACAAAGAAAATGGGCTAGGGAATTAGAAGATTTAGATACTATTATATTCAATCTACAAAGTTTAATTTACTTAACATATTTTAATCATTCTTTCAAGCTTGACAAACAGCAGTTCCAATCTTAGTTCTCTAATTTTACACAAACCATAGTTGAAAAAAAACATACTAAATATCTCTGAAAATTTCAATTAAAAGGCTTAAATTTTTTTTTGCATCACCACAAATATCCAGTATTTGAAACTGTCACAAGTTTTCCAACATTTCCCCCCTCCTAATTTCCATGGATTTAAACCTCTGACACTGTTACATTTTTTAATTACCTAATTTTTAGTATTGGTTTTCCTGCCGCAATGTTTCAATTAATAAAACTGTGTTAATTTTAGCATAGCTATCTAATTAATAGGACATACTTTTACCAGATTATAATAATTAGAAAGCATCATTTAGAGAAGAATCATCATTAATTTTCTATAGTGTAATACATCATGATGAAAATAGAATAAAGTATACAAGGAGATCAGACCATGGGATATTTTTATATGGTGTTTTCAAATCAACTCTTTTATAAAAATGATTTACTTGCCAATTCATTCAAGAACCTAGTTGGTTATGGTTTTTATGCTTTTATTTTCAGGGACAAATATTTCATGTCCCCTTAGATGGTATTTATTCAGAAAGTTTCACATGCGGGGCCCTAAGCAGAGTGTTCTCAAAGAGTTCACTGGAAATGCTGTATGGAGTTGAGCACTTGTGCACTAGGAAACACTGCTGGTCACAACCAGTGGGGAAAAACCCGGATGCTCTTCCACATCACAGCAAACCATTTATTGTAGAGAAAAGAGTGACCTAGTCAGAAAGACATGCTGTTGTAGAGATGTAGACAGATATTTAGAAGGTAAATAAATACATAGGTATATCGAGAAATAAATATTTGCATATAGAGGATGTTAAAAACTGCTGGGTAGTGGAAGAGTTTTAAAACTCTTATTGAAGTACAGTGTGCATGCAAAAACTGTAGGCGTAGAACTCCTACAATTTTTTACAAATGATACATGTATAATCCACATCCAGATCAAGGGACAGAATATTACCAGCATTCCTTAAACTATTCATCTTCCACCTTGAGGGTAACCCCTTCCTATTTTCTAACAGCATGGAGTAGTTTTGCCTGCTTTGGAATTTTATATGAATTGAAATACTCTGTATGTACTATTTTGTGTCTGACTTCTTTTGCTCAGCCTTTTGTTGGTGAGATTTAGTCACATTGTATGTAGTCGTAGTTCTTTCATTTTCATTCTATCTTTGCATATGCCTTGATTTATTTATCCATTCTGTTGTTGATGGGTTTTGGGAAAATTTCTAGTTTAGGGTTCTGTTTTGGAAAAACCTATGGTTCTCCTCCTGTATCTTTTTCTTTCACTTCTGACACGTGTGGTCACCAGATGTGTGGGATTTTTCTCCACACCAAGCAACTCCCTATGACACCAGCTGGATATCCTGCAATTAAACTCAATTCTGGCACTATCTACCTGGAGATAGTGAGAGATCCCACAGGTGAAGGGCTCTGTCCCATAATGCTGCCCCTCACTTCAGGTGCCAATCACAAGTACTGGGTCCCCAGGTTACCCATAGCTTTTTTCCAACTTGGCTGCAAATTGGAGATTCTCATCACTTCCTTCCCCTGGGATTTGATTATTTGCTAGAATAGCTCACAGAACTCAGGAAAACACTTACCAGTTTATTAAAAGATATGATAAAAGATACAGATAAAAAGCCAAATGAAGAGATATACAGGACGAGATCTAGGAAGGTCCCAAGAACAGGAGCTTCTGTCCCAACGGAGTTGGGGTGTGTCACTCTCCCTATTAGTAGACATGTTCACCCACCTGAAAGCTCTCCAAAACCTGTACTATTGGGATTTTTATGGAGGCTTCATCACACAGTTAATGTTCAATCATTAACTCCATTTCCAGCCCCTCTGCCCTCTTTAGAGAAGAGGAGGACAGGGCTGAAAACTCCAAGCTTCTAATCATGGCTTGGTCTTTCTGGTGACCAGCTCCCATCCAGAAGCCATCAAGGAGCCCACCCTGAGTGCCTCACTAAAACACAAGATGTTCCTAGTGCTCTTATCACTCGAGAAATTACAAGGGTTTTAGGAGCTCTGTGTCAAGAACCAGGGGCAAAGACCAATAAATATATTTTCTATTATCTCACAGGTTCATATGAGTAATGCTGCATAAACATGCTTGTGCATGACTTTTGGTTAATAGATGTGTTTCTACTGGGTACTTGCTTGAGGCAGAGATGCTTGGTCACAGGGTGTGCATGTCCTTTGGACAGTGCTGGTCTTCCAACATGGTTGAGCAGTCTACAATCCCACTGGCAGCAGTTGAGAGCTGTTGCACAGAGCTGCTGATCTTACCTGTCCTTTACATTTTAACCATTCCAGAGAATATGTAGTAACATCACATTGTTTTAATTTGCGTTTTCCTGATGACCACTGTGATAAATGTAAAAGCACATTGCCACAATAATCAAATCCTCGTAACAATTTGTACTGATGAGGAAACTGGGCTTCAGCGGATTTGTGATTTACTCAAGTTCACTCAGACTGGATGTGATGAACCAGGATTAAAAGACTAGGTTTTGCTCATTAGTGAAGCACATAATAATAGGCTTTTAGAGTCAGACAGGAGTTTTGAGATTATCCTATCCAAAAGTTTTTCACAGATGAAGTAATTGAGGTCCAGAGGGTTGGCTCTGTTCATTACTTCAGAGATCATATTACATTTGGGGGTTTTGTCTGGTGGGGTACAATGGCCTAGAGGTCTGAATTCAATTCACTACCTACCAGCTGTGTGGCTGAGACAAGTCACCTGCTTTCTCTAGGCATCTGTTTTTTTTCAAATTTTTATTGGAGTAAAGTTGATTTACAACGTCGTATTAGTTTCAAGTGTACAGTAGAGAGTCAGTTATACATATACATATGTCCACTCTTTTAGAATCTTTTCCCATATAGGTCATTACAGAGTATTGAGTAGAGTTCCCTATGCTATACAGTAGGTTCTTATTAGCTATTTATTTTATATATCTTAGTATGTATATGTCAATCCCAATCTCCCAGTTTATCCCCCCCCCACTTCTCCCCTGGTACCCATAAGTTTGTTTTCTACATATGTGACTCTATTTCTGTTTTGTAAACATGTTCATTTGTACCACTTTTTTTAGATTCCTCATATCAGTGATGACATATGATATTTTTCTTTCTCTGACTTACGTCACTCAGTATGACAATCTCTAGGTCCATCTATGTTGCTGCAAATGGCATTATTTCATTCTTTTTTATAGCTGAGTAATATTCTATTGTATATATGTACCACATCTTCTTTATTCACTCCTCTGTCGATGGACATTTTGGTTGCTTCCATGTCTTGGCTATTGTAAATAGTGCTGCAATGAACACTGGGGTGCAAGTATCCTTTTGAATTATGGTTTTCTCCAGATATATGCCCAGGAGTGGTATTGCTAGATCATATGTTAACTCTATTTTTAGTCTTTTAAGGAACCCCCATACTGTTCTCCATAATGGTTGTACCAATTTACATTCCCACCAACACTGTAGGAGGGTTCCCTTTCTCCACACCCTCGCCAACATATACTGTTTGTAGGTTTTTTGATGATGGCCATTCTGACCAGTGTGAGGTGATACCTCATTGTAGCTTTGATTTGCATTTCTCTAATAATAATTAGTGATGTTGAGCATCTTCTCATGTGCTTTTTGGCCATCTGTATGTCTTTGGAGAAATGTCTATTTAGAACTTCTGCCCAATTTTTGATTGGGTTGTTTGTTTTTTTTTTTGATATTGAGCTGCATGGGCTGTTTGTATAATTTGGAGATTAATCCCTTGTTGGTCGCTTCATTTGCAAATATTTTCTCCCATATTGTGGCTTGTGTTTTCATTTTGTTTATGGTTTCCTTTGCTGGGCAAAAGCTTTTAAGTTTAATTAGGTTGCACTTGTTTATTTTTGTTTTTATTTTCATTACTCTATGAGGTGGATCAAAAAAGGTATTGCTGTGATTTATGTCAGAGAGTGTTCTGCCCATGTTTTCAGAGTTTTATTGTATCCGACCTTACATTTAGGTCTTTAATCCAGTTTGAATTTATTTTTGTGTATGGTGTTAGAGTGTTCTAATTTCATTTTTTTACATGTAGTTGTCCAGTTTTCCCAGCACTGCTTATTGAAGAGACTGTCTTTTCTCCATTGTATATTCTTACCTCCTTTGTCATAGATTAGTTGACCATGAGTGTGTGGGCTTATCTCTAGAATTTCTACCCTGTTCCATTGATCTATATTTCTGTTTTTGTGCCAGTACCAAACTGTTTTGATTACTTTAGCTTTGTCGTATAGTCTGAAGTCAGGGAGTCTGATTCCTCCAGCTTCGTTTTTCTTTCTCAAGATTGCTTTGTCCATTTGGAGTCCCTTGTGTTTCCATACAAATTGTAAAATTTTTTGTTCTAATTTTGTGAAAAATGCCATTGGTAATTTGATTACTGTTTAGCCTCCATGTCTCTGTGGGGTTTTTTTACAGAGTTTTTCCTGTAATTTATTTCTAATCTCATTGTGTTGTGGTTGGAAAAGATGCTTGATTGATTTCAATTTTCTTAAATTTACCGAGGTTTCCTTTGTGGTCCAAGATGTTATCTATCCTGGAGAATGTTCCATGTACATTTGAGAAGAAAATGTATTCTGCTGCTTTTGGATGACCTATAAATATCAGTTAAGTTCATCTGGTCTAATGTGTCATTTAAGGCTTGTGTTTCCTTATTAATTTTGTGTCTGGATGATCTGTTCATTGGTGTAAGTGGGGAGTTAAAGTCCCCCTATTATTGTGTTACTATTTCCCCTTTTATGGCTGTTAGCATTTGCCTTATATTTTGAGGTTCTCCTATTTTAGGTGCATATATATTTATATTTATATTATATTTATATATATTTATTTTTATATCTTCTTGGATTGATCTCTTGATCATTTTGTTCTGTCCTTCCTTGTCACTTGTAATAGTTTTTATTTTAAAGTCTATTTTTTCTGATATGAGTAGTGCTACTCCAGCTTTCTTTTAATTTCCATTTTCATGGAATATCTTTTTCCATCCCCCCACTTTCAGTCTGTACGTGTCCCTAGGTCTGACGTGGGTATGTTGTAGACAGCATGTATGTGGGTCTTGTTTTTGTATCCATTCATCCAGTCTATGTCTATTGGTTGGAGCATTTAATCCATTTACATTTAAGGTAATTACTGATAGGTATATTCCTATTGCCATTTTCTTAATTGTTTTGGATTTGTTTTCGTCAGGCTTATTTCTTCCATTCTTCTTTCGTTCTCTTTTCTTGTGGTTTGTTGCCTATATTTAGGGTTGTGTTTGGGTTGATTTTCTTTTTTGTGTGTGTATCTATTGTAATTTTTTGGTTTGAAGTTCCCATGATGTTTTGACATAGTGGTCTATATTATGTACCAAGTTGTTTTAAGTTGCTGGTCTCCTAATTTCAAATGCAGTTCACATTTCCTGCAATTGTCCTCTCTTCATGCTTGTGGTGTTGATATAATATTTATATGTAGATAATTTCCTACTATAACTTTATTTTTTAATTATTTTAAACATCTTTATTGGAATATAATTGCTTTACAATGGTGTGTTAGTTTCTGCTTTATAACAAAGTTAATCAGCTATACATATACATATATCCCCATATCTCCTCCCTCTTGTGTCTCTCTCCCAACCTCCCTCTCACCCCTCTAGGTGCACACAAAGCACCGAGCTGATCTCCCTGTGCTATGTGTCTGCTTCCTACTAGCTATCAATTTTACATTTGGTAGTATATATATATGTCCATGCCACTCTCTCACTTTGTCTCAGCTTACCCTTTCCCTTTCCCGTGTCCTCATGTCCATTCTCTACATCTGTGTCTTTATTCCTGTCCTGCCCCTAGGTTCTTCAGAACCTTTTTTTTCTTAGATTCCATATATATGTGTTAGCATATGGTATTTTTTTTTTCTCTTTCTGACTTACTTCACTCTGTATGACAGACTCTAGGTCCATCCACCTCACTACAAATAACTCAATTTCTTTTTATGGCTGAGTAATATTCCATTGTATATATGTGCCACGTCTTCTTTATCCATTCATCTGTCAATGGACAGTTAGGTTGCTTCCATGTCCTGGCTATTGTAAATAGAGATGCAATGAACATTTTGGTACATGACTCTTTTTGAATTATGGTTTTCTCCAGGTGTATGCCCAGTAGTGGGAATGCTGGGTCATATGGTAATTCTATTTTTAGTTTTTTAAGGAACCTCCATACTGTTCTCCATAGCGGCTGTATCAATATCCATTCCCACCAACAGTGCAAGAGGGTTCCCTTTTCTCCATAACCTCTCCAGCATTTATTGTTTGTAGATTTTTTGATTATGGCCATTCTGACTGCTGTGAGATGATACCTCATTGTAGTTTTGATTTGCATTTCTCTAATGATTACTGGTGTTGAATATTCTTTCATGTATTTGTTGACAATCTGTATATCTTCTTTGGAGAAATGTCTATTTAGGTCTTCTGCCCATTTTTGGATTGGGTTGCTTGTTTTTTTGATATTAAGCTGCATGAGCTGCTTGTATATTTTGGAGATTAATCTTTGTCAGCTGTTTTGTTAGAAAATATTTTCTCCCATTCTGAGAGTTGTCTTTTCATCTTGTTTATGGTTTCCTCTGCTGTGAAAAACTTTTAAGTTTCATTAGGTCCCATGTGTTTATTTTTGTTTTTATTTCCATTTCTCTAGGAGGTGGGTCAAAAAGGATCTTGCTGTGATTCATGTCATAGAGTGTTCTGCCTGTGTTTTCCTCTAAGACTTTTATAGTGTCTGGCCTTACATTTAGGTCTTTAATCTTTGAGTTTATTTTTGTGTATGGTGTTAAGGAGTGTTCTAATTTCATTCTTTTACATGTACCTGTCCAGTTTTCCCAGCATCACTTATTGAAGAGGCTGTCTTTTCTCCATTGTATATTCTTGCCTCCTTTATCAAAAATAAGGTGACCATATGTGCGTGGGTTTATCTCTGGGCTTTCTATCCTGTTTCATTGATCTATATTTCTGTTTTTGTGTCAGTACCATACTGTCTTGATTTCTGTAGCTTTGTAGTATAGTCTGAAATCAGGGCGCCTGATTCCTCCAGCTCCCTACTATTACTTTATATTTGAATTTACTGGTTAGCTTTTCCATTTGGGATTTTCTTTTTTCCAGTTGTGGCCCTTTTCCCCCTCTGTCTAGAGAAGTTCCTTTAGCATTTGTTGTAAATGTGGTTTTTTTGGTACTGAATTCTCTTAGCTTTTGCTTGTCTGTAAAGCTTTTGATTTCTCCATCAAATCTGAATGAAAGCTTTGCTGGGTAGTGTATTCTTGGTTGTAGATTTTTTCCCCTTCATCACTTTAAATATATAGTGCCACTCTCTTCTGGCCTGCAGATTTTCTGCTGAAAATTAGCTGATAAGCTTATGGGGATTCCCTTGTACATTATTTGTTGCTTTTCATATTTTTTCTTTGTCTTCAGTTTTTGTCAGTTTGATTAATATATGTCTCATCATGTTCCTCCTTGGGTTTATCATGCCTGGAACTCTCTGCACTTCCTTGACTCGAGTGATTGTTTCCTCTCCCATGTTAGGGAAGTTTTCAGCTATAATTTCTTGAAATATTTTCTCAGGCCCTTTCCCTTCCTCTTCTTCTTCTGGGGCCTCTATAATGCAAATGATGGTGCATTTAATGTTGTCCCAGCAATATCTGAGACTGTCCTCATTTCTTTTCTTTTTTCTTTATTCTGTTATGTGACAGTGATTTCCACCACTGTGTCTTTCGGCTCACTTCTTCATTCTTCTGCCTCCATTATTCTGCTATTGATTCTTTCTAGTTTATTTTTCATTTTAGTTATTGTGTTGTTCATCTTTGTTCTTTAAATCTTCTACATCTTTGTTAAACATTTCTTGTATCTTCTTGGTCTGTGCCTCCATTCTTTTTCTGAGATTTTGAATCATCCTTACTATCATTACTCTGAATTCTTTTTTGAACAGATTGCCTATCTCCTCATCATTTAGTTGTTCTTGTGGGTTTTTATCTTGTTCCTTAGTCTGCAACATATTTCTCTGTCGTCTCACTTTGTCAAACTTTCTGTATTGTGGTCTCCTTTATGCAGGCTGCAGGATCATAGTTCCTCTTGATTCTGGTGTCTGCCCCCTGGTGGGTGAGGTTGGAACAGGGACTTGTATAGGCTTCCTGGTTGGAGGGACTGGTGCCTCTGTTGGGTGGAGCTGGGTCTTGTCCCTCTGGTGGACAGGGCCATGTCAAGGGGTGTGTATTGATGTGGCTCTGAGCTCTGTATGACTTTAGGCAGCCTGTCTCCTGATGGGTGTGTCTGTGTTCCTGTCTTTTTGGTTGTTTGTCCTGAGGCTTTCCAACACTGGAGCCTGCAGGTTGTTGGGTGGGGCCGGGTCTTGGTGCTGAAATGGGGACCTCTGGGAGAGCTCATGCTAAGCAGTATTCCCTGGAGCCTCCACTACTGGTGTCTTTGCCCCCACAGTGAGCTATAGCCAACCTTTGCCTCTTCAGAAGACCCTCCAAGAACCCTAGGTAGGTCTAGCCCATGTTCCTATGGAAGTACAGCTTTTTGCTGGGTTCCAGTGCACATGAGACCTTGTGTGCATTCTCCAAGAGTGGAGTCTCTGTTTCTCCCAGCCCTGTGGAGCTCCTGCACTCAGGCCCCACTGGTATTCAAGGCTAAATGCTCTCGGGGTTCTTCCTACTGATGCCAGACACTTAGACTGTCTTGGAGGGCTATTTTTATGTGGGAATGTCCCTCTGTAGCCTGTGTGGGTTTAATATCTTTTGGTGCAAGTGCTGTTTTTAGTACAGATGTCTGCACCTCTTTCCTCAGTGTATGCTGACCAATATCCTCTTGATAGGATGTGTGACTGATATTATGGTGACAAGAGCCTGCACTGGATACTAAGCAAGATATTTGCTCTGTGGTTGTCACTGCCCTGTCAGAGACAGTGTCTGCTCCCTAGTTGTTGGAGTAGAGGCCCCCAGCTCTGTTTTTTCACTGTGTTTCTTATCATGCGAAATATGTGGGATTGGAGCACTCCCACTGGGAGAGAAGCCACTGAGTATTCCTCCTGTGGAGCTGTTCATCTGTGGGTTGCTCTGTTGTGTCCCCTTTCACCTATTTTGTGGGCTCACAAATTACACTGTTTTTGGCACTGCTCTCGGCCTCACCTTAACTGTGGGTATGCCAGCAATTGGCCCAGGTGTCTCTCAGGCATTGTTTTCACCAGCCTCTCTCCCCATGCACTGGTCCCTGCCTCCCTGGGCAATAGGAAAGTCTCCTGCCCCATCCCCGTCAGGGTGGGCTCTCCCTTCCCTGGCCACTGCCACCTCCTCCACACCCCCTCCCTGCTTGGGTGAGCTCATATGCTTCGGGGCAGCCTCAAGAGCAGACACCTGTGGGGGGCCCACATGCAGAAGTGGGTCTGAAACCACAGCTGAGCCCCAGGGGTCATGCAACTAAGGAAGAAGAGCTGAAATCTCTCCTCACAGCTGTGCAAACCATGGATTTACACCCCTGTGACCAACATTGTAAACTCAGCACACGCAGAACATCTGAATGGACAGTGCATGCTCCTGCAGCTGAGATGGATCTAGCTTTAGCAGCTGTGGTCTTTGTGGGCATGTACATGTGGAGGCTGGGCCAGGCCAGAGTCTGAGCTGCCTCCATAGTGCCCACAAGGGGTCCAGTTCCATGATTACTGCAATCCTGGAACCTGACCTCAGTGGATCTACGCTAGTGGCATGGTGTAAACAATGCCTGAGAGTCACCTGGGCCAACTGCCGGCATACCCACAGTTAAGGTAGGGCTGAGAGCAGTGCCAACAACAGTGTAATTTGTGAGCCCGCACACAGCAAAAGGGGACACAACAGAGCACACCCACAAATGAACAGCTCCACATCCTCCTACTCCTCCGCCATCTTGATTCCCCTCCATCTGTTCTTTAATGAGGGCTCTGTGGGCTCAAAAATGTTTTTGTAATTTAATTTTTATCTTATAGTTGATTTCCAATGTTGTGTTAGTTTCAGGTGTACAGCAAAATGATTCAGTTATACATATACATATATCTATTCTTTTTCAGATTCTTTTCCCATCTATATGCAGAATATTTAAAACAATTTTTTTTAGTGAATAATCTTTTTTAAACAATTTTATTTATTTATTTATTTATTTATTTATTTATTTATTTATTTTGGACTGCGTTGGGTCTTCGTTGCTGTGTGCGGGCTTTCTCTCGTTGTGGCAAGTGGGGGCTGCTCTTTGTTGTGGTGTGTGGGCTTCTCATTGCGGTAGCTTCTCTCGTTGAGGAGCATGGGCTCTAGGTGAGCAGGCTTCAGTAGCTGTGACACGTGGGCTCAGTAGTTGTGGCTCGCAGGCTCTAGAGCACAGGCTCAGTAGTTGTGGTGCATGGGCTTAGTTGCTCCATGGCATGTGAGATCTTCCCGGACCAGGGCTTGAACCCGTGTTCCCTGCATTGGCAGGCGGATTCTTAACCACTGCACCACCAGGGAAGCCCTATATGCAGAATATTGAGTAGAGTTTCCTGTGCTACACAGTAGGTCCTTAGTTGGTTAATCTATTTTATATATAGTAGTGTATATATGTTCAAAAATGTTTTCTTGTGTGTTTATAGCCACCCAGAAGACAATTATGATAAAAACCTCAATTTCTTGTGGTTACAGCTGGCATGGACTTGAATGGTCCTCAAGCAGCCTGTCCTCCCTCTGTGCCATGATTGCTTGTCCTCAACTGGGCTCAGCTGTCCTCAGTTTTTGACCAATATTCCAGTGGTTTACTGGGTAGCTCCACCTGGATACCTACAGGCACCTCAACATGTCCCAACCCAAACATGTCCCCACCTCTGCTCCACCAACCCCTGTCTCCAGTCCTATTTGTAAGCCTGTTTCTTTTCCCTGTTTCCTCCTTTATTTGAAATTAATGTCACTGACCTCCACCTTTCATCTAAGCTACATTCCTTTCTCCTTTACTCCACTGCATTATCCCCAGTTCAAGGGCTCATCCCCATGCCTCTTTCTATTGGAACAGTTTTTCCGAAAGGGTCCATAGCTCCCGTATCTTTTTCCACTAATGCACCCTCCACAATCTTGCAGACTTTATCTTTCTGTATTATGATATGATTATGCTATAATCTTGCTAAAATAAAATAAAAACGTCTTTAGTGACTCTCTGAACAATGAGGTAAAATCCAAATTCCATGGCTTGGCCTTCCAGGTCTTTAAAATCTGGCACCTGCCTACTTTGTACACCTGAGTGTAATTTCTTGTTGCTCATTTTGCTTAGCTGCTTCACCTACATGCCCCACTGCAGACCCTGTCTGCTCTCTAACCACGCTCCACTCCTGGCCTGAAACATGCATGTTCCACTTCATCTACTAGAAACTGCTGACCTGGAATGCCCTTTCTTTCTACACCTGTTAAATTTCTACTGATTTCCTCATCTGTGAGGCTTCTTTTTTATTTTTTTTTACATCTTTATTGGAGTATACTTGCTTTACAATGGTGTGTTAGTTTCTGCTTTATAACAAAGTGAATCAGTTATACATATACATATGTTCCCATATCTCTTCCCTCTTGTGTCTCCCTCCCTCCCACCCTCCCTATACCACCCCTCTAGGTGGTCACAAAGCACCGAGCTGATCTCCCTGTGCTATGGGGCTGCTTCCCACTAGCTACCTATTTTACGTTTGGTAGTGTATATATGTCCATGCCACTCTCTCACTTTGTCACAGCTTACCCTTCCTCCTCCCCATATCCTCAAGTCCATTCTCTAGTAGGTCTGTGTCTTTATTCCCGTCTTACCCCTAGGTTCTTCATGACCTTTTTTTTTTCTTTCTTAGATTCCTTATATATGTGTTAGCATACGGTATTTGTTTTTCTCTTTCTGACTTACTTCACTCTGTATGACAGACTCTAGGTCCATCCACCTCACTGCAAATAACTCAATTTCTTTTTATGGCTGAGTAATATTCCATTGTATATATGTGCCACGTCTTCTTTATCCATTCATCTGTCAATGGACAGTTAGGTTGCTTCCATGTCCTGGCTATTGTAAATAGAGATGCAATGAACATTTTGGTACATGACTCTTTTTGAATTATGGTTTTCTCCAGGTGTATGCCCAGTAGTGGGAATGCTGGGTCATATGGTAATTCTATTTTTAGTTTTTTAAGGAACCTCCATACTGTTCTCCATAGTGGCTGTATCAATTTACATTCCCACCAACAGTGCAAGAGTGTTCCCTTTTCTCCACACCCTCTCCAGCATTTATTGTTTCAAGATTTTTTGATGATGGCCATTCTGACCGGTATGAGATGATATCTCATTGTAGTTTTGATTTACATTTCTCTAATGATTAGTGATGTTGAGCATCTTTTCATGTGTTTGTTGGCAATCTGTATATTTTCTTTGGAGAAATGTCTGTTTAGGTCTTCTGCCCATTTTTGGTTTGGGTTGTTTTTTTTTTATTGAGCTGCATAAGCTGCTTGTAAATTTTTGAGATTAATCCTTTGTCAGTTGCTTCATTTGCAAATATTTTCTTCCATTCTGAGGGTTGTCTTTTGGTCTTGTTTATGGTTTCCTTTGTTGTGCAAAAGCTTTTAAGTTTCATTAGGTCCCATTTGTTTATTTTTGTTTTTATTTCCATTTCTCTAGGAGGTGGGTCAAAAAGGATCTTGCTGTGATTTGTATCATAGAGTGTTCTGCCTATGTTTTCCTCTAAGACTTTTATAGTGTCTGGGCTTACATTTAGGTCTTTAATCCATTTTGAGTTTATTTTTGTGTATGGTGTTAGGGAGTGTTCTAATTTCATACTTTTACATGTAGCTGTCCAATTTTCCCAGCACCACTTATAGAAGAGGCTGTCTTTTCTCCACTGTATATTCTTGTCTGTGAGGCTTCTTTTATCTTACCTTTCCTTTGCTTAGGCCACCTTCACCTTCTCATCTCTGCTTTCACCTCAGTCATCATAAAGCTCTACTGCAACACTTCTCACATGGTACCCTAGTCATTTGTTTCTGTCTCTAACTTCCCTACTTTTTGGAGATCCTCAAGCATCAGGGTTGGGTACATCCATCTCCGTATCTCCAGTGCTGAATGAACATAGATGCTCAGTGAATATGACTTGAGTGTACTAATGAATTTACTGAATCTGAGGAGGCAAAACAACAGACTTTCCTTAGTAGCAAACTACCAAGATACAACTTTCCTCCTTTCTCATTAATATGCTTGAGTTTCATTTCTTTGCTTTTCTCGTCATCAATATTTTGTTAACTAGGGGTTTGCAAGGATGGCACTTTTACGTACACTTTAAGTGCATCTGTTTGCAGTTATGGCATCTCGAATCTGAAGATTTGCATGGGGCTCCTTGAGGCTTTAACTTGAATATTATAGATGAAATTTCTGAAATCAAATTTATCTTAAAAAATAGAAGCCCAGAGAGTTGCCAAGTGGAGTGTGTATAACGGAGTGCGCTCTCTTCAAATGTGGTCTGCTCCTCTCTGTTTCCATTTTGCGGAGTGTAAAACTGATCCACTAAGCTAATTACATGATGGTGAGCATGTGATCAAGCATAATGTTGTTTTTAGAAAAATCTGGGACATATGAAAAAAAATCCAAACACATTTTAAAATTAAAATAATATAATGCCTGGTAAAACAAATAAAAACCTACAAATAAATCTCTGAAATAGAAAGCCCCAGATTGTTTATAAGCCCTTTTCTAGAAAATAAAAAAATTATAAAAGAATCAGTTACTCATAAATGTAGAAATGCTTCACCTTTTCCTTAAGGTATTTTATGTAGACATGATCATCACTCAAAAGTTTAGCTTTTAATTTAACCTTTAAAACCTAAGAATGCTGATTTTTTAAAATGCTGCTATAAGAATACATTATCATAACGAGGAAGTGGCACTGTTAAGACAAAAGAGTCTCCATGATGTTCTTTACAATAATTAGGTAGATAACAATGCAGTAGAAAAAGTTCATTTGAATTTTCCAAAATGGTTTTCCTCTTACAACATTCCAGATTTTTAACAAGTCCTAAATAAGTTTTAAAAGACAGAAATGTGCTGAAAGGAGAATTTTCAGGCCCATCACAAAAGGAAAAATTAATAAGGATTAAACATTTCTCACACTTGGTTCAAAAGTGTGTATTTTGGGGCTTCCCTGGTGGCGCAGTGGTTGGGAGTCTGCCTGCTGATGCAGGGGACGCGGGTTCGTGCTCCGGTCCGGGAAGATCCCACATGCTGTGGAGCGGCTGGGCCCATGGGCTATGGCCACTGGGCCTGCGCGTTCAGAGCCTGTGCTCCACAACGGGAGAGGCCGCAGCAGTGAGAGGCCCGCGTACCACAAAAAAAAAAAAAAAAAAAAAAAGTGCGTATTTTGATTTTGTTCTCACTTAAGTAGTGCTAAATTATAATATGAAGCCCACGCTAGTAACTACTCTTCAGTAGCCGCATTATCCAGGATTACTGGCATTAAATACTAAATTAGCAGTAGCTGTTATTATTTATAAATTCATTTTTTTTCTCTTTCTCTGAGTTCTATGAATTACACTGTGTAACCTCCCTTTTCTGAAGGGATATAGGGTGTCACAGTGTAAATAATTGTGGCCTAGAAACTGAAGACTTAGAGTCAACATGTGATTTGCCACCAAGTGGTTCTGTGACCTCTGATGAGTCAGTCAGCTTTTGCTGACATTGGATTGGATTGGAACCAGACTGCGTGAGGTTGTTTCTAATTCCTGTATTAAATGATCCTTCTTGGGCCCATATGAAAGAGGATTATGCCTTAAAACATATCACAGTTCAGTCCTTTCTCTACCATTTTTGTATTAAGACTCATCTAGTTGAAAGTGACTAAATCCATCTCAAACAGCCTGAAGCCAAAGAGACAATTTATTGGTTCATAAAACTGAAAAGTCTAGGAGTGGATCTAGGTCTCAAAGTCTGGGGGGGCTCCAAGGGCTCCAAATGTGTCATCACAATCCAGTTTCTCAAATTCTTCTCCTCAGCTCTGCTTTCCTTTGCCTTGGCTTCCCTCTTGGTTAGGCTGTCTTCATGAGGTACTCTCTGGCAACTCCAGACTTACCGCATCTTTACAGCAAGCAACACCAATGGGGAAGAAAAGCATATTTTTAACAAAGGTCCCGAGTGGCCAAGTCTGAGTCTTGCCCTCTCTTGGAAGTGATGCGGGTCGGTGAAGATGGGGATGGTGGGGCATTTCCACATCAACAGAGAGGGGTGATCCCTCAGAGGAAAACTGGTGTAAAGTTTGCATAAAAAGGGAAAGGGATGCTGAACAGACAAAAATAACAGGTGTCCCCTGGCAACTTTGCAACTTGGGCCACTTCTTTGTGCTGTGCATGGCTTTCCCTTTTTCTACACTGCCAGCTCCTCAGATAGCAAGAACCATATTTATTCACTCTGTATTTCCTATCAAACCTACCACTATTCTTTGAAATGAGAAGTGTTTGTTAATAAAATAACTGTGGCAGCTATGGAAGTGGGACTCAGAGTGCAATGAGCTGACAGCCAGCCTCCAGTTGCAGTGACTTGAGGATCTACCATAGCATTTGCGCCTGGGCCAGGCTGGGACTGGGTGACCCTTTGCAGTGACCAAACATGGCAGGGTTCTGGGGCCTGGCCATTTCTGCCCGATGCTATACTCCTCTGTGGGTGATTTTTTATTTGGAGCTTCCCACTGGGTTGGCCAATGCTTTGTTAGGTCTGTATGGCAGTCTGAGGTTCTCCCAGTTTGCTTCCTCCCACTTTCCTTTCATACATTTAGACCTGCAACTCGTCTAAAGGTTTTCTCTGTCCAATCTTGCTTCCTTCCCCTTTACCTTTCACAGGTGTTACCTCTCCCAGTAGACCTTATGCATTCCTAACTCTGCCTCAGCAGCTGTCTTCTGGGGGACCCAAACTGATGATGAAATAGGTTTTGGGCCTGGATTATTCAGCCCTCCTCTGGCAATGAGGACCCCCATCTTGGTGGTAAGTGGAGCACATATAGTCCCTGTCACAAGGTGGTGATTCCATTGCTAAAAATTTCACAGGTGTTGCTGTGGAGGGGGACACCCTGATTGCAACAATGATTGAGGACTTTGAAAAGTGCTGCGTGGAAGATGGGTGGAGAATAACGTATATAAGGACAATGTATTTGGCTGCTGTTACTAGATTGAATTGAAACACTAGAGAAAAATAATGAAAAGCTAATGGCAATTAACAGATCAAAAATCAAGTGAGAAGTCCTGGGGACCTCGTTAGCAGCTTCAAAAGCAGTATTTATCTTCTGCAGGAGGTAAGCAGAAAAAGCCAATAACCAACTCCAGACTTAGAATCATTGAGCTTCAGATGATTGAATGCTCAGTGGAGACAGACCTAATGAGCAGGGCACTAACTGGGAGAATCAGCAAGTTTGACATATGGGATAGGGAAGCATCAGAGTAGATAACCCTAAAGCTTTTGGCTCCCCAGATTCCTCTGAACATTCAGAGCCTGTGTAGGGCGCCTGGTCATCCCTACGTGGGAAGACACTGCTGGGACTTCTTCGCAGGAAGGCAATTGGGGGCTTCCCCTCAAGATCTACCTCTACCACTTCTGGCTGCCATGTTGGTAACTGGATCAAGTCTCAGTGTAACCCAGCTAAAGATGTGCTGAGCCTGAGAATTGAGAAATCATATCCTAAATTAGCCAGCATATTCCAGCAGAAGCTGGGGAAGTGGCCCTGGGGATTAGATTTTGAAGGTGCTTGACAAAGGAGGCCAGAACATAGTACTGGATAAAGGAGACTTTATTGACTTAGAGGTACTCTGGAATATAGGATTTCGCCTTGGCAAGGACCTCAGTACATGATATGCAGCCTTTGATTTGGCAAATGTGTTTGTTACTTTCTATCCTAATCAAGAAAAGTGAACAGAAATAGTTCTCTTTGGTCTACATGGTATAGACAACAGTATATATTCACAGTTTTGCCCCAGGGCTATGTAAACTGTCATAATATAGTCCTAAGAGATCTGGACCATTCAATATCCTTCAGAATATCACATTTGTCCATTGCATTGATCATATTATGTAAATATGGCAGGTTGAGTAAGAGGTGGCTAGCATACTGAAAGCCTTGGTAAGATACATGTCCTCCAGAGGACAGGAAATAAACCATATGAAGATTCAGGGGCCTGTCATATCAGTAAAATTTTAGGGACTCAGCAATCATAGAATCATAGACATGCTGGGACATCCCCTCCAAAGTAAAAAAAAAAAAAAAAACCAAAAATATCCCCAAAACCCAAATTGCTGCATCTTGTAAATCTTACAACAAAGAAAGAAGCACAATGCCTGGGAAGTTTCTTGGGGTTCTGGAAGCAACACATTCCACACTTAGGAATACTGCTTCAGCCCAAATACCAGGGGCAGGGCTCTGTGGCAGCTCCAGGCTGCATGAACAAGCCCCGCTGCTTGGACTATATGATCAGGCATATTTTATGATTTTGAAGATGTCAGTGTGGAAAAGATACAGTGGAATTTATGGAATACCCCAGTTGGAGAATCTCAATGCACGCCCCTGGGGTTCTGAAAGAAGTCCAAGCTATCTGTGGCAGAGAGAAACACTCTTTTGAAAAACCATGAGGAGCAGTTGGGGTGATGATTGAGGGCAAGGGAAATTTAGAGTGAGAGTGGGAAGAAGGGCAGTGAGGCACACCAGCTGCAAGAAGGGCTGTAGCTCTTCTCAGGAAGAAAGACCCACTGGAGTCCTGGAGGGCTGCTCCTGATTGCAGACATGAATCCCTATGGCACAGGAGTGGCCTGTGGGCACCACGGAAGTGTGCCGCTTGGATCTCCCTTCAGGAAAGAACTTGCCATTCAGCTGTGAGATGGCCGACAGCCTCCAGGGGCAATGCTTGCATAGAATGTCACAGCTTTTGAGCCAAGACCACACTCTTCCCTGGTGGTCCTCAGAGTGACTGAGCATGGTAGGCCTGCCAGGGCCTGACCTCTTCTGCCCAATGTGGAATTCCTCTGACACACAACTGACTCCCCAGGGTTTCACAATCTGAGACACTCCCTGCCCAATTCTTCCTCCCACTTTCTTTTCACAAATCTCAGATTTATATCCTAGTCTAAAGACTTTGCCAAATCCTGCTTCCTCTTTCTTTATCTTTCCTGGGCCTTATGACCCATCGCCATCCAACACACAACTTCTAAAACCTCTTGCACTCCTATCTTCATCTTTGCATTTCATTCCTAGCTGCAGTATCTAGATAACTTGATTCTGATTTTGGCTAAAGTCTACATTGCCCACCTGCTTCAGGAGCACTTGAACTTTCTTTCAACTTAATTCATGGAAACTGTTCACCTGTGCCCTGTTACACCAGGAATTTTGCTACAATCACTGTCACTTTAGCCTCATTTCTCAAAACTATAGTGCAAGCCATAGCTTTGTGACCAACAGACTGGGGTAATGATTTAAACTTCAGGAGTCCTTTCTTTACTACTATTTACATTTGAATGAAAATAAAATTTAGGTCTTCGCTACATACCTGTTATATCCTGCAACAGGTCTCTGTCAAAGGAGTTTTTGATTAGATGGTGAGGAGGGCATCCATACCATGTGTACATGTGTACATGTGAGAAATATGAATACTTTGAATGCCAAGCATAGTTTTCCGTTCTTATATCATGTGTTTTCCATGCTATTCTCGAGTTAAAGTCTCCAAACTTATTTGGAATTATTTGTTGGTCTTTTCCGTCTCAGCAGTACCTCTGGAAGAACTTTGAAGATGTTTTATTTCACTGATATTTAAGGAACACTGATCTTAGAAAGGATCTGGTTTCCTTTTTCTTACCCTCTTATTTTTCCCCCACGGGTTTTAGACTTCTCCGTAACTTTTATTAAGCTATCTTTGAGTTCAGAAGGCTGCGAGAATTTTTCTTTTAAAAAGGAAAGCTTGCCTACCAGCCAGTTTTATATTTTTCCCCAAGCACTCAACAGTCTAATCTTTTTCCCATTTAAAATGAGAAAGAGTTTAGCAAGAAATTGACTTGATGTTAGGACAGGAGCTTTGGGAAGCTTTAATCTCTATGACAGCTTTAACAAACCAATCCCGCTCGCCGACCTCCTACATTTTGAATAGGACCTGCTCCTTCCAGCCCTCCAGGTAGGATAGTAAGCCTCTAAGGCGCGTTTGTGAGGGCTCTGTATTCACTATTTCTTTTGGTTTTCTCTTCCGTACTTTCAGGATCTTGAGTCTTTGCAACATATTCCCTAGTCCTTTAAAAGTAGAACTTAGAAAGGAAATGAGACTTTGGTTTGCCTTTGAAATATTTGCTCAAGTTTCGCTCTCTGCACAGCCCCCAAAATGGTGATTTTGGGAAATGTTTGGAAATGCTGAGTCTTTAAAGGAATGCTTTGTTTTCTATTTTCACATAAAGAAACAAATGACATAAATTTTTTATGCTAAGGAGAGAGACTTTTGCCTCAGAAAAAGATAGCTTTATAATGATCTGTAATATTGTTTATTGGTTACCAATAATTATCCATGCCAGTGGTCCTCAAACTTTAAGGACATCATAGTCACCTGGGGGGCATAGGCCCCACTCTCAGAATTTTTTATTCAATAGGTGAGAATCAAAAATTTGCATTTCTAGCAGGTTCCCATGATGATGATTCTGGTCTGGGGACCATACATTGAGAACCGTTGATCTATACCATTGCTCTCATTACCCAACAGGAAAAAAAATCCCTAAAATTTCTATGAGCATTCCTAATTGAACTAGAGTATTATGACCATTTTATATCATTACTGAATGAATTTAGAAGGGGAAGTAAAAAAAATTCTGATTTATTTTAGGACGGTTAATTATTAAAATATAAAAACTGTCAGTTATCTTCTCTATCTGATCGGTGGTATTTCATTCCTTTGTTTCTTACGTGAAAAATATATACAGCCAATAATATATACTTGTAAAACAATAATGCCACTAAAAAGTATAAGCTATTTTCATTGTCTTTATTTTTCTTTAGTTGTTCCAAGTATTTACTGGAGTCTGTTGTAATTAATGAATTTTTTCCATCTATTAATGTGGGGCTAATAGTATGTACTTTTTAGGGTTGTTATGAGGTTTAAAGAAGAGAGTGTGTATAAAATGCCTAACATAGTACCTGACTACTAACAGATGACCAAGAAACATCAATTTTTAATTTTCATTTCTTTACCCATTTTAACACCACTAATTATTTGTGGGTACTTTAAAATACATGTATTCTACCCTGAAAAATCAGACAAATAAGAGAAGAGAGGTACAAATTATTTTAATGTGGGATTATTTTCCATTAGCTATTACAGGCTTTTTTCCTTTGTTTGTTTTCAAAATAGGAATAACTCCTTCCATGCAGACTAGGTATGTTATTTTAGACTATTAATGCAAACTCAATTTTTTTGATTCATACTATTCCCAAACCCATGTAACACCATCAATAATAGCTTCCACCTAGAATTGTGTTTGCATGTCAGTACTAGGCTAAACACTTTATATTGCTTACTTTATTTCATCCTTATAACAACCCTATTAAGTTGTCGTTTCTGACTTTTACAGATGTTAGTTCATTGCTATCTCCTCTTACCTATAGTGAAACCTCCACATGAGCAGCGGCTTTGTTTTAGGTCCTGCTGTAGCCCTGCTGCTTAAAAGAGTACTTGGCATATAAGAGGTGTTCAAGGAGTATTTGTTGAAATAAATCCATGCATCATTAAAAGGAAATGAATGAAAGGAACTCTTCTCTGAGAAGCTAAGTAATTTGCCTCAAGTTCCTGGCCAGGTTAAAATCCAGGCACTGGATTTCAAGTTTTCCCTTTCCTGACCCCTAACATACAATGTAGAATAGGAGTTTCCTAAACTATTATTAAACCATCTGAGCTTCTCTATAATTTTCAAATGGTAACAACAGGGCATGTAATATTGAAATGTGCTTGAAAAGAAACCTGGAGTTACAAGTTTAAAAGAAGCTCAAGTTGAAGGTAAGAGAGTCTTTGGTAGAGAATGGTTGAGGGAGCAAGTTATTCTATGTATATAACTTGTCTCTGCAGAACCAGATTGAAAATGTTAAGTCACCCAAGATCACCAATAGAAGGATCTCTCATTCTCAAACTGCTGAATGCCTGCAGCCATTCCTTCAGTGAAAGTGGTGGTCGAGGTTTTCTAGAGTCCATGTTCCCACTATAAGCAATCTTGATTCTTTGTTTTTGTTTTTGTTTTTTGCGGTACGCGGGCCTCTCACTGTTGTGGCCTCTCCCGTTGAGGAGCACAGGCTCCGGACACGCAGGCTCAGCGACCATGGCTCACGGGTCCAGCCGCTCCGCGGCATGTGGGATCTTCCCGGACCGGGGCACGAACCCGCGTTCCCTGCATCGGCAGGCGGACTCTCAACCACTGCGCCACCAGGGAAGCCCAGCAATCTTGATTCTTGATACTTCTCCCTCATATTCTGAATATGGGTCAAAGGAACAATAGTTGACCACATTAGTATTGAGTAAATAATATCTGCAGGTTTCGCTGGGTTTAGTTCTATGTTATAAATACGTTTAAAATTATAGCTCACAATACAAGATTTCTTATTGCACTGAAATTCCAAAACATTTGTCTTCTTCCTTTAAGAAAAAAAAAAAGAAAGAATGTAATCACATTTTACTCGTATATCCCAAACATTTACATGAGAGGGAAATAAACTATTTTATCTCAGCAGTTATTAATTTGGGTTGTTGTTACACAAAGCTGAAGTGATTTCATATACGGTATATTTTACTTTGGTAAGTTCAATATTTCGTTTTAGAAAAAGTTAAAAATAAAAAGTCATAATAGGGACTTCCCTGGTGGCTCAGTGGTTAAGAATCTGCCTGCCAATGCAGGGGACACGGGTTCAAGCCCTGGTCCATGAAGATCCCACATGCCGTGGAGCAACTAAGCCCGTGCGCCACAACTACTGAGCCTGTGCTACTGAGCCTGCATGCCACAACTACTGAGCCCGCATGCCTAGAGCCTGTGCTCCGCAACCAGAGAAGCCACCGCAATGAGGAGCCCGCACACCACAACAAAGAGAAGTCCCCACTGGTGGCAACTAGAGAAAGTCCATGTGCAGCAACAAAGACCCAATGTAGCCAAAAATAAAAATAAATAAAATTTAAAAAGTCATAATAAACCAAGATCTTTGACATCAAGGCACTTTCCAAGTGAAAATGCTTCTTATCATTCTCCAAAATAAAACAAAATAAGATTGGCAAAACTTTGAAATTTGGTTTAGATTTCCCCTCATATATAACTTATAATTCTCAATGAATCTTCCTCAAGTTTTAGTTTTCTTTGACTATGACTACACAAATCACTTTTTAAGAGGGATCATTTCTCAGTCAAAATAAGTAAAATTAAAACAGAGTTATGTTGGTATCTTCCCTTTGTGCAAAGATACATGGATGACATTTCTCTGATACACATCCTTTCTTGATTCCCCTGAGACAAAAAACACTGAAAAGCTGTCTCTGTAAATAAGTCAGCCAAGAAGCTTCTTCTTCTACAACTTCCATCAAATATGTATCTCACAGTTGAGATATAATTCTTGAGCCAGATTATTTTAAATTCCATAATAAATGATTAATTCTTCAGTAGTTTATCATCGCTTTGAGATATGCCTTTGATTATGAATACTAATAACAAGTAGTGATTTAACTTCAAAAGATTGTTACTCTCCTCCTATTTGGTCTGCATCTTGAGCAGCTGTCCAGGGTACTTAAACAAAATTAATTAGTATAAATACTTAAATTACAGATCTTTCCCTTTTTCTTGTGGTTTGTGGGTTTTGAGACACTGAAGATGCTTTGCACAATAACTCAGTTTGTTTTTCCATTTTGAACAAGATTTTAAAATCCTCCAGCCTAAGAATAATGATAAATGATATAGAAAATATTTGTGGTTGCCTGTGAAGCTGTGTTAGAAAGATTGTACAACACTTCTTTGAAAATGGTGTTATGGTATTTTGCTTATGGAGTAGAGATAATATGATTAAATATTATGTCTACATAGAATATGAACTTAAAGGTCACTGACTCCAGCTCTTTATCTGAATTCCTAGAAGGTAGTCATTTTGTTCCAAGTTAGGGAGGCTCAGCACCTCCAGAGGTGGCCCTCTTCAGGTTCTGAACAATGCAAAACCTCTTTCTGCTATGGAACTTAATCTAGCTCCTTCTGAGTTTCATCTTTCCACTGTATTCTCCCCTGCCACACATTCACAGTAAAAAGCTGCCAGGTTCATTTGAGAACAGCCTTGATGAAGCAGTAAGAATTATTAACTTTATTACATCTGGACCCTTGAACACATATCTTTAAATATCCTTTGTGGTGAAATGGGAAGTACTCATAAAACACTTTTGCTACATATGTGTAAGTATCTGAAAAAAATACTCTTGCCATTGTTTTTGTTGCAAGCTGAACTAGCCACTTTTTTCATGGAACACTATTTGAAAGAATAACTGACAAACTATGGGTATTCAGATGTGAGTATTTGACAGACATTTTCTTTACAAATATATTTTTAAATTTTATAATGGAGTATAGTCGATTTACAATGTTGTATTAGTTTCACATGTACAGTAAAGTTATTCAGTTATACATATACATACCCCTTTTCTTTTTCATATTATTTTCCTATACGTTATTATAGAGTATTGAGTAGAGTTCCCTGTGCTATACAGAAAGTCCTTGCTGCTTATCTATTTTATACATAGTAGTGTGTTTATATTAATCCCAACCTCCTAATTTTTCCCTCCCCCAACACCTTTCCCCTTTGGTAACCATAGGTTTGTTTTCTAAGTCTGTGAGTCTGTTTCTGTTTTGTAATTAAGTTCATTTGTATCATTTTTTAGAATCCACATATGTGATATCATATGATATATGTCTTTGTCTGTCTGACTTACTTCACTTAGTATGATAATCTCTAGGTCCTATACATCTTGCATATGATTAATGTCAGAAGTTTACTGCCCTTTGTGTAAAGCTGAACTTCAAGCCCCTAGGAAAGTGCACTGGACTTTAGGAAACACTTGCAGTAATTTTATCTGGTGTCTTTCTTAACTTTGATCAACACAATTAGTCACTTAGAACTGCAGGTGTATTGTTGTAGAATTTAAAATAAATAACTTTAGAGTTGTCAACATTCATAAATAGAGCATGTAAATATTTCATAACTTATCTGGGTAACCATCAAGACCTTTCCCATCTCCAAGGAAGAGAACTTGGGAGAGAACTTAAGAGACTGTCCTCATGGTGATGACTACCTTTCATTGAGTAATTAACATGAGTCAGGCACTGTACTAAGTACTTTACACACCTTATATCACTTAAACCCTACAACAATCCTTTGAGAACTACATATGTTACTAGTTTTACAAAGAAAGGAACAGAGGCTTGGTGAAAATAAATAAATTGCTTGAAGTCACCCAGCTAGTAAATGGTAGAACTGTAGTCAAACCCAGAGTGCATGATTCTTACCCCAAGCCAAGCTCCTGACCACATTTTATTTCTCTTCTCATCTGGTTCAAACCCCAACCTCCCATGCCACTTTTGTACTTTTTATGTAAATCTGTTGTTGCCCTTAGGACACTTTATTGCAATTGCAATAATTGCAACTGCAATTTCTTTATATATTTACTTGTGCTTATAAACCCTTGACTCCCTGAAGGAAGGAACTGTGCCCGAATCCCCATCAGGCAGGGCAAATCCATTTTTGCTGACCTGAATTAATACCAGGTTAGGTTGTGGAAGCTGAGAGAGCTTAAAGAACTTGCCCTTGACCACTCAGTCAGTGTGTAGCAAAGTTGGGATCTGAATCTAGGCCTCCCAACTCAACCCTCTATCTTAAACACTGCAGGTCAGTGGTTCTCAAATATGGTGCCTGGACAAATGGCATCAGTATCATCTAGCGATTTGTTAGAAAGGCAGATTATTAACCCCACCCCAGACCTACTGAATAAGATCTTGTAAAGGTAAGACTCAGAAATTTGTGCTTTAATAAGCCCTTCTTGTGATCTGATGCATGCTAAAGTTTGAGAATCACTCCTCTAGGTGAAAAGACAAAACAGTTTAATAAAAACAGAATGTTTGACACAGCATGGAGTGTAATAAAACTGTTTGATTTGCTATGTGATTAGGTTTATAAAATATCCCATCCTAATGAAAATGAAAAATTCAAGTAAAAACTCATCTAGTATGGTTGTTTTCATTTTGAAAAAAATCAGTCCAAAGCAATGTCACTCCTTCAATCAAGCATGCACTGAATTAATAATTTTACAATTAATAAGAAAATTAAGTGAAGAAAAGAGTCCATTGGCTATTTAAGTATGCCTACTTGGAGGAATCCAGCCAAACAGAAATAAAATTTCCAGTGAGCACTAGGTCTAATTTTCACTGAAACAAAAAGTAGCATGGGCTGCTGGATCTGAGGTGCAAGTCACAACTCACATCTTAGTGGGTCTTTTCAAGTTCTAATTATGCTGACAGTCATAGAAGAAGCAAACTGGAACCAACATTTTGGGACTCCTTTATAATCACAGGTAGATTTAAAATTGTCTCCTAAAAATTAGAGATATTTCAACCCCCAAATCAAATTCTCTATCATGAAAAAATAGGCAAGAGCAATTTTTGAGATTGTTGTTTAAAGACAAATTAGTCTTTTAAATATGTTAAGACAATTTAGTTTTTTTGCATGTAAGTCTAAGTTTAGCTTTAGTTAGATTCTATTGATTTGCACATGCTTTGGAATAATATTACATGATGTGTGAATATTTTAACTAAAAAAAAATAAAACCGTATGGATCTGAGACCCTTCCCCACTCACCAATTTTTTTTTAAACAATTCCTCCTCTCCTACTGCCTGCTGCTGATTTTAGAAAATAGCTAAAAGATTTTCTTCTCTTTTAACTAAACCTCTTCTGTTTCTAGCTATATATTTATAAAGTCCTCTGAGAATTAGTTTAGCATAATAGCTTGAGATATTCAGTATTTGATATAGGTAGTAGTAATATGAAAAAATCCTCAGTACTCTCCTTATATATTATAAGTGGACATACATATATTATAAATAATGATTTATTAGGTATTCTCTCTTAATTCCTTAGTTTCTCTTCTGGAATATTGAGAAAGACATTATTGTGAAGTTCACGTCATTTGTTTCTACCCTGACATTGTAGCTTTGCTTTTGAATGGACTAGGAGACATATTAATCACATGGCAAAGTTAGTAGTAAGAGCTTGAATTCAATTTGGATTGAGGAGCAAAGACGGAAAATTGTTTAAATCAAATATTAAACCCCTCTACAGAATGTAAAATCTCCTTCCCATGATATGCAGGGACCTTAATTTTAGCTCATGGCTTTTCCTACAATGAAGACTCATCTCTCAGATTATTGTAAATGATCTCACATGTTTTCTTTTTTGTGTGTGGGGGGCGCTGTGTTGGGTTTTCATTGCTGCGCGTGGGCTTTCTGTAGTTGCAGCGAACTGGGGCTACTCTTTGTTGCGGTGCGTGGGCTTCTCATTGAGGTGGCTTCTCTTGTTGAGCAGCACAGGCTCTAGAGTGTGTGGGCTTCAGTAGCTGTGGCACGTGGGCTCAGTAGTTGTGGCTCGCCGGCTCTAGAGGACAGGCTCAGTAGTTGTGGCTCATGGGCTGTAGAGCACAGGCTCAGTAGTTGTGGCGCATGGGCTTAGTTGCTCCACGGCATGTGGGATCTTCCTGGACCAGTGCTCAAACCCGTGTTCCCTGCATTGGCCGGCGGATTCTTAACCACCGTGCCACCAGGAAAGTCCTCACATGGGTGTTTTTTAATGGAAAAAAAACCCTCTCATTGAAGCATGATCCCTTCAATAAAACACTCAACTTTTCAGAGTAAAGCATATCTTACCTTATTCATTACATATAGTATTTTCATTCTGTTTATTTTGTTTTGCTTTATCTTTTTCTGATCTCTGTGTACTATTTTATTTTCCTCTTAAATACCTGACCAAAGTAAAGCAAAAATTAGATACAATAAAGCTTTGTAGCTCCTGTCTCCTACCTGTCACTGGCAGCTTCTGACAGCCAATCATGAAAATTCAAAGTCAAACCATTTAACTCTAAGTCAATGGAAATGAATTTCCAGAGAATATATATTTATATCATATGAGCAAAAGGCACAGTTGTACAATGACACCAAGGATAAAGATGTAAATATATAATTGTGGTGGCTGTGTGTGTATCATATGTATGTTTTCAGAGTTATGACATCATAAAATCCTTTTCTATATCTCTATATAACCTAATATGTAGATTTTAGGTGGGGGGAGAAGGATATACAATGAGAAAGTATACAGTTTAATGTTAACTGGAGCCCTTTTGGTTGGATGAGTGCCAAAGCAACTTTCAAAATATTTCAAAACGGCTGCCAGCATGTAAAGATTTTAACTGAAAGAGTAGAGTAATGAAATCTGAATTACTAATGAGGGAATAAACTTATATTTTGCTTAAGGTCCTTAATGAACATGGAGATAAGAAGATGCAATAAGGAATTTGTCTGTCATGCATGCAAACCAAACTTCCAAATTTTTACATGTAAAGACAAAATACTGAAACAGACTTATCACATACATTCTAAGGTAACCCACTGTGCAAGTCTTCTTTGAGTAGTCTGTTTATTTCTAATTTAGAAAAGAAAGTTTCTGGAGGGCAGGAGCCATATTAATTCTCTTAAATATGGACAGTTGAAAGCTTGGAACTTTGAAGTTGAATGTGCTCATTAAACTCTATTTTAATAATATCAAGTATAATTGAAGTAGCTTAAGCATATCTAGTTTCAAATATCTAACAGCAGACCTCACATCTTCTTTCGAGTGGGATAGGTTTGCCCTTTGGGCTTCCAAGAAAAACTTGCCCTCCAAAAAAGAAGAGAAGCAGGATCACATATTTCCAGACCAACTAGTCTGTAAAATAAGTAGTCAATAAAATATAATAGCTGGTCTTTTCTATTCATAGAATCAATATTAAAACAGTTAAAGAAGAAGGGTGATACTGTCTATAAATGTAACTCGTGGATTGTGCAGAAAATACTCTAAAAGGAAAAATAATTTTCTAAAAATCCTTTTTTTGGCAAAAGAGCATTTTATCTGCCTCTGGCATCGTTTAGAATATGAGGGACTGCCTCTGGATCCACCAGATCTAACCTGAAACATGGCATCACATATTGGAGTCAAAGTACACATGGAAGAAGCAGCCACTTGCTGGAAACCTCCACCAACTGGTTGACCTAGATATCAAATGCCAGGCACAGGCACCAGCCCACAACGGGCCAATAATTCAGACATGCTATTTTATAGAAATCCACTGTCTGCATATCTGTTCATTTTAAGCCTCATTGGTCAGCCGTTAACTGGGCTTCCTTTGGCCTATAGTACTGCTGGCCTTGACCTATGCAGTCAGAGAAGGAGAACTTTTCCCAACCCCTAGATCATTCCTGACCTGGCTATAATTAGCACAAACTCCCACTTCTTTCTACAGGAAAGCTTGCAGAGCCAAGAGTTGGTATTTGAGATCTCTTCAGACTCAGCCCTGAGGATGAGAGGTGGGGAGGGGAGAGCTCTGAGACCCGAGTCAAACCGCAAGGCCTGGCCTGGCCACATCTGTGACCTGATCCCGCCACGGTGTCTTTCCACTTAACCACGTGCCCCTACCCTCGCCGGTTCAGTGACTTTGCGTTTGGCCACTGAACAAGTATTAATATCTCTTAATGAAATGCCTTTGAACTAGAAAAAGACCCCTTCCTGGGAAGGAGGCAGTCAGGACCTCAGTTAGATCTTCAACTAACTCGTGGGATCCCTAGCACATGCCACAGATGCTCATTACGATTCTTTTTACGTGCAACATGTGGGGGACGAAGCAGTTTCATATCTCCTGGTATTATCTGCCGTCCAAAGCATTTTCTTTGAGAGGAAAATGGAAACGCAGCTGCGCCGTGGGCCCGGCCAGCCAGAGCTGGGGCTCCCTCCCTCTGGCTCCCTGCGGCTGCCGGGCGCGGGCGGCTTCTCCGGAAACTGACTCGGGTTAGGGGAGCGCAGAGGTTGCTCAGCCAGAGCGGGACGCCGCCGGGGCGCGGACCGGCCTTTGTGCGGCTTGGCTGTTTTCCGGGAGCCACGAGGGTGAAAGGGGAAGCCCAGTTCTGCGGCGAGGGTAGGCGTCTGGCCCCCAGACCTTGTGCCGGCACGCCGGGCTGGGCAGTCTCTATCGCTCTCGTCCTCGGCAACTTCTGGCCAATCGGCCCTGCCTCTCTGGGTCCCAGCGGCCGGCTGCGCCCCAGGCTCAAAGGGTTAAGCAGGTGCCTCGTCCGGCGAGGCGCTATTGGCAGAGGGTCGAGCGGCGCGGCCGCGGCCACCACGCTCCGCCGAGCCCAAGTTGGTTTCGCGCGGCGGGCGCGGCGGCCAGTTGTCCCCCAGCTGCCAGGCCCGGGCCTCTGCGCGCGGGGAGAGGAAGAGACGAGAGAGCGAGATGGGGAAACCAACAGGAGCACCAGCCAAGCTTGTTGGGGGCGGTGGCGCGCAAAAGGAGGGGAGCCCGAGCCCCGCGTCGCGTAAGGGCTGCACCGTCCTCCCGGCAACTCAGGTCCAGTGTCGCCACCCGGAAGAAAGAGGGAGGAAGTGGGGCCACTGGGGGTCCTGGGCAGGGGGTAGGGGTAATCATTCACTCCCATTGGCCCCACCCATTATGCAGGCTATAAGGAGTACAAGTTGTCAGTAAAAGGGCGCGCCCAAACCACAGCATCCCTCCTCATCCCCTAAAGAAACACCGATGTAACAATATGGAGAAGTAACTGGAAGACACGAGGAAATAAATGCACGTGTTTTCTCTTTTTGTTTCCCTGGTGGTTGGAATTTGCAGAGTTCGCCCCAGTTGTGGCTGCTAATTTATTCGTTTCGTCGTTCGAAAGGGGCGTATAGAGATGGGTCATCAGGGGCACACCCGAATCCCTCCAGCTGGACCTGCAGTCCCCACCTCACAAGTTTGTCCAAGACCAACATGCCAGCCCACCAGAAGCTAGGAGAGTCCCTTCTTATAAAGGGAACAAACTCTCCATTGCACAAAAGCGCCTCCCCCCCCCACCTTCTCCTTTGCACACCATCCCTCCTCGATAAGCATCAAGTTCTCCAGTAGTCCAACTTGCAGTTGGCAACCCTCGCGCTGCCTAGTGTACGGAAGACGGGCAGAGAGGGGTCCCGGCCCGGAGGGGAGGCTCTGCGCCCCCATTCCTGCACACGCGGGCTAGAGTCCAGGTTACAGGGAGCCGCGGGAGGCGCGAGCCTGCTTGGATGGTGGTTATTTCTCTAGAGAAAAGAGGGGAGAGAGCGCGCCTGTCTTACACTTGGAGTCGGAAGTGCGCGGTGTGTGTGTGCGTGTTTGTGTTGAGGGGGCGGGAAAGAAAGGCACCCTCCGCTGCCCGTCATCCCCTTGCACCAGCCAAGTCCTCTCTAAGCCTCCCGGTGCATCCTTCCTCCGCCACCCCCTCCCCTTCTTCCCTCAGCTGGGCTCGCGCAGCGCAGTCGGAGCAGCCAGTGAGAGCAACATCCTGGAAAGAGGGGGGAGCACCACCGCCCCCCAAAAGGGAAAAAAGGACCCACCCTGACACGTTTTGCTGTTTGCAAGTCCCTCGCACGGCCCCCCCCCGCACCTCCTCCTTGCGCTTGCGGCCCCCCCAGCCCGCTGCGCGCACATCAAAGCGCCTCTCCGCCGCGCACAGTGGCCGCGGCTCACTAATGGGATTGCAGGCTAGTGCCTGGCTCCGCTGCTGCCGCCGCCGCTGCTCGCGCTGCTGCTGCTGCCGCCGCTGCCCGAGCCCCAGCCCGAGCCCCCGCCAGCCCGAGCCCAGAGCCGCCGCGCCCGGGGGCCGAAGCCGCGGCGATGATCCGAATCTTTCCGGATTTCAGCGTGCAGGTGACGGCCGCGGCAGCCGGCGGGGCGGCCGCGGGGGTGCCGGCCGGCGCGGGCATGGGGAGGGCCGGCGCCGCGGCCAACGGCACCCCGCAGAACGTCCAGGGCATCACCTCCTACCAGCAGCGGTGAGTAGTCCCGCCTGGGCTGGGATAGTGCCCCCGCTCCGGGGTGCTGGGGTGGGACTCACTTTGCCTCCTGTTTTATGCATTACAACACACATGCACATCGCCAGGGCTCACTTTGCTTGCCCCTCGTTCTACAGATAAGACAGGAAAAAATAATTCACAATTCGGATTGAGAGGCACTCCAGTGTACTGGCGAAGTCAAATCAACCTTTGCCTTCTGCCTGGCCCCAAATCTAGAGTCTCAGCCCCGCGTAGCCAAGGAGTTACAGCGAAGTCTGAGGCACAGAACAAGGTGCTTTTGCAAAGTTTGGGATCCTCGTCCCTTTCAGCGGAATTTTCTCAATGCTTCTGCCGGGTGCGGACCCGCGCTGACGGGCGGCCAGGGGGGCAATTGATCACCTGAGGCTGATTGATCATTTGTTTCCAAACAGAATGGGAACAGTTTTCACGTGTAGCCGTACACTTGCAATTCTACATAATAGTGTTATCATGTCACCTGTTACTACAGGGAAATACAGCATGAAATCCGAGTCTCCTCGGCGCTGTTAAGTATTCATCTTAAACGTATTATAATGCAAATGCGTAAGATTCAGAGATGCAAGTTAGGAAGCAAATTTTACAAAGTTAGGTTAGGTGGGAAGAAGGAAGTTTTAAAGTATTTATTGTTTGCATTTCCTCCAAACATTTATGGATTTAAAAAAATATGGTTGTGACATTGAAATAGTAAACATTCTTTGATTCAGTTAGGAAAGAAAGGGGAAAAAAATTACCACCACCACCAACAGCCCTAGAACCCTGAAGTTTTTCCTTAAGGACAACTTGAGATGTTGCAAGATTTTATCAAAAATGTAATCCACAAAAATGTGCTGAGAAATACTAACGATGTAGTATGAAAGGTAAGCTTCCCATTTGTGGGGCTCAGTTTTATAGAAGATGGGAGGAAAAAAGAACACATGAAAGTGTGAAATTAAATATTTGTGTTTCCCAGATTGCATACGATTAAACATCTGAGAGCTTTGCCAATGGCATTTAACTTAAAATATACACAATGCATAATTCAAATAACACCTCCTATTCTTACCTTGTATTTCAAACTTCATTGATTTGAGAACCTTTGATTTGAACCAACAGTGTTTAAACTGAAAAGGTTAAGATAATCTATCACTGCCATATTTTGTGCCTTCTAACCAGTGGCTCAGCAACCAGAGCAGGTTTTGCATAACACACTGAATGTTTTCCAAGTTGATGGCCAGTATTGCAGATATTCTGTAGAAGACTTCATTATATGCTCTGAGTATTGTCAGAAGTTTAAAACAAAGAGTCTTGAAAATAAGTCAAAAAGAGGCTATTCCTTGTCAAAGAGATTTTTAAATTATTTTAGTCTTGTTTTACTTCAGTGATTACAATAACCTTTAATACAAAAGATCTGGGAATCTTTCAAACATAAAGGACCAGGAAAGAATTAGATTTTTCCTTTTCATGGTTCAGGTATGGTTTTATGGTTTTTTTTTTTGTCACTTATAAAACATTTAAATGACAATAGAATCCAGTGATCACTTTAACTAGGAAGTGCAGGCAATAGTCACAATAGTGTGATCTCTGAAGTAGGGAGTCAAGGGTCAGAAATGTCAGATGGCCTTTGGATGATTTCAGGGACCTCCAGGGAACTTCAACTAACCCTTAAGATATGAATTGGGCGTAAGAGGTAGTCATGAACTTTCAGCCTTTATGTTTACTCTCTGAGTGTTGGTGTCTTTCATCATAAAGATCTTCCCAGGGCCAATTTCCCTGCAAGTCAGGAACATGCAGGGGTAATCCTCCATGGTCCCGCACTCAAACGCCGAAAGCTGTACCGATGCTTCCACCTTCATCTTTGAATTTGGGCCACTTTTTCAAGTCTGAATCCCACTGCAGTTCTAAAGTCTAAAGCTTTAAAAATAATCAACTCTAAACTCTAGCCTTTGGGATGTATTGTTCCCTTCTTCTCTTTTTATGTTCTGTCATATTGACAGAAGAGAAGGTGCTAGTTGTGAAAAATGTAGCTCTTGGTTTCGTTACTCAGATATGATGACACCTGTTACTGCCTTTAATTTTAGTTAATTTGGGGACAGGGGAGCGAGTCATGTGGGGCAAGAAGATTATTGGCAGGGTCTGAGTCACAAGTCCCCTGTCCTCTGGAATTTTATTGGGAATGTGGGCCACCTACTTGTTAGGCTGAAGGGGCTGTGAAGGGCAGACTTAGTTTCCACCTCAAGACCTGGATCTGTCAGAGTGAATGGCGACAACATTCCCCCCTGCCAAAATTTGTTTTTGCATTAACTTATTTTGGGGAGTCTAATGAGGGAGTGACAGGGGTGGAGGGTTTTCAAGCAAAGAGTGGCCTGTTGGAAGAACACAAGCTTCTCTCATTTGTCATCTTTGGGTAGAAATGCCCTAAGCTGGCCGTCCTGGAGCCAAAACTTCCAGCAGGCAACTTTTTCCCCTCCCTTCCAGCCCCTGTCTATCTTGTACTCAACGCTCTCCACTTCATTTTTCAATCACTCTCATCTTCTCCTACCTGTAGAGTGTACTCCAAAGACAACTCAAACACCATCATGCAGATTAAACACGTCTGTCATGAAAAACACTTATGTTTCCAAGTTTCTAACTCTCAGCCCCACTGTACTGGAATGGCAGAACTGAATGGGACCCCTTTGCAGGTCTATTTTTTTCTTAAGTTTAAAGTAAAATGCAAAGCCTCTCATAGGATTGATGTTTTTCGTCCGGCTCTTTCATTTATTCAAAGTGGGAATGCTTTAAGAGTCCTTTCTACTTTCCTGGGTGACACATGACTGACCCAAGTCTCTGCCTAAAAAGCTGCCCACACCCAGCTGAGCGGTTTAGTGGAGAAAACGCTCTGACCAGGGGCTCCCCAGGCAAGAGGATTCCAGCATTGGCCCTGCACTGAGTGGCCCTTTCCCTAGGCCTCGCTGAGCTGTAAAATAAGGAGGCGACTGGGCTGGATCCCCGAGGCCCGCAGTCCGGTCGGGTCTCAGGTCCTATAAGCCAAGTCGAGAGAAGCGTTTTATCTAACTGCGTTTAAACTCCTGGGAATTCACGTGTGAACCCCGGGGTCTGCAGACTTGCAAGTGCGTGAATAATGCAGCTGCTCCGGCTTTGCAACGCTGCTGAGAGCGCTCGAGCCACAAGGTGCCTGTACTGCCGCTGCACTCGCTCACGGGGCGCTCGGGGCCGCTCCGCCCGGACACCCCCACGCGCTGTCCCCGGAGGCGCGCCCCGGACGCCGTCCTGTGAAGCCCGCTCCCGTGGCCTCCCAGCTCCTCTCTCTGTTTCTTTCCTCCTGGCCGCGATACTCCAGAGAAGGGAAGTGTTCGAAACTGCAACTGAGTGGCGTTGTTGCGCCGGCAGCGGAGCTTCCCAGTCCCCGAACGCGAGAGAGAGAGAGAGAGAGAGAGAGAGAGAGAGAGAGAGAGAGAGAGAGAGAGAGCGCGAGCGAGAGAGAGCGAGAAAGAGCGAGCGAGAGAGCGAGAGAGAGCGCGATCGAGAGACCGAGGGAGAGAGAGAGACAGAGAGAGAGGGAGAGAGAGAGAGAGATGGAGAGAGGGAGAGGGAGGGGGGAGACACGGAGGGAGAGAGACGGAAGGAGAGGGGGAGGGGGGGAGAGAGGGAGAGAGAGAGAAGAGGAGAGGGAGAGAGAAAGGGGGGTGTCTCTGTGCGAGAGAGCGCTCTGGAGCAAAGCAGCTGGAAAATGCCCAGAAATACTTTCACAGCGGTCAAGCTGGAAACCCCCTGCGCGTCCTCCCCGTCCCCGCCCCTCCCGACCTAGGTCCCCCACGCCCCCCACCGGGAGGGTGTGTACCCCACCTGCCACCGGGCCAGCTCTGGGTGGCGGTGGTGGGGTGACTGCGGGGGGTGTGGCGGCGCGCGAGGCGAGAACCCGGAGGCGGCGGGGCCCTGGGCCTGGCTGCCCGCGGGGCCGCGCGGCCGCCTCCCCCCCCCCCCGCGCCGCCGCCTCCCCCTCCTCCGCCGCCGCCGCCGCCGGTCGCCTGTCTCCGCGCTGGGCATGTCTCGGGAGCCGGAGCGGCCCGGGCCGCGGGGGCTCTGCGGCGCATGGACGGCGGCGGCGCCCGGAGAGCAGGGGGAGGAGAAGGCGCAAGCGGCGGAGGAGGCGGCGACCTGCGGCGAGAGGCACCGGCGGCGCGAGGGGACGGCCGGCCGCCGGCGAGGCTCCGGCCCCACTACTTTTCCGTAGCCTCCCGGCCTCAGCAGCACGGCCACCGCCGCCGCCGCCGCCGCCGCCGCCGCCGCCACGGCCAAGGCCACGGCCGCCGCCCGCCTGGCCGCCGCTGAGCGCCGCGCACGCCCGCACTCACTCCCGCCACCCCACGCACACGCACAACCCCCTCCCGCCCTCCCCACGCCCCCCGCCCCAGGAGGGGGGAGAGAGGCAAAAAGTAAGAGAGGAAAAAAAATAGCAGGAAGATGGCGCCCACCAAGCCCAGCTTTCAGCAGGATCCTTCCAGGCGAGAACGGTAACACTTTTCTGTTTATTGAACCTGCCGCCGGGGCGGCTGCTGCTGCTGCCGCTGCCGCCGCCGCTGCCGCCGCCGCCGCCGCCGCCAAGGTGGCGGGGCCCGCTCCGCAGCCCGCCTCTTGGGCCGCGAGCCCGCGGGGACCTGGTCGGCGGGCTGGCGGCTCCGCGCTCGCTCGCGGTCCCCGCGCGCATTGTCCGCCCGCGGCGGCTGCGGCAGCGGCGGCGGCGCCAGGCTTTCCGAGCGGTCGCACCTCCTCGGCTCGGCGAATGAAGTGACTCGCTGACAGAAAAAAAAAGAAAAAAAAAAAAAGAAAGAATGAAAAAGCAAAAAAGAAAAGAAAAAGAAAGAGAAACAAACAGAAAAGAAGGGGCTGCTGTGTGAGTGGGAGCAGCGGAGCGGGTGGGGGGGCCGGGGGATCCCCGGGGCCGCCGCAGGTCCCTTGGCAGCTGCTCTCTAGGAAGGAATGAGGCTGGGGAGGGGGAGGGAAGGCAGGCGAGAAGGGGGAGGAGGAGAGGAGAGGAGGAGGAGGCCGGGGGCGGGGAGCGCGGAGCTCGCGCCAGGCCCGGACGGTGTCGCCGAGGGACTGTCTCCGCGCGGAGCAGCTAGGCCGGGCCGGGCGGAGAGAGGCGCGCGGCCGCCGCCTCCCTGCCGCCCAGGCTGCGTCCCCAGCCTCGGCAACTTGTGGGTCTCCTGCTTTGCCCTCTGTTCTCCTCTCATGCCCTCCTCTCCACTCCCTTGCCCCCCACAGAAAATAAGGAAAAGAAAAAAGAAAATCCTTCAATCCAAATCAGCAAGCCAACAGCGAGATCCAAAATGTGCCAACAGTTGGAGCATCTCTGCCCCGTTAGTTACTGTTTGGGGATCTGTGTTTAAAAAAGTTCCTGGTGAGAATTGCCTAGCCAGGCAAGGAGCTCAGCCGAGCATGTCTGTTTGAAGTTAGTTAAACCAAAGCCAAAGGGAAAGGGAGTTTGTATTCAAAATTTCCTTAACCGTCCTACGTGGATGGCATTGTTAGATTTCGGAGTAACTAAGCACCCCTCCGCCCCACGTGGTTTTCCCTCCTGCTGTCCACCCAGCCTACTTTGTTTGGAATCCTATTTGCTATTAATTGGCAGCGTTAATGACGTTAATTGCATATAGCATATTGGTTTGAGCAAAGTGAATATCTCTCTCTGTCTCCAAGGAGAAAATGCTCAGTAGGAAGTATGAAATGTTACCCATTGAATCGTGAGGAAAACAAATGCGGTTAGATATATGCACCCCCTGTCCCCCCCACTCCCGCCCCCAAGCAGCGATGTTTACTTTCCTCACAGGCTTAAGTGAACTTGAAAAGAAGATGAGGGCAGTCCGCAGTAGCAAGACTTAATTATTATTACGTGGGTAGTTTTATTTTTGGTACAACGTAGCATTTAACCTATAGTTTACATCAAGAGGCGGTAGGGAGATATTATTAAACAAGCTATTCCTTTAAAAAGCTTCAGTTGCACTGTTGCTTGTTTCCTCCATACAGTAGGGACCGCAGAATTGTCAGGATTAAGGAAATAATTTTAAGTTGGTACTTCAGTGACTCATTCTAAACTCTAGCTAATTTCTATATAAATCATGTACCTGAGAATAAATCATACACAGTCCAGTTTTTAAAGATGTTAAAAGTGAGTAGCATTAACTATCTGACAACTCAAAAGCTAAAACGAACATTTAGTCTTAGTGTTTTATGAGAATTCACGTATTAAGTACTTTACTCTTGTAGGTAGAAAAATTATGTCTCAGAGCATCGTGCAAGGCTTTTAATAATTACTTCTTATTTAACATGATGATGAATACTTTTTGAAATCAGAAGTTTGTAATTGATTTCCTCCGTTCTTTCCTTCCTCTTTGCCTCCTTCATCCCCAGTTCTGCTGGTAGTAAGTGTATTTACTGGGATGGCCCCAGTAATCTCTCTAGCAGAGGCCTATTTGTGTGCCATTTTGGGAATTTCTCTGAGATGGGAATCTTGAAGATAGAATTAATTTCTAGAGGAAACTTCATAGCCTGTGCATGAGCGCGTTCTTTATCACCTGTCTCCATTTGGCATTCGAAGAAGGTAAATCAAAGTGCGCGATTTGTTATTCTGCTCCACTTGAGAGCTGAACTAAATAACACTTGGTCTGAAATTCTGATTGAAGTTGTAGGAGGATATACTGTATTTAATTTAATGCCCTTTAATAGCATCTTCTTGTTCAGCTCGGAAGCTGTCATTTTAAAGGTTGGATCTGAGAAGGTTTAACCTGTAGGGAGAGGGAGTAGTACTAAGGAGGTAGGGGCAGAAGGAGCGATATAGAGGAAAGGAAGGAAGGACTTATAAAACTAAATGTTTTCAAACAGTAATAACCACAAACTTGGCCCGTTATCCAAACAGTTGTTTTATGCCCCAAGGGTTCACTTTGTTATTAGGGTTTTAAATGTTCTTAACACTTTAAGTGTAAACATTACACATGTTAGTTGATTTGGTTTTGTAATGAGAAATGGGAAGTCAGATGGTTGGTTCAGGAGGGGTGTTTTTCATAGTTACTTGCTTCAGCTAAGTAGTCATTTTACCTTTGTGTGCACTTTGTGCCGGAACTTACTGGTTAGTAGTATGATTTCTCTGTAACGGTTGAACACAAATATGTTTATAAGAGATGGCTTTCTGTGGACATGCTTCAAGTGATCTCGCTTTTCCTTAAAAAATGGTTTCCAAATCATTGATTTCATAAAGGCATTTACGGACACTATTCTTTACTGCTTTTCAAATATACCAGTAATCAAAAACTTGAAAAAATACATCTTTTGAATTGTCTTGTTGTTTATTTATGACATATCTGACCTGAGTTTAAGAATACAGTACAAAAGTCATTTCCTTCTAATAATGTTTACAGAGTAAATTTTGGAAAGAGAAGCTTTTTCTTGATAATGTCTTACATTATTATTTAGTATTCCTTAAATTTCTCTGACTCATACACACAAAGTGTCTCTTTGGAGCCTGAAAGAACAAGTTGAAAACCTTGTGCATTTAAACAAAACAAAAAACAAAAAACAAAACAAAACTCCAATAGGCTGCAAATTATATAGCACTACCACAGAGTGTTTCCACTATGTGGATGTATAACCGAGAAAATTAGACAGAAGTGTCAGGCATTCGATATGCCCATGCTGGCTTTGCAAAGCATATTCCATTTGCACAGGGCTTTTGGTTTAAAAAGTAAAGGTGGTGGTGGAGACTTTTTTGGAGGTATTTCTTCCTACAGTGTAAGCTTAAACACAGAGTGATAAATAATGATGTGCGCTGTCTAACACTTGCTTATATATAAATAGCTCCACAAGATTGCTTAAATGATAATCGAAAATATGAAATAGGATGGCCTTCATATCACAAGGCCAAGGGTCTACAAATGGATAAACTGAAATAATGAAATATTTCCAAGGCAACAGACTGTCAACAAGAACTGTAATGCATGGGCATATCATAGAACCACCAGAGAGGATATTAGATTGTATAGCTCTGGAGCCAGGAGTTATAATGACCTTCATTACGTAGGACCCTCCCACATTACAACATCCTTTCATATTTCCAATTTCTGATTTATAAATTGAGAGACACAAAGCTACTTCAAATCTGTAATATGCCAATTACTAGATTTGATTTGTTACAATGAGCAAACTCGAATCCAAGATTATTTGATGCTTTTGGTTTTAAAAAAAAAAAGTTACATGAGTTAATTTTTAGCACCTAGTGGTATTATGAGTAAAGTTTTAGTCCCTGTGTCTTTAAAATATTCTTAAAAATATGACTTATTTTTGACTAAAAGTTATGGGGAATTAATGTCTTGTTCAGCAATGAATTGGTAAGAATTATATTGCAATTTAAATATAATCTACACATTGTAACAGCTTGATATTTTTGGCAATATGAAGTTTGAGTTTTCCCCAGAATTCTTCTACACAATGGTTGCCCCTACCTACAATAGATCTATTTTATGGGAATGCCAGAATTTCCATGAACCCCTCAACTCTTCTGGTCTGGCCCACTGGCATGTTAAAATTACGTCTGTTTGAAACTGGACCTGATGTCCAGGGTCCCCTGCTCTGTGGTGAGGTTTTCTATGATGGTGTATCTGTACTGTATATGCTTTTGTAAAGCAGAACTTTTGCGGGAGGATTTAGGCAGTTTAGCTTTTATTCAGTTATTTTTTAAGCTGTTGAGCTTTAAATTTTGTGGGGTATTTGCAGGGGATATGTCACAGAGATTTCTGAATCATTCCTGGTGATGTTTTTCTCTGTAAACTTCCTTAAGTGCTTTATTATTATTACTAATGACCCTTAGATAGTCTATTTTTCTTTTCCTATTTTTTCCTGCAATTCTAGTGATTCTCTTTCCTGTGCAGAATGCCACTCACTAAATTTAAAGAAAATTAAGCACACGTGAGAGCATAACTAGCCCCTCCCCTGTTATGTTTACATGGCTACTTTTTCTATATTATAGCGTTTCATCTCTTGAATTAACTTTTAAAAAATTCTGCATTGCTGTTGGCTTAGAATCTAACTTCAAGTGCTTTATCAACATTTCTTAATTGCATACAATGGGTAAGGCTGAAACCTAGTGTAAGGGTTAGTATGTTGAAAATTTTAGTTCATTTGATTAAATATTAATTTTAAAATTTAAATGCTTCCAAAGTTGCTCATAATGGAATATGTGAAACTTTAAATATTTAAATCTATACTATGATTAGCTAAGAACTTCCTGAATTTATGGGAAAATTCAGTTATGTTTGCTTTGCATTTAATGTTAGTATTTTCACAGTAAACAGTGCCTGTTTTTTTTGTTTGTTTGTTTTTATTTCCTCATTGGGCAGTGTAATAAACCAACTGTAACTGAATGATATTTTTTACTGCGCTGGGCCCCATTAGTGTGAATAGGATGTTTGCACTAGTAAGTTTGATAGAACTGTACATAGAATAATTTGTAGTAATATTAATAATAGTACAGTGCATAAGCAGGACATGGCTTAGTAAGAGGAAGGTGACTGCTACTATATCTGAAATTACTAGGGCAGTGACAAGATTAAACAACACTTGAAGTTGTCTGTATACATGTCTAAAGTGTAATGTTTTGGTGAATTAATTGGAATACTTGTGATCTCGTGTACAAAATCGTGAGAGGCAAGATGAAAATCGCACATTACTGTTGTCCAAACTGCTCATGGGCCCCGACTATAATTATTGATCGGTTTTTTCATTCAGCTTTATTTATCCAACCTCTGCAATGGACCATCATGACTTGTGTGGGGGATGGTGGTGAATAATACACCCTGTAAGAGCAGTTGCTCTAGTTATAGACTTGTCTTTATATTGGATATGTGAAATATTATCAAGGGCCAGAAAACAGAAGAGTAGGAAGTACAGAATTCATAGACCTATAAATAAGACTCCTTATCTACTTTGACTTCTGTTAGCTTAGTGTTCTGCGGGGACAGGTATTCAGCCTGTAAAATATTGTAAGTAATGACTATAAAATGATTAGAGATTCTTGGGAGAAAGAAAGAAAAGATGCTATATAATGTAAATGAAATTATAGCAAAAAATTTTAAAGATCTTTGATGGGATTTTAAAATGAAAATAGATCACATATGATCATAATAAAGATTTATTGGACATTACATGTTTCAGGCCCTGTGTTAAATACTTTGTAGTAATTTTCTCACTGGTTTCTCCACTGCCCTACAAGGGAAGTGCTAATATCCCCATTTATGGATGAGAAAACAGAGGCTTACTGTTCCCAAAGAAGGTGGTAGAGTTAGAGATTGAAATCAGGTTTGTCTCTAGAAATGTACCTTAACTGCAGTGTGGAGGGGCCTACATTTTTGGATTTTCTAGAGTCGGGGATTTCTGAGCCGATGCCAGAAAGTTCCTATGGCAGAAAGACTGTGTGGGCTGTGAGTAGTGAACTAGGTCTCTGCTTCTTAGTCCTTCCTCAGATGTTTGGAGAAGTTCAGAAATACCGTGTTTATAAAGTTAGAGGAAGAATCAAGAAATTATTCTCACTCTACCTTTTAACATTCTGGTAGTTCTGTGGGCAAGCTCCACAGCTGTCTATACTTTGGGGCAGACTTTTTACTGAATGGTTTCAGAAGAATCAGTTTGCCATGTGCGTAGGCCTCTTTGGTCTTAGACTGTGAAGTATTCAGTGACCTCTTCCGCCCGTGTTATTCTTGCCTCAGAGTGTGCCACAGTTTAATCTAAAGATTACAGTTGAGATGTTTTTATTTTGGGATAGTTTTGCCACTGAATGGGTAGAAACAACCTCATAGGCTTTCTGAATAACACACTCTAGTTCCTGTATTTCTGGATGTTGTCTTCTGAGATATATAAGGACTCTTGTATATCTCGAAAGTTGGCCTCTTGCCAAATTATCTGGCATTATAATAATGACAGCAAGCATTTATATAGCACTGTGTACCAGGTACTGTTCTAAGGGCTTTACGTATATTAATTAACTCATTTAATTAAAAACATGTTAAAAATGGACCACAATAAATACACAAGTGATAAGTTATCGTTACTGAGTTCCCCCCACCCTCCTCCCAGAAGCTCACACACTTGCCGCATCTTCAAGAAGGGAAAGTCTTGGTAACATTTTAATTCCTCTAATGCCAGGGATCACAGAGGTTGGTCTGGTGTGTAACAGTTCTTTGACAAAAGCTATACTTCAGGAAACTTTGTAGCATCTGACTCTATCACTGCTCATTGTAGAATGTATGCTAGATTTGAGGTAATAGACAAGCATGCCACATTTATCTTCCCGTTTTTAGATCTAATACTGTCAACCAAATAACTTCCTTAAAAAAAAAAATGTATAGTAGGAATTTCAGGGCTTGAAAGGACTAGATAAGCAGCGCTTGAGTATTTGTGGTTGAAAGCTGAGTATTTTGTTTGTGTAACAATTAAATATTCACTTTTACATTCAGAAAATTTCTTGTTTACATAAAGAATAGGTTGCCTTGTGAAATGTTGGAAAGGGCTCATTTAGAGAGATGTTTTGCTAAAATATGGAAGATAAAAAGCAACAGTCAATAGGAAGTATAAGTGAAAAATAGGCTACAAAATTTCAAACAGCATTCAGATCATCTTAAAAGAAATTGTATCTGATTACAGTATTTTATTATCATCGGTATGCTAATGCAGAATTAAACAGCTCTGACTTGGGTACCGAGGTTATATATAACATTAAAACTTAAATATTTATCACATATTTTGGAAAGTAGTGCCACATAGCATTTTAAGACCACTTTATGGAATCACAGGTCATTTCAGTAATATCTGATTACTTCTGATAGACTGGGGCTTTCTTCATTTGTAAGATTTATTTTAAAAATTTTATTATAAAGAAAAGTGTAATAGTGGGTTAAGGGTCATCTTTAGTGAATATAGCTGAAATCAGTTATCCTCCCCCCCCACAACTATGAATTCCTTTCTGCTATTGTAACACTGCAGGAAAGGGTACTAGTTCTAAACTTCATTCAGAAGCACTTTACTCATAAAGACTGCAGTATTTTGGTAGGAGCAAGTGGAATGATTGAAACTGTTTGCAGAACCTCTCTCTCTGGTCCTAGAAAAAGGAGATATCAATGAATAAGGATATTTTAGTAGCTAATATGTATTACACTGATTGAGGGAGCATTTTTCCCTACAAAAATAATTCATTCCTCAAAATCTATTTCTTAAAAACATATCCATTCTATTCGTATATATGAATGGGATGATTTTTATTTATTGTAGGAGATTTCTTTATATTGTATACATGATTTATATATAAGCCAAACATATATTTATATATAGTCTTTACAGTGTAACATATATAAAATATAAACCAGATATACCATGTTTGTATAGATCTACCTGAAATGAGAAAATGTTACAAAGGTATCTTGAACATATTATAAATGTCTTACTTTAGATCAAGTTAAATTTAAATTTATGCAGTGGATTGGTGACTTTTTTGTTTTCCTAATGGTTTAAGGAAAAGTAGGCTCATCATTTTTTTTTTGCACATTTTTATTGTTCTGTGTAAATGTAATTTGTTAATCCTGTGAAATTTGTCATAGATAAATTTGCTTGGATTATCTTGTCACCACCGTATCTGCATTCTTTTGTTCATTGCTTATTCATAATTTAACAGTCTGGCAGTGAGCCTTTTTGGGATGCTCACAAAAGATATATGACCTCTACCAGCTGCTACTATAACCTGCAGAATGCACAGCAAGACATTAGAAACGTGAGGATTCCTCTACTGATTAAAGTGCTCTTCATTTAAACAGTCTGTTCATAAGAATCTCAGGAATCTCTTGCTACCAGCAGTTTTGATTTTTTTTTCTTCCTAACAAAATTAGTTCTAACAATTGAATCTTCATTTGGTATGAATATTTCAGATTATCCAAAAGAAGTTAATTCCTTGAATGCTGTTTCTTCTTTATAACTAACTACTTAAATGTTTTACATTTGGGGGTATTAAAGTTATTCAGAAATGGTTTTATTGGACAAGAAAAACTGGAGAGTGGAGTAAATATCTCACATCCTAATCTTAGGAGAAATGGTTGGATTAATCCTACTTGAATCCAAGCACTTTACAGTTCATACTGTAAACATCCCATGTTATGTAGTATGGAGCAGACATTAAAAATAGAATGTAACTTGACGTGTAACCACATCTTTACGTTTTCATTATTCTGAATTAGTTTAACATATGAATTTATTCTCATCAACCCCACCCCCACCCCACCACCTCTCTCAAGAAATCAGCAGATCAGTTTATGAGTAATGGCTAGTTTTGCCTCTCTTCTGTGCCGGCATATGATTACAGTTCAAAATAATTCATTGCTAATCCATGCAGTATTGGTTCATCTCCATCACTCTGTTCTGTGATTAGAGCCTCAGGCCTGCTGCCTTGCTTTCTGCCCTGATTTTCTTTAACTGCAACCCTTGTTTTAATATAGTTCTGTAGTCACCACTCTCCTGCTCTCCCCTCTCCATTCCTCATATATATCGATTGCAGTAGATTAATATTTATTTGAAGCTATTTTTCAGGCTTTGTGAAAAATGTATTCATTTCTTACTGTGAATCTTCACCTAAAGGGAAAATGGAGAGGGAAGATGTAGGACTCAGGTATGCAACTCTTCTTATAGAGTAAAGCTATTGCTTTTACCAATCTTCATTCTCTGCTTTGGTCAATGTTTGTTCTTTATACACAAATCAAGAAGTTGAGTTTCCTTGAGAAAAATTTTAGGCAGATTAAGCTACAATGTTGACAGTTTATCTCTAGTTTGTAACAGTTCTAAAATGGCTTTCTGTATTTTGGAAGTACATACTGCAGTCACCACAATATACATTGATCAGCTTGCATTTTCAGGCAGGGACACAAAGCTATCATTTTCCTTAACATCAAAATTTGCCAATTTTACCAGAAGGTCATCTAACAGATTTTTAAAAGACTTTGTTTCAGATCTTAGTAGTCCTGTGTTCCTTTTAATAATTACTTTCGTCTCATTGTAGCTGTGTGTTTGAAAGTGTAGGTCAATGAGGATGATTGCATTCAGAATTTCATGATCTGTGTAGTGGAACAAATTGAAAGCAAAGCCTGTATCAATCACTGTGAAGGGAGGGTTAATTGTTACCGCTTCTCAAGCCTCTGGACAGATAAACCAGTAATGAAATACTTATTGCTCTGATATGTGAATGCTAAAGGATGAAACAATGGAAACAGAAGCAGTCTTCAGAGATAACCAAAAAGGCAAAGAAAAAAGAATAAACTGGATGAAAGTATAGAACTGTGTATTGCATTAACTCTCTTAAAAGTAATATTGTTTTTAGCCTCCTACCCATCTTTTTTTCTGGCAGGTTAGGGCAGTATCATATATCAGGTTGCTAAAGCCAAATAAGAATATAAATGGAAAACTCTCTTTGTGTAAAAAAAGAAAAAAAAAGGAAGTGTAGTTCTATGCTTTATATGAATTGCGTATATTTTATAAAAATAATGTTTGAATTACTATTTAAGGTTTTCTGTTTTTAAAAATTAGTGATGCTACATATGTTACATTTGTTAAATATTATACATGTATAAATGGGTTAAATTCTTATACATGTATAAATGGCTTAAATTAAAGGATTGTTTTATCTTTGAAGAGATTTTGGAATTATCGGTCATTATAGACCAAAGCATAGAGGAAGTTGTGAAATACATAAAGAAATAATAAAATAAGAATTAGTGTTGCCAAGAAATCATGAGATAAGAGTAAACACATTTAACCATTTCTTCCATATGAACTTAACATTTAAACATCTGTTGGTTACTTATATGTTGAAATATATGCAAAAATATTTAGCCAAATTGAAGTCTTAGGCCCATGACAATCATCTCAACACAGTGGGTAGTTCTGAAAATTAATGAGAATGATAATACTGTAAAGACTGTTCCAGAGTTTGCCCAAATTCATTATCTAAGACTCTTGTTAAGAACATCTCAAAGAATTTTAACCAGGAAAATATATTAATGGTTCAAAAGCATTTTCAAAACCCTGAATTATAAAAGTATAATGGAATTATATATGCAAGAGTTATAGTTAGCAACAGAGATAGCAGAAGGTATTATGAAGGCATATTTTTCCATAACCTGTACTGCTCTTGCACATGGTTTCATCCAAAGGTTTAATCTCATACATTATTTTTTTGTTTTTAGGACAAGGAATTGGGATCATTTAAAAAATAAAATGGGGGAATTCCCTGGTGGTCCAATGGTTGGGACTCTGCAGTTTCTCTGCCGAGGGCCCGGGTTCCATCCCTGGTCAGGGAACTACGATCTCACAAGCCACATGGATGGCCAAAATAAAAAAATAAAATGTTTTTTTCCTCCATTAATGTAGGGAAGCCTATATCATAAAAAGTTAAATATATCTTTTAGCAGTCACTTCATATTTGATACAAACAACTACTAACAAGATAGAACATTCTTAGCAAAAAGAAAGAACTGTCTTACACCTTTGTATTTATCTTCAGAAGGTAAAGAACTTCCCAAGGCCCGTTTCTGCATAGTATTGATGTGGCTGTAGAGCAACTTAAACAAATGATTTGGGGCATAGCACTTTATATGACAGTAGCACCATCCCCTAGTTAATGTGGTTTTGTATATTGTAAAAGATAACTGTAATAAGAATGCTATAACATCCCTGGATCAGGATATTTAAACTGCTATTCAAATATGCTAGGACGTAAGTCAGTAGAGAGCCCTAAAAGTCAAGCAGTGCAAAGGGCTGTCAGTTTCTGTGTACAATAAAGGGCAGGCAAAAAGCAGGAAGAGTTCCATTACTCAACAATAAATGTGTTCTTAAGCTTAAGACAGGAGCCCATGGATATATTGAGATTGTCATGGCAATACATTATGAATTACCATTGGCTACTTGCTTGTTGGGTTCCAGTAGAACAGCAGGTCATGGCATAAGTCCTGGTCACCAGTGTCAGTGTTTCATTATCTTTGTAGGAAGTTGTACTTTACATAGGTCCTTTAACCGTTTACAGCCTCAGTTTCTTTATTTGTATACTGAGTTGCTAACATTTCCTTCTAGCTACAAAATTATGTGACTACATGATTTGAATTGCATGACTGTATGATACAAAGTAACGAGTTGAAGTATTTGTGGATGTTTTTTCTGATGGTGTGAACACTTACATATATTCTTTATTTATAAAACTATTAAAGTTTTTAGATCAAATGTGATGCTTGTCAAGCAGGTTTCAATCAATAAAATATAGGATGCCTAAGTATTTTTCTTTTATGAAAACATCTTTGACAGGAAACTTCTTATTGCAGGAATGTCCAGAGGGACATTGCAGAGGAAGCAATAGGCTATATTAAGTTATATTTTAAAGTGACATATTATGCACATGACTCAATGTAACACTGAAGAAAAACACAAAAAGTGTTCAGTGATAAATACATTTGTTGGTTAAATTCAATCAAGACAGTAGAACAACTCTGGAAATACTTGAAAACCAGATGATATACCATAAAGAAGGAAGTTAATGTAATATGTGATGGACAGGTGAGTGCTTAGGGGAATAACTAATCTCTGAAAATTTTGTGTGTTCCTAAAACATTTATAAAAGAATAAATTTCTGTAGTGAGATATATGCCTAAACTACAACAGTTATTTATTTCTTTTTAACCTTGTTTTTCAAAGGAGCTTTCTTCTAATTCCTCTCCCTTACTTGTAAAGTTGAACTGACTTAGTGTTTGTAGTGTAGACAGATTTAAATATTTATGATTGGATAAGATTTCTTGCTTCTAATAGGCTAATGACTTTTTAAATAGATGTATTGTCACTTATTTATTGTTTTCTTTGATTAATGATATGAATAGATAACTGCAAGGAGGTAATTAACTTTTTTTCCTAATTTCTATATATATGCAGATTATCTAAATCTGTATTCTATATATTATCTGTAGATTAAGAGTATTTTATCCCCTAAACCTATTTTATACTTGTCAGTGATAATTTAACACCACTGATCAAAATATTTTCCCTAAAAGCACTCTATTCCTCAAAAGGTAATTTTCCATTTTTTACTGTGGAAACACTTAGGAAAAGAAAAAAGCAGGATATGGTGTAGACTGGACTTCTGTAACTCCTGTCTCTCCCTTTCACTCATCAAAACCGTTTTCCAAAGCTGATTTTGGCTAGCTGTTAGGAGATAATATGAATAGAACAATTTATAGTTAGGAATAAAGCTTATTTTCATTTTTAAAATGAACCAATAATAATAAACAAATTTTTAATTAATAGAACACAGAGAATCTTTAGTGTGTTCTTGCCTGTCTCTCCATATCACACGTATATACCCCTTCCCAAGAGATACATTAGTCAACACTTTGAAATACCTCTTCCGAAAATTTAACATCTCATCGTGACATTGTTTTAGAAATAATGTGTTAATTTTCTCACATTATTGAGTGTAAAAATGGATAAATGTCATGAGCTGGGTTAAATACATATAATGTACATATTTTCGTTGGTAACCATTTTCTTTTTCTGTCTAGTTAAAAGTCTCTCACTGTGGTAAAGAGCTAGCACCAAGAGAAGAGATTTAGATTTGGGTGGTATATTGTGACACCAAGGTTGGAAGTGTCCACTCAGTGCTGAAATAGAAGTTAAATGTGGAATTTATAGATGGCTATAGTGTTCTTTGTAGAAAGGAGTCTGCGGCAGATGTTTAGATTTGGGTTGAACCAAACCACAATAGACTTAGCCAGATCCATCCCATTCCCACTTCTTCTGAAGTTCATTTACCAAGTCTTGTTCCAAGGGCAAACATTACCATCTAGCTATATTTTGCTGTTATTCGCTTGTTAGCAGCATTTGCTCTATACATGGTCAAAAAGACTTTTGATAGGCCCTGATTGAATGTGGCCTCTCCTAACTTAAGCAGGAATCTTTAACCCATGGTCCACGTTATAGCAGTAGGTGAATGGGCTTCAGAGGATCCAAGAATCTCCTGAAATGGCATATTCATAACATTTTCATCAGTTACACACGGGAGTATATTTTCCCTGAAAACCTGTCTCAAGAATTTTGAAGAGTCTGAGACTTTATCCTACTTGCAAGCTAATGGCCTGGTACAGTTTAATGGATGCTGGTAGAAGATGCAAAACCCCTGATTCAGAGATGAAGAAAAGTTTAATACAGCGTTAGCAATAGCCAGGGTATCAACATCTAGTTCTGTGAGCCCCAGTTCCTACAGGATGATACAAAGTAGACTAGATAATACCTGCACATGCAGTAGCTTGGGTTATAAGAAGAACTCCGATCTTAGGGAACCTAAACCTTTTAGAGATGTCTCCCCTTTCCTATGAAGGGAGGAATGCTAGCTCTATCCTCCAAGGCTGTTCTCCATACAAACAAACATTAATAGATAGTTTGGAGCAAGGGACGGTTGGTACCTTGCCTACAAGATGTGCAGAAAATGCAAGAAAACTCATGGAGACTTGTCTCTCAACAATACGAATCACTATTATGGGGATTTTTATAGAAGGGATGAGAGGATCTAGTGCTGAAATAGTCCTATAGTTTAGAGATTCTTTGAGCTTAATGCAAAACGAAGTCAATGATTTGGAGAGAAAATGACCAAGGTTCCAAATATGTAATCTTTCCAAAATTGCATATGATGCAGTATCTGAAGCTTATGTAGGTTTAGTTGATTCGGTAGTGGATGGATCCTTACGATGTTAATACATTCATATTCTCATGACATATTATATCACAGTAGATATCTGTCCTATTTTGTAAGCATGCTCTCTTCCTGGTTTCCTCTATTTATCCATAAATTTTAACTTGCTGAGAGTTCACATCGTGCCTTTGCATTATATCGTTTAAGTTTCTCTGTCACACAATAAGATAGGCTTTGCCAATATCTCCAATTTATAGATAAGGTCACAGTTAGTGAGGATTTGAAACTGGGCTCAAACCTTAGTTTGTGTTGACTTAGTATATGGTAGAGATGACATCCTTTTACCATACTAGCTTCCTTCTGGCTCTTGTGGATTTATTTTCTGTTTTCAATCTTTATTCTGGGGCTTCTCCATTTTCTCACATCACCTTCCTTCATCATAATGTTTTTCCCTTTTCTGTACCACCCCACATGGATCCAACTGATGATATAGGTCCCATCTTATATATCGCCTTTAATACATTCCATTGACTTGTAGGTATTGAGTCTTTTTGCATCCCCAAATTATACTAGATCATAACCTTTCTTATCTTCTGATTTCATGGTAACTATCTCTGTAAAGCTAATGATTACAATTGCAACATAAACAGATCAGCCAAAAGTTTGCAGATCATACCTAGCATTATGCTAAGGTATTACATTAAAGACTGTTATGAGAAGATTATGATCTTATTTAGCAATTTATAATCTGTAGTTCTATTTCCTGCATGGTTTTTATAACATTCAAATGTGAATAGATTTACATTTTGTGAGTTATGGTGGCATGGGTCATAATATATTCCCGTCTTTTGCATAGCATGGCACTTTTCTATATACCATAGTTTGTTGATGTATCTCACTTAAAAGCCTTGCTTAAAATAACCTGTGGCTTCTAGTTAATTCAGATCCAGCTGTAAATTAGGAGTTTACCTCCAATCAGTGCCCAATGACTTGGCACTTCGCTTTCTCCCTTTCTAGTGTTTTAGCCCAGTTTTTATCCCAATAGGATTTAACAATACCATTCTAACATAATTTAATGCAAATTCATTATCAGTACATGGTCTAAGTAATGAGACCACTCAGATCCAAATATTCTCTATTGGATACATTCCCTAGTTATTCTCTGCAATGGGGATTTTTTTTTAAAACATCTTTATTGGAATATAATTGCTTTACACTGGTGTGTTAGTTTCTGCTTTATAACAAAGTGAATCAGCTAAACATATATATATATCCCCAAATGTCCTCCCTCTTGCGTCTCCCTCCCATCCTCCCTATCCCACCCCTCTAGGTGGTCACAAAGCACCGAGCTGATCTCCCTGTGCTATGCGGCTGCTTCCCACTAGCTAGCTATTTTACATTTGGTAGTGTATATATGTCCATGCCACTCTCTCACTTTGTCCCAGCTTACCCTTCCCCATCCCCCTGTCCTCAAGTCCATCCTCTACATCTGTGTCTTTATTCCTGTCCTGCCCCTTGGTTCTTCAGAACCATTTTTTTTTCTAGATTCAATATATATGTGTTAGCGTACGGTATTTGTTTTTATCTCTGACTTACTTCACTCTGTATGACAGACTCTAGGTCCATCCACCTCACTACAAATAACTCAATTTCGGGTTTTTTTATGGCTGAGTAATATTCCATTGTATATATGTGCCACATCTTCTTTATCCATATAAATGCCAATCAGATATCTGGAGATCATGCTAAAATATCAAACTGGAAGGTGCTCTTGAGGACGTGCCAGTGGGACATAGAGATTGTCTACCTGTTGGCAAGCAAATCATAATTCATCATCAGAATCTATTGTTAAAATTCTAAGTATTCATAGCCAGAATAGAGTACTGTTAACCAAAATAATGGATGATAAAGAAATAAGTTATAGTTTCTTCTGTACTTGTCTTTCTGTGTAGATTGTGACCTCTCTGGAAGGGAAGAAATTATTCTCCTTCATTTTGCATGCCCAGTGGTGAAACACATTCCTGGAACAGAGCTAGGGAATGAAGTAATGAATGAATTTTAGTTCTAATTATGCCTATTTCGTATTTGTGTTTCATTCCAAAAATCCTCCTTATCTGTCAGAAATCTACAAACACCCTTTGCATACTGCATGACCACTGATCTAAAAAATAAATTATTAGGGAAAATTAAACATTTTATAATTATAAAATTTTTACCAATGCTTAGAAATTTCTAGTGCATTCTGGGTTTCAGAGCTGAATTATTTACATTATCTGTTCTAGATTCCCTGAAGAGTATACCCCTGTAACTCTATAGAGAATAGTCTTAGGTTCAAGATGTGTCAGGACTCTCTATTAAGCAGAGGACCAAGAAAATCAGTTAGAACCAAATATGCCATTGATAGTTTCTTTACCTCCAAATGATAGCTCCAAATGATAGCTCCAAATGATAACTCCAAATGGATGAATTCTGAAGCAATGGAATATTTCCAATTAGAATCATATTAAACCTATTTGATAGTCAATTATAGTTCTATAAAATTTGAATTTCATTAATTCTATATTTCACAAAATTGTACCTATAATAATTTAAGTTGATTAGACTAAAATTAAAAAATTCAATCTTGTAAAATAGAACAGATGACAAAGAGAGCTGACATTTTTCCAGGCATCTCTTCTCTAGTAGCACAGTTCGTCCATCACATGGCCATGTGTACATAGTACCTATAGCAAAAATCTTTGCACAGAAAATCACATATAAGGATACAGTGAAAAAACCATGATTAATTTAGCTTTTTACCATGATTGATTAATAGTGGTGAAGGTTGTTACTTTCATTCAAACCAGTAGAGGGATAAAATTTGATAAACTTGCTTGAACTTAATATATATAAAGGAATGAAATAATTAATGACTCTAGGGAAAGAATGGATCAGTAGTTCAAATATACTTATTCCTTTCTCTCTTTACTCTGAACATTGCTCACTTTCTCCAAAGTTTATTATCTGTAGTCACTAAATTTTGTCTTCAGTGCTTATCAGGCATATTCAGATATATTGATGTATATCTTGAATAATTTTAGGAATAAAATTTAGCTAGAAATTTATTAATGTATGCATAAAGAAGCACATCTAATTCCCTGGAACCAAAATAACATCTGATACCTTGATGTATACACCTAAATATGGCCATACACACACACACACACACACACACACACACACACACACACACACACACACACGATACACATGGCAACAGAGCTCTGCCCTATGACACAGTTAGAAATTCTATTCAGTGTTAATAATGAAAACTCAATCTAATGGGCAAAAGCTTTCTATTTGCCCGATGAGAGCACTGAGTTCCAGAAACGCATATAATGATGCATGGCTATTTGGTCTGGTGCCCCAGTGTGATGATGATTCGATTTATTTTGTCCGGATCTACTCTGGCTTCCCAACTCCAGATAAAAGTGGTCTTCTATATCCAATGTCTATTTAGAAAGATTACTCTCTTTCTGAAAAACACGGACCATCTCTGGACTGTGCTTTTCCACCTGGAAAATTTGAGCAACTACACATATGTCTTACAGTTTTAATAATAATATGTTAACAATTACTGCTTATTGCATTATGATTTTGTGTCACAGTGATAAACTCTTTAGCACATTAACTTTCTCAGCATTTGAATTTGTAACTCATTTTTGATATCTTTAAGTGTTGCTCATTATAAGCATTTATTTTCTATTCCAGGCATTTATTTTACATGTGCGTCGTCTTAGAAATTATGAAAGCCGCAAAAGTTTTGGTTTGGTTGACTGAGTCACTCTGTTATCCTTCTGTCTCTCACTTTGGAGAATGTATGCTGCTTAGTCTCGAATTTGGTGGTAAAATCAAAGGAAGCATTATAAGCTTGTGCAAGTTCTCATTTTCTCTTAGTTTTATAGGTTAGGACATTTTGTAGCCTAAATGTAGAAACTCGCTTTTGAATCGTTGCTGTTATACTCCCCGCTCCCCACCCCAACTCAGTACAGGAAAGCTTCAGTGTAGCTTTCACATTTGACCACTCTTTCTAGGCTTCTTTATCTCAGACTCACACAGCGTTTCCTTAAATATACTTCATCAATTCCCTTAAAGTTGGACCTTTCCAAGTGCCACCTAAAGGTTTGTTTTTCTTTTTGAAAAAACCTGTGACCCCTATTCTCTACTTTGATTTTTTTCTTGTTTTCTTATGAATTCTTTAAAATGAAAGCTCTCCTCTCCCCAAATAACTGAATGCTTCCAGAAGTGTTAATACCCTCTTTCTCACCCCCATGAACTTACCGTGACCTTCAGTTTTTCTTAGCCAACGATATATAGTCAGATTCCTTGTATATCTCCACACTGGAGATGACCTATTACCTATAGACACTTTCAGTCTTTATTTCCATAATCTCTTGGCAGCATCTGACACTTCTGACCACTCCTTCCTTTCTGTGACACTCTGTTCCCTTGTCTTGCATGATGCCATGCTTTTCTGGTATTCCTCCCAGCTCTCTGTTGTTCAGGGTTCTGGCCTGATTTCAACACACCTCATTCTCTCCTCCCTACAGGAGTCTACCACTTATTTCCATGGCTCATAAAAGCAAATAAAGACGCTGACAACACCACACCTGTTCATTTTCGACCAGTATCTCTCCTGATCTCTAAATCCATATACACAGCTGTCTATTGGCCATAGCCATTCAGATGTCCCTTGGGCACTTCAAAATCAAAGGGACCCCACATTTAACTATACAGTACTTGCACACAGTATGTGCTCAGTTGTATGCCAAATGAGTGAGTGATAAGTAAATACACGGGCAGGAAATGTCCTAGAACAGGCTCACAGCAGTGTGTTGTTGGTGATACTGCTATCTTGTTCTGTCACACACACTACTGGCAAATACACTGCTGTCTGCTTTGACCATTAAAATCTGGCCTATCTTTCTGATCTTTCTTTTGACCTCCTGGTTTCTGAACACTCTACTTATTTTGATCAACTCTTAAACTTGTTTACTTATGCCTTGATGTTTCTGTTCCTAAACTTCTGCTTTACTTCTTATCTTATTCCCCAGAAACCACAAATCCTTTATTTCTGGATCTGGCTCAACTTTTGATAGGAGATGCCGGGTATTTACTAGGGGTGTGTGTGTGTGTGTGTATTTGCATGCTTTAACAGTAAATCAAATAAAGACTCCAAAGATGAGTAATGACCTTAAGTCTAGTAATGTTAAGTTTGGACAATTGAAATAAGCTAACCCTTCAGAAGAACTATATTTTCATTTACAGGAGTAAATACTTCATGTACCATGATTGTATTGTCATTTTGCCATTTTTAGACTTCTTTTCTTTTGTGAAATCTGCAGTTTGCATGAGTAGTGTTCAAGTCTCTGGCAGACACAGACTTAATTACGACTGTGATAGTAGAGGAGACAACACGTTCAGTGAGAGCCCCAGGAATATGCACATGGTGCTGGGTTTAGAAGCCTTGGGCAGGCTTCATTTCCTCAATAACAGCATCACCACTTTCTGTTGAAATCCCTGAGTATCTTCAGGTTTACAGAGGTGAAAACCCTCTTTTCTGAATTCACCAAGTAGTAAGTATGAATGTAGTACTATTATCTATAGTCTTTCTTGGCTGGAGTATACTCCACAAAAAGGGGATATGCTGACTGAAGCCAGGTCGATTATGAAAGGGACACCCCATGTACATAAGGGATACCCCATGTCTAATGTTTTATGTCAGTTTTCACTTGCATTTTGTGTGAGTAATGATTAATTGTTGAATTAGGTAGAATCTGTAGCTCTTCCTATCCTTCCAATTATGTATCAGGGGGCTTTGGAAGGGAAGGGGATACTGGTTATAAGATAGTAATCAAACACATGGAAGAACTTTAAAATGGAAATCATCCAAGAAGGTTTCCTTACTTTTATGTTTTCTTTATATTTAAATAGGATTTTTTTTTCTTTGACTTAAATATCCTTTACAGTCATTAACAAACTCATGTAATGAGTTTGGAGAGAAGCAGGAAAGACAATGTTTATTACAGTAGCCATGGAGAAGATATAACTTATTATATGGTTATATCCTTGAATATTTCCTGGAACAGGAGAAAAGTAAAAGTGAAATCCTGCATTAACATGTAAAGAATCTGTTCAAATACAAATGGAAACTAAAGAGACATATCTCTTCCTGTGCCCCAGAGGTAGTTGGCTGAGACAGCTTCTCAGACAAAGCACCAAGAACACCACAGTGGAATGTCAAATTATAGACGTTTTCTTTTTTGGGGGGTGGGGTGGGGGAAGCAGCTATTCTATGCACTATTATAGCTTTTATTAATTCAAAAATAATAAAATGATTTTCCTCATTATTCTGTCAGCTCAAAGCAGCCATACATTTGTTTGAGTTTTTAAACATTATTTTGGTCCTTTACTATAGAATATAATCTTTGCTTATCCATGAATTTTATTCATATAAAATGTATACTTATGTGTTTAATGTAGAATTAGGAAAAAGCAGAGGACTTATGTAAAATGTAATAGCGATCCTTTAAGAAATAGTAGGAGAGGAAAACCTGTAGTAAGACGGTTTCATTTAATCCTAAGAACCCCGACAGCAGTATATTGTGTTTCAGTTTGTTGTGTTTCCCCCAGCATGTGTGTTTAAACATACTCACCAAACTCTGGAAGTATTTAGAGAAAGTTTGTGCTGCTTAATTCCCCACATAAATGGTAATTTCATGGCAGTTCTTGAAATAAACATTTTTAAACTTGAAATTGTTTGTTACTATTTCCATTACAGAAACAAATATTTAAAACCCAAAATAATATTTTACCAGTAATTTGAAACCTAATAACATTTCTCTGAAAAATGTGAATTCATATCTGATTGTAGTGATGCCATTTTATGTTGGTTCTGCTCTGTTTCACACTTAATCTGTATAACATGTTGTGATAAATTGCTCCATGTCTCAAATTGAGGATGCCCCTGGGTTATTCATAGTGTGAGGATTGTCTGATACCTTATGTGGCCACACCCTCCATCTTCAGCATCATCGTAATGAAAGCAACATGTGTTGAACTCTTTCTGTGTCTCAGGCCATGTGCTAAGAGCATTAAACACATTATCTCATTTAATTTCCATAGAAACCCTCTGAGGAAGAGATCATACCCCCATTTTATGGGTGAGGAACTATGTCTTCTCTGCTAATCAGCTGTGGTCTTACTTAAATTCTTTTAGAAAGCTACATTTTAGTGGTAAATAAAAAGTAAAAGAATAAAGAGAATGGTTCAGAAGTTCAAATACAGAACAGCATATGATATTCAAAGTGTAACATAAGTTAAAATCCTCTTAAGTAAATAATGAAACACAAATATGAAACCCCTCACATAATTTTCATTTGCAGTTATGGAGTCAAAAGAAGCAATTAGAAGAAAAAAGAAAGCTTTTTGTTTTAAACAAATATTTTGGTACAGTGGTGTGTTGCTTCCTGATGTCATTGAGAATCTGTGTGACGCTATTTGAGATTAGGGCCTTACTGTGTTAAAGGGAGGGAGAGGACAGGATGGTAATAAAATATTTTGAAGGTCTTCCTACCTGTAAAGGAGGCTGTCCCCCAAAATGAATTGGTTAATTAATGTTGGTTTGAATTGAAACATATAAAGACTGATGTTTATTATTGAAGTTGTTAAAAATGAATTTTGAAATTATTAAGCGCTACTGATTTCAAACTGCAAGTAATAACATTAGCATAAAGTTAGAACTAGACAGAGCATTTAATAAATGATTAATAGGGGCTTCCCTGGTGGCACAGTGGTTGAGAGTCCGCCTGCCGCTGCAGGGAACACGGGTTCGTGCCCGGGTCTGGGAGGATCCCACGTGCCGCGGAGCAGCTGGGCCTGTGAGCCATGGCCGCTGAGCCTGCGCGTCTGGAGCCTGTGCTCCGCAACGGGAGAGGCCACAGCAGTGAGAGGCCCGTGTACCACAAAAAAATAAATGATTACTAAATGATGAAAAATGTTAAGAAGAGTTTGTATTTATAAATGGAACTGTTTTAAATGCAAGCATTAACAAGAGATAGATTACCAGCATTATATGAAATCTAAAAGTATACTAAAGTTTAGGAATTTATATCACAATTTTAAAGTACATATTTCCTTCTAATTCAAGATTTCTTCATCTCCTTCCCTTCTGAAAACTATTTATTGTTTAAATGGGTACCATCCAGTGACTTTTCTCATTGTTAGTGATGATAGGTGATGATCCTGAAGAAAGTCTAGATAGAATTTAATGATAAAAACGACACTTTCGGGCTTCTCTGTGTGGCGCAGTGGTTGAGAGTCCGCCTGCCAATGCAGGGGACACGGGTTCGTGCCCCGGTCCAGGAAGATCCCACATGCCGCGGAGCGGCTGGGTCCGTGAGCCATGACTGCTGAGCCTGTGCGTCCGGAGCCTGTGCTCTGCCATGGGAGAGGCCACAACAGTGAGAGGCCCGCGTGCCGCAAAAAACAAAAAGACAACAACAAAAAAAACCCCGACACTTTCTGGGGCTAAAGAAGTTGCTTTAAAAATGCAGGCAGTTCTGAATGCAAATAAATAATGGCAAAACAGGTCTTTTCTGTATTTTCTGTAATAAACCCCATGTTAGCTATCTTTTAGATTTTAAATACAGAGTAACATTTGATAAGAGGAGCTTTGCCAAATGGAGAGAAGACAGCAGATAAGGACATTAAACTGAAATAATGAGCTGCTAAAAAGGATAATGGTTCAGGCTGTTCCAAAGCAACTTGTGGGGGAAAAAAAGAAGAGAGAAACTTTGAAACTGGGTTCTTCAGCTTTTTCGAAGAATGGTCTCCTTTTACCTCAAGTGCTGACTGCAGGGAGAGGGCATGGAGTGGGTATGACTTGTATAGCTGATACTGAGGAGGGTGTACTGAATCCCTAAGGACACTTAAGGATGTGGTGGCCCGCAGCTTCCAGCCAGCCCATCTCCTTCCCTGGGAAGAACAATTTAAGAGACAGAAGCAGTCATTGGTGCTGTGATCAACTTTGAAGTTAGGAGAGAGCTCCCCATTTTGATGTTTAAATTAATTTTATGTTTGAAATTAATATTCAGTATGTAGCTAGAACTTAGTACATGATTCAGTGAGATAAATGCATGGAAAATGCTTTGTAGATTATAAAGTTCTACATAATAAATACCAAGTAATATGAAAATTGCATGGCATAAAAAATCCTAGTATTTAGGACTTTTGTTATTGTTACAGAAAAAAGAAAAATAGACTGGGGAGGTGCTACAGTTTGGGGGGTCTGAGATGCCATTCATTAATGGAAGATGCAGTTTTTCACTGTATATTCTTCCTCGATATACCTGAAAATTGTGTTCAAACAATAGTTATTTTGCCTTCACTAAAATGTGAGTTCCAAAGTGATCACACTTATAAAAATAATGATGGAATATGGACAAAATGACTACTCCAAAACAATATTGTCCCCAACTGGAAAATTTTTTTCAGCTTTTTGTTTTACTTTTTTTTCAACACTAAAAAATGACAAACACTCATTGATTTATTCTAGACTCTGTGCATTATTCATTCCATATTCAACCCTATGGGATAGGTGTTATTGTTGCCATTTTATAAATGAGGATGCAGCGGTACAGAGAGGTTAAGTAAATTGCCTAAGGTCACACAGCTAGTAAATTTTATAGTCAGGATTCCAGCCCAGGTCCCCTGGATTCCAGATCCCAGGTTCCTGTCTGATATACCAGATATTTTATAGTAAATGTGCTGAACTTCTCCCCGCACCCCATTATTTTGACTATTTATTTAAGTTAAAAAATGCAGTTGTTACATATGTACGTATATTGTGTTGTAAATAGAAGAGAAGGAAATATCTCAATGAAAACATTTAAAATTCCATATGAGTAGAGGAAATCCTGAAGATTTCATGGGAGCATCTGTTGTAAATCAGGTAGCCTATTTATTCTGCCAGAGAAGGAGTTTGTACGTTTAAAAAGGTGTAATTAGGGCTTCCCTGGTGGCACAGTGATTAAGAATCCATCTGCCAATGTAGGGGACACGGGTTCTATCCTTGGTCTGGGAAGATCCCACATGCCGTGGAGCAACTAAGCCCGTGCGCCATAATTACTGAGCCTGCACTCTAGAGCCCACGAGCCACAACTACTGAAGTCTGCGCGCCTAGAGCCCGTGCTCCACAACAAGAGAAGCCACCGCAATGAGAAGCCCGCACACGGCAAAGAAGAGTAGCCCCCGCTCGCCACAACTAGAGAGAGACCGCACTCAGCAACGAAGATCTAACGCAACCAAAAACAAAATAAATAAATAAATTTATATATAAAAAAAGTGTGATTAGAGAAGCATAAAGAAATGGCAGTTGTGAAAATCTAACAGTATTTAAAAAAATTTTAATATATGTGCCATATAATGTAAGTGTATATAAAATGTTTTGATTTGAATCATTGGTGTTAAAATTCTTAGGATGATCCAGGTTGGAGTCTTATATATGTATTAAACTGTATTATGTCAGTGAGTTTACCAGTTTTATACTTGTAATATAATTATGGATTACATGGTTCCTAAATCCAATAATAAAGTATAAAAATGGTACATTTTCAAGTTTTAAATCACATTACTTTTCATAACCAGTACACTTATATAACAACGTTTATTATCTAATGCAGTTTCTGAGGGAAAGGAATCTTGGAGTGTTTACCTGGGTGGTTCTGACTCAGGGTCTCTCATGAGATTGCAGTCAAACGCTGGCTAGAGTCTCACTTCCAAGGTGGCTCAGCTCACATGGTTGTTGGCAGATCTCAGGTCCTTGCTGGATATTGCTGGAAGTCTCATTTCCTCACCTCCTAGACCTCTCCCTAGGCTGCCTCAGTGTCCTTACAGTGGCAACTGGCTTACATCAGATTGAGTGATGAGAGACAGAGAGAGGGTCTGAGGAGAGACCCTAAATGGAAGCTGCAGTCTTTTAGACCCTAAACTTGGAAGTGTCATATCATATTCTCTTGGTCACAGAGACCAACCCTGCTACAGTATGGAATGAACTACACAAAGTGAAATGCAAGGAGGTGAGGGATTACTGGGAACCATCCTGGAGGCTGATTCCACAACAACTATTTCATTAGGAAAAAAAAGTACCAATAAGGTCCTAAAGACTTTTTTAAATTGAAGTGTAGTTGATGTACAATATTATATGTTACAGGTATACAGTATAGGGATTCACAGTTTTTAAAGGTTATACTGCATTTATAGTTATTATAAAATATTGGCTGAACTTCTCGTGTTGTATAATATATCCTTGTAGCTTATTTTATACCTAATAGTTTGTACCTCTAATCCCCTACCCCTATATTGCCCGTCCCACTTCCCTCTCCCCACTGGTAACCACTGGTTTGTTCTCTATATCTGTGAGTCTACTTCTATTTTGTTGTGTTCATTAGTTTGTTGTATTTTTTAGGTTCCACATATAAGTGATATCGTATAGTATTTGTCTTAAAGCTTTTATGAGAAGGTATTGCCCATGTTGTGTCCCAAAAAGAGTCTGAACCAAATTCTCTTCCTACCTTGGTGATTTTGTTGAATTGAATGTGTAGGTTTAGATGGAATTTGTTATATCAGACTAAAAAAAACTTTTTTATAATGGAAGAACTATAGGTGCTGGATTTTAATGTCTGCTTTCCCATTTCCCACTGCGCCACTTCTGAATCTCAGCTTTCTTATCTGTAAAATAAGATTAATATTAGCCTTGTAAACTTGCAGATCCTAGTTGCAAAAATCTTATCCTGGTGATGAAAAATAAATGGTAGATAGTGGAATTAGTAGATGTGTAGACAAAAAAGTGTCTATTTTCAGAAACATTTTTAAAGAAAAGATGCATTAGAAATTAATTCTTGTGCCCCGCCATAATTTAGAAAAGAATATCAGGTGGAATTGCCTCTTATAACTAAATATGTAAAAGGAAATTCATGTTACTAATAACTTAATATAATGAGGCTAATTGATAAGAGCAAAGAGACACAGGCACATAGGTTGAATGAGACATGAAATTAAAACTGTTTTTAGAGGGCATTTGCAATAGTGGGAACTAAAATTTTGAAAGACGTTTAGATATCTGGCTATTAATAAAAATGATTTTATAAACCTGGAAAGGACATTTTAAAACACAGGTTAAAAGGAATCAAAAGTCATCAGTGGTATAACAGCAGAACTTGATTTTGATTCTCTTCTATCAATTTGTCCTAGGTTAGAAATAGATTAACATCTAAACGTTCTCAGTTTTTGAAGAAAGGCAAAATATGCGTCCTCACGGTTTTGTTGCTGCCTTTGGCTGTTCTCTTACCCTCAAGCTCCATGACTTCTTTAATTATCCAGCCCAGAGACCTAACCTAATATGTCTGTCTTGATTCTCGTGTAGAGTTTTATGTTTTTCTTTCTTACCTTTGCAAAAGGAATGGGATTTATTTTGACTTTTTATTGTTAATTAAAATTAATAATAAAAAATAAAAAAATAAAATTAACGTACTTCAGAAAAGTCCATACAACGTATGTATATACAGTTTAAAAATAATTATAGAAAATAATTACCTTACTGTATTCGTTTTCTAGGGCAGTTGTAACAAAGCACCACACACTGGGTGGCTTAAACAACAGAGCTTTGGGCTTCCCTGGTGGCGCAGTGGTTGAGAGTCCGCCTGCCGATGCTGGGGACACGGGTTCGTGCCCCGGTCCGGGAAGATCCCACATGCCGCTGGGCGGCTGGGCCCGTGAGCCATGGCCGCTGAGCCTGCGCATCCAGAGCCTGTGCTCCGCAACGGTAGAGGCCAAAACAGTGAGAGGCCCGCGTACCGCAAAAAACAAAAAAAACACCCCAAACCAAACAAAACAAAACAAAAAAAGGAGCTTTATTGTCTCACCGTTCTAGAGGATAGAAATCCAAGGTGAAGGTGAAGGCAGGGTTGTTCCTTCTGAGGATAGTGCCGGAGAATGCATTTCCTGCCTCTCTCCTTCTGGTGGTTTGCTGGAAATCTTACGCGTTCCTTGGCTTGTTGATGTATGACCCCCATCTCCGCCTTCATCTTCGCATGGGGTTCTCCCCAATTTTTCCTTTTTATAATTATACTAGTCATATTGAATTGGGGCCCATCCTAATGACCATAGCTATATCTGTAAAGACTCTGTTTCCAAATAAGGTCACATTCGGAGGTACTGGGGGTTAGGACTTGAACATAACACCTACCCAGGGTAAGACAGATACTATTACCATCACAGAAATGGCCACCCAGAAGTGTGCACTCCCCCTCCTCCCTGTGGTAATTATGATTTGGACTTCTGTGAAAATGAGTTCTGTTTTTCTTTATAGGCTTATCATTTGTGCATCATCTTTAACAAAATATATGGCTTTTAAGACATCTTTCATGAAATGGATCAGTTTAAAAAAATAGGACTGAAAATTATTTTCCAGGTATAATGTTATCTTCAATTCCTAGGGGCAACATTTATTAAATATTTAATAATATTTGTTAAAAATGCCTATGTTTACAGGTGAAAGTAACTTAAAAATAATAGTTATAACTTTCAGCAGGAAAAATAGAAGAAATAATATCTGTTACTTCTCCATTAAAATGAGCTCCATTTCAGATCACATTTTAATTTTTTCGTGTAGACTGCCTCATCAATTGATGACGAATATCCATGTAAACTTTTCTGGAATGTAATTTATTTCCTCAATTTGTTCCTATTGTAATGAAGTTTATGATCGTGTTTTCCAGACTTTTCATTACCAAGGACCCAAAGTATTATGTTCATTCCAGACCCGTTTAGAAATATTTTAATCTTGTAAACAGCACTTATTAGGATGTATTCAGGTCTTGCCATTCTTTATTAGTTACTGATAGATGTCTACCAGTGGGACCCTTGGTCAGCCTGAGATATGCTGTGTAGTAAACACTGACCATGTAATACTAGTTAAAATCAAAGAAACTTGATGTTTTAGTTACCTTGTTCAGCCTTATTTAAGAACAAATGTAAGACTTTCCTCAGATTTAAAAAAAATACTGAAAATAGTTTATGTTCATTACTGCCTTAGAAGATTCCTAAAGATCATGGTTGCTCAGGGAAACACACACACACACACACACACATACACACACACACACACGTACACACGCATGCATGCATAGACTTTGCTGAAGTCTACAGCAGGAAAGAACAGTTAAACTCCTTACAGTCACATTTTTGTTTTAATTAGTCTTCAACCCCTTAAGTACGGATGGTTCCCAAATTTCAAATGACCCATAATAAGTCCAACAGGTTGCCCCTGTTCAGCCATTGCTCTCTCCCTTATTAAAATCCCTGCTGTGTCTACTGTAGGAAAAGGGGTAAAAAGCAACACTTTGCCACATAGTAGATCCTTCATATTTCTTTGTTGAATAAAATACATTTTTAGAAGGGCCCTTGAGAACTGTGAGTCCAGGAATGGGAAAGAGAAGTGATAGAAGGGTTAGGATAGAGAAGCTCACCCCCAAAGTCAGCTCATTCCAGACTTGTTTCAAGAAAGCCTCCCCCACATGATGGAAAACTGCTGCCCTGATTTACCTGAAATGCTCACCTCATGTTGATGGGTGATGGGATGGTGATGGGATAGGGTAGCACACGCTCTCTTTTTACAAGGCAGATACTTCCGGAAAGCACCCTTGCAAATTAGTGTGATCACATTGCCTTCTTTATTCTACCTGAAGTAAAGAGAGTTTTGCTTGGGGAGTTAGAGTGGGAAAGGTAATGGTTTTGATGATGGTTAGGGACCCTTCTGTGATACAAGAAGGGGAGTGGTTATTAAGATTTGAATAAAAGGCACTTTCAGCTTAGTATGTAGGCAAGAGAAGGCTCTAAAGGAAGGAAAGGTTCTAAGAACACATTCATCTATTTGGAGTTTTTGCCTTGAGCTAACTCCAAACCCAAACGAGGAGTGGGGTAGCATGGGGTTGAGTTAATTTTTTAATTTCATTTTTCGTGCTGGGAATATTTGATCCATAATTCTGCCACATTAAGGTTACACAGGCATCTGAGGCTGATCAGACATCTAACCATAATCTACAAAGTGATTTGTTTGAAAAAGTATTCCAGGTTTCTTATAAAAATATACTTTTAGAATTTCATTTGTTTGTGAGTTTGAAATTGCTTATAAACGAAAATCTGTTTTAGTTCTACAAGTATATCTTGAATTTTGAACGTCACTTCTATAGCAGGGATACCCAGATTAAGTAACCCTTTCAAGTGCTGACATCTGAAATAGGCCACAGGGCATAATTTAAGTGAACATGTATTTTCTACAATAAATTACTTTATTTGAAGTCACAAACTATATCAAATGGATTTCTGCTCCTTTGGCATATAATATGTTGCCTTGCTCATAGATTAATAGATTAATGTTGAGGAATGAATGAGTGAATGGTTATATCCATATAGAGTATATAAATACAGTATACACAGGAGCCATTTCCATAAGGAGATTTGTGAGTCTGATTATTGTTGTCTGAGTGACAAAGGAGGTTATCATTCATTATCAATAAATTCATTCAATAAATATTAAACTAAATACGTATGATTGCTAGTCACTCTGCTGAGTGCTTTGTGGGGATCCAAGATGAATGAAATAGGACCTCCACCCTCAAGAACTTCACCTTCCAGTGGGAAAAAAATCATAATAACAACACATAAAAACATGATGAGACTTTATACAGATAAAGTGCTTTACTAGTTCAGAAGAGTGAGAATAATTCAGATATTTGGTGACGTTTGGACTCGATTTTGGAAATTAATAAAGAAAAAGAAAGATTAATTTTTTTTTAAGATAATGACAAGTACAGAGGTAGGTGACTATTGGTGTTCGTTTAACCGCCTAACGAAGACAGAGCTGGTTTCACATTTGCTCCTCTTGGTTTCTTTTCCATGATTAGAAGGTAGCTACTGCAGCTCCACGATGGCTGCACTCAAGACAGAAAGGGTGAGGGCTTGTGGAGGGACAGCCACCTTCATGCTTTTTATCAGAAAAGCAAAGAAAGGTTTTCCCAGAAGCGCCAAGCTTCCATCTCAGTGATCAGATCAGTGCCACACGGCCACCCTTATTTATCACAATATCATCCAAATTATACAGGAAGGAAGGTACTTAAAGAAGTTAAAACCAAACAAAACCCAGATATAACACAAAAGAACAAAGTAAAGAAGTTTTAAAAAGTATTTCTAATGAGAGTAAATAGAGAAGGATGTTTGATCAATAAAATAATGTCAGAATTTAGTAGGTAATCAATCATGATCTCTACATTTGTCTATAGTTAGAGGATGATACTGGTAGAATAGTTTTCCACTGTACCATACTAGCAAAATTTGACATAGAAGTCTGTAACAAGCACTTGAAAAATTAAAGACTTCTAACAGATGTGGGTATTTAAATAAAGAACCTTTTGCCTCCAGACCAAGTCTTTTAATATCACCAGCCTAGAGAACTTGTATCAACAGCTGGGTGATTCCTTGTCTTCTTTTGAGGAAATATGGTTGTTTCTTTTTCTTTCAGTTTCTAGAAGGGTCTTATTTCCATTATTTCTTTCAAATGGTCATGGTCACCTTTGTTGTTGACAACAGCAGAGATTTACAAAGGAGCATCTTTGCTGTCTTTAAATCACTGAACCAGTGTGATGGAGCAAAAATATATACACCATATCTTAGTATATTCATATTATATCAGTTTTAATTTTTAAACTTTGGTAATATTTTTAGTGGAGGAATGCAAAGTACTTTATAGGAAAGGAAGACTAAAAATTCAACAGATCATGGAGGGTTGATACCAACAAATAGCTCTGCAGTTTTGACAGCATTTCTACCTCTTAAAAGTGATTTTCTTTCTTGGAGGTTTTTTCTTGCTGTTATGGTGACTGTGATGGTAGTGGTGGCGGTTCTGTTTGTGTGTGTTTTGCCAGAATCACTCTAACCTTAGACTTTTCCTTCTTCTGACCTCCTTGGGGACCACAAACAGGAAGGAGCAAAGGCAGTCAGCTCCTGGGGATCGATGCACATCAGGGCTTTCAAACATTAGCGTGCATAAAAATTCTTTGGAAAGCTTGATAAACATGAAGGCTTACAGGCCTACTGATTAAATCAGGCAGGAATGAAGACTGGGAATCTCCAGGTACTTCAGACAGTTCTGATGTAGGTGGCCCCTGGACTCCACTTTAAGAAACATTCATGTAGACAGTAAGTGAGGTGGTAGGGGGCAAGTGAGAAGACAGCTCTCACACTAGGTCTTCGTGTGTCTCACTTGTTCCTTGTCTCTGAAATCAGGGTCTCCAAATGGGATGTGCTCACTCCAGTGGTTTGCAGAAAGACCTATTTTGGTTCAGGAAGAAAATAATGAAACTTTGATTTATATTCCTTTTTAAACATTGCCTTTAAAATTTTATTTCTTGTCTCTGTTTTGTAACATACATGTGATATTAGTACAGTTGTACATATTTATAAATGGTACATGCATGCTAAAGACCGATTCTAGAAAATGTTTTACTGATGGTGGTGCACAATCAAAGACGTTTGGAGATTGCTGCTTTAAATGATTTACCAGGCCCAATTCCATACCTCTTTCCTGTTCTTTCCAAGAGTTTATTGTTCCTTAATCATTTTTCATTTAGATATCAACATTAGTCAATGCTTCTTTTGTTAGTATATACATATACACAGACCATACCTGAAGACTGAGAGGAGGAAAGGGCTTTGCAAACTATGTCAGGGAGAAATATCTGCGTACTATGGTTAATTATCTGATCTGACACCTTTATTTAAACAGCCCCCACCGAAGAGTGAAAAGAGAAGAATCAAGGTAACTTCCATCTATCAGGTTATGGCCATCACTTCAAGCATTTATAGTCCTGTCTAGTCACAGCACACTCAGAGACTCAAGGGTGGATGAGTGTAAATATGGATTTTCTAGAGACACGACTCATTCTTTGTCCTTGGTCCTTGAGTTAGCTCCTTCTCTTCTGTTCTCAGAAGGCTCTTTTCTATCAAGTACATCTCTCCAAGTTAAAAAAAAAAAAGTCACTATTTTCACAGCATAAAATTTATTTTAAAGATATTTTTAGATTACAACAGCTGAAAACACCGATTATCACCATAATTATATATATAGTCTGTTAGGTCAACTTTTCACTTCCCTTATTTGGGGCAGGCATCAAGATTTTGCCTCCTCATATTTTCTGTGCTTTACAATAGACTGTAGGCTCCAAAGATGGCCATGATTTTCTAACTCAGGTTCCTCTAGTTGGTATTTCTAGACGTAAGACCATGATTACTTTTTTATAAGTTTTGTCTCTGATACACACACACACACACACACACACACACACACACTCTCTCTCTCTCTCTCTCTCTCTCTCTCTCTCTCTCTCTCTCTCTCTCACACACACACACACCCACCCACTCCTAATCTATTTAGTCAATTGAATTGTCAATAGAGGAGAAAAAAACACACAAAATCGCTGGCTTGAAAAACTTCAACAGTTTGTCAATATTGTCATTCTTTTAGTAGCCACACAGCACAGGCAGTGTCTGGAGATCTGAAATCTATTTTGGGGTCTCCTTTAAAAAATGTATCTCTTCTTTTAGTGCTATTTTTCCTGGTATTTCTCACAAGTATTATTGTATGGGTCTGGGTGAATTGGAGAGGAATGGTAAAATAGTTATAATATTGTATTAATAAATATAATTAAACACTAATAATATTTATTGAGGCCACATGTGCCAGGCACTGTGCTAGGTACTTTGTTCTGTCAGTTAATCTTTACAATAACCATTTGAGTTGGGTGCTATTGTTATTATCACATTTACAGATGAGGAAATGGAGAATTGGGGAGGTGGTAAGACTTGCTAAGAATCACTCAGCTAGTACATTGAAGGAGAGGCTCTGTGCACCTTGAGCAGGGTGTGTATATTCTGCTTTGACTCTTGTAAGATTGGAAGCTAGGAGTTGAGGTGGGCACAGACCACTTTGGGGAAAACAAACATGTCACCTTACTCCAAAGGAAAAGCACAAATACATAGCTGGGGCCAGGGCCATGCCTTGTACAGCTCACAGAGCATGATTTCCCTTGTAATTGAAGCAAATGATGCCCCCCCCCCCGAGTTGTGCAAAGTGGTGGTCCTGCCAGGAGCTTCTTCTGTCTCATATATAGGAAGTTGGAAGGGGTCGTGGAGTTTGTGTATATAAATCTTAGCTGTGTATAGATCTGGGCAATAGAATGCGGGGTAGAAGGAGGGCCCCCCAGACTCTTCGTGGAGGGAACTGGGTCTCTGGCATTGGATGGGTTCACTAGGTGTCTAGGTTCCAATCCCTCAGAAATGTTCTACTGAAACCTCTTTTTAATCCTTCGATCCAATATTGTTAATATTTCTGTATTTCACTTTAAAGTGGAAATGATAAAAATTTTGTGTACTAGAGAAAGTGTTGGATGGATTAAGGAGAAGAGGTCTGTAAATGGTTGGTTATTTTTTTTCCCTAAGTGTCAGGTAATGACAACGTTCAGTTTTAGATTGATGTCTTCCTCAGTCTCTAAGGTGACAACCTTTCAAGATTGTTTAGGTGTGATTTTGGAAAGTTGAGAGGTCAAGAATCCTGTCTGTCCTCTCGTGTTTGTATCCCCCATGCCTGGACTATCATAAGGACTTAATAAATAATTGCTGAGTGATTTAAAGTCGCTCAAATATTCTAAGCCTCAGTTTTTTCCTTATCTATAACATTGGGGATAATAGTGTGAATTTCATAGGGTCCTTAGGAGATTACACTGGATAACATCTTAAAGAGCTTAGTATAGTGTGTAGGAACACAATAAATGTTTGCTAATAACAATATTAGTTATTATTCTGCTTACTGCTGTTTGTCTCTAAAACATCTGGCTCTGCCGCTTTAAACCTGTGTGCCCTCCAACAAACTAGTTGCGCTGTCCAAGTCCCAGTTTCTTATTCTGTAAAATGGGGATGCTATCGCCCACTTCACTGTTTGCTGTGTAGTTAAGATTCAGAACTAACAGTCATTTAGTGACTATTATGTGCATCACTGAATTAGACACGTTTTCTCAACGATTACCTTGCAGGAATTTCTTGAGGTAGGTACTACTGTTTTCATTTTACAATTTAGAACACTAGGGCTCAGAGAGTAAAGGTTTCAGTCGAAAGTCAGATGAGTAGTAAGGAGTCAGTGTCTCTCTGATACCACTCTCCTGTACTTCACATCTTCACAATATTTAAGGCCATTTAAAAAGACCATACATGTCTGTGGGCCATTATTGGTGACATGTCCTTCCTTGGGTCTGAGGGCTGCAATATATCAAGGCACCCTAGCATAATTTGCTCTATTTAGGTATTTAAATACATCGTGGTTTTAAAGGCACCCTAACATAATTTTCTCTGTTTTAGGTATTTAAATATAACATTTGAGGGAATCACATTTTCCCCCAAAGTCTCAGTTTTTAAACTTTTTTTCCACCAGTCTAAAAATACCGGTTCCTGAATTTCTCAGGTCAAGAAAGAGTAAAACTACATAACCGAAGTTCGGAATGAGGTTCTTTTTGTGTTACATTGCCCAATTTGTGGGCTTTGAGGTGGTTATTAAGTGAAAGCTGCTGCTAAACCAGGAGGTGAGTTTAGGTTTAGTATGATACCAATGGACTTGTCAGAAACTTTTTTTTTAAGAAAAGAAATGACATTATGTCCGTTCTAAAGCAGCTAAACAGAGTTTCTGTGAGTGTTAAAATTTTGCCAGAGGATCATGGTTTTGAACATATCACATATCCAGAGACCTGGAAGCTAAGACTAAGTACTTTATCACTATGTTTTTCCCTGGGGTGTCTTAATTAAAAGACAATTTGAGAAACAAGAAGAATCCATTCCTAGCTTGAAATATTGTTTCTCGGACAGATCTTTCCTTGCTGGAAGTCATCCCAAAGTTGTTTGGGAGTGTCAGGTTCAGAGTTAATTGGGTTTTCCTATCTAGTGAGAAGAGGTGGCTCTTTTATTTTGGTCTGTTGTTCCCATGGTTGTGAGCTTTGGAAAGGTTTGACTCAGAAACCATGAGATACTAACACAAGCACTGTATTTTTGAATTAGTATTGATTGACAGGTCTCTATTCAATGTAAACAGCTTGAAGGGAGAACTGCAGTGATAAGAATCGGAATTTGCATTTAAGAACACTCTCCTGTATGACATAATGATTGTTTCACATTAATCAAAATAAAAAGGGGGATATTAATTTTTTTTGTAATGAGCTGTAAATTAGAATACATTGAGAATAATTAAATTGTATTTTTTTTTTGTTTAGCTTTTTCTTCTCAGATGCTACCATTTCGGAAGAGCACAGTTCATGTGAAAGTCTGAATAAAATTCACAGAGTAGCATCAAGGACCTCTGAGCCCAGAAAAACTGAGTTTGGCAGTGCTAATTTGTATTAAAGTTGTTGTTGCATGACAGCCGGAAAAAGATTTAATGCTTGCCACCTGAATCAAGGCACGGAACATTGGTTTCTATAACTGCCATGAATTTGAATCAAGGCCAGTATCTCTAAATTTGAAATAAACTGATACTCTGTCTTGAAAGAAGATACAGGCCACTTATGTTGTGGAAGGTATTTAGAAAATAGTATTTCAATTTAATTTTTTAGCCATATATATATATATATATATATATACACACACACACACACACACACACATAAACACACACATATTTTTCAAATTGTTCAGCTCCTCGGCATTGTGGCCTGTAGTGGTTCTTGTTGTTAGAGGTTCACACAGGAGAACTAAGAAATGCCTGCAGCCATTTATTATCCACTTTCAGCAGGAGTTAGCAGTGAGTTTGCACCAGGTTCCAGGTTTGGCGTTTCTCTTCTTACCACGGAGGAGCTGCTCGCTTCATCAGAAAGTCATTATCCCTCTTGGATGTCACTCTGGTTCAAAGTATTAGTATTACAGTATTGCTTTAGGAATTTCGATTTTATCCCAGCCACCCCTGCTGTGGTAAAACCTTAGAGCCACCAGATGCAAAATCCATTCACATGCCGAGCACAATAAAAATGATGATGATGACAATAATTCATATTTTGCATTTGCAAAAACATCTTTCATCTGAAGAGCTTTTGTAAACGGAACATGCATCTTGAGACTACTTTATAGAAAGTGATCTTCGAGTCCAGTATGGAAATGAATCCACCTCTGAGGTGAAATGTGGCAGCCATTTAATTATTTTGAATGGGATCCATCTTAAGCACAGTTGTGTCTCTATTCAGTAAATGTTTTGATGAGAAACTATATAAATTATATGTTACATTAAAATTTTCAGGCATTTTTATTCTTACTGAAAAATAGTATGTTCTTTTGATTAGAAAAGTACTCAGAACATTGACTATTTAAAAATAAATCCTGCTGAGCTTTTTATCGAGCCATAAAGGATTCCCTTAAGGTATCACATAGCTGTTTCTCAGGCGTACTTACAGCAGCACATACCTTATTTCACTATTTTCATTGGGGTGGTAGTAAGAGCTCCAGCAGCATACTGTCTTGATGGGCACAACGAAAGCATACTCAACTCTTAATTGCACAAATGCAGATAATCCCAGGCCAGTTTCTCTTGTGTTTGTACTTTCTTCCTAGCTGATCTCATCCATTCTTAGGATGTCAAATAGCAGCTCTATGCCCATGGCCCATCACGTTGCATCTTTGTTCCCCATGTCTCATCTCAGTTTCTATGTTATTTTTCTTTCTCTTCCTTCGAGGTATCAACCCAGCATTTCAAATTCCAAAATAGGATACCCCTTAAAATAACGCCTCTCTCTGTATGTACTCCTTAAGTAATTAACATCTCACCTCAGGTTTTTACTTCTGTTATGTATGCTCAATACTTGGCAGTATTTAAGACAAACTCCTCCTCCTCAAATCCGATTAGTTCCTAAATTCTATATGCTTATCTTCTGCATGGTCCCTTGCATCTGTCCACTACGTTATATGCATCCGTCAATGGGCATTTTACTGCTAACGGTAGGATAAAGGGAAAAAAGAAAGTGAAACCAAAATCACTCAATTTCCCACCTGCTAGTATCACTCAGATGGTGGAGGCACAGCTGAAACTACTGGCTGAAATAAAGCTTTGGGTAACTTGCAGCTTTCATTTATTGTCCCGTAGTGGCGGGAATGATTTGAAAGTTTGAGGCTGTACCAGAAATATGTGTCTGGTTTGGCCATTTGTAGTAGTTTGCAGCATGGTATGTAATTATAAGTTATCCTAAGTGAAGATGAAAGGGCAATTTGTTTTTTAGGTGTAATTAGAAAAGAAAAACAATTTTCAACATACAGAACCATAGATGTTTGAATAGCATTTTGCTATTACACAAAGATATGGAGGAAGATTTTCATTGTCCTCAACTAGTAGTTATATTGAATATATTTTCCATCAAAGACAAAGAAATTCCTTAAGTTCTGTCTTTCTTAGAGTATTTTGTAGAGTTTACAAACTTGAAAATTTTTTCTTTGCAAAATTTTGTATTTTCCTTTAGACTATAAAACTTCTCCCACAACTTACTCCACCAAATACTGTGCGTGTGCGTATACTTTATAATGGTGGAATGATTTGCTAGAATAACCTGTTTGCATTCCCAATATTCAGGGAACAGGGCACTGACTTATATTCAAGCATTCATTTTTGAGATGAACACTTTTATCTGGCATTGTAGGTTTTTTACTTAACTCTTTCAACAATAATCTTGAATGGAATATTTCCCTTTATAAATGAAAAAATAACATACACCAGTATTTATTCCAAAAGTCCTTGCCAAACACTATAAATTCAAATCTTTGGCTGAAACGGTATGGTATGTTTTGGGTTTCCTTCTCCAATAATGGCTATAAATTAGCGATGTTGTGCTATATTTATGTAATTCATCAAAGCTTATTGAATGAGATAGAATTATCAAGTGTAGCACAGGAAAACTCATTTAGAAGAAAAACTTTAATACACAGTGGTTTAAAATGCAGCCTGACTGACTAGATTCAGTATATATAACACATTCTATGTTGTCTCATGTTCTGAAAGTGAGTTGAGTATTGTTTAGAGGTAACCCTGACCTGGATTATAAGGGCTCAATTTTAGTTTCGTTTGGTTTTAATCCCTGCTATGTTTTAGAATTTTATATGGAGTTAGAAGCCAAGTGAGGATCTTCCTCATTCTGCTCTTCAGAGATCTTCCGCTTGGATTGAGTGGGTGATATCCATGTAAATCTTGCCACTTTTTTTAGTGATTATATAAGGTGAAAATGCTTAAAAAGGGTTAAGTAAATATAAAAAAGGAAAGAGATGAAGTATAACAGCGATCTGGCGCTCTTTGAACAACATTTTGTCTTCATCAGTTTTTGGAGATGTGGCATATAAGTTGAATAACTACCTAAACACTATGTTTCAATTCTCTTTAAGCCTTTCTTGTGCTGTATTTCGAATGGAAATAATTTGAAGCAGTTTTTAATTTTCTTCTAGTATTTACAAAATTTATTCCAACAACATTATCAGCAAATTGGGTAACATTGGGATAGCTGGAATACTGTTGTGTTTGCATATATTTTTTAGAGATGGGAACTGCTTCAAGAAAAGCAACAACAATGGAACCAAAATAATGTCTTTATTGTTCATTCTTAACAGAAGCTCTATTTTCTTTTGTAGGGTGGAAATGGTTGACGTTAATTATCCTTAGTCATGTGAATATTCTGTGAATTTTTGCCCTGTCTTCTAAAAGAGTTTCTGGAGGAATGGCCACCAAGTATGTGGTTCCAGTGTAGTCATTCCTATGTTCTAAAAATGCAGTATCTCACTTAATTGTTAAGGCCGATTGCATTAGGGGAGGTTTTCTGATTTAACATCTACCTTGCCAGCCAGTTAAGTTCTGGATGTAATTTGCATAAAGATGTGAAGAATTTGAGGGCCAAATTATATCTATTTTCTCATAAAGAGTCCTTTACATTATGATAATGATTATTACTTGATATTTATTAGGGCCATCTGGGCATGACTTGCCAGAATACTGTCTCAGCAAGATATGCTTATAATAAGACTTAGGTAAACAAGCACATAATATATACTGGTAAAGAAAATGGGAAACAAAGAAAGGAATCCTATAGATGGGCTTGGTAACAGTGGTTTTTTTATATGCCAGTGTCTCCTTTTTACTTAGTTTATGGAGGGCTTCAGTGGTCTGTCTTGTAGGAGAGAGGTACAGCTACACAGTCCAGAGGCTACTGAACATTTTTGAAAAGCCAGAAATATACAGTACATAAAAAATATACATCACACAAATAACACAGGGAGAGGATCTTTGGTTATTAAAAAGTCTACTGTGTTGATGTTCGGCTGTTCCTGCGCAAATGGGGACTTTTACTATTTCAAGAATTAATGTTTATGCTTTTTTTGTTTTTTTGTAAAGTGTTTATCTAATGCTCAAAATGTATATTATGTTTTGTAAAAAAAAAATTGAGCCTCTTTTAGAAATCTCCATGTTGACTTTCTAGGGAAGATATCTTTTTTTCATGTATGTAAGTTAGGGATTATGTTTGAAAAACAAACAAAACAAAACAAAAACTCAGCCAACTCCAAAGAAAGGACACATCATTGAGGGGAAGAGAAGGTATAAGAAAAGCTCTTGGGTTTATAGGAACGCAAACTTGTGAGCACTTCACAAGGATGCTTAGGATTCAGATTCTGAACATGGATGGAAACTTGATTCTCCATAATGCACAGAAATAGCTTAGAAGAAGCTGTAAAGTTCTATCACGTCATGGGTTGGTGAGCGAGGATGGATTTACACGATCAAGGATATAAATGGCTTTGAGTGAGTCCTTAGTTATAAGGTCTGTGATTCTTCATAATTGACATGGCTTTCCCTTGTCATTCAGACTGACAGCAGTAAGGCAGTAAGGATGTGGAGCTGCTGCCGTTGTCACAGGAGCCCTAGGAGCCCACGTGGATACCGCCGTGAGGATTCTGAACCGTGTGCAGGAGAACACTGCCTGCCTCCCGGGGCAGTCTGTATGCCTCTGTGGTTTTGAATGTTTTTCAGCCTTTTAAAAATTTTGGCTGGAGCATTAGCTATACCCTGCCCTTACTCATTTGTATGACTTAGAGAAAAGAATGTGACCAATGGGTTTTTTTCCTCCAAGTGTGAATATATGTGTGTGTGTGTATATATATATATATATATATATATATATATATATATATATATCTGTGTTTTGAGACTAAGATGGAAATGTTCTCATGCCATGCATTATGGTTCAGGCTTAAAAGGCATATTCTAATGAGGAGACAGGAAAACTGTATTTTCTTCAACTTAAAATGTTTTGGATGGACTACTGAGTGTCTACCTTCCAAAGCATCATGGATATTTGCACACTCTGGGAAGATTTGGGTGCATATGATTTCCTTTGGCCATCAGGGAAAGTATGGAGAAAGGAGAAGGGGAACCCTCTGTGTGCCTTGATTTATGTGTGTTGATGTCAGTGGGGAGGGTGAGGTTTTTGGTTCCATGACTGTATGTCAAGTATATTTTAAAAATGTGACCTAAACCTAAAGGCAGTGTTAGCACCAATCAAAGACTTTTCCATTAAAATTTTAAGTTATTTTTGGTATCTTATTGGGCTTTTTAAATAGCGGCAAAAGTTGTGAACATTAGTTTGAAGGTTAGTGGCAATTTAGAAAGTTAGCAGCAACACTGCCTAAGCTTCAGTCAGAGCAGTGTTGTAGCTTTGATGGAGCTGGGCTGTGGGAATGCAGGTCTTTAGCTTAGGGTGGTTATGATTTTACTTTATTTTTTTTAAGGTGGAGAGATGAATGGGGCACGCATTCATGTTTTTCACCTAGGCCAAGTGGAAGACTTTGCAGTGATGTAACCCATTAGGTTGGAGAAGCTTTTCTGTGGAGCTGCCCCGCGGTGCTGAGAATAAGTTATGAATGCTGCACTGTTTCAGCGCAGAGGGCCTTGCCGGGAAGAGAGCGGTGTGCCTGGGCCCCAGCTATTGAGAAGATGCCAGTCAGGGATGAAAACGTCTTTCATGAAACTATAGCTAACTTCCCTGTGACACATTACCATAAAGCAGAGAGTATTTTTAAAACCAATAGTGTGAAAATAAGCAAATACCTTATCAAAGTCAGAAGGCTTTATTTTAAAAGTATGCACGTTGAGTGACTAAAAATATACAGGTTTGTGTCAGAATTCTTTTCAGTGAATTGGTCTAAGCAGTTTTCCTTCTCTCTCCCTCTCTCCTTGTTCACAGCCCTGATTTCTTTTGCCTTTTGGTTACAACTACAAAAGATGTCTTCTGAGACAAATGCTGGTGCATGACATCAGGACGAAGGAATGCTCAGCCCAGTCCAGCATGTTTAAAAGCATCAGCTGCTTGAAAAATGTTACATTTTTCAGGATGGATTAAAAAAAATTAAGATGATCCCTGAGAGGGGGGAGTTAGGCACAGACTTTTACAGAAGTTTTTTGTTATTATTTCCAGTGACCAGAGACATACTAAAATTGGAATTAGATTTTGAATGTTAGTCGTATAGTGTTTTTCCTCAAACAGAAGATGTTCTGTGGTCTTTATAAAACAAGTGACGATAATAACAATAGGATAGCAGAGGTTGTCAATTTTGTAAAAATTATACAGACTTAAAATTGTATATTTTAAGTACTGAATTTTTACTTTGGTTTTAGACTATATAGTTTTATGAATTTAGAAGACTAGTTACTAAATAATTGTATGTCAAAATGATTTTAATTTCTGGTTTGACTCGGGTTTCGGCACCAAAAAAATTTTTCTTTAATTTCTTTTTGTTTTTCTTAGGTATTACCATGACTTTATTTTGAGCATTTTTCATGAAATTCCCAATACTTGGGTAAACTGCATATTAATTAATATAACAACTAAAAATTTTGTCACAGTTCAGCATACAAAAGGAGCGTATTTCTTTTTTTAAAAAAAACTATCAGTATCCTTATAAAGTTAATTATTCTTACTAATTTCCATTCTTAGTTCAATAGAAGAAAATGGAAGTTCTGGAAAAATTTCAACAACTGCAGTTTCAATACAATATATCAAAATGTAAAATATTCAGATCAGATTGGAGAAGTCATTGTTTTGGTGGTTTATTGCCTCTATATTTAAGAATTATAAATCTCTAAATGTTGCAGTTCTCTGTTAAGTGATAGCATAAAGTAGTAATCATGTTCAAAGGTAAACTGAGTCACATTAAACATTTTAAAGAGTTGATTTGAGCGTGACTCGATTTGAATCTGGCAGCCCCAACTGAAGGTGGTTAGGAGGGCTCCACTGACAGGACCTAGGAGCAGTATTTTTGTAGATTGGACACTGAAACAGAGCAAACAATGATTTGATGGTTGTAGCTTAAGCAGTCGCCTTATTTGGGAAAGGCCAGTGGGCTGTTTGTGATTGGTCGTTTCACGTTTCACTTTCTTGGATTCCAGCGCATGACTCTGACTTAGGTTTTGTTTGCTTATGTAGCTACCAAGGCATTAGAGCCACCCCAGTCTAATGGCCTCCTTGTTTAATTAGTTGGAAGGAAACACTGAGGAAGGAGACAACTGAGGCATGCAGGCTGAACAGGGAGAGGCCAGTGAGTGCCCTATGGCAGTTCAAAGTGTGTCTATGCCTCTTGAGCAGGAAAGGGGAGTTTGTGGGAGAAGTTTGCTTACTTCACTAGGCCTTGAGTCTCAGAGTTGACAGAGGCCAGCAAAAGGCAACTTCTGTCTACTTTTTGTATGTTCTTTCTGGAAATTGAGCTTTTAGAACTGACAAGAAAGTGATGGGACTGGAATGACCCTTCACTCTACACTTTGTATCTTGGCCATAGCTTCACGCTTGCTAATGGCTTTTCCTTGGGGCAAGACCATTGCTGCCTTAATTTAGAACAGAATAGGGGGAAGTTTATACGTACAGAAGATAAAGCAAATAACTCTGATATACTTCTGGATAAGTTTTCCAATTGAACTGTGAGTTGAAGACATTTACTTCTCAACAGTCGCTGCCTCTCTGACTTTCCTTTTTCTAATAGATTTTTCTATGAATTAATGTCTCTACAATGAGTATATGCTTGCATTTTTCTAGGTACATTGTAAAGCATTTGGGGATTTTACAGGTGTTTATAGCACTCAAAAGTACTTTGGGAATAACAGGAAAAATTCCTAGTTGAGCATTTGGCATAGTTAATCTGGTGATCATTTAACTGAAAAAATGTTTATTTTTATTCTGTAAGACTGTGTTTTTCTCCATGCCCATAGCAGACCTCTGTCAAAGAAAAGACTCAATAGGACAGTTTTCTGTAATCTTTCATATTCTCAGTTTAAAAAAATCTAAATGTAATTCCTTTTGTTTTATGTCAATAGTATAGAAGCAAACACATCCCATACGTTGACAGTGATTGATTAAGATATAGTAATGAATAACAATCTGACTACTTTAGAAACATGTTTAGGATTCAAGCTTTTGACCAGTCTGTTATTGCATGAAAAGAATGAAAAAAATCCTATATAATGTCTTTCTTATTAGGACCCTGAAGGATGAATTTTGTTTTACATCACTAATGGGGTATGTCATCTTCGGGGGTATCACCAACCACAGTAGCACCACCAATAACTAAGTAGATTGGACACCTGTCACTTTTGTTGTCTTCACTGTTATAGCACTGATGTCACTTGACTTGTGTTCTCTGAAACTTTTCTAGGGTTTATTTAATCTCTCAAACCTCATTTGTACTGTTCAAGAAGATCTTTCAATTTATATTTTCCTCTAGTTTATTTTTTTTATATATCCAGTTGTGAAACCCATGGCCCAAATCCTATAGAAATCTTTCCCATACTATAGTCATTCAGCATGTATTTATTTATTGTCTACTATGTAACTGCTACTGAGCAGGGTGCTAGAAATCACAGATGAACTGCCTGTGGTACCTGCCATCTAGGATCTCTCAGTCCGAGTGTGGGGAGGGGCACGAGTGGAGACAGACAGATGTGCAAAGCAATAGTTGCAACTAGCATGATGTATGCTGTGGAAGAGGCAGGTGCTGAATGTTCTGGTGCCGTAGAATTGGGACACCAGACCCACTGTAGAGGCTCAGGAATGAATGTCAGGAGCATGGGAGCCCTTTAAATCTTGAAGGATGAGAAGGAACTAGGCAGGTAGATAAAGTTGAAAAGGATGTTCTATACACAGAGGCAGAAAAGCCATAGGGAAATCTATATAGGCTGTTGTTATTGGACACATATAGTCATATGACAGGAAACAAGCCTGGAAAGCTATAGTTTGGGAAATCATTAGAACTTGTATTTTGTGCAGTGGGTTTTGAACTTTTATTTTGTACTTCCTATCATAGTGCCAGTGAATTGAATTAAACTGAAAGAGCTACAAAGGATCAGCTTGGGAGTGAGGGGTGAGGGAGAAGGAGAGAGTCATGATAAGCAAAGATTTCTTACTCAGTGGATTGTGTTTTTATTCCCTGAAATGGGGTATGTAGGAAAATGAGCAGATTTGTGCCAGAGGACAGTGAATCCCGTTTTGGATGTTTTGAGGCTGAGGGCTTCCATTAGAAAGTGAGATGGCAGAAATGCAAATATTTGCAGACTCATCCAGCATGTGAAAACAATCGAATGTATTTGATAAGTGTATGCTTGTTGACCGATTGAATGGATGTGTAGATTAGCCATCAATTCATTACATTCTATTTTAATTTTCTTCCAGTTTTATTGAGATATAATTGAAATACAGCACTGTATAAGTTTAAGGTGTACAACATAATGATTTGACTTACAAACATCATGAAATTATTATAACAATAAGTTTAGTGAACATCCATCATCTCATATAGATAAAAACTAAAACAAAATATATTTTCCTTGTGATGAGAACTCTTAGAACTGTCTTTACAACTTGCATGTATAACATACAGCAGTGTTAATTATATTTATCATATTGCACATTACATCCTTAGCACTTCATCTTATAACTGGAAGTTTGTTCCTTTCAACTACCTTCATCCAGTTCCCTCTTCCCCCATCCCTGACCTCTGGTAACCACAATTTGATCTCTTTTTCTATGAGTTTTTTTGTTTGCTCGTTTTTGAAGTATAATTGACCAACAACACTATGTTAGTTTTTGTTACACAACATAGTGACTCAGTATTTCTATACATTTCAAAATGATCACTACGATAAGTCTAGTTACCATTTGTCACTGTACAAAGATATTACATAGTTATTGACTATATTCCCCAGACTGTACATCTCATACCTGTGACTTATTTATTTTGCAACTGGAAGTTCGTATCTCTTAATCTCTCTCACCTATTTCTTTCCTTCCTCCACTCTCCTCCCCTCTGGCAACCACCTGTTTGTTCTCAGTATCTGGGACTGTTTCTGTTTTGTTATGTTTTTTCATTACATTTTAAGTGACTATTATTGACTTGCTGTAACTATTTTAAAACCATACAGCACAATAGGAAGCACTCTAATTATTATAAAAGCAAAAGAATAAGTAGCAGATATTGTCATGTTCTCACTTATTTTGGACTCCGCTTTTCCTCTGTTCCTATATTCTCTCCACAGCAGCTAGAGTGATCTTCATATTTTTAGTATTATATCTCTTGTTACATCTGTCTTGCTTAAAATCCTTCTGTGGCTCCTTATTTTCAGAATAAAGCCTATAATCCTTAGCCTGACATGCAAAGCCACCCATCTGTAATCTCATTCCTCTTTTGTTCCTCAGTCCCCTCTATACTTACTTGTTCTAAATTACTATTAATTTCTTGAGCAGCTACACCCACATTTCCAAAACTTTGTGTCTGCTTCTGACTCAACCCTCTACTTTAGGAACTCCTTGTAAGTTTTTCTTAAGGTCCTGGGCATACATATACAATAGCAATTATCATATGCATTATAGTGATCCATCTTCCCACCTGCATTAGACCAGGACTCCTTTAGTGAAGATCCTATGTCTTGTTTATTTTTGTATCTCCAGGATTCAGAATAATTCCTGGCACATAAAAAAAGAAAACTACTATGTTGCTGTGAAGCACTTTAATACGGAATATTTTTTGTGAGCAAGCTTCCTCCAGTACACTACAAAGTAATGAATGCTTATAAATTGACTTCCAAAATGTACCTGATTTACTTATAGGACTTTCGGCTCTAGGAAAATCACTTATTTTCAAAAGTGAATCTCCTATGCAGGGAAAGGAGATTTGATTTAAAATGAGAAAAACTACTATCGTTTACCTTGTTTTGAGAAATAGGTGAGAACAGAATAAATGCCAAGGAAAAAGAAATATACTGGACATTCACTTTAATATCAAGAAGGAATAGAATTTTTATAGAATGAGGGGGCAATACCCCCACCTAGGAAAGTATGAAGTAGTAGAAAGGGGACAAAAGCAGTTCATATGACATGCATTAAACCCTTTGGGCCTCATGTGAAGCTGGGTCTAACTCTCCTCAGTAACACAGGAATGAAATGGCTGCCCATCTAGTTTTACAAGTCTGTGATGAGGCTTGGATGAGAAAAACTATATGAGACCATTTTGTAAAGTACGCAATGCTATCAAATATAAGATTTAAGAATATTGCAAAAGAAAAAAAGAATAAGTAGCAGAAACAATTCTTTCTGTTGCATAAAAATTTCCAGATGGGTTAATGTGACTATACATAACCCTGCACTTAAAATTGATTAGTCTGAGTGCTACCATTTTCCCCTTCCCTGATGGCCAGTTTTTGGAACGTCTTAGTAACAATGGAAGGCTACTAGTGGGTGAATTCAGTAGACAGAGGAATAAACTTGAAGAGAAGTAACCAATTAAAAACTTGAAAACTAGGAGTGAGTATAGTTTCTTCAAAGCTAATGGGGGATTAATACATTTGGATTCAAGGTTTGTTCTTGGTGAGATTGATTACTGGAGACTTGTCAGGATCGATGAGATAAGTACAGGATAGTTTTAAATGGCCCTATAGAGGTATATTTGTGATCATTTTGTGATAAGGAATGATATTCTTGATATCCCCTCTGGCTATTGTAAACAGTGCTTGATTCTAAAGAATTCTAAAGAGTCTCAGGTTGAGGGATACCTGGCCCTTTGGTTTCTAGCTTTCTATCTGCCATAGTTTCCCCAACAACATTAGTAGCATCTTCCTTTGAAACTGTATAAGGTACTGGCTTGTATCCTTGCAAGGGCAGTGGAGACTGAATGTAGGTAGAATTCTTCCCCCTGACCGTCCAAAACTATTAACATAACACACATTATCCACGTCTCTGCAAATGGCACTATTTGGTTCTCTTTTGTGGCTGAGTAATATTCCACATCTTCTTTATCCATTCGTCTGTTGATGGACATTTAGGTTGTTTCCATGTCCTGGCTATTGTAAACAGTGCTGCAGTGAACATTGGGGTGCATGTATTTTTTTGAATTATGGTTTCCTCTGGGTATACGCCCAGGAGTGAGATTGCTGGGTCATATGGTAGCTCTAGTTTTAGTTTTTTGAGGAACCTCCGTACTGTTCTCCATAGTGGCTGTACCAATTTACATTCCCACCAGCAGTGTAGGAGGGTTCCCTTTTCTCCACATCCTCTCCAGCCTGAGACGTGGATAGACCTAGAGACTGTCATACAGAATGAAGTAAGTCAGAAAGAGAAAAACAAATATCGTATAATATCACTTATATGTGGAATCTACAAAAATGGTACAGATGAACTTATTTACAAAGCAGAAATAGAGACACAGATGTAGAGAACAAAGTAATGGATACCAAGAGGGGAAGGGGAGGTGGGATAAATTGGGAGATTGGGATTGACATATACACACTACTATGTATAAAATAGATAACTAATGAGAACCTACCGTATAGCACAGGGAACTCTACCCAGTGCTCTGTGGTGACCTAAATGGGAAGGAGATCCGAAAAAGAGGGGATATAGGTATACGTATAGCTGATACACTTTGCTGTACAGCAGAAACTAACAAAACATTGTAAAGCAACTATACTCCAATAAAAATTAATTTAAAAGAACACATTATTCATTTAATGACTAGATGACAAAAATTTCAGTGATACTTAACCATCTCTTAATTTGCATCATTCAGATCATATCCCATGACTAATTCAGAACAATTTTATTGGATTGTAAATGCTATCCCCTGTATTCAACATTAAAAAACATCATTCAGGGTTAGTTACAAAATACTTACTATTGCATTCCCCTTTAGGCCTCACAGGAAGGCATTTATTGCCCTGGTTATTTGACTGTGTCTGGCACAGGGTCTGCCACTCAGCCAACTTGGAAGTCTGGTGGCAGCACTTACAGGGCAGATCCATCTCTCTCAGGTGGATTCACATTAACCACAGTCATGCGGCCAGTAAAACCAGAATGCCAATTTATTCATTTACAGTGAGAAATACAATCACACAGATGGAATGCTTATCTTAGCAAGACCCTAACATTCTTTTCCTGCATGGAAAGCAGGCATGCAGAAGCCCCTAGTGAGCGTGGAATCAGAATAGGGGAATAAGATGAATCACAGTAAAAGCCCTGTGCTGCTTAGAGACTGTAGATTGGTCAATAGGGCAGGACTCCTCAAAGTCTGTTAACCGAGACTGCTCCTCCACGTACAGTACATGGAAGGGCACATCCAGCATTTGTCTCTGTGGCTCTCATTTCCTAAGTATTATCTGTGGTTAATCCCTTTCTGAGTTTCATATTCTTTTTTTAAGTCATCAGGTAATAACCAAATCTTGATGTGGCTTAGAATTCATTCTTCTTCTTTATGATGACTTTGCCCTTGTTTTGCTCTATGGTTTATTGTTATGGTAGACATTTCATAGGTCAGTTTAATTTCTGTATGCAGGATGATACTGGTTAGCCTGCAGGTACAAGTAGTGTCTAGAACTGAGGTAGTGGGAGATGACCAGCAAAGGCGAACTCACTGGCTGTCTCTGGCCTTGGAACCACACCTGTCTGAGAGCCTGACACGACGCTGTCAGCAGGTAAGTTGCTGTGGTCATTATTGTTTTAGGAGTAAGCAGGGAGCCAGGGAATGCAGTGAACATATTTTCTGAGCCCAAAGGCACAAGCTATTGTATACATTTACATGAAGGCATTAAACATTAATGAATTATCTTTATTGAAAAAATTATATGAAATATACATAATATCCTGATTAAATTCAGAATGAACAAGAGGAATTAGTCAAAGATGACTGAAAAGTTTTGCATAACCAGAAGAATGGTGATATCAGTTAATCAAAATAGGTGGCCTGAGAAGTGGAGCTAGTTTGGCAAAGAAACTGATGATTCTCTTGGGACTATTCTGAGTATGAATTGTGTGAGAGGGCAGGGGTGCAGATATAGGTTTGTGAGTGACCAGTTTTAGAGCGTTGAGGGTAGGAAGAACAAAGGGACTCTAAAAAAATAAATGTTCATGGAAGTGGCTAAAGAATAGGTCAGGAAATGCAAGAGGTAAGAAATTCTAAAAGAAAAATGTAATCAAATACAATCAAATTCCCTGCTTTGTGTAGGGTCAGGAGATGGAGGAGGCAAGAAGTGGAAGAGAAAATCATAGGCGAATACACGAAGGGGAAAGAAGATTCTGAACCTGAAAATGGCCACTGAATTTGATAATAATATCATATATGACAAAAGATCCATTTATTAGCCATTTTGTACTTTTTATTCAACTATGGGTTATTTTCCATTTGACAGGCAGAAGTGCTGGACTTCACTGACAGATTGTGGCCTTTTTTCCTCCTGTAAATTAATCATTCTCTCCGGTTAATTTTCAAAGAACTTGATTTAAATTTCGAATGAAGAGGAAGTTAGTATTACAAAAAGAAATAAAAGCATTAGAAAATTAAAATATTGTTACCTTTTTGAAGGCTGAGGTATCTTCATGGCTTCAGAGATATAGTAAAATTTTGATTAATAAAACGGTGACATGAGAATCTTTCCAGTCTTTCTGATATTATCAGATATGCTTTTAATTAAGCACTTTTGTTTACATAAACAGGATCTTAGCTTATCATATCCCAGAAGGAATTTGAAGAGGAAGATTTTTAAGTCAAATTAATTACCTTCTGCCCCAGGGAAAGGGAACCAGCAAGTTTTCAGAGATAGCCTCCTTTGAGTTTTCCAAGTGAGTTCTTAAGAGCTGATAGAGAGGCTGGGTGCTCTCTGGTGGAGGGAGGAGAAGGAGGTATGGATGATGGACTGGGATAGTTATTATTTTGTTTGAAATACAATGTGATGAATACCACAAATATGCAAGTACTTGTATTTGTGCTTAAATGTAAATACTGTTGGGATGCCATGGTACTTCAATATTTTGTTCAAACAGATACTTGTAGACTGACTCGCAGGATATTAAATTAATATCCTGTTAACAAAGAGTTAAGAGTGGTTAATACTACTCATATCTCTCCTTCAGCAAAAGACAAACATAGTACATCAAAACTGCAATAACTGGGCTTCCCTGGTGGCGCAGTGGTTGAGAGTCCGCCTGCCGATGCAGGGGATGCGGGTTCGTGCCCCGGTCTGGGAAGATCCCACGTGCCGCGGAGCAGCTGGGCCCGTGAGCCATGGCCCATGAGCCTGCGCGTCCGGAGCCTGTGCTCCGCAACGGGAGAGGCCACAGCAGTAAGAGGACCACGTACCACAAAAAAAAAAAAAAAAAAAAAAAAAAAACTTTCACTGATAAGAATGTATCAGCCACTGTGGGAAACACTTTGGTGGTTCGTTACCTGAAAGATTTGAAAACAGGTACACAAACATTTCCAAGTACATGCATGTTCATAGCAGCACGATTCACAGTAGCCAAAAGGTAGAAACAACCCTAATGCCCATCAACACATAAATGAATAAAGAAATTTTGGAAAATTTGGTATACATAAAATGGAATATTACTCAGTCATTAAAATGAATGAAGTAGGGATACATGTACCAAAGTGGATGAACCTCAAAAATGTTGGACTAAGTGGAAAAAGCCAGACAGAAAACCTCACATATTGTATGATTACACTAATGTAAAGAGGTACACCCAGGGAGACAGAACACAGATTGATAGTTGCCAAGATGTAGGGGAAGGAGCAATAGCTTAATAGGTATAGGTTTCCCTACTGGGATGATGAGAATATTTTTGAACTAGTAAAGGTGGTGTTTACATGCCTCATTTACTAAATGATATTGAATTGTTCACTGTAAAATGATTAATTTTATACTCTGTGCATTTTACTTCAACTTTTAGAAACCCAGCAAACTTTCACTGGCCCCCCCTTGTGTACAGAATGCAGCTCTAGGATCTCCAGCTTTCTCTATGTGACCCTACACAACCTGGCTGCCACCTGAATTTCCCATTCCTGTCCTGCTATTCCTTCCTCCAAATCTCTCTCCTTCCCATATGGGAAGAGTTGCTTTTCCCTAAACACTTAGTATTTTTTCACCATTCTCTGCTTTGGTTTATGCTGTTTCCTCTGTCTCCTTTCTTGGTAAAGCCCAGCTGCATCCTTTGAGGAAGAGCAGAAATTCCAGCTCCTCTGTAAAATATCCCCATCTCGTGTGACTTACCCAGGAGATAGCTATTCTCCCTCCCCTTCCTTGTTTTCCTAGGCCCTGAAGACAGCCTGTGTCACGCTGCGTCGAGGATAGCGGTGTCCTTCTCTCTTTCCTTCGGTAGACTGTATGCTCCTTCGGGGCTGGCCCTTCATATGATTTACATTTGTACTCATTGTGCCCCATACAGTGTGAGGACCACAGTGGGTACTCAAAGTTGGCTTTTAAGTCTTACTTTTGAAGAGTAATTTTTGCTTCTTTAATTTCAGTTATTGACTGTGGTAAAAAAAAAAAATCCAGTTGAACTTCTTTTCTATCCCTTGATTTATAAGAGGAGTACCGTGAGGAATTAGATGAGGCTTATTATAAATATTTTACTTCTGTCAAACACAGTTGCATTTTGTAAATGGTTATCCAGTGTATGTCTCCATCCTGGCATGGTTTTATTTCTAATAATTACAGGTATATATATTTTTTACTTTATTTTAAAAAGTGTAATTTTCTTCCAGTTTTATTGAGATATAATTGACATACAGCACTCTATAAGTTTAAGATGTACGGAATAATGATTTAACTTACATACATCATGAAATGATTATCACAGTACATTTAGTGAACACCCATCCTCTCATATATATCCAACATTAAAGAAATAGAAAAAAATTTTTTTCCTTGTAATGAGAATTCGTAGCATTTACTCTTAACAACGTTCATATATAACATACAGCAGTTATGTTAATTATATTTATCATATTCTATGTTATATACCTAATACTTATTTATCTTGTAACTGGAAGTTTGTACCTTTTTTGTGTGTGTGTGGTACGTGGGCCTCTCACTGTTGTGGCCTCTCCCGTTGTGGAGCACAGGCTCTGGACGCTCAGGCCCAGCAGCCATGGCTCACGGGCCCAGCTGCTCCGAGGCATGTGGGGTCTTCCCGGACCGGGGCACGAACCCGTGTCCCCTTCATCGGCAGGCGGACTCTCAACCACTGCGCCACCAGGGAAGCCCGAAGTTTGTACCTTTTGACTGTCTTCATCCACTGCCTCCTCCCTCCACACCCCACTTCTAGTAACCACAAATATGATCTCGTTTTCTATGAGTTTGTTTTTGAAATATAATTGACATACAACACTCTGTTAGTTTGGGTATATAATGTAGTGATTCAATATTTCTGTATATTTCAAAATGATCACCACGATAAGTCTAGTTACCATCTGTCACCATACAAAGATATTACATAATTATTGACTATATTCCCCACATTGTACACGTCATACCTGTGACTCATTTATTTTGTAATTGGAAGTGTGTACCTTGTAATCTCCCTCACCTATTACAGGTATATTTTAAAAATTATTTCCTTTGATATTTTGGGTAATAAACAATTTAAAGTTAAGTTTCTTACTTTTGGTAAAGATGATCTAAAACTTGCATATTTGGGGAAAAATCTGTTAATCATGTATTTTCCTAGGCCTAATTATCTTTACTCTTACTTGGTTCCTTTTTTTTCCCCCTTATACTTGTTTAGATTGTGTTTCTCTTGCTTGTGGTTAAAAAAAAAAAATACCGTGAATAATGTAACTTAGTGTGCTACAAATGCTACATTGGCTCTGGGGCTTTGAACAGATTCAGTCCTTGTCCTAAGGTGTTTGCAGTGGGTTTGGGTGAAGTAGATAGGAAAGCCCACAGTCACTACCTTGTGTACAATTGACATTTATACAAAATGACCTAGTAGCACAAAGGAGGGAGCCCCTCACTCTGCTAGGGGAACAGAGGAGGTGGCACAGGTGCCATGTTATGCAGTTGAATCTTAAAGAATGAGTTGGTGGCAGCAGGGTCTGTTGGGGCCTGGAGAGTGTCAACAGCCTCTAACTTAAAATATTTTTACCAGTTGTTGCCAGGTCAAACAGGTGTAAACCAATTTGAACTTGTTTGCTACCAAATGTCTCGTAGTGACCTATTGTAATGACCATTGCCGAAATGAGATTTACTAGAGAGCATTTCAGGCTCAGATGCCAGGTAGATGTGCTATGTTGTCCAGCCTCTCTTTTCCTCCATGCTGCATTATATTTGATTGCTAAGATTAACTTTGTGGGCCAGCTTCTTCCCCAGCGATGCTGGATAAATGAGGGTGCCACTGCAAGACTGTGTGTGTTTATGTTATTGATGCAGATTTTGTGAGTTGTTAATGCATCTGGTGCAAGTACACGAGTAGAAGTTCAAACTTCAATTAGTTGAGTTTATGAAGCACTGACAGTGTAGGGCAATATATGAGGCATGTAGGAAATTACAAAGGGAACAGGAAACGCAATCTTTGTTCATATTGAGTTTATAATCTAATGGAACAAATATAAATGGAGATACATGATAGCAGATAAAATAAACATAAAAACATAGTTATAACCAGTTACAGATGGATAGAGATATTTGCACCAGTGCTGTGGGGCTGGGAAAATGATTGCAGCGACTATTGTCAGCTGGGGTAAATCAGGAATTGTTTTAGTACAGGACGTAAAACTTAGGCAAAAATACTAAGAACAGGAAGGACAAGGATTAGTGTGGGGGAAATCATGCTAGGAAGTATGAATGAAAATGAATAAAATGAATGAAAACAGAGGGAGTGGGCAGGTTCTTTGTAGATGGCAATAAGATTTGCTTGAACATCGGGGGTTTTGTAGGATAGAGATTTATTTTGGAAAACCTTACAGTAGGCTCACTGCTGTAACAAAGAATCCAAAATATCAGTGACTTAAAGGCTATTTCTTACATCAGATCTGACGGGAATCTGTGCGTGTGTGTCTCTATTCTGCGCAGTTATTCAGGGTTCCCGGCTCCTTCCAGCTAAATTTTAAGTTCAAGGAGTCTTCTAGGTTTCGAGAGTATTTCATTCAGTTGGTGAAGGGGATGGGAAATGGAGGAGAGTCGGTGGGACGTATACGTGGGCCCAGCTTGGCAGTAGCCCTGCACACACCCCACTGGCCAGCACTCAGCCATGTGGCCGTACCTCTGTGCAACAGGCTAGGAAGGGAAATCTAGCTGGGTGCCCAGGAGGAAAAAGGTGTGAGTTTGGGGAAATACGTAGTGGTCTCTCTATCGTTTTTATGCTAGTATCGTCTGAATCTAGATCACATCCTTATTTTTCACCTGAAGTTTACTTTGTTCTTTCCAATTTGCCTGTTGAGCTTAGAGGCCCTGCCATCACCTCAAACCCACCAGTCCTTCCTTTCCTAGCTTCATTATTCATTATTTTTTAATCAACAATTCTTCATTCTTTTATTGCTGTAGCATGATACCTCAGAGTCACTGTTAACCTTTCTCTTCTTTATGTATTTAACAGTGTTCTTTCAGAACGCCTGCTCAGTGTATTCTTTTTCTTCTTTTTCCATCTTCCGTACACTCTTGGCAGTGACCTCATGTCCTAACAGTTCCACTGGTATAATAATTTCCTACCTAGTGTTCCACCCTGAATATTGCTACTACATAAATAATCACTTTCATCTTGTGATATCCTTCTTAGTAATCCTTTTGCCTCCTGTGTGTGTGAAGATGAATTCCAAATTCCTAAGTTCTACTTAGGAATCACTGTTATCCTTCCTCTATCTCCTTTCCAGCCTCATTTCTGACCACTGAGCACAAGAAGGCTGTACTCCAGGCAGGCTGGGCATATTAGCCTCTGAATCTAGAGGATGCTAATTCTTACCCTGGAGACAAGAGCTTTCCCTGGAGAACGAGCTATTCTGCACCTTTTGGAGCAAGCCCCAGCTCATGTTATGTATAACTCATGAAGCCTTGCACAAACACATTGGCTCCTAGTAATCTTTGACTTGCCTGTTCCACTCACTCCTGTGGGTGCTTAATCATATACAGCCTCGTTTTGCTGTAAAAATGTTTAGTGTGTGCACATTTTGCCTTTCCACATTGATTGTTCAGATCCATAAGGGCAGGGATGATGTCATATATCTTATAATTTCCTACAGGGCCTAATATACAACTAGGCACAAAGTAATTACTCAACAGCTACTTGCTGAATAAATGTATTGAATGGAGATAAAGGCACTTAGGTGCGAAGGTAATCATTTGGATGGGGGTTTTCATTTGATTCAAGAGGCATTTGGGAGCCATTTTTGGCTTCTGAAAATAGGAATCAAAAGTTACTCAGGGAAGAGGATTCTTATGGTTGTATGTAGGATCCTCTCAAGTTGAAAATAGATAAATACAAAATGTTAAAGATGGAGTTAAAACAAAGAGCGTGGTTTGTTCATATGAACAGTGTAGGGGTCCTGTTCCCTGTAGGATTGGAGAAGGTGTAAGTCTGAAGCCACAGAAGATTCCTGCTAGGCTTTCTAGGTTTGAAACATAAGACATAAAAGTAAATGATAGAAAAAAAAAAAAGGTAAATGATAGGACTTATTGATGCCCGGAAAGCAAAGGAGAGAAATGGCTCCCACAAAACCTGACCGCAGTATACTACTGATGGTAACAAACTGGGAATGAGTGATGATTTGAATGAACGTAATATGTTGATTTAATACGAGTTTAGTTTCAGGTTGCAAAGACCTTTCAGATGCAGATAGGTGTTCTACAGACATCGGCAGGATGATATGTTTGAAAGAACTCTGATTGCAGAGTTAGGAGACCAGTCATCTAGTCCTGACTTTATTGTCACTGGGGTTTGTAACCTTGTGCAAGTCATTCACGCTTTCTGTGTAATGTGGGGTAGGCATTTTCATGGGGTGGAGCAATTGAAAAAAGGTTCCGTAGTCAATACATTTTGGATTTTCATGGGGTGGAGCAATTGAAAAAAGGTTCCGTAGTCAATACATTTTGGAAATGCTGTATATTTTTCAACATTTTAGTGAACATTTCAAGCATACAGAGTAGTTAAAATACTTTTACAGTAGGCATCTATATACCTGTCACTTAGATTTGACAATGAACATTTTACTGTGCTTGTTATATATCTGTTCATCTGTCTGTTAATTTATCCATTCATCGTTTTGTTTTCATCTCTTCTTCCTCCTCCTCTCCCTTCTCCTTGTCCTTCTCTTATTATTACTATGTATAATGCTGGTCAAAAAGAGAATGCATAGTAGTAATGAACTATAAAGTTATAGATGAGTTTATTACTTGTAAAGAATTTAGTTTGCAGACATCTGAATCCCTGGAGTCATCTTTGAACATTTTCTTATATCCTATATCCAGTCCATCATCTTCATTCTTTTTTTTTTTTTTTTTTTCCCGGTACGCGGACCTCTCACTGTTGTGGCCTCTCCCATTGTGGAGCACAGGCTCCGGACGCGCAGGCTCAGCGGCCATGGGTCACAGGACCAGCCGCTCCGCGGCACGTGGGCTCTTCCCAGACCGGGGCACGAACTCGTGTCCCCTGCATCGGCAGGCAGACTCTCAACCACTGCGCCACCAGGGAAGTCCCATCATCTTCATTCTTGAATCATCTATTCTGTACTCTACATTCTGTTCATCTCTTTGATTCTACTTTCAAAATACATCCCAAATCCATTTATTTCTTGCCATTGTCACTACTGCCCTGTGCCAAGCTACTGTTTTCCCCCATTGGACACCTAGTCCCCTGTTTTCACTTTTGCTTATCTACAGTTTCTTTCTTGCAGAGAAATAAGAATTATTCTTTCAAAATAAAAATCAGAACAAGTCACTCTATTGCTCAGAATCTTCCAGTCACATTAGTGTGGCCCAGTAGGCCCTGTATGATTTGCTCCCTGGCTCATACTTTGATGACATTTTTTACCACACTTTCTCTTGCTTATTCGACTGTGTCCACAGGTTCCTACCTCAGGGCCTTTGCACTTGCCTGGAATCCTCTTTACCTAGATAAGTTATGATTCCCATACTAAACTCCTTTAGGTGTCTTCTCTAATGTCTCCTTATCATGAGGGCTTTCTTGATCAGCCTATCTAATATATATATATATATTTTTTTTCACTCTCTATTTTCTCATCTTATTTTTCTTTTCTTCATGGCATGTATATTTATTTGTTCATTGTTTTCTCTCCATGAGGACAGATATGATCACTATCTATTCCGGGGGTATAGAACAATAATTGGCCCATAGTAAATACTTAACACATATTTGTTGAATCTGTAAATGAACTGAAGATAAATGACATAGACCTAGAGGATGTAGAAGATAAAAAACATAGACCCTGCACTGATGTGGTGGCTTTCGAAATTAATACAAGTAAACTTGCTGAGTTTATAACACATACTGATGTCGTCTAAAATAGCAGAGTCCCAGGTATGACATGAGAGTGAATTTTACTGAAGTTGTCCCTGGCTTTTTCCCATCTGCATTCATCTGTGAGGAAGAAGATGGTGTGGGGCAAGCCCTGGTCAAGAGTGATAGAAAAATCACATGCTGGTAAGAGTTGATATGAAGTGAGTTGATGCTCAAGTCTAGGAATTGAGAAGCACAGTAAGAGGAGGATTAAAATCTGGGAGAAACCCCCCCGTATTTTTCTAAGTCAGTAATTGACGATTTGAGTTCCAGCTAGCCTTAGTATGTTTTTGTTAAGCCAAGCCACTTTGCGTTCAGGTATTGACTTTATTGAGCATAGATGCAAGGATTCCCCTGTATAGGCATGTATCAGAGCAACTTGGGAATTCTAATAAAAATAATTATTTTATTCATAATATTTGTTTCATTTTTTGCTCAATTTAAGACACGAGAATTTCTTTCCTTTCTTTTTTTGCTATAAATATATTTTAGTATTAGCCCTTTTAAATCCCTTTCACCTTTTAACCACATCTACAAAATAAATACTTATCGGTTACTGAGAAAGTGGAATGTAAGCTCAATTATGTTAAAAACTAATGGGTAACACTAACACATAGTAACAGCTTCTTTTGCAATATTTATTCTCTTGGTGATAAAAGAAAAAAAAAATAAGCCCAACAGCCCACTGCTGCAGAAAGAATTTAGCTACAAGTTTATCAATTTGAGCAGGCCAACTGCACAACTAAATGCATGTGAAACTTAACAAATCCCTTGGGGAAGCTGACTGTAAAAATTTTCTAGTCTGTGTTGAGTTACTGAGGTGTGACATGGTGGATTGGACTTAATGCCTTAGGCAAGCACAATCAAATAAGAGACAGTTTAAGATTTTTCTGTGTCCATGAAGGGATCTCTGGTAGATGTCTAAATGTAGCTTTCAGAAAGGAATATAACACCATCATGAGCTCTCTTTCCTGAATATTTTGCTGGGTTATTTTGGTTTAGAAGAAATCCAAGTAAGATTTATGCAGGGTAGGCTTTGTAACAGTTGAAAGATTTAAGATTGTGATTTGCTTCATAGGGATATGGGAAAATACAAAGCATTTCCCCTTAAATTTTAATTTTTAAGAAGAAAATTCAAGAATAGTATATGTGATTTACTGGAATTACTTTGGGCTATGGCATGTGATTTTGTGATCTCTTAAAGTTGACCCACCCACCTCAGAATTTCAGAAGAATTTAGTGTAAGAGAGTTACTGTCGTAAAGTCGTTGAGTGGAAAGAGTCTGGAGCCTGATGACCTTGATTCGAATCCCAGTTATACCACCTATTAATGTGTGACTTAGGGCAAATTAGTTAACCTCAGTTTTCTAATCTGTAAAATGGAAATAATACCATCAACCTTAGGGTTGTGTGAAGATTAAGTGAATTAATAAAAGTAAAGCATTTAGAATAGAGCTTGACCAGAGCACTCAGTAAGTGTTAGCTATACAGCAATGACTGTAATAATAATTTTTAGTATGATTATCCTGTGATCACTCAGGACATCTAGTGCAGTCTCTCAGGAGCATGAGTCCTTCAGCTGCCCAGTGCTTAGCTTATGACAATCTATATGAGACATAGGTTTGCGAGTTGGGTCCCCAGCCCCTGAGAGTGTTGGAACCCGCACCATATGAGGTTTCCCAACTTATAGAGGAAACTCACTCTGAAATCATCTGTATCACAAAATAGAACCTTTTACTCTAGAGAAGAGGATCAGCAGACTAGAGTTGAAGGGGGGAGTTGTCCTAGGTTTAAAGACAGTGGACATCTCAAAATTGTTAAAGTAACTGCTCCTTGGACATTACTTGGCTGTTGGGTCTTCAGGATTCATAGAGCTTTCCCCCATTTTTCAAAAATCAGTTTCCATGATAGCCCTGAAGCATCTTCACAGTCACTTCAGTTCTTTGGACAAGTCCTTTCAATTTTCTCCTGTGACCTGTCCTCATGATACCGACCTATGGCCCTGACCACAGTCTTCCCACAGGAACCCTGCCCCTGACACTTAACCTTCCAGCCTAGACAGCCAACCTTGGAAGCATGCAGTTCCCTCCCTGTGACCTGGTTGACTGACCAGAAAGCAGGAAGCTATTGACATTGACCTCTGACTCTGTCATTTACCACTTCTCTTACTTCCTCTTGCCCTCTGGATTTCAGGAGCCCTGCTTGTCTCTGACTCTGGACATTGCTTTTTCCAACCCTGCGTTTCCCCTTTCTTCCTTCAGCACTTACCTAATCAGGACTCTCGAAGAAGAGGGGGAGAAGAGACCCCAGGGGAGGCAAAGATGAAGGGGAAGGGCTGGGCCTAAAGAGGGCAACCACATAATTTATGGTTCAACCTGGGATATTTTGAGGGGAAAGTGGGGGCTATTAATAATTACACTAGGACAACCTGACATAAACCTTGTTGTCCTGGGCAGACTGGATCCTTGGCCCACCCTGGGCCTAAGACTGTGGGGAAAGCAGTTATTTCCCCATCCCCTTTCCTTATTCTTTCCACTCAATAATAGCACCACCAACACATGAATGCCCTGATTTTTTTGTTGTCGTTGTTAAGTAGTTGCTGTGGGGAGGAGGGGCAGTCGTGGGTTACCACAGTGCTCATTTAAAAGACTAAGCAATCATGTCAGCAAAAGCGGTCTCTAAAAAGTCTGCCAAATGTCAATCTACAAATAATTGAGAAGTAATTATCATTACTATTATTTTTGATTAAATAGAACCATAAGACTTATTTCTGCATTCTTTTTCTCTCTGTATGGGAGAACACAATGGGAATTCAGTCCTTTGTACAATTGTTGGGACCCTTTTTATAGTCTCTATAAAGTTTCATAGTGAGGAATGCTGAAAAAGCCTTTAACGTTTACAACACAGGACAAGGGCTGGAAGCACGGTTCCCTCTTTCTACAAATGTGGCAAGACCTGGAAATTTAGTTGAAAATAATGAAAACATTTATATTTCTAATAAAAGCAAACTTATTTGTACATGCTTTGGGTCTCCTAATATTGTTTAAATGAGTGGTAGATTCTATTAGTAATTAACTCTGTAAATACCAGTTCATTGTGCATGAGCATAGAGTAAATAAATTCAAATTGTACCTTTTTTTTAATCCGTTAGGACCTATTTTCCAACTTAAACCTAAATTTTACAGTCAGCAACAGCATAAAATAATAGAGCATGTCAGTGAAGGTTGTGATAATTTTAAGTATTAATTTAAATAAATGAAGTTCCTGTTATAAGTTCCTCCTTCTAAGTGTGAATAGTAGGTGCCAGAGAATGTGTGAGCTGGGACGGATCTTAGATGTCACCTAGTGCAACACCCGAGATGCCAAAGGGTGCAGGGGTCACTTGGCTTAAATCACTAGTTGCCTCACTCTGTAATCTTGTTCCTTGTTTCAAATATTAGTAAATACTACTAGGCTGTAGTAGGTAAATCACCCCCAAGTTTTGTATTTTGCTTCAAAATAGCAACCTAAATCACCAGTAAGGCTTAGGGCCAACCTGCTGTTTTTAAGTGGACTCCCTAATTTAATTAATTCACTCAATGTCTTCAAAAGTTATGAAGGACTTGAAGAAGTGATGGCTTTATATTGCATATTTTCAATTTTGGATTTCAACCAAAAGTGATATCATCGTGTTCAGCAGATATGGACTTTCTCTTCGCTTTTTAGTAGCAAATGCCACTACAAATGTTTTATAATTAAAACATAAAGATACTGATCCTTTAACTTGCACTTTGTAGAAATAGAAGAAGCTTGCCAGAGAAAGACTCTTTCATATTCACCAAACTTTTTTGGTAAAGGGACTGATAGTAAATATTTCTGGCTTTGTGGGCCATATGGTCTTTGTCACAACTACTTAGCTCTGCTGTTGGAGTGCAAGAGCAGTCTTAGGCAGTGTGTAAAGAACGAGCATGGCTGTGTTCCATTAAAACTTTATTTTCAAGACAGGCAGTGGATGGGATAAAAGCAGGCACTGTGGGCCATAGTTTGCCAACTCCTGTCCTTTTGTGATGATAGGTCTCAATGTTCACATAGATGAAAGCTATATTTTAAATTTATTTAAAGAAAAAATCTTTATCATATCATTTATTGAGGGATTATATATGATTAGGATGCATGCTTAATTAAAATGATTTCTAATAAGGTAGCATAGAGAACAATAGAGGAGTACTAGCAAGGGTAATCGCTGCAACATGATTTGTAATAGCAATGAAGGGAAACAACCTGTTCATTGATAAAGAACTGGTTAAGTCAACTGTGGAGATCTGCACAGTTAAAAAGAATGAACTACAAGTATTTTAACTGACAAGGAAATTTCTCTCCAACACTGTTATTTTGATGGATAAAAAAGAGAGTTATAGATGTATACAGTATGACACCATTTATGCCAAGTGAACAAGTCACAAAAGACTACTGCATATTCTCTGTGGATACAGATGACTGTAAATTTATGGAGAAAAGCTCTAGGGGAATGCATGCCAACCTGACAGCAGTGATTACCTCCGGGGAGGGACTGAGTTTAGGGGTGTTAGTCAAATACAACGTGAAACCACCCATTTTAAAAAGACATTAGAGAATGACATGCACAAAACTGCTAGACAGACATTTACGTTCTGAAACAGTATAAGAAATGAGGACTTTTAATGTTTAAGTTTAAAATTATAGTACATGAATTTATGGTACATGAAATTTATGGTCTTTATAATTTTGAGGATTCTATAAGAAATGAATGTTAGGTAAGAATCTACTTCCAATGAAAAGGGCGTGTGATTTATTTATTGCGTAGGCCTTGGTCTACAGAAATACTTTGAACATTAGGAAATTTGAGAAACTCAGTAACTTTGCAAAGGTAGTAGACTGACCACAGTGGTCAGCAATTTATGAGCTGTATGTCAATGTTACGCTCAGTCTGGCCTTCGGAATTTACACCTGTGCTAGTGTCACACTTTGACAGGGAAACTTATTTTGTAACATGCTACCTTCTCAAGTGAAATCTGTGTGGATTTGATGCCAGTATACCTCAATTTAGCACAGCCCCCAAACAAATGTAGTATGTGAGTCTAGATATAAGACGGATGATGAAACATGCTTATTTATGGCTGAGAAGAGACTGTATTTTCGCAGGTACTTGTTGCAGACCTACTATGAACTCCTCACTGTTTTGGAAAAGTCTGTAAAAAATGTGAATAGCCTCTTTTCTGAAGACCATCTCATTGGGGAATAAGGAGAAATTAGATAACATCAAAAGATATTGTATTTTAAAATGCCATCTTGAGAATCCAGGAATATATACAGCAGATGAGGGGACCAACGTGGGCTGGAACTGTTGAGTGTCAGCTTCTTAAGATAGTTGCGTCTTGTTTTGGGTCTCAAAGTAAAGTTTGGATAGACAGGGGAGATGAAAAGGCAGATTTTAAGAAGGAGGGAGCTTGTGGACAATTATGGTGAGTCAGAGAGCAAGTTTAGGCGTCTGTTCTGAAGAGGAGCATGGTGTAGTAACGATGATGATGGTGGCAGTAATGACCCGCTACGGCTACTGGTAATGGAAGCATCAGTAGCAACATTTATAGTATAACCAGTATAATACTAGGGTCACCTTTTTAGCTTAAGTATAATTGACTTAGAATATTATATTAGTTTCAGGTCTACAACACAGTGATTCAATATTTTTATACATCATGAAATGTTCACCACGGTAAGTCAAGTCACCATCTGTCACCATACAAAGTTATTATAATACTATTGACTATACTATATTCCCTATGTGTACATTATATCCCTGTGACTTATTTTATAACTGGAAATTTGTACCTCTTAGTCCCCTTGACCTATTTCACCCATCCCCACATCTTCCTCCCCTCTGGCAACCACCCATCTGTTCTCTGTGTCTGTGAGACTGATTTCACTTATATGTGGAATCTAAAGATAAAACAAATGAACAAGTATAACAAAATAGGGTCCCATTTTTTTTTGACCAAGAGTTTTATGCCAGGCAAGGTACTGTTTCACATAACTTTTTCAATTCTCACTAAGCCCAAGGCCATGGTACAATTCTTCCCTCCCATCCTACAGGTGAGGAATCAAAGGTTTTTAGAGGTAAAATAACTTCACAAAGAACATTTAGCTGGTGAGTGCCAAAGCCAATATGTTTTTGGCTGCCTGACTGTAAAGCCCTGGACCACCCAAGGCCAAGCTGACCCAGAGGACAACCATTCTACTGCTGGTTCTGACACTTAAGTACCCCCTGACTCATTTTCCTCCAACCTGAAGTAAAGGCACTGGACAACACAATCTCTAAGACTCACTACACTCACCCTGTCATTTAGTTGCCTTATCAGAAAGTGGGGCTATAATTGTACTGTGCAGATAAAACAATGAGAGGATACATGGAACAGTGTCAGGCAAATAGTACACACTCAATAAAATTTTAGAGTCCAATAAATAGAACATTGCTGTCATCGTCTAATCATCAAACACTCAGTCTAGATAATTGCTTCAGCATTTGTTCTACTAGATTCATCCTAAACTTTGGATGAAAGAGACGTAGCAGGGTTAGCATGAACCTTTCTATTTACCCTAAAGATGTGGTTCATAACTAGGGGAGAGAACTTGTTCAAGACCTTCTTAACTTTGTTAAAATCTAACTGCCTATATATTGTATAGGGGTCTTAGTTGCGGCATGCGGGGTCTTGTTGAGGCATGCGGGGTCTTCCATTGTGGGCTGTGGGCTCTCTCGTGACGCCAGGCTTCTCTCTAGTTGGGGCGTGTGGGTTTTCTCTTCTCTACTTGTGGCGTGCGGGCTCCAGGGCGTGTGGGCTCTGTAGTTGTGGCACACAGGGTCCAGAACACGTGGGCTCTGTAGTTTATGTCACGCGGGCTTAAGTTGTCCCGCAGCATGTGGGACCTTAGTTCCCTGACCAGGGATCGGACCCGTGTCCCCTGCTCTGGAAGGTGGATTCTTTACCACTGGACCACCAGGGAAGTCCCTCTATATGCATATATTTTTAAAAACTGTATTTTATTATCACATATTGACCATAATCGGCTTTTTAAATTAATATATTGTGGAAATCTCCACAAGATAATATAACTCTCTCTATAGTTGCACAGTATTTAATTGCATAATATTTCATGTAAGCAGTTCCTTATTAATGGGTATTTAAACTGATTTTAGTGTTTTGTTTTTATAAAAATTCTGTGGATATCTTTTTGCATTTGTGTGTGTATTTGTTCAATTACTAGATTTGCTTGGGATAAATTTAAAGAAATAGAATATGCATTTAAATTTTGATAAGTATTGTCAAAGTATGCTCCAGAATTTTTGTCATTTTCTTTTCATGTTAGTAATAACATGGAGATGTCACAAATAAGCCAAAATACGAAATAAGACCACTTTCACTTTTCTACATACATTCAAGTAATGAAGACACAAAGAAATCAATCTGAAATGTCTTCAGTGCAGGATCAGTAGAGTTGATCTTACTGCTTACTTCCAATATACCATTACTCAAATCAGAAAAGCAAATATTAAAAAAAAATAACCCCCATAATTTTGTTTAGGATAGGCAAAGAGATAAAATGTTAATTTTTGGATAATTTAAAGATATACAGTGTCATGTAATTTTTGGGAGGATGTGAATATGCATTTTATGGCAGAGACACAGATAAGGGACAGAGGAAATTGTACTGCTTGTTTCCAGAGTAGATTATTCGTTTAAGGACTATATTTCATAACATCATGATTTTAATACTAAAAAAAGATAGAAATAATAGTTGTGGAGAAATATATGTTTGCTTTCTGTTCCTGTTTAAGTTCATATGTTTGTAATTAATATCCTAAATTTAAAATAAACTACTCAAATACCAAAATAGTAACCAAATGTTATATACCATTCTTTTGAACTAATCTTTTTTCTTTTTTTTTTTTTTTTAATGGTATGAGGGCCTCTCACTGTTGTGGCCTCTCCCGTTGTGGAGCACAGGCTCCAGACGTGCAGGCTCAGCGGCCATGGCTCACGGGCCCAGCTGCTCCGCGGCATGTGGGATCTTCCCGGACCGGGGCACGAACCCGTGTCCCCTGCATCGGCAGGTGGACTCTCAACCACTGCGCCACCAGGGAAGCCCTGAACTACTCTTAAAATGATGATCACATACTGATAAGAAAATCATTATTAACGTAGTCTCTGTAATGTGATCTATTATGTATCTTAAATGACCAAATGACATGTAGTCAAAGCTTAGTGTGTTAAGTAGAAAATCATATTCGTTCTTTTAGTAAATAAACTTATTGGACTATAGAGAGATTTGCTTGTTTTAGATATCTGAGTGATAATACTTGTTCTTAGATTATTTTTTGATCAGGGCAAACAATGGAACAAATATTCAGAGAAGAAAAAAACATCAGAGGGCAATTATAAACCAACGTCAAGATGTTGGTGAGTGTAGGAACTTGATTCCACGTGGAAAGAGAAGAGGCAGTTCTGCCACACCAGAGCTGTGCAGCAGATGTGAGCTATTCCCCTGGAGGATGAGGCTGAGCCTTCTGAGGAAGCACTGTTCCGTTCTGTGCTTGACAATGATCAGTGTTTACAGAGGAGTCTCATAAAGGGACTCCAGATGCTTCCGTGGTCTCTCTTGAGAAGTGGAAGGAGGCTGGATGTAGACCTGAAATGGCTTAATGAGAAATACACCACATTTTTGGAGTGAGAATATTAGAATTGTTGGGTGGTCTGTTTTTAAATCTCATTGAACCCAAGGGCTGATGGATGCATAATGCATAAAGGGGGGTGGTTAGAAGGGGCTGAGAAGGTATCTTCAGAGTTCTGAATGTGAACTTACATGCCTGAGATAAGGTAGCATCATCATCTGTTTTTACAGTTTTCAGGACTGGGAAGAATGGGCTTGACAGGGGTCGTCTTATTAGGGCCAAGAGGGCTTTCAGTTGAAATTTGGAGCTAGTAAAGAGAAGAAAATGGAGCAAAATGAGCACAACATAGATTTAATTTAATTTAACTAATGAAGAAGCAGTGTGAATGAAGACCCTGGAAGTTCTCTAGAAACCACAGTAGGGCATAATAATGGGAATGGGGTCAATATGACCAGATATGTTTATGCTGGGTATAAAGTAGATTTAAGGAGAAAACTTGATTATGGCTTAAGGGGTCTAAGTAAGTCTTAGCTCAAGGACTAAGAGGAAGGACTAACAATGGAAGGACCGCAGTGGAAGGGCTTTCCCTTGCAAGAAGCAGGTTAAAAAAATTATGCAGAGACTGACATGCTGTATATTACATAGGTAAAACATTCAGCGCGGGCTTCCCTGGTGGCGCAGTGGTTGGGAGTCCGCCTGCCGATGCAGGGGACGCGGATTCGTGCCCCGGTCTGGGAAGATCCCGCATGCCGCGGAGCGGCTGGGCCCGTGAGCCATGGCCGCTGAGCCTGCGCGTCCGGAGCCTGTGCTCCGCAACGGGAGAGGCCACAATAGTGAGAGGCCTGCGTACCGCAAAACAAAAAACAAAAAACATACAGCGCACACACACATACACACACACAGGATATATATACATACATAGACATGTATGTGCGTATTCACACACTTATCTACATATATTCAGGAAGGAAATACACCAAAAATCTTAAAGAAATTACCTTCAGGCAGGAAGATTTTGAATAATTATGTTGTTCTTCTGCTTTTCTATATTTTCAAATGCTTCAGCAGTAAGCATCTATTACTTTGATAATGAAAATAGTATTTAAGTAATATTTTTGAATACCAAAACACACATTTGAGTAGAAAGCATTTGGGTGTGGATTAAATAATTATAAGTAGTTGTTGGCCGCCTTTTGAAATGGACAATAGGGATGATGCTTTAATTATTGAGATTGTAAAACTGTTAATGAGGTAGGCATAGTAAATGTTGGGGAGTTTCATTTCTACAAGTGGTCTGCCAAGATTCTGAAAAATTTGTGATGAACTTAAAAAAAAAATCTCTCAAATAATTGAGGAAACACTGGAGTAATTGGCCACTCTTGATTGAAGTCTAAATTAAGGCAGAATTTGTTGGTCAAGTGAAGGCTGTACATAGTTAGAACTGTAGCCTGAGACTTTAGGAAGCAGATTTCTAAAAATCCAAGAAAAAAAAAAGATTTTAGTTTCTTAAATTCAGGGCCCCAGTGGCCTTGTAATAATTGGTCCAGAATGGATAATCTAAAAATATTATAGGTATGATTCAATGACTTAAGACTTTAAAAGACTGCCTGGTATTTAGTAGACAGTAATATTTGTGTCACAAATGAATGAATCAGTGAATGAATGAATGGGCGATTGAGTAAAGATGGGTCATTGGTGGGGAGGCTCTGATAATAAAAATCTGACAATAATAGATGACCCCAACAGAGAAAAGAGTGATTGCCCCCAACATATCACACACAAGTTTTCTGTAGAACTATGAGAAAAGACTTAAAGTTATGTTTGGAAACATAAAAGATGGGAAATAAGAGATCTAGCTCGTTTAATTGGCTGCTCCCCTATGGCATCCTGTAGTAGCTTGTTTGTTCTCTTACGTTTCAATTTTCCTTTGTGTTAACTTGACCCTCTCTGTCTCTGTGAATCTGCTTCCCAGTTTTTAAGCACAATGTGTCATTGTTGTGTTCCCTTCGTTCTCATCAAAAATACTTGCACATTCTAGGTGCTCCATAAATATTTGCCGATTTGCATTGTTTGGAACAGATGGCATAATGTAAAAAGATGACTAAAGAGAAAGAAACACTACTAAATCCTATTTAACTTCTGTTTTCTCTGTAAAGGATAATGATTTTTCAAACTGTAAAGGGCAGCACAACCATAACTACAAGAACCGGAAAACTTAAGTTTCAGCTCCTAGTTGCTTTAAACTGGTACAGATTCATCTATTGAACTAAAGAAATTATTATGTGGGGTTGGGGAACTACTTTTGGAAATCTTTGGAGAAACCAGGAAAGAGGAGACATGAGCCAACATCCTGATATTCTGAATAAAGTGAATGCCTAAATTTAGACTTGTTCTAGGATAGGAACTGTTAAGTAAATGGATGAATTGACAGCACTTGGGAAAAAGCAATAGTCATTAGATAACGGTGAGGGTGCCAAGGTAACCTCACTTCCTTTTAAAAAATATGATTACTGAATCTGTAGATTAGGGAAACTCCTAAGACAGCCTGTCTTAGTTTGTGCGGGTCATTGAGAAAGTGTCTTGTTACAGTTGTGCGCTTTTTGTGGATATAGGCATTATGTGGTGAGGGATTCAGGATTTTTGAGTTAATGGTCCCCCAAAGGTAAACTAATCAAACTGGAGGCTGATCTTTAAAGAGACACTGCTGTAATCTGATTCTGTTCAGTAATTTTATCATAAGCCTATTTATTAATGTTTTCCAAGGTAGGAAATTAAGAATGGTCATTGATAGTACATTGGCTAAGGGTGGCCTGAACTCAGAGCTAGGCCCTGTGACTAGCTGGGTGACCTTGAGCAACTTATGGAAACTTTCTGAGCCTTAGTATTTTCATTTGTGAAATGGAAATAATGGTACTTACCTTACTTGTGTGTGGTGCACACAGGGCCCTTAGCACTGTGCCTGACACTTGACAGATACTTCGTAAATGGTATCTAGTGCTTGTTGAGAATTTACTGTGCTAAGAAGCATTTTATACACAAGGAAGCTAAGGCTTAGAGAGATTAAATAGCATCAAATAGACAGGAATGAATTTCCTCAGGGTTAATAATGGACTAAGAAAATGTAATCTAAGAGCAGTAAATGAAAATTCATAAAATTTGTACTTTTGTTAAAAATCACTTATGTAAAATTGACATAGAGGTTTTAATTGACTATGAGATGAATATGATCCATTGTTATATCCTGGCTTAAAAATTAGGATCAGGGAAAAAACTGGTCCAATTGCACTTGGATAATTTGACCACATCTGGAATATGTTTGGTTTTTTTCCCCCTCCAAGCATTTGTTAAGAGGGACAGATTGTGGAGGATGGACGTAATCCTGGGAACTAGCTGGACGCAATCCTGGGAACTAGCTGGAAGAAGCAGAGTTAGTAAGTTTGGAAAAGAGGAACCTTTGATGAAAGCATGATAGCTGTCTTAAAATATTTGGAAGGGATCATTTGAAAGAGGGATCAATTTATTCTGTGATACTCCAGTGTGGGTTCCAGCGGTAGAAGTTGTGGGAAGGACAGTTAGACCTTTTGATTTTTGCTGACCTTTGGAACCATTCAGAAGTGGGATGGTGTGCCTTTCAAGGTAGGAAACATCATCTTCTCCAAGTTGTGGCAAAGGCAGGATTCTCTGAGAGATACTGTGGAGGGAATTTTCGAATTGGATGAGGGTAGATGACCTCTCTATTCTCTTCCAAATCTAAGAATTTATTGTTGTCTGAGAGATTGAATCTTTCAAAATAATGCATTACTTAAAAATGCATGTTACTGGTTTAAGGCACCTACTTTCCTTTAACTTTATGAATTTAATTGATTTTTGAGAACATAAACATGTTGCAAATATAAGAAGTGTATTTTTCATTCTGGAAAATGATGACTATTTCAGTGTTATTGGGAAAACCATAATTTTAGTTAGTAAAATTCAAAGCACTGAATTCATTACAAGAAAGGCAATTTCCTCTTCACTATTAATTGTAAGACATTTCTTCCATTATTGAAGAGAAATCATCTGTGTTTGAAGAGCATTTATGTTAAGAAGGTGACATTTCTTTGACGTTTGTGTGTACATAAAGGTAGCTTGTAGAGAAATGTAAGAACACAAGAAGTGCAAACTTGTAAAAAATAACTTTCACATGCAAAGCCATTTGATATGTATTAAATATACGCTAGACTTCATAAGGTTATTCATTTTAGAACCTGGATTTTCTTTCTTTATTTTTTTTTAAATCTCTTAAGATTACTGAGTGCAGTATTATCTTGCCCAGATTTATAACCTTGTTAGAATTTTACTGAATAAAAATGAATCTGATTTTAGTAGTGAAATGTGCTTGATTCATACCCTCCCCTCCCCACCCAGGTGTCAGGCCAACCCAAGCTGTTTAGCACAATGAAAGTTCTTGTTTGACCATAACTGCACATCTCACTCCACAGGCAATCAGCATTTTAATTAGTGATTCAAAGGAAAGTCATTGTCGTCTAGTTGCTTTATCATAATTGCCAAATAATTTTCCATTGAATAAATAAGTAATGTAAAGGAGAAACCTCCCCTCATAATGCTGTCATTAAGGCTTCATTTTTTTACCCCCTCATTTGTATTTGTGTTAACACACAGCCCACTTGAAAAGGAGTAATTATAATGGCTTTCTGACGGTAGCCTGTGCTTTTTAAAAACTGGGGATGGTTTCCTTTTCTATCACCACTTTGCACTGCATGGCTTATTTTGAGGTTTAGATAAAGGAAGCTCATGGTGGCTCGTGTCTCTTCAAAGGTGTGTGAAAGTGAATGATTGATTTGCTGTGTGCATCATTGGAACTAGGTAACTTGCATTATGACTCTGATGTACTGTGTAATTGATGCAAGTCCTTTCATAGTATTCTGAGATGGAAATCAATATTCATTTGGAGTGCAACAGCTGTAATAAACTACATTCCTTTTGTAAGCAGTGGTCTAAGGCTTTGTAAAGGATCAGTTAGGAGTGATAGATTAACATTTCGGTTGGGCTGGGGTCTTTTTGAATAGATATGAACAATGTCTTCAAAACAACCCTGTTTAAAACAGCTGGTTTCATGAAATTAACTTTTTGATTTTGTTGTATAGAAACTCTTTTTGCTTTTCCTTTATATGAGTCTTTCTTCTGTCCGATTACAAACCTGGACCCAATGGAAAGAAGGAATAATAATTATTTCATAAATAAGTTGATTTTCATGAATATCACCATGGATATTATTTGTATACCTTGACAGATTTTTTAAATGTCTTGTCTTCAGTGTTACCCTTTCAAAATATTAATGCTTGGCAATTGGATTTGCACTCTTTGTTAAAAATGGATATGCCTTGACAGTATCTAGTACCGACTAAAACTTCAGATACCAAAGAGATGCCTCCTGAATAAAGAAATCAATATCAATGAATTCTTACAATCGGATAGGATATTTATCATTTTAAATATAGCCATGAGAGAGTTACCATAGTTTGGAGGTCAAAAGTGCTGGTTCAGAGGTCAGATAAATTTGAGTTCAAATCCTGGCCCTACTTCTGACCAGCTGTATGACCTTGGGCAAGTGACCTAAACCTTAGCCCGGGTTTACTAATCTGCAAAATGCAAATGAAAACAGTAACTACCCCTCAGTAACACTGGGATACTTAAATAAAGTAATTAGCATAAAAACCACTTAACACATTGCTTGGCACATTTTAAGCACTTGATACATGTTAGTGAACTATAAGGACAATGAATCCTGCCCCTCTCTTCTTTTTGGATCCGAGTTCCTTTCTCTCCATCCCATTTCTACCACCTTGAAAGTGCCCCTAGCCCGTCACTGCCTGCATTAGAATCTCAGTGCCCATTTTGCTTCCTGGCTGGCCTGTTCCTGCCAGACCTGCCAGACCAATCCTTTTTAAATGGTGGTCTACCCAAAACAGTTCATCGTGATTACTTTTACTATAACAAGTCCAACATTCTCCTATTCAACCCTATGCCACCTACCATCTCCAATATGTGGCCCTGTGGGTTGAGGGTGATTGTGAAGAATAGATGATGCTGTGAAAGTACATCACGTAGCACCTGTTGCTACATCGTCATCATCGTCATTATCATTAACGTCATCATCACCAAAATGGAAGCCAAGGTTTGAGTGTTTACTACTTTTTGGCAGTGTTCCAAGTGCTCTCCCTGAATTAAGGACTATTATCCCCATTTTACAGAAGAAGCCGTTGAGACATGGAGGGTAATTGGCACATAGCAGTTGCTCAGAAATTGGTGGTTATTTTTACCCTTAACCTCACCTGTGTCTGAGTAGTTTTCTCCAAATAGTACATTTCTTGAGTATCATGAGTCACAAATGATGGCCCAAGGGTCAAAACCAGCTTACAGACACAGGTACAAGATTTTAGTAACCAGGAATTTTCACACAAAAATGCCTTTCACACATGTGCTCCCACCCTCTCACCCTTCTAATCCTCCCAAATCCTACCTTTTTCCTTTTTAAAGCAAAGGTCAAATCCCTTACTGAAGTCATCCCTAATTATTTGTACCCAGTGTTATCTTTTCCTCCCTGAGCTCCTCCAGTACTTTTAGTATTTACACACATGTAATATTAAATTATGTAATAAATAGCATATGTAATATTTTGTGCTATAGACTGTATGATGTGCTTTATTCACTTAGGTTCTTTTTTTATCTTTACTATTACTTTTTTTTTTGCGGTACGTGGGCCTCTCACTGTTGTGGCCTCTCCCGTTGCGGAGCACAGGCTCCGGATGCGCAGGCTCAGCGGCCATGGCTCACGGGCCCAGCCACTCCGCGGCACGTGGGATCTTCCCGGACCGGGGCACGAACCCGTGTCCCCTGCATCAGCAGGCGGACTCTCAACAACTGCGCCACCAGGGAAGCCCCTATTACTTATTTTTTTTAATTAATTTTTATTGGAGTATAGCTGCTTTACAATGCTGGGTTAGCTTCTGTTGCACAGCAAAATGAATCAGCCATACATATACATATATCCCCTCCCTTTTGGTTTTCCCTCCCATTTAGGACACCACAGTGCATTAAGTAGAGTTCCCTGTGTTATACAGTAGGTTCCCATCAGTTGTCTATTTTATACATAGTATCAATAGTATATATGTGTCATGTGGCAAGGGACAGTATAACAATAGTAGTAGGAGTGGTATTACACAGTAATTGTTATGACTTATGAAAAGCACATATTTTACACATATAAAGACCACCCATGAAACCACGTATCAGGGTAGATATCATAGTCCCCAGTGCACTGATGGGTACTACGTGGAGCCTCACAAAGGTTAGGTAGTAAACCCAAAGTCACAGAAGGCTGGACTGACATTCAAACCAGGGGCCTTTCAGACCCCAAATCCATACGTCTTCCACCACTTTCACCAGGCTGCCTCTTTTCTGTAGCCTCCTTCCTGCTCACTAACCAAATTTTAAAGCATGTTAGAGGAATCATGTCTTTGGCCTTTAATAGGTATATTTACATTAGCTCACAAAATACAAGCTATAAGCCTTCTAATGTCCATAGGAAAATGTTGAAGACAGAGATTCTGAATCAATACAAAATAATTTGAAGAACCCACTGGAGCATATGTTTTGAAGATGAAACAAAAGTGTATACAAGCCACTTAAGTATCATCCAGCAAGGCATTTCCACTGAAGTTGTTAGAAATTACACATTTTCAGAGATTTAAAAAATATTACTTTTGTATAGAAAACCCTAGTTATGGTTTAATCAGTGCATAACTATAAACTTTGTAATGGTTCCTTCCCCTAATTCCTTATAACTTTTTAAAGGGATAAATAATATATTTTACTGTTATTGATATTCATCAGAATAGGATTATGGGGCTTCCCTGGTGGTGCAGTGGTTGAGAGTCTGCCTGCCGATGCAGGGGACACGGGTTCGTGCCCCGGTCCGGGAAGATCCCACATGCCGCGGAGCGGCTGGGCCCGTGAGCCATGGCCACTGAGCCTGCGCGTCCGGAGCCTGTGCTCCGCAACGGGAGAGGCCACAACAGTGAGAGGCCCGCGTACCGCAAAAAAAAAAAAAAAGGATTATGATAGTTTATTTTATTTGACAGATTTGTTCAGACTGGTTTGTTCTGTAGTTGGTTTGCAGTGAGTTACCATGTTTTAGTCAGAAGTTGCCTTTCTGAGTGCTGACAGAATCCATTGCCTTTAAGTTTTTAATCCAAGACTGTTAACAGTTTTGTAAAAAGAAGCAATTCTGTCTGAGGGCTGCCCTCAATAACATCTGTACTCTTCCAGATAGACATAACAAAAATAGTGGCAAACACGAGTTTAAAATAAAAAGAGGCTACACTAAAACCCTTTTCAGCCCTGTCTTCTGGTTGTCACTATCAAATATGGCTACCAGTTAAGATCACATTTCACATCTCTGACACAGACGGTTTGACAAGAAGCAATCAGAAGGCTTTCAGAAAGAAATCTGTCTGTGGTAGTTTCTGTGTGATATAAATATTACAAGGTCAAATTCATTTTTTTCCAGTGAGACAAAATGTTAACCTTACACTTGGATTCAAAGCTGACCCATGACATCACTTTTAGAATGAATATTTCTTTTCATTGGAAGGTGTGACCTAATCTCCATATTTCTTCTATGTATTTTATTTCCTAATTTGACTTTGAGTTAGAATCACCTTTTTTCATACATGTGTTGATGCTTTCTGCTGCTGGAAATAGATCTGTAGGCTGTTAACAATTACTGTCATTCCTAATACATTCTAAAAATGCATTATAAAGGTGGATTGATTCTGTAGTTTTATAATAACCTGAATGTGGCACTGGTAAAGTGGATGGGAAGAGTATTCAGAAAATATCCTTTTCACATTAGACATTTAAATTTTCAGTAGTTTGGGAGTTTTAGGAAAACATCTTTTCCTGGTCTTGATATAAAGTATTGACAAATGTGAGCTTTTGTCTTGAATACTATTTTCTGTTTACCTACAATATTTCTATTAAAGTTGAGAGGTTAGACTTGTTTGTTTATTGTGCATATATTTATGGACATATGTAGCCTTGCCTTTATTGTCCAGTAAGTCTCAGATAGGCATACGTTCGGATCAATCAGTAAACATTTACTGAACATTTACTATATGTCAGACACTAAAGCAGGGGTAAAAAGATGAATAAGACACTGGTTTTGTTCTTAGATGTTCATAATATGGATAAATCACAGGGAAAACAGTTATTTTCAAATGGTTTTAAAAGGAGAGTCACTTGGTATGTCTTTTGGACAGGACAATATGGTAATATACATTCGAGTCCTTATACTTAGTCACGTGTGATTAGTGACTACCATATTGCATAGCACAAGTCTATAGGATAAGAATACCTTTCATTCACTGAAAACCTTGTTCTTAAATACTATGGGGTTGTAAGGAAGTACTTACCATATAATGTTAAATGAATAAAAGTGGTTACAAAACATTATTCACAATTTTGATCTTAGTTAAAAATTATACACACACATATTGATTCACACATAGGAATATAGAAATATACTAAAATTTTCACAAGGACTAACTCTGAATATTGGGATTATGGATGATCTTTGCTTATATTTACCTGTAGTTTCAAACTCTTTCTAATGAACATGTATTACTTTTATATGTTAACAGAGCCTATATACCAGCAATGGTCTGAATGTTTTCCCCATTTTTTTGGTTCTTCTCTGCTCACCTTGTTCTTCTTGCTGGTTTTTCACATTTTTCTGAAGAGCTGGGGAGGAATCTAAATCTCTAATCTTACCTGTCCCCATGTTAGCTCTTCCTCCCAATGGATTTGTCACTCTTGTTACTGTTGCTTCCAGGTCTCTCTTCTACTTTACAATCTTCCTCTTAGCTGTAGTGTACTAGTTCATCAGTCAGCTAGTTTAAATATATTTGCAGTCTCTCTTACACCTTTTTTTTTGATTAATTAATTTACTTATTTACTTTTTGGCTGCATTGGGTCTTCACTGCTGCATGCAGGCTTTCTGTAGTTGTGGCGAGCGGGGGCTACTCTTCGTGGTGGCGTGCGGGCTTCTCATTGTGGTGGCTTCTCTTGTTGCGGAGCACAGGCTTCTAGGCGCGCGGGCTTCAGTAGTTGTAGCTCGTGGGCTCTAGAGCACAGGCTCAGTAGTTGCGGTGCACGGGCTTAATTGCTCCGCAGGCATGTGGGATCTTCCCGGACCAGGGCTCGAACCCGTGTCCCCTGTATTGGCAGGCGGATTCTTAACCACTGCGCCACCAGGGAAGTCCTCTCTTAACACCTTTTCGATTGATTCTGTTAATTAACATTTCGGGTAAATAAAAAGAGATTTGGCTGCTTGAATCCAGAACTCAGAGTTCCCCCTCCTTTCCCTGGGACTCTCTTCCTCTTGTTTTCCTCTCAACCACTGAAGCTGCTTCTCTCATTACAGAGTCTAGCAAGGCTTAATCCTTTGCAGCTAAATTCCAGGGACTCTTTCGGACCTGCCAACTCAGGGGAAGGGGTGGTGTTAAATATGATGTGCTTCGTGCCCTTCCTTCCTGCGGTTGAGTGTATCATTTTCTCCAGTTGACCCAGTGAAGGAAGGTTAGCAAAACGCTTCTAATTCCTAGGTCAGATCAAAGCCTCCAGGCTGGACCACCAACGTTGGCAGGGGATTGGGTCACTGCCAGACACTTGGAGGTATGCACAAGGGCTCTATTTTTCTTGGGCTGAATTGAGGAGTCTTCCTGCTCCCTCCTTTTCTAGGAGTTTACATAGATGGAAAATAAGTTTTCTCTTTTGGCGAAATAGCAAGGCAGTTCAGAGAAAGACGTGTTTGGGCACTGAGTCAGGAGGAATAGGAATCATTGGAAAAGATGGTAAAGCTGTAGTCTATTCATTTTTTCCCCTGATTTTCCAGGCTTTTTTTTTTTTTTTAAAGTTCTTTTCCAATGCCCCCCACACACTGCCCCCACCCCGCTTCTCTGGAAATATGTGTTGGCACACAATGAGTTTCAAGATTGTTTAAAATTTTTTTACTTTAAGAAACTCTCAAGGGCTTCCCTGGTGGCACAGTGGTTAAGAATCCACCTGCCAATGCAGGGGACACAGGTTCGAGCCCTGGTCCGGGAAGATCCCACATGCCGTGCAGCGACTAAGCCCATGCACCACAATACTGAGCCAGTGCTCTAGAGCCCGTGAGCCACAGCTACTGAGCTCACGTGCTGCAACTACTGAAGCCCTTGCACCTAGAGCCTGTGCTCTGCAACAAGAGAAGCCACCACAAGGAGAAGCCCACACACCACAATGAAGAGTAGCTCCCACTCGCTGCAACTAGAGAAAGCCCGTGTGCAACAATGAAGACCCAATGCAGCCAAAAATAAATAAATTTATATTAAAAAATCATTTAAAAGACTCAAATACTTAACACCTGGTTGACTACATATTCAGATTAAGTTGGTCTCTCTCTTTCTCTCTCTCTCATTTCTTTGTCTTTGATATTCTAGTAGCCCAGCTTCCACTTAATTTTGGCAGCTTGGAGATCCCATTTTATTTTATGATTGTTCATAGAAAAGAGGTAATATATATGCCCCCACCCTCTAAGCCATCTACATTTGTTTTCTGTATTATATGATTTAGTGCTTGGCTATAAATGACTCTATTACAGATTCCTTTCCCTTCTATGCTACCCTTTAATATGTGAATTTACAAGGGGCAGTAGATCTCCTAGAAGCAATATACATATTTTTAACAGTACATGGGAAGGCTGAACCAAGTTATGCTGAGAGTAATGGACTAGATATGAAGGAAATAGGGATTGGCACAAATAGCTGACCTCAGTTTCAACCTTTTCCTATACCTTCTTTGCTATACCATATAGTACTATGTCCAGAGTATACTGTGACAGATGGATCTCGATAGTTCTGCTTTACAGGGAAAAGCTTGAACAATGTTGGGAATGATAAAATGAAAAAGAACAAGTTAGTGAAGGTCACCACAAAGTAAACACAAAAGGGAACTTGATAATGGAAGCTGCTGCTTTTTTCTTCTTTTCATGCTGGGATCTCAATTTGAGATAATTTTCGTCATTTGGGGTATTTTGGACTCTGTGGAATTTTATTTATTTTGTTCCCATAAGAACCTAGTATCTATGGCAGTTAACATAGGCAGACAGGTAGAGAAATAACGAAGATAGTCTTTTATATGCTTTGGCCTGGAATTGTTGTGTGCAGGTACTATGGGAGCACCAAGGAAGGGGTAAATACATTTATGTGGGAAAATCAAAGAAGGCTTCACAGAGGAGCTGATGGAGGAGATATTTTGAAAAAATAAGAGTTTGACTAGGTGGAAGTGATCAGAAAGTCATTGAGCCAAGTAGCACAAATGTGCAAAGGCAGAATCGAGGAAGGGCCTGTAGTGATAGAGCGACATGGAACTGATTCATGGGGCTAGACAGAGGGTCCCCAGGACTGACGGGCAGCTGTGAGTTTTGCACAGCAGCACTTGAAGGGCAGGTATGTGACTAGGACTTTCTCTGATATGCAGTGGGCGGCACTGACTTTCTAATGATTTAGAGTCAGTTTCTTAGAATAACATCGATTTTAATATTTAAAAATGAATTGGAAGGTGAAGAGAGTCTTTTGAAGTAAAACTGAAGGGTGACCTTGATGAAAGTGAAGGAGATCCTCTAGTACTGTAGAGAAAACTATTTGTTGCATAGGTTGCAGATTCTTAGGAGAGCTCTTGAATCTCCAAAAATGAATAATGTTTATCAGCCAAGTATTTCCACTAATGTTTCTCTTTTATTAAGGAGACTTGTATTTAAGGATTTAAAAAATATGATATATTATTCACTCTTTATCAAACTCTCTAGAATATGAGTTGGAAAGGTAGCATTTCTAGCCTTTTGTTCAGACTCTCTTGACATTATGGTCCTGGAAGGAAGTGAGGACCACCGAACCTCCTGATGAGATGAAGTTGGGTCATTTCATTTCTGTAGTTGGGGAAGCCCACTCCACTGCTGAATGTTCCTGATATAATCATGGTGTGAAAATACGGACTGCCGAAACCAAAATGAGAAGACCTGAGTGCTGCCCATTAAGAAACCATCCCAGATGAGTAAATGTACCAAAACCCCCCTCCATCCTTTTTGCCCTCCAAATGGATTGTGCCAATTTATATGTTACGTATTTGTTGATATTGTCAGGGTAGTGGTGGTGGAGTTACAACTTTGAATCAGACTTTCCCAATTAAACTGATGATTGAAGTGGTCTTAACTGTCTCAGTGAGTTCTACCTCCCTTTGGCAGTGCTTAATAAATGCAAATCTAAAATGCTGGTATTATAGCTTTTAAAATATGCTGTTGAGAAAAGTAAAAAGTAAACCTGAATACTTGGATTTCAACCATTGAAGCAAAGACAGAAAGATGATTGAATTCAGTCTTAAATTTCATAGAACTAAATTTAATGGTGAGCACAATCGTCCTCTGGTGATTGTTTTCAGTGCTGCTTTATTAAGTTATGTAATGGCAGGAGTTCAAACTCAGTGATTGTTGAAATGGTAAATTTAAGGAGTATTTGAGATTGCCTGCCAATATGCAAGTGTAAGAGGTTTCAAAGTGCAGAAAATATTATTTCTACCTTCCCGTTTCTGTAGCTTGTATTTCTTATTCAAATAGTTTTTAGGGATTATATTTAATACACTGGCTTAAAAATGTTTAAAAATCTCATTTTATTCCCCAAAGATTTGTTTTTTGCTGTTGCGATTAGATGATGACAGCTAGCTGGCTTTTAAAATTGATCAGGAAGTATTCTGGCAGTCATTCAGTGTTGTAATAGCACTTTAATGGATATGAGCTATTCACCCAGATCAGACTCAATGTCAAAACAGGCGAAAATACAGCTGTCACTCTGGACAACAAGATACTCATATGCAAGCAGCTGCTTAATATACTGTAGAAAGGCAGCCTTTTAGTAATATTTAAAAGGTGTGCCAATGCCAGTATATGAATACACTGTGAAGTTGGGGTGTGCCATTTAGGAAAGAGGAGGACGAAGACGTGCAACTATTTTATCCATACACTTACTCAAGTGCATCCTGTGAAAATCATCTGTGTATGCACTATAGACAAGCAGGAGAGCCTTACAAAATTTCTTCTTTCTTTTAATAGGCCTTTTTGTTTATTGAATATGTACAAACACACACACACACACACACACACACACACACAAATGCCTGCTTGACTGTTGGTTGATGCATGGTGTTAATGAGGTCAGTGTCCTTCATTCAGTCACCATATGAGGCTAGTTAACCCTGTTCTGAAGTAAATTCAAATGCTGATCCCTCTCCCCAGCTAGTCAACTTATACGTACAGTACAGGCATTGATTTTAAGGAGAACTGAAACTGAGGACGGCACAATCAGAACAGATACTGGTAAAACTACTCACAGCATCGCAGCAGTGGGTTGGTGTCATCTCCATCATTACCTGAAGGTCAGCGCCTCACTATGCTAACACCAATAACTTGTGATGTTTGGTCACTAAACGTTTAAAGGCAACTTCACAGATATTAATTTATTTAATTCTTGGGTTAGCTCTGTGAAATGTGTAGCAGAGGGCAGTTTATTTTCCACTTTTATGGGTGAGGCAACTGAGATGCAGAATGGCTAAGTGAATGCCAATGTCACACACCTAGTTATAACTGCAGCTTAGGTGTCAGACTCCAAGTTTAATTCCCTTTTTTATGACACAATGGCACCTTTCTACAGTCATAGTTTCAATTCACACGTGTTTTGTGAGCATCTTATTGCATGGCAAGTATTGTTCTAGATACTGTAGGTGAAACAAAGTGAGTAAAATAAACATCTTGATCTCAAAGAGCTGATAATGTAGGAGAGTGAAGACAACTATTGCATATAAACAGACCTTATCCAAGCCTGATAAATGCCAGGGTAGAGAAGGGAATCAGATGCTGTGAAAGTACAGAAAGGAGCACATGTAAGGAAAGCCCACATGAAGGAGACTCATCTCCTTAGACAGCTATAGGCATCCTTTGAAACAGACTCTGATAAAGTCTAGATTTTCTCAGGTGAAGAGTAAGATGTGAGCAAGGACAAAAGTATATTTGGGTGAATAGTGACTGTGCCTATTGACCAGAATAAGATAAGTACAGGAGAGATTGAAATGGAGAGAGTAGGTACATGAGAAGACCAGTTAGAAGGTGTTTACAACATTCAAGGCAAAAGGAAATGAAGGCCCCAGCTAGGGTGGCAGCCTGTCTATGGGTTTCTATACGGAGCTTCTGAATGCATTAGAACAGCAGTCCCCAACTTTTTGGTACCAGGGACTGGTTTCATGGAAGACAGTTTTTCCACGGATGGGGGTGGGGCGGTGTGGGGGGGTGGGAGGGATGCTTCAGGTAGTGATGCAAGTGACGGGGAGCTATGGGGAGCAGCAGATGAATCTTTGCTCACTCACCTGCCGCTCACCTCCTGCTGTGCGGCCCGGGGTGGGATGGGGGGTTGGGGGCCCCGTGTTAGAACACCATAGTACACATGATTAATGCCCACAGCTTGACTTCTAACTGGCAGCATTCTTGCTCCAGGGCTTTCTCTGGCTGCTGAAGCCCTTGCCAGGGAATTGACACAGTCCCCAGTGACCGATGGAAATAGCATATAAGTACACCAGCTCCTTCGCCCCTTGGATGGAATTCCTGAGGTGTAGTTTACATTGACTCCCAGAGCTTCCTGGTGGGATAGGCTTCAGTGGCTCATAGTGGTAGTTTTAATTTCATATTCTTATTGACTACTTCCTTTTCCCTGTTTCACTTCCCCAACACCCTGCCAGTACTTCCTTCACCTCCAAAAAGTTACTTGCGCTCAGACCTTTATCTCATGGTCTGCTTTTGGGAGATCCCAAATAAAGACAAACTCAAGTTACAGTTTGACCTTGTGAGCTTATATTTTATAATACAGTATATGAGGTTTTGAGTCAGAAACTTTCACAAGTTCAAACTTTGGTTCAGACTACAAATTATAATTTGTTTAATTTGTAATCCAAAAATAGTTTCAGGGTATCTATAATTTTCTCATGATACCCACGTTAGATTATCACATCAAATAGAAACTCTGAGCAATGATTTGGCCTAATATCTTTGTGTATACAGATGAATGTAGATTTGAAAATGTGTTAATGGAAAATAGAAATACAATTAAGCCTTAGGTTGTGGTATATTGATATCTTCATTTTACTTAAATACATAAAGCTATTTGTACATGCATATGCACTACCTATTGTATATATCCTCATTAAAATCTGTGAACCAGTTAATGTCCTCGCCTATCAGAAAATTAGTAGATCATGCCCATGGTGTCACATCTATTCTCTGCCCAATGGTTCGTTTGCTTAACTGATGACCACTCTCTCCTATTAAGAGCTATCATACATCATAGAATAAAGATATCTTCCATATTTACAGTCCACTGCTATAGCAGTTACCTCTTAATCACATTCTAACATTGGCCAGATGTCAAGCCTTGCTTATATTTACTCCTTTGTCCCCATAGTCGGTATATTGACGTACTTTTAATGTGTAAAGAACATTTAGTAAATTGTTAAATTAAAAACAAAATTGTCGGGCTTCCCTGGTGGCGCAGTGGTTGAGAGTCCACCTGCCGATGCAGGGGACACGGGTTCGTGCCCTGCTCTGGGAAGATCCCACATGCCGCGGAACGGCTGGGCCCGTGAGCCATGGCCCCTGAGCCTGCGCGTCCGGAGCCTGTGCTCCGCGATGGGAGAGGCCACAACAGTGACAGGCCCGCGTACCGCAAAAAACAACAAAAAAAAACAAAACAAAATTGTCATTGTAGGCACACTAGTCCACTGGCCCTTAGCCTTTAAACTTCATGCATACTGTACAACTACATTTGTTTAATGATGTTTAGAGACCTTATTCGAAAACAAAATATCAAAGATAATTTATGATGTATTGAAGTAATGATGATTATATAAATCAGCTAATCAGTCATTCTGAGGATAAACAAATAAAATGCTTTTAATCACTGTACTTTTTGTGCTAGGCTTATGGAATTTTCTATTTTGAATGAAGGGCTATTTTTTTCTACTTTGAATGAATGGTTCAGGTTTATTTCTGAGTTTTTTCTTCACTTTAAAGATATTATCATAGAATTAGGCTGTGAAAATATGCATTATTATATGAAATCAGGAGTCAAATTACAATAGTGTTTCTAAAGTAGGATCAATAGCTTGAAATTTTAAAAATATTTTATCTTAAAATATTGCAAAAAAGGTTATGTAACATTGTAAATAAAACCTTGAGTCTTTTATGCTCATTCTATTAAATATGATTAACTTCATCTATACTTGGTGGTATACTTGGTATATTCTCAGCTGGAAAATAAGACTAAAGATGGCATTTTAATATGTAAAACTATATATTAGTAGAGTTGTTAATATATAGCTGTTGCTTTAGGTATTTAAAATGTAAATGTATTTGCCTACAGAACACACACACATGCATTATGTAAATTGTATATATATATACAATTTTTAAAGACAGTTAAAAGCAGTGTTGGGCATAGTATGTATATTTTCAAAGAAAGTTTTTGACTATAAATATTAAAGTAATTATATTTAATTTGGTAATCCCAGGTAGTCCTTTCCGGGAGCAATTGCACATGGGGCCCTCAGAAAGCATCTTACTCTGACCTCATTTCATGAATGAAAAAACTAAGGTGAGGAGAGGATAATGACTTGAGTAAGGAGACCACTCAACCTGTGATAGGCTATACCTTGGGACACTTCTCTCCTTGTCTTCTGAACCTAGCTCAACAATTCTGATTCCTTGCAAAGGTTTTGTTAAGACAAAGTTATTATTTTCTTTTAAGATCATCTGTCAGTTTATAAGGAGCCAATTTCATAGAAAATTAAAAAAAAAATTCAGTCGGGCTCACTGTGTTTAACCAATGCCAATCACATTGATTGGATGAATTTCTTTACTTAATGACTGAACTGATCAGTTATTTTGATATTTTGTAGACACCTAATGAAAGGGCATCATTTAAAAAGTTAGTCTTATTTTCTGAATGTATTTAGTGAATTTTGCATATAAATTAAGCCTCACAAACTATCTATTTAATACATACATAATATTCACTAAACGGGCAAGCAAAAATCAAGGGCCTTTTAGAGGACATTTTCTAAATTGGCAGTGATCTCTTTGACTTATTTTTATCTGTGTTATTATTACTTGAAGGCAGATTTTTGTCTGTTTTGATGGGGCTAGGACTTGCCTTGGGAGAATGACAGCCTTACACCCCGAGATGGAAACACTTGCTGGTATTTTTTGACATTTCAAGTATTTTCATGTTGTATTAGAGCTTAACCTCTACTGTGTACATGTCTGATCTCCCCAACTAAATTGTAAGCGCAGTCTTCTACATCTTTAAATCCCCTGAAGTCCCAGCAAAGTGCTTCCTAGCTGCTGCTCAATAAATATTTGTTGTTTATTTCAGAACTGGTTTTAATCTTTGTTGTCATTCAGGGCTTTGAAAATATTTATAACAGACATTAGGCAGAAACTTGAAATGCTTTTTAATCAGTTGGTGCAGCATTTTTCAATTACTTTGCAAAAAAGACTTCCGACGGATGTTTTAGAATTGTCTGGGCTACCAATATGGCTTTAAGGATAAACAGACTTTTCATTGACATGAGCTCTTTTCTTTGCACCATTTGTGTGTTTGCCTCCTTAACATCATCCCTACAGTCCTGGGCTTCAGGAAAGGGGGACACTTTTGCTGCTATGGAAGTTCCCCAGTGCTGTTTGGTCGCTTCTTAGTGTATATGTGGTTTTCATAAATTTGCCATATAGGAGGCTAGTTTCTCGGTCTGAAGGAGGAATAGAGAATAGGATAACAAAAGCCAAAGCACCTTATGCTTTCCTAATTCGTTTTGAATCTGCCCTGGAAGCCACTTCCCTTTTAATCTGTGAAGTTTATACAAGACCTATAGTCCTTCAGTTGGCCTTTCCTGGCATTTGGCAGGAAGGATCCCCGTGCTATTCCACAGCCATATTCATCATGTTTCCCGGAGTCTGCTTCTAAGGCAAAGATCTCTGGAAAGCAGAGGAGTCAGAATTCTGGTTATGAGGGTGGGGATGGGAGAGGGTAGGGTGCTGTCATTCTTAAGTTCTAGCAATGGCTTCAGTAATGATAGGGGACCCAAGGACCACAAGTTCTGGGCCAGTTCTCTGAAGAGTGAGAGTTATATTATTAAAGTATATGATAATGGTAGCAGCTTGGTAAGAACAAGGTGCTCACAGAGAATTGTGATCAAGGTGATGGAGGAGGTCCCCCAGGAAGGAGGAATATCACAATATCACTGCTTGGGACATGACGGGGTTGATACTATAACGCCCTTTGGCCAAAAAGAGGGTCTGGATGCCTAAAGGAGTTAGGAGTTATAAGGAAAAAAAGCTAATGGGTGTATTTGTAAAGCAACTATACTCCAATAAAAATTAAAAAAACAGAAAAAAGTCACAACTTATTTTTAAAGTTCTGCATTTTCTCTCAGATTTTCCCATTTAGGGGTTTAAATATTTAACATTAAAAAAAAAAGGAATGTTGGACATACAGCAATGGAAGGAAATCTTTTTGTCTACTTCCAGCTTAAAAACAGTAAAAAAACAAAATCAGTCTTTATCAAGAAACCAGAAGAGACTCTTTGAAGGATGCAGAAAGAATAAGTGTTTTCAGGTACCTGAACTGAACTAATTATATGGAAATATACTACTGACTTGCTCTGTTTTAGACCGATAAGGGGCTACGTGCACACAAATCTAGGCATCTTATTCAAGTGATCATAATTATTATGTTGCAGATATCCAAGTGATCATAATTATTATGTTGCAGAAAAGCCACCTTTCGAACTGGTGATGCAGTTTAAAGCTGTACCTCTGACTAAACCTCATCTTTTTAGCCTTGGAGTTTTTTGGTTTGGAGATTGAACTGCTGAGCTTTTGCTTAGAATGCACTTCGATACCATGGCTCTGGGTTGAAAGTGTATATGGAATGGGGAGAATATTTAAACAGAAGCCAAGAATGATCATCTCAGGAATGAATCTGAGAACTAGCTACCTTAATTAGGTTTAAAAAATGTTAGCATCAATTTAAAAAAGGGTTTAAAAATATTAGCCATACATTCGTGAGTTTGAGTACGTGTTGGAGTACCATTAATTCTTTCTGAATTCATATTGTGTATTAAGATAGGTGGTTGAGATTTGTCAGACTTCTCAAAATTACTATGCTAGCCAGAATATCTCTTGAAGTAATGACACCTATGGTGTATATTCAGAATTCTCTAAAGATATATGGCCAATAACGAAAGACTCAGTGAACTGCCTAGAGAAGTTGGATTGATGCCTTGAAACCAATTGAAGGAATGGTGTGACATGTCAGCCAAATGTCATAAATAGTTTAACAGGACGTTTCTATACTGCTCTCTGGTTGTTTTCTCTATTAAATTGATTGTCCTCCTAGATGACTGATTGGATTGATGAGCCTTATAGCTTCCTGTGGCTGTTTGGACTCTGTTGATACTTTGGAGTCACATTAGAGGAAATTTGGTCTAGAGAAGTATCATGTCACTTGATTTCCATCTAACTTTTCCCTACCTCTGTGTAGTTTCTTCTTATTTGTCAGCTTTCTTTGTGGGAAGAATCTATTTCTTTCTCCCTCTTCTCTATTTTCATGTTTCTACCTATCTGAGCTTTTAAGCTTTCTTTGGTAGGATAAAATGGAAATGTGCTATTTCCCTCTCAGTTTTTAAACTCCTTAGGAAAGGAGGCTTGGGAACTAATGAAATGATTTAAAAACAAATCTGTCAATATATATGCCTTAATTGCCATATTTTTATTTCTGTGGCAGATAGAAAATTGATCCTCCCCACTTATAAAATAACAAACAAGAGGCATGCGGGAAGAAGGGGCAATGCAAAGGCCTGCATGTTTGCCTGGGATCAGTTTAAGAGCAATAATGATTAGGTGGAGAAATGATATAAATAATTTAGGAGGATGTTTCTATGCTCTTTCTAATATAATCTTGGTTCTCTGAAAAGAGAGAATATTTGTTTCTAAACAGGAAAGGCAAACATTCCAAAAATAATATTTAAAATATATATACTATGTATAGTGAAATTAGTATTTTTTTAAAGGGATAATGCTGTTATCATTACAAGTAAATTATTTTCCACACTAGCTGGGTGGCATTGGGGGTTAGCTGGACTAATGTGGTGAGTGCATACTTGGAAAAATCCATTTCTTCCAATGGGAAGATGGATAACCAGGCTGCCCTGTTTCCATTTGTTTATAATCATAAACGTCTAGCAGCTATTTTATTTTCCTAAGCTCACCCAACTGATCTAAATTTTGAAGGTGGAAAAATGCTGACGGTCACCGTCAAGGCAGAATACAAAGTTGTTGTTGTAAATTAATGACATTTATTGGAAACAAACATTAGAGTTTACCAGTTATCTTAGGCCAACTTGAAGCAGGATTAAATTTGGTATACACAAATTGATTCCTAGATCTTATTCAGTATGAATGACTTTTCAGAGATGATGAGGAAGAAAAGTCCATGTGCAACGTGGGAACACAAAATGACATTTTTGGATGCCATCAGTATCCCATGTGCGACTTCAGATATTTACCCTTGAGGCCATGACCAAAAATTCTTTTTTTGAGAGGTTTATTTCTATTAATCGACTTCTTTCATCGAGTAATCTATAGCGTCATTCTTACCACATAAATGATGCTCATTACGAGGTCATTCTGCAGAGCTCATCACTTGTATATGTTTTATGCTTTTACATTCATGTCTGCTTTTGTTGCATTTTAATAAGTGGAGGAAATGAACTTCCCATAACATGGGTACCTTTTTTTAAGGTACCTTCTTGCTACCGTCACAAGCCTAATTTCCATTATATTCACTCTGCTACAGAAATACTTAATGCCAGGAAGGAAATATTTACTGGAATCCACGAGTCCAGAATTCATCATGATTCAGTGTGAAATCCACTGCCCTTTGCTCCCCACCCCCTCTCAGACTGGAATGAAATGTGCCTTAAACTGAAGTGAAATACATCACATGCAGCAACAGTGGGCCCTTGCTTTGCCTCTATTCCCGGTGTGAAATCGATACACTATCTTTCCTCCTGACCTGTTCCATGACCTCCATTGCAGCTTTCATGCTGCACAGCAATTGCTTTGAACAGTCTGGGTCTGCCACAGCTCACAAATGATTCTCAGCTTCTGTCTAAAACTGGTGCTGATAACAAAGGCTTGATTTTAAATAGTGCGGTTGTAGTAGTCTTCTAATTATGAATTACATAAAGTGCAAGCTCCTCTATTATTAAACACTTTCAATAGCAGGCACGGTACACGTGCAGGGTACACACAAGGGCCTGGGGCCTGGGAATCAGGCCTTTACATTTCCTTGGCTATATTTGGATTGATAGAGAAGGAGGAAGAGACATAAGGTATATTTACACCTCTCAGTCATTTCCTTCATAGAGTTCTGTTTGGTGATACATTAATTTTTTCCCATGTGAAGCTCTGTTTTTATGCTTAAGGAAACATTTTTGAATACTACATTATAAGATCTTACACAAGAAAGGGCTAATTGACAAATATGTGTTTTTTGATAAAGTGGATTTTACTAAAGAAATTCCAGAGTTAGGCTGTTAGGATTCTGACTTACTGGCAGGAGTGACAGTCACCTGCAAGGATATTCCTCTTTTTGATCACCCTGTAACTGAATTGGGGGAAGTAGAAGTAGTAGAAGTAGTCTTTTAGCCATTTTCAGGAGCTATTGAATGGAGGAATTTATTGTATCAAGGAAACAACAGGAACTTTTACTTGTACTAAGAAAATGACTGTGTAATTAGCTGAGTTGCTTTACTTGGCATTGCCAGACTAGAAATCAAAGGGATGAGTGAAGTGGTGGGTAGGAGTGGAGTTTTTCCAAATAACTTGGTGCGAAATAAAAACAACAGGAGACTTTGGGGGTACCTTGTAAAACAATCATATATAAAATGAATACTTATTTTTATTTGGTTAGTGCTAATAAAATGAAATTTGTTTAATAATGAAGGGCACATAATCTCCACAAAATATTCCATATAATGGCAATTGTATAATCAATGATACTTTAACAGCACACACACATACACACACACACCCGTATATACGAGGAGGCATTAATCCATATATGATTTTGTTTATTACTTCATTCCACGAGTTGAGTGGAATCATGGAAAGAATATTAGAGTCCTAGGGTGCTGTTCTTAAGACAATCTGCCTTTTATTCTAACTTGATTTTCTCACTTGTAAAATGTGGTTAGTGAATGAGGTTATCTTTAACATTTTTCCCAGTTTCAGATTTATGTAATCATAACACAATAACAACCCTTCACATTTGCACAGAACTTTCCAGTGATTTTCCCATGCATCTGCCCTTCTCAAGCACCCTGTTAGGCAGCCAGAGCTTGTTACTGTTCCCAATTTCTTGAACAGGAATCCAAGACACAAAACAGTTTGAGTTTGTCAAGGCTACCCCGGTAGTAAGTGGTAGAACTTAAAGTAGAGCTGGGGCTTCCCTGGTGGCGCAGTGGTTGAGAATCTGCCTGCTAATGCAGGGGACATGGGTTCAAGCCCTGCTCTGGGAGCCACAACTGCTGAGCCTGCGCGTCTGGAGCTTGTGCTCCGCAACAGGAGAGGCTGCGATAGTGAGAGGCCCGCGCACCGCGATGAAGAGTGGCCCCTGCTTGCCACAACTGGAGAAAGCCCTCGCACAGAAATGAAGACCCAACACAGCCAATAAATAAATGAATGAATGAAGAGCTGAATTAGCTGACAGCTGGTCCAGAGCTTATTGGGATGGAAAAGAGAGGGTGAGGATCCGTTATTAATATCAGAGCTTGAAAGGTAGAGACTTAGAAACTCTCCATACTTTTTGCTCAAATGAAGTAATTCCTTTAAAATTTAGTACATACTAACAAGACAATCTCCAGTGGTGTTCATTGTTCTAACTAAATGTCTAATGACAATAATGTGCTGTCTTGGGACCAGCTCCAGGTCAGTTACTTACAAGACAAATTATGTGTATAAACACATGAGAATATATACTTCAGTGCACTGGTACTGAACACAGGGAGATATTTATGAATGTAGTGACATACAGTCGAAGTATGACTAAGATTCTGCTAAGACCCAGTGGTTTTGTGATGATGATGATTTCTTCACAATGGGATGTAACTTGAATCATTTGAGTTAGCAAATTGAAAGTTCCCAACGAAGTGTTATGTTCTCTTTCCAAATATGTCATATTTTCTCCTTGTGGGCACATTAAAAAGTGCTTTTAAAGTATAAATAAAAATGGCGGGATACCTGAGGCTATATATCTAAGCCAAAAAGAAGGAAATACCAAAATTAGAACATGTACTATCATATATTTCCCCATCTTTGAAGGGAGAAGTGTTGGTCCTATGTCCTAGGAAAATTTGACTATGGGAACTTCCCATTATTCCTCCATGCAAGACAATTCCTGTTGTACTGAGACTTCTTCATGGCACCTGTGGGGCTATTGTGACTAGATGGATTGCCTAAGTAATTAGAAATCACACACGGTGAGGAAAAGAGAGTGTGATGAAATGGATGTTTGTACCCTGGGTGTAGAATTCTCTACTTAGAAGCACCTTTGCTGACCATGCGTGAATATGTTCCATGATGAGAAGGACAAATGTATTCAACAAGAACCTCGCCACACACCAGGCATGTAAGGAGTTTTCAGGTCATTTTGTGAAAATCTTACTAACATAAAACTGTCTACTCAAAGTGATGTAGAAAACCCCTGCCAAAATAAAACCATCATTTGCCAAAATATCGGAAGAATTGAGACATTTTTCTTGTTTTCCGCCCCATTCTGTTTAATTATATGCATTATTTTCGCTACTGTTTAACATGCCACTTCACTCAGCCATTGTGAACCTGGTCTAAGCATTGATATTATCCTTGATCACACTTCAGCATTTCAATTTTAAAGTCCCCATTTGAAGGTCTGCTATCCCTATTAAGAGTTTTTCCATGAAAAGAGTTAATCTTAGCTAAAATTCAGTGGTAATTAAGCTTAACCAAGTTAGGAAAAGCCTTTTTTTCACAGTAGTTATTTTGAGACAGTTGAGTACAGAAATGTGGGTTCTAGAGACAGAAAAATACGAACTTTTATGCAGAGCCTTTTTTTTTCATTTAAAGAAGACAGTGCTAATAAATCTTATTGAATCAAGACCTTGAAAGAAACTGAAAAATATGTACAGATCTCAGATATACCCACGAAAAGTACTTTATATAACCTTGCTGCTGCTGCTTCATAATGTAGTTTTAGTTGAATGTAATCTCTTCCACTCGAATTTATTTTCGAGAAATTGCCACACTGAAAGTTGAAACCATTTTTGTCATTCAAAAGAAGTGGAAGATCAATACTGAAGCTCTCCTATTAGTTGGTACAGTCTACTTTAGTGTTAAAAGATTTATGATAAGAACACATTTCTAAATATATATTACATACCAGTGGTACAGTAAAACTCCTTTTTGTTTTTTCAGGAGAAAGAGGTGGTCTATTTATTATTGAAATGCTACACTAAACTATAATTCAGTGATACTTTATTCCAATTAAATTCTCCTTAGTAGTAATCCTTTTTTATGATAAGCAAAACTGAATAATGCAGGGTATGTTCCCTCCAATGAATTGTTGTGTAACAAGACTTGATGGTAATTCTACCTTTTCCAAAATCTGATATCAGGCAATTTATCTTCTAAATAATACTCCTGAGTACTAAAGCTGAAATGTTTTGGCTTCAACCCAAATCAAACTCGAGGAAGCAGATTCTCCAGAGTATTTCCCTAACTCTGTAAATTTAATTGTTATAATGAATAGAATACATGTGTCAAGATTACTTGTGATATTACCTGTTTACTTCTCTTCCTAAAACAGAAAGAGCAACATGGTAAAGGCTGTTAACTCTTACTGGAGTTTAAAAAAAAAAAAAGTACTGGGACCTCCCTGGTGGAGCAGTGGTTAAGAATCTGACTGCCAGTGCAGGGGACACAGGTTGGAGCCCTGGTCCAGGAAGATCCCACATGATGCGGAGCAACTAAGCCCGTGCACCACAACTACTGAGCCTGCGCTCTAGAGCCTGTGAGCCACAACTACTGAGCCCATGCACTGCAACTACTGAAGGCTGCACGCCTAGAGCCGGTGATCTGCAACAAGAGAAGCCACTGCAATGAGAAGCCCGTGCACCGCAACAAAGAGTAGCCCCCACTCGCCGCAACTAGAGAAAACTCACACGCAGCAATGAAGACCCAACATAGCCAAAAATTAAATAGATAAATAAATTAATTTTTAAAAAGTACTTAATATAACACATGATCATTAAACTTAAACTAATTTTAAAGGTCCAATTCCAGTTAATTTAAGAACAGTTAAATTTAAAAATCTATTGTTATGCCACAGTAAAATAGATTGATGGAAGTTAAAAACCTTCCACAAATATTTGTCTGTAAGGCACAAAATATTCAGATAAAAATATTTGCATATGCAAAGGGCATCTTCTACTACTACACTTCATAGTAGTTAGTCACATTGCCTCATCTTCAATTTCTGTTTTTTCATATGCCTGCAAACATGATATATTTCTTATATTTGACTTTTGTGCAATATTTTTTTCATAGACAATGAAATCCAGTGTTATACTTGAATCAAACCAGTATTAGTATCGCTGGCATTCGCGCCAGAAGTCATACAGAGGTAAAGTTCGTTACTTCTTTTTGCAATTTATTTTAAAAACTGGAAAGGTGGGCTTCCCTGGTGGCGCAGTGGTTGAGAGTCCGCCTGCCGATGCAGGGGACACGGGTTCGTGCCCCGGTCCGGGAAGATCCCACATGCCGCGGAGCAGCTGGGCCCGTGAGCCATGGCCGCTGAGCCTGTGTGTCCGGAGCCTGTGCTCCGCAACGGGAGAGACCACAACAGTGAGAGGCCCGCGTACCGCAAAAAAAAAAAACCCAAAACTGGAAAGGTAATTGGGGAGAAGGCCAAAGCTTCTATACCTCATTACCATGGATAATCATATTAATTTTAATAACAAAAATAATCAACATTAAGTATATGTTGCTAATGTAGAGTAATTTATCAAAGGTTCTTTTTTTGCCATTTCTTTCCTTTGTTTAATTGTAGTTATTTTAAAATCGTTGTTACTCATATATTTGAACTGTGGTTTTTAGATGAGGCAACCACTACATTTACTAATATTTCTATTAGAGAGAAAGACCGTGCCCCTTGGAAGACACGAACATTTCTTCTAATGCTGAGCAGCATGATTACTGTTGAGTGTGAGCTGACAAATGTGTACATCAACAAATATTATTTACTTTCAGTCGATCCAGGAGAGTCTATATCATTTTCAACTTGATTTATTCATTTAGGATTCATTAAGCCACAAACTTGTGCCAAGCATTGTGCAAAACATAGCATATGATAAATTCTTGCCTCCAGAATTCTAAGAGTTAGTTCTTTAGGGGAGGCAGAAGGGTAAACAAACCATTGCCATAAACTGTGATGATAGCTGTAGCAGAGATGAGAACAGAGGGCTGTGGTGACGGGGAAGAGGGGTATATATGCCATAGTTGTCTCAGAAAGATTCCGCAGGAGAGACTTTTTTGAAGAGGAATGGAAAAACTTGGATAGGTGTTATTAGTTAGGTAAAAGCTAAGAGGGTGTAACAAACAGACTATAAAATACAGAAGCTGAAAGAACGTTGAGGTTTATTTCTCTTTTATTTACTAGTTCAAGGTGAGTGGCCCAGTTGAGGGGGTGGCTCTGCTCCACAGGGTCATTCAGGGCCCCAGGGTCCTTCTCTTTTGTTGCTCTGCCATCAGCCTTATTCTTGTCTGCATGGTCAAAGCTGGATTTTTGTTACTTTGATACAGTTCAAGGGAAGAAAAAGGTATGGAGGAGCACATACCTAATATCTTATGGCCCAGACCTGGGAGTGGTCCTCATCGCTTCCTCTTCTGTTCTGCTCGTGAGAATATAGTCATAGGGCCATACCCAGCCACAAGGGATGCTGAGTATCTAATTACAATGCTATTACAGTGACCTTCAGTGGACAGAGGCCAGATCACCAGGGGCCCCATATGTCATCCTGAACTAGGAAAAAGGCTTAAGTTGCTTTTTTCCATGTGAGTCTTTATTTCTGAGATTTGCTGGAGAAATGTTAGTATTTTGCAGCCCCCTTCTCACCTTTGAAATCTTAACCTCTAAGTTGTAATTTGCCATGAAGTGTTTTCCTTTATGTTAATCTCAGAGGACTTTACATTTCTGATTTTATTTTTGGTCAGTAGGACAAATTGATTTAATTCATTTTGCAGGTGACTGAAATTCTAGGTACTCTCTCTCTCTTAACCATGCTAGTTAGCAAACAATCCTGCTAATGGTAGGATATATACCTTTACCCCAGGTTGTGTTCACATCTTGTAGAGATGAGGCAGATCCATTCTATTCTAAGGTTTTCATTTTTGTTTTAATCAAGATCGTTGTTAAGCTTAGTTCAGTTGGGCAAGAAGGCTGCAGAGAAGGGTCCCATGAGCAGTTCTTTTCTGGGTGGATGAATTTTTTTCAGCTAAAAATATTTTAGGGTAAGGCTTAACAAAGAGCCTCTAATTAGGTCTTAAGGCTTTGCAGGAAAAGATTAGAGTAATTGCCTTATAAAGAAGAAACCTTTATTTCTAGAGCCTTTAGACTACACAAGAGGGAATCTGGGCTGAGTTGGGGGTGGATATTCATAGACTATAGACATGTTTTGCCTTAATCCTCTTGTGAGTCTTTCCTGAGGTGGTTTTAGATATGGAGGATATAGAACTACTGCCCCGTACATATTCACTGGGCTCTTTTGCTTTACAACAACTTTTAGAATTGGAATTCTAAAATGTAAAGCATGTTCTCAGCTAGAGTACCTATTTTAACAAAACAAAACAGAACAACGAAAGCTTCCATAGAGGAGATTTTGAAAGATGTGCCCTGCTTTCTGATGCTGGTCAAGTTAAAGTCATGAAGTAGATAAGTCCTGAAAGATACATGGAAGTCAGCCAGAGAAGTAAGAGGTAAGGTCATTGGAGGAGAGAAAAGGGCACCTGCAAAGGCATGTAGGCACATGCAGAAAGTGGAAGTGGTATGGGCTAGTGATAAGCAGAGGATAGATATGGGGGGATGGTGATAGGTGAAGCTGCAGAGGTAGGCCTGGGGTCAGATCAACATGAGCCTTGTGTGCCAAGCTGTGATGCTGGAGAGACACTGCAAGGCAGTGACCCAATCAGACTTGCATTTAGAAAGCCTGTTTCTGGGTGGTGGATGGAGTGAAGGATGGTGAGTCTAAGCCAGCAGAACTTGGAGGAGGATATTTATCCAGATGAGCGGACCTACCTGAGCTAAGAATAGAGCACTGTGAATGGAGAAGTGACTTTGCAGAGAAATGTAGGAGAAAAATGAGAAAGGCCTTGGTGACTCCTGCAAATGGAGGGTGAGAGGAGGAAAGAGTAAAGGGCCAGTATGTGGCACCTGGGCGACCGTGCGGGGCTGATCCCTGAGGTACTTCCAACAGGGGATAAAAGAGCCACTTAGGGAAGATGACGGGTTCTGTTTTAAAAAGATAAATGGAAACTCTAAGTAGAAATGTCCAACAGATAGATGAATATACAGGCCTTAGGTTTGGGATTAAGAAGAGAACTGAGGATAGAGAATTGGGAGTCATTAGCATATAGGTAAAAGTCAAAGCCAAATGTTGTATGTGGTTAAAATCAGCCTGAGAACAAGTATAGTGGTTATTAGTTAAAACAATTCTTAAAGAACTCATAACATATTGTTTTTCCATTGATACTTCAGTAATTCCCCAAAGCCAAACAATTTCATTGACTAAAATATTTCTTAAAGCATGTGCAAGGTTAATCAGCAATGATGAAGTTGCTTGGTAATCAATAAGAGAATTGAAATGTGGCAACCACTCTCCTGAAACCCATATCTCCACTGTGCATGACGCTGTCCTCTCCCACCCAAGCCAAGAGCGGTAAAGAAATCAGGTGGAAACCAGAGGCCCTCATAACAGGGAATAGAATTTAGGTGAACCTTAACTAATGCATTTGGAGCTGTTTAACAATGTGCACCTATTTCTAGTGAGTCTTGGACACATGACTGTTCTGAAAACAAGGTGAAAAGTGGAAAGTACAATGCTGGTAGGTGAGAATATAAGCCTCCAACCGCTTCAAAACAGATCCTGAAGAATGTAGACAGGTTCAATAGAGGGTGATCAGAAAAACCTTGCAACGTGAATGCTCAGGGTTCTTAAGCACAAAAATTAAAAAAAAATGTTTGTTGGACTTCCCTGGTGGCGCAGTGGTTAAGAATCTGCCTGCCAATGCAGGGGACACGGGTTCAGGCCCTGGACTGGGAAGATCCCACATGCCGTGGAGCCACGAAGCCCATGCACCACAACTATTGAGCCTGCGCTCTAGAGCCCTCAAGCCACAACTGCTGAGCCCACGTGCCACAGCTACTGAAGCCTGCATGCCTAGAGCCCGTGCTCCACAACAAGAGAAGCCACCGCAATGAGAAGCCTGCGCACCACAACGAAGAGTATCCCCCTCTCGCCGCAACTAGAGAAAGCCCATGCACAGCAGCTACGAAGACCCAACACAGCCCCCTAAATAAATAAATAAATGTTTGTTGAAGGCTTTTTGGCACTGTCATCAAAAGTAAAGAATATTCCTCTGGAACTCATAGAGTATCTGAGTCTACATCCAGCTCTGTTACTCTGTTAGTACTTCTCTCTGGCATGCCCCTTGACCTTTCTGAGTCTCCGTTTCCTCAATGAACATTCAGGTTTGTGCTAAGTGTTTCTTCTAGGTCTGAAAGCTGTCCACCTGGGATTCAGTGCATAGGGTGCTCTTTGTTAATGGGGAAAAAAGGGGTTTATGGAATCATAATAATTTAGAGATTATTATTTGCATTGCCGTTGGATTGTCCTATTTATAACAGAATTTGCTGGTGGGCTAGTACTTTTTAGAAAATTGGCTGTTGTCTGTTGAAAGAAGTATTGGGCTTGGGGTCAAAACAGCTGCTCTGGGACAGGCTGTACTCTTCATTAGTTGTATGACTTAAAAGCTTTAAGTCTCAGTTTCCTTACTTTAAAATTAAAATACTAATAAAAACACCTGGCTACTGTACAGATCATCTTGAAGGCTGTAAGGCACATGAATGTAAGTTATTCTCACTCAGAAGAGACAGTTATCCTAACCTAATATGTATACACATAATTCCTTTAGTGTTGGAGACTGGTTCTTGGAAGTGGGCTCCTAGTGGGTCAGCACTGCAGGGACCCACCGTGGATGGCATAGCCCTTCGGGACAAATGACAAGCATTTTATATTGGAAATTGCTCTTCCCTTCTCTTCACATCCCTGATGTTGGGCCAGGCCTTCAGGCATAGCTTCTTTCCACAGTCATTGTTTCTGAAGTTGTTGGTCCAGCCTCCTGAGCTGCCTTGACCTTGGGAGGATTCCCACCAATCTCTCTGTGCCTGTAGATCTCTACCCACCCTTTCACCACCATTAACATGACAGTGCCTCAAGCCAAGTAGAGCTTGCATTTTAATGTCTTTTGTTTCTTTGTCTAGTTCCAGTATAGCACTGGCATAGAGTTTTCAGCCATTGTAGTTCAAAACTATTTCCCAGATCTGAAAACTAATGGAGAAAGAGAGGTCATAGTGGTAAATAGCCCGTTCTGCTGAGCATACTCCTCTCTGAATGGGACTGAGAATGCTGCTGGCTGAGAGGTTCTGCAGTGTGGCATTCTAACACTTATTGAATGAGAATTCCAAATACAGCTAGTACCCTTGCTCTTATTTGCCAAGAGGGTATATAGCACTCGGTGTGAAAGAAGATGATGTGTTATACATATCTGGGGAGGAAGGCTTTTGATGGAGGGATTTCAGCTCCTTTCAAGGCACTGACCTACAAAATGTAGATCAGAGCTGTTCTAGACTTTACCTTTTTGTGATTACACATCTCCGAGGTCCACTGAAGTTACCGTTTATGGTCCCAATCAGCAGTGTTGTCTGTGGGCTTCATGGGTGTCAAACTCCTGTAGAGCGTCGATAGCATCTCTTGGTGTACAATGCCTGACGTAACTCTCAGTAAATGTTGAATGAGTGAAGTCATAATTATGATGGTTACTGTATTTTATTCCAGGCATTGTGATAAATGCTTTATATCATCATCTCTAATTTGCATGAAATAAAATTTATATTAATTATGGGTGAGGAAAGTGAGGCTCAGAGAGGTAACACTCCTTTTTCAATGTCACATAACTAGTATGTGGCAGAGCTGAAATTTGCATTCAGATCTGCCTGGTTTCAAAGCTTGGGCTGCTAAGCATGCTTAGACATGTCTCCCAACATATGGACAAATGCGGGAATCCTCAAACATCAGGGAGGTAAGAGGACAGAGGAATAGAGAGAGGGACCCCTCTAATTACTTCCCTTGTGTCTGATCCACTGAAGTATAATTGCACTGGATGTTCAATACTTTCCAAGTTATCCTCTTAGGTTTTTTGTTTGTTTTTACACTGAGGTAAAAGCTTGTTAGATTTCCAGAATTAATAGGAACTACAGGAATACTTCTGTATTAGCGCCGAGTTAGCACTGAGAGAGTTCTGTAGATATGTTATGATCTAGGGGGAAAAGTCGAATTGGAGACACAGGCTCTCAGGTTTTGTTAAAAGTCAGGTATTCCAATCTTCAGTTTGGTGTTTGAGCCCTTTGGTCCAGAACTTGGCCGAGTGGGTATCTTCCCTGGTTCAGAACACTACCTGTGACAGGGAGCTGACCAGTCTGAACACAGCTCATTTTGACCCTGACTAGATTTAGCCATCATGAATTTTTTTCTTATGTTACACTGGAATTTGTCTCCTTATGTCTTCAGTCCATCGGACCCAAGCCCTCTCTGTGGGCTCTTAACAAACAGGTATCTTTTCCAGTCCAACATTCAAATGTTGGAAGTGCTCTTCCCCTGGGTCTTCTCTCTGACGGATCTGGTCCCCTCAGTGGCTTACCATCTTCCCAGGCTCCTGCTCTCTCACCATGTGCGTCCTCTCCCCTAATTCTGCTCTGACTTTTCTGCACACCTTCTAAAAGGGAAGGCCTAGAATTTAACATATTACTGCTAATGATAAAGAATTCATTTATTAAGCAAATGTATTTTGATAAATGTTATACTAATTTAATCATTATTAGAGTTGATAGATTTACCATGAACGAGAAGTCTATCAAGAACAAGCCTATCTATGAGAAGAATTAAAACATCACAGTAAAAGTCTTAAAGATTATAGTGTAAGAGACATTGACAATGAAATCTGCAGTTTTCCGTCTTCAGCCTGTACTTTATAAAAAATATTTGACTCTACAATAGGTTTTCTAACTTTGACATTTAGGAGGGTAAATATTGTTATTGAAAGCTAACGTTTATTGTGTTCTCTCTATGCTCAAGTTCTGGGCTAAGCACTTTATGCAATTATCTCTTTTAATCCTCCTAAGCACGTTGTGAAGTAGATCTTTTTATTATTCCCATTTTCACATGAGGAAATTGAGGTTTAAAGAGATTAAGTAACTTGCCCAAATACCACCTGCCAAGTGGTGGAGCTAGGTCCACCAAACTCAAATCCTTTGATTGTAGAGCTGAAAGTCTTAACCTCAGTGCCATTTGTTGTAACATATTAGTACTTATAATCATTTTTTTTTCCTTTGAAAAACTACCTTTCTGTTTTAAGAACACCACAATCCCTATTTCATTGCACGTGTAGCTATGAATGACCGTGTTAGATCTCAAATTAGATTTCAAGTTAGAACTTCGTGGTGCAAAAAATTTTGTTTGGTGTGATTGATGCAGCTTTCAATCTCCATCAACACAAGAGACACTTAAGTACTAGTCACTTTCTTTCATGGAGTCCTTGCCC